>NC_140138.1:4481981-5184382 GCF_964035555.1 Netta rufina
TAAGCCCTAATAAGGTGAAACTACAGGGAAGTAGCAATAAACAAGTAAGATTTTAGGGACTTTCACTGTTGGGGGGGCAGGAAGAGAAGCCTAGCACAGGAATAGAGGAGGCAAGGAAAGGTATCTCTGCTCCCCAAGAAAAGCAAACAGGCTCTAAGCACTCCAGAAGAGGCATAAAATTAAAAGAACTTTGAGGCAGAACATTCTCCTCTGAGAGATGTTGTCTCACCCCTTTGCAAATCTGTGTTTAGCCTGCACCCCTGTCCCTCCTCCCCCCCCCCCCCCCCCCCATTTTTTCTCTGCCATTTCTATTGTACCTCATGCATCACTTGAGAGAGTGGAGCATCACTGCTGTCGCATTGTCATCCTGCTGCATACCTGCTTGATTTCAGCTAGTGCTTTAAAGTGCTAATGTGATAACAAATCAAATTTGTATATCTTTTTATTGGGACAAACAATAGGCCTTCTAAATTTTTATTCTAGTGATTGTCCCATTTTTGGGGAGGCCTAAATTTCACATTTGCCAGTCTGTCCTCTAAGCTGCTGTGTCCGTAATAAACTGGTAGTATTAAAAGGGAAGGAATCACTTGTACGGGGTTGGGTCTGTTCCTGGACCAGAAACTCAGTTGCTAAATTCCAAGGAAGAGAATTGAGGCTTAGGGAGCCAAAGCTTGTTCAGTCAATCAGAAAGCAGAAAAGCATGGGGTAGGTTGTTGCATGAAACTCTGTCAAGAAGTGTGTTTTAAGCTGACCATAATCGTGTATTAACCTTTCTGATCATGCTGGAAATCCTATGGACTCTGCCTCACAAGCTTTCTGGCTTTCATGGATGGATAGCATTTACAAGCATCCATATATTTCCCAGCTAAATCAAACTCCAAAATGTCTTCTGGGCTGAGACGTAATTTATATTATCAAAAGTAGGAGTCACTAAATCTAGAGTAAATGGAAAGTGACTCAAACAGTTTTTATTTAGAGATGTAGTACAGAGCAAAATAAAACTTAGATTACCAATTGATGATAGGTGTTGAAGATAATCCTGTGCAACCAGAGCCAGAACAGCATATCACAAGCATAGAAGGAAAAAGCAAAGACATTATTTGTTAAGAAAATAAACAATTATAAATCTTAAAGATCAAGCTATTAAGCAATAGAAAATAATGTGAGTGGTGCAGCAGTAGAATAAGGCAGAGGTTTGTGAGATGCCTTTAGTTTATCCCAGGGTCCTGAAAATGTAATTTTAATGTTGCTACTGTTTTATTACTTGTACTCAGTAATATTTTTGATAGGCAGAATGTTTCTCAGATCTCAAAGGAGTGGTCCAGACTTCACAGTTAAAAATAGATGGGGAGAATATTCAGGGAATGTTAACTTCAGGCAGGACTTTATGTTCTGATTGACAGAATTCATTACAGGAGGTGTCTTAGGGTTTTCATGCTCATGCAACTACCTAGCTGGCCTTTCAGCCTGACTTCTCCAAGGGTGGTTCAGGCCAGCTTCCCCTCCATCCTCTATTCTTTTTTCCTTGTCTTTAAGCAGCATCACAGAAAACTAATTTTAGTTATTTTCTTATATGAAATAGTTACATTAATAGTTACATAGTTACTCTATTAAATCCAATTCAAAATATAACCTCACTTGAGAAGCAGCTGTTATTTCCTCTGCTGTCACTCAGCCTTGGCCTGTGGGGACTCCCCAGAGCCCAGGGAGGTCCATGGTCACGCATGCCCCTGCTTAGAGCCATAAGGTAAGTGACAAGGCAAATTTAGTCACACCTTCTTCTGGAATTGCCGGGGTTTTGCACATCCCAGGACAATGCCCACATACGTGACAAAATCAATCAGAGGCAGTGGCAAAGTGTGTGCTGGAAGACTTGCTGTTTGAGGAGGTCTCCCAAGAAAGGAATTTCCCTGCTTAACCTAACAAGGCACATTGGGCAGGTTCTGTGGAAGGCTGGCTGGGAGTCCTAAGTGGGTCTTTATTTATTTAAGGCTTTATTTTAAAAGGGAAGCAACAAGAAACCTCCCCAGGCATTTCCAGATGCAAAGATTCCTGAAGTGTGGGTGTATTGCAAAGTTGTTCAAAGCTGATAAGTGTTTTCAGATGGTTGTGACTCAGTTCCAAGTCAATCCTTGTTAAATTGAAGGTAAATTCATAGGTATTTGTCCACCAGTTGCTGATACCAAAGGTTCCAAGGTGATGCTCAGAAGAGAAATCTCACAGACGTTAACATTAATTTGGAGGTCTGCCTAGAAAATCAGAAAGGTCCTTGTTGGCCTTAAAAACCTGTGAATCGATAACAAGTGCTGGGAAGGTCACTGGTCCCACATAAAAGGCTAGCTATCAGGCCATCTAGCAGAGCTACTAACACTTCTTTATTATAAGGGGGTTAAAATAAATTCTGTATTTGGTTGTCAGGTATTGTTCAGCCTCTTTTCTTCCCCTCGAATAGTTTCATGCAGATATTCTCTACCTGCAGGCTGTTCCTGAAAAATTATCAGCTGCTCCAGAACACCACAGAGCTTATCGGGAGCCCATCCGGAATATTTCCCAAAGTATAGTGCAACGAGCGGCATAGCAGCTCTTCAGTCTGAATGCCTTATGATTTATGAATAAGTATGGTTCCCATTAAGCTGCAGAAAGGGGATAGTGTGTTTCACCCTGTGCTGAGAACCCCATTTGTTTCCGTTCCTGTCAGCAGTTTGCATAAGTGAATGATTTTATTTCATGTGAGAGAGAAGGCAAAAAAACAAGTTATCTCAGCAGTGGAAGATTTGTCAAATAAAGCTTTTAATAATGGTGTTATTTGACAGTTTTATAGTGCTTCAACTTCTGAGCAGTTTGAAGGTGGTAGGTTTTCAATAAAAATTAAGTCCTTATCTAAAGTAAACTCAGTCCCTGTTGTTTTAAAGAACTAGTCTTGGCTGCATCAGAGCCCCTTAATCTACTATTGAAAGTAAATCTCAATCCTTTTCTGTATTAATATATCTTGCAATCAATCATCAGTAGGTGTTCTGTGTATTTTTTTGCCCTAGTATATCAAGGTGGCCTGATAAACCACCTTCCTAACCAAACTTGTTGGGTGATCATTATGTTTCTCACAAGAATAAATTATCTAGTGTAGTTCTCTGCAGCTTTCTTAAATAGTCCGGCAGTGTTTCCAGTCACTTTTACTTATTTCTTTAATTTGTTTAAGGGGTCCAGTAAGTTATTCAGGTGAGGAGAGAAGCAAGAGGGAAGTTGCTGGTTTTCACAAGGTCAGAGTTAATCCTATTTGTGTTCATAAATCATTGCACATCGCAGGATGACCACGTGGTGACTGAGAACATGTGAATGGGAAATCGGCTCTGCCCAGAAGGAAGTTTCCTTGTTGCTGTTTAAAGATCTTCAAAAGAATCTGAAGCTGCTTGAAATTCCTTGCCAGTTAAACAAACATAAATGTAAAGAGTTATGTTATTTATAGATCTGCTGTTTTCTTACAAAAGATGGTTATCTTCACCATTGCGCAGAGGTGTTAGATTTTTAATGCAGACCTTGAACCAAAGCAGTTTCTGGGAAAGAAAGGACTCTATAATCTTCATAAGTGCTTAACTTGGACAATCAGAATAATAAACTGTGGTGCGAGCAGCAGTGGTATAGCTTAGAGCTAAACTACCTGTTCAAGTCCATGTATAGAGATGTTGTCAGAGCTGAGATTGGAAGCAAGTGGGTCGTGCCTCCAAATTGTCCTGCAACCTCGCTTCACTCTAGTTGTGTAGAGGCAAACTAGCTCTGCTAAGCACAAAGCTCTTTCTCATGCTTAGGAATTCATTTTATGTATTGATTTATCAAATGGTGTTTACAGGAAGAGTGCTTAGCTGCTATATACATGGTAAAATTCATTCCTGTCCTTTGTCTGCGTGTCAGACAGATCATCTTGCATCCCACTGATTTCAGCTAAGTTTCAGGAGTCATTAGGTGAAGCCTCTATACTGGCTCCTCTCACTGGCAATGTTGTTAGAACCAAACATACATATGGTGTGTTTTCAAATACAGTGCCACGGTTTTCATTCCAGAGATCTCACAAGCTGGTCCAGTAAACTGAACGAGAAGAAAACAGAAGCGGAAGGGAGAAAGGACAGAAAACCAGCAACAAGATCATTAGCTTATTTGCTGAAGCTCTTTTTCCAGACTGGTGTCTCCCCTAAAAGGGCTTAGGGGAATTTATAATTTCTTCTTGTCACTGGAACTTGCTGAAAAGTATCTGTTAAAGCTCTTGGAAGAGATTGCTCTGTTTTAATGCCTTTAAATCTTACAGTATGCTTTAGAAAAGATTTATAGGTTAGGTGTACTTTGTCCTGTCCTGTCTCCCGTTCTAGTATTCATTCAGGGTGTGCCAGCTTGCCATAAGGAGCACCCATGTAGTTAAAAGCTGCCTCTGTTCAGTTTTAGGGACATCACTCTCACTGTTATCCAGTGACTTTGATTAGCAGGGATCAGAATGGATCATTCTGTATTCAACAGCTCCTTGCCATTGTCAGGCCCTGGAGAAAAGGGGGACAAAGCCTGGTTTGTATTTACTGACAGTTTAAGGCAATGCCACCATAGAAATTAGAGCCTTTCCATTGACTTTGTGAAAGTTCGATAGTGTCTTGGACTTCTGCTGTAGCCTAACTTAAATGTATTGTTTTTTATTTTATACACAGCTCAGAGTCTCCCTCATATCTCTTTCTCCCACGGTGCTAACTCCTCTCTCTCATCACAGCAAAATCTGACAGGAACTTTCCTCTTATCTGTCTCTTTCTCTGTGCTCTCTTCCCTTTCCTCCTCATTCTTTACCTCCCTCTGTCTCTCTCATTCCCTCCCCTGCTGCTTTCAGATGGCTGGCTTTGCTCAAGGTCTGCAGGCTGGCATAGAGCATGCCTGGAACAATATGTTCCTATTAAATTTACCCTCTCTCATTGCTTCTTGAAATTAAATTCAATTTTATTCTCAAGTTTGTTTGTTGAAATCATGTAATAAAAACATCCCTGAATGCAATCACTTCCAATCAGAAAGCTTTCCAGCATTTATAATGATAAAACACTATTTCAAAAAGCTTGTTCCAGCATTTTGCACCAAAGAATAAACATGTTTTTATTTACAACTGAAATTAGTCTCTGAAAGTCCCTCTGTAGTCTGAGGGGCCTCCTGGGTTTACCTCCATCACTTTCACACCACTTTGGCAATTCCAAGATCAGCTAAAACACACAGCAACAAAGCTCGTGTATTGTCAATTTTAGTCCTGAACATCATTTTATAGCATCATTAAATTTAGGCTGATATAATTTCTTTGTGTATATTCAATCAGTGTTAGCATGTTCTGCATTTATGCTAGTGGCTGAATTATGCTCATTTTAAAACCGTTAGGTTTGAAACTGGTCAAAGGCATCACAAAGAGCACAGCGATGCTCTCCTGGGTTGGTCCTTTACATTGGACAAACAGATCACGGACTTTGGGGTGCTGAGCCACTGTGGTTGTGTTGGCAGACATAGGCTGTTCTCAGCACTCCTTAAATGCTAATAGTTTGCACATTTCAGGATCAAATCTGTCACAGCTGGACAAGAAGGTGTTTACAGCTTTGGAAGACAGGTATGTAGCGTAGTAGGCTCTGCACAGCTTAAAATCACTGTGGTATTAAAAAGCCACAGGAATATTGTTCTGAAATGTTCTTAGATTTCACTACAGCTTGAAAGAAGAGCACACCAGTGTCACCATGGTAATATATTATAGGATACATATCAGAGAGAAAATAAGACGTAAAAATTGCAGATTGATCACCCCGGAAAGTCTTTCAGGTTTGGACCACTCACTGGCAATTCCAGCATCTCAAAAAGTAGAACAGTGCCTCAAGAATATGCAAAACTGCAGAACCATGCGGTTCTTCTCTCATATGCCCTGCACTTGTTTCATATGCTGGAGAGAGCCTGACATCAATGGGGTGTTTTCAGAGCAGAATGTGTTTGAAGTCTGTAATAGAAATCCATTGTAGAGAGGAGAGGAAGATGTGAATGTTGGTGACAGTTTGACAGATCTTTTTTCCAGCAGTGATTCGGAAGTTCCAGTGCTTGTATTTTATTACAAATGGTGGTGTTCACCCAAGCAGACTGATGAATCTCTGGTCAATTACATGTTTTTGTTTTTCCCGGTAGTTTGGCTAGAATTTGTATCTCTCCCCTTATTAGACAGAGCAGGCACCACAATGCAAAAGCAACTTGTGCCAGGAACACAGCGTGCTGTACAGACACAAAAAATAAAGGGGCAGGTCTGTCCTGACAAGCTTGTGGTGCAAAGCCCCTACCAGACAATGGAGTAAGGATGAGAGTGCACCAGATGATCCTGAATTCATTAGTTTGACTTTGTTAGTTCCATACAGGGTAGTGTGCTTGCAAGTAGTCTAGAAGGCAAAGGAGGAATGAGACTGGCTGCTACTTGCTGGCCACTGCATTAAGCTGACAAAGCAACTCCAGCAGGTTGCCCTGACAAAGGTGATTGTTGAGGGAATGGTCTGAAGTCTGTGAAGCAATATGAGAGATCATGGATGTGTGCAGAGATGAAATAACTGTAGAGGAGGCAGGAAATGACAGTTAAGGCAAGCAATGATGTCTAGAAATGTTCAGTGTCCCTAGGATAAAATAGACTACAGTAATATACTGTCTTAAGATAGAACTAGTTCATTTATAATGTAGCACGTTGGGGTGAGATATCACTGAGGTGAGTTATGTGGGTCATCCCTGTAAACTAACCTTTACCTGCCAACACACATGCGTTCTGACCAACACTTCTCATGTAATGAGCATCCCAGTTTCTACAAGTACCTAAAATATTCTTTTAGTTCCTTGAGTTAGATCTGAAAGTTATTTGGGAATGGACTTGTCTGTCCTTGTCTTGGTTTTCCTCATGACATTCAGCAAGTCCAAGTGCAAGGACCTGCATTTGTGTTGGGTCAGATCCATTTTCAATACAGACTGTGTGCAGAATTTTTTGGAAGTAATCATGCAGAGAAGGACTTGGAGGTACTCATGGATCAAAAACTGGGTACAAGGCCAGCAGTGTGTGCTGGCAGCCCAGAAAGCCACCCGTACCCCAGGCTGCACCAGGAGCAGTGTGGCCAGCATGGCAAGGGAGAGGAAATGTAGTTGGAATGAAATCAGCAGTGTAGGCCAAATCACTGCTACCTAGCCTAAGAATGAACTGAAAAAATCTTTGCTAGGAGAAATCAAAGGATATAATCATAAACTGCTGTTGCGAGGGACAGGCTAATGATGTGCCAGTGATTTTTATTGCCTTGGGTTATAAGACCTTGAGGGACCTTATGGTCTTCTCTTGGACCTGAAATATTTCCACAGTTCAGTGCTACCCGGTAGATATAGAATGGCAAAAGATTACTCCTCCATCACCTTAAAGATAAATCTTGAGACCCTGGCAACCTTTGGGAGAAAATATAATTGTCTTCCTAATTAAAATTGATTTTTTTCAAGTGAATGTGCCCTTCTATCGCTATCCCAGCTGTATAACTGACTGTATCTCCCTTATTACAACAGATATTTATGGTCACCAATTGACAGTGTGCTCAGCACAGTATGCAGTGTGTATGATACGGTTTGACAATGGATCACAGAGCAGTTAATCCCTTTAGAATATACATATCTCCCTAACAAATGCCAAGAATGACTGTGATGCTGTTTTCCTTGCTTACTGGGCTGTACCTGTGGGTGTTTTAGGTGATACCTTAAGTAAAGCTATCACCCAAAGGGCTAGGTTCCCAAATCCTGTTGCCGAAAGGAATTAGGTACCCATCTCCTTCAAACTTCAGTGAAAATCCTGGGATTAGTAGATTGAATATGAATACCAGTCTTGAATATAAACATTTACAAAACCATGGTGTTAGCATTCCTTGCAGTTTTCATTGCTTTATTAGTTCTCTAAAGGTATAACTTCATTTTCACAATGGTCCGCCTTGTGCTAATGCTTCTGAAGAAGGTCATAGAGGTGCAAGTGATGTCGTGGTTTGGCCTTCAGCATTTTCTATATTGCAGATGTATCTATATTGTACATCTTTTACTACACTTCAAAAGATAATAAGAGAAACTCTTGTGTATATTTCTGGAGCTGGCGCTTTTCCAGGGAAAAGAAAAAAGATAAAAAGGGAATTGTTTTCATCTGTGAACTAAGGAGAAGTCCTCTGGATACACTGAAGTATTATAAACACAATAGTTCAAAAGGCATTTTAGGCAAAAAGCATTTAGCTCAAAAGGCATACCTCAAAATATACTACAAGTTTAAAGGTCATGAAAATGCACCATGAGAAGAAAGAAAAAAGCCTTGAAAAAGTTTCACTGGAGTAGAACTACAAAAGTCGAGTGACCTAAAGAAGAGTTCTTCTGTCACTGGACTTTTTTCCCTGCTCTTGACACGTAGTACATTCTCTGACAGGGTGCAAATTTAACAACCTCCAGACAGGAGTCATCAGCAAAGACAGACCCTCTCATCATCAAAACTAAACATAAAGATCTCACCCACTGAACTTAAGGGTCAGTTCTCTGGTAAGTCAGCAGCAGCCAGCAGAGCAGTGCAGAGGGACAACTTTGAACCACTGACTTATTCAACATAGAGGCCCTAAGCTTGGCATGATGAAGGCTGAGAGCAGTTAACAGGCTCAGTAAATGCTGGCATTGTGAGGCACCGTGTTTTATGCATTGGTGGTATGGGTCTGGGAATTATGGGGTCTTGTACCTTGGGCTGCTGGACCCAAAAATAAAGAGTTCCATCGCCAGCTCCCCTGTATTATTGGCAACTCGGCGCTGTGTCTTACATACTAGTAGAAAGAGAGAGCTTTTCCTTATTCTGTCTTGTCTTGCTGTTCCTTATTTTAGCATGACAGTAATTATTTAACCACCCTTCCAGGAAATAGATTTGAAGTCGTCTTTTCAACTTGTGGTGAAAGCTGTATCAATACTCTCAGATGTAGGGCAGTGGAGGTGAGGGAGAAATAACTCAGTAGCTTGGCTTAAACCTAACTGAACATATTAGTCATGAAATATTTAAACCATCAATATCACACATTGATGTGCAAAATGTTTAATTATGTATCATTTCAGTTATTATTCATGTTAGATCTTAGACCTTAAGATGTACATACATTTAAAAAATAGCTCGGGAGATGTATCAGGAGTACAGAGCAGCATGAAAAATCTGAAGGCTGGCTGCACACTTTTGTCTTGAAAGTATGTGTCAGAAAATTCCTTTTTGCCAAATTATTGAATCCTTTTATAGGTCTCAGTGCAAACAATGTTTCTGCCTTTAGTAAATGTCTCTGGTAAAACAAGACCGTTTCAAAGGAAGAGCTTCAAAGTTTTAAGCTTAATGCATCTTCTATTCTATTTAGGTCCATATGCTGTTTCCGTCACCATATCTTAAGTGTGTGTAACTAAGTGTCTTCCAGTATCGCATTAAGCAGCACGACTACCATCTGTCACAAATGGTTTGTTCTCTCTCCCCGATGGGAAAATTGTATGTACAATGTCATGCTTCAAATGTACATATCTGCTAAGTATTTGCTAGAGAAGGCAGAATTGACGTGGATTGTTTAGCGTTTGTAGTAGAAAATGCTGAGGATTGTGTTTGGTGCCCCTTTGGGCAGTGCTCGCTGGTTTCCCATAGGGCAGTGAGATCTTTGCCATTGCCTTCTGTGGGCACCGATCGCCAGAGAGATGACAGTTGGGGAAATTGCCTCTCTGTCTCTAGGACTGCTCATAAGAACACCAATCTTAATGGGGGAAAAGCTATTTGGGGTCAGGGCCAGAATTCATACGTTGCTATATTTTTGTTGCAATGCTTTCAGAAATGGTGAGCACAGTGGAGTTTTGAAATTTTTTAGTAGTTTTTTAAATATTGGAATAAAAAATATCAATCAAACATGTTTACCCTTTATCACCTGTACAGCAGTAAAATACTGTGAAAGGTTTAAAATAGCCAACTTCCAGACTGTTGGATCTGAGATTAGAATTTGTTTACTGAGGCAGGATCTGGTCCTGCTCTAACAGAAGGTATGTTCGGTCTGTTCGTATGCAACAGTAGTGGTATGCACTGGCTACTGAAATGGACACTAATGAAGGTATCTTCTGTTTCTTAGAGATTAAGGCATTATTTCCGTCTCATCTTTAGGAGGCATTTAAAGAGACTGGATTGCTGATGCCTCTGTCCGGATTCATCTTTCAATTGACAATTTGCTTTTTCTTACAATCCAAGTGCTAGTAG
The DNA here is from genome assembly GCF_964035555.1 of Netta rufina. NCBI lineage: Eukaryota > Metazoa > Chordata > Aves > Anseriformes > Anatidae > Netta > Netta rufina. Next base: position 4,492,261 of record NC_140138.1, read on the forward strand.
AATTAATCTAAATTAATCAAATCTTAATTAATCTAATTATCACCAACAGAGTTATCTTTCTGTGAAGCCTACAAAGTGAGACTGTTCTATTTAGTCTGAAATTTGCATACACATTTGCTTTGCAGTTGGATTGTTCAGTTTTGGAAGTCTATTTTAAGGATTAAACAAGCTCGACTTCTCAGGAATTTCATATATTTCAGTTGCAGCAACATCATCTGCATAAAATAAGTTTTGGGTGTATTTCATGGAGTGCTAGGCAGAGTCACAGGTTTGTGCTGGACATTGAAACTGTGCTGGTATTTTCTTTCTGAGATGGCTGCCTAATGCAACTGCTGCTAGCACAGACCAGATACCTTGAGCAGTATGACAACATACAGTGCCTGTCTGCCTTTCTGCTCCCTGGGCTTGTGTGTTGCCTTCCATAGGAGTAAAAGTGCATTATGGGCTGTGCATGTCACAGCACAGCCTCCTCCCACCTTTGTGCTGTCTCTCGAGCTGTCCCCAGAGTGCTTTCAGCTTCTGCAAAGACATCAGGTGGAAATGAAGACTATTACTGGGACAAATTAGCCTAACTTCAGCTCTTGATTTTCTTCCCTGGGAGGGTAGTGAGATGTCCTGGTTTGTTATGTACCTCACTGGAGCCAAATAAATCCTCCTTTGGTGATACAGTGTTCAGGTAACAGAAGCGAAACAATCCACGTGAACGATGTGCCCACAGGCTGACTGCAATGCAGTTCTGCAAAATATTATTTGTAGGCTGTAATTGCAAATACAATCTGTGTTCTTTTACACAGAAGGCCTTTCTTGCACATCCTACCACTTTGAAGCATTTGATAGACTTAACCACATTAAAAAAAATAGCATTACGGAAAATCTACATCTCGCGTCTATAATTTACACAAACGTGTCCCGGTAAATGACACTTTGTTAGCGGCTCAGTCAAGATGTGCAGCTCCTAAAGTCTATGCGTAATGGCTGCAGAGCCTGCTGGTTGCAAACTTGTAAAGCTTTTCTGAACACTGTTGTGGCTCCAAAGGATTATTTATTGAACAGGTGAGCTTGTGAAACCTTCCCAAAAGCTGCAATGCAAAGCTGTCACAAGTATGATTCTGCTGAAAATTCTTTATCCAAACCCGATCCTCCAGGAGCAAGCAGGGCCTTCGGGTTCCAGCAGCCCTGTAAGAGCTCTTGCCTTCCCCAGTGGCCAATAGAAACATGCTCCACAGAAACAAGGTAATTTTCCATTGCCTTGCAGAAAGGTTTGTTACTTACCTCCATGAAGTGTGAGTATAAGCCATTTTTGTGATGGGGGGAGGATTATGTCTATTTGTGCCCTGTCTACTGAAGGGTATATTATGCACTGAGAAGGCACTGGAGAAAATGGACTAAGAGCATGACTTGTGAATTTGTGTGTGTATGGTACCTGAAGGACGGGCTCAACAAGCAGGGAAAGCAACACAGGTCGGTAATAGCTAGATAGGTGTTTTAACACTTTTCTGTTTGATTACAGATGTGTAAGTGACAGCTGGAAATTCCTTATTCTCAAGTCTTTGCTGGCTATGTCCATCCATTTTCGGGGGATATTGTTGACTGTAGTGGACAGCACAGGGTGTTTAAACAGAAGCCATGCTTGTGCCTCACTTTGTCTTTTTTTGTCTCAACAATGACATTTTAAGAACATATAGCACTCCATCCCAGTGAGGAATGAAATAACACCATGGGGCCAGAAAGATTTCTTTATCCTCTTATTCCTGCCAAAATCGCATTGGTGACACCTTGGCTCTAGCACAAATAATTGGAGTTCTATGATTCTGTGATTCTAAAACAGAATATCGCAAGTTGGAAGGGACCCATAAAGATCAAGTCCAACTCGTGGCACCACACAGGTCTACCCAAAAATTCAGGCCATGTGACTAAGTGCAAAGTCCAAACACTTCTTGAACTCCAATAAACTCCAACAGGCTCATTGCAGTGACTACTTCCCTGGGGAGCCTGTTCCAGTGTGCGACCACCCTCTCGGTGAAGAACCTCTTCCTGATGTCCAGCCTAAACCTCCCCTGCCTCAGCGTGACACCATTCCCACGGGTCCTATCACTGGTGATTAAGGAGAACAGATCGGCACCTGCCCCTCCACTCCCCCTCATGAGGAAGCTGTAGACTGCGATGAGGTCTCCCCTCAGCCTCCTCTTCTCCAGGCTGAACAGGCCCAGTGCCCTCAGCCACTCCTCTTACGTCTTCCCCTCTAGGCCCTTCACCATCTTCATCGCCCTCCTCTGGACACTCTCGAACAGTTTTACACCCTTTTTGTATGTGGTGCCCAGAACTGCACACAGTACTCAAGGTGAGGCCGCACCAGAGCAGAGCAGGACAATCACCTCCCTCGACCGACTAGTGATGCCGTGCTTGACGCACCCCAGGATATGGTTGGCCCTCCTGGCTGCCAGAGCACACTGCTGGCTCATATTCACCTTGCTGTCTACCACAACCCTCAGATCCCTCTCTGTGGGGCCGTTCTCCAGCGTCTCATCGCCCAGTCTGTACGTATAGCCAGGGTTGCCCTGTTCCAGGTGCAGGACCCAGCACTTGCTCTTGTTAAATGTCATGCAGTTGGTGATCGCCCAGCTCTCCAATCTGTCCAGATCTCTCTGCAAGGCCTTTCTACCCTCAACAGATTCCATGTTTACAGATTCCAACTCCTCCAAGTTTAGTATCGTCAGCAAATTTGCTCAAAACACCTTCTAGTCCTATATCCAAATACTTTATAAAAACATCAAAGAGGACTGGCCCTAAAATGGAGCCTTGAGGGACCCCACTAGTGACCATCTGCCAGTCAGATGTGGCCCCATTTACCACAACCCTTTTAGCCCTTCCCGCCAGCCAATTGCTCACCCATTTGATGGTGTTTTTGTTTAGCTGTATGCTGGATGTTTTGTCCAGTAAGATCCTATGGGAAACTGTGTCAAACTGTTTGCTGAAGTCCAAAAAGATCACATCAGCTGGTTTCCTGTGATCGACTAGATGGGTGATCTTATCATAAAAGGAAATCAAATTTTTACTTCATTTTGTTTAGGATTTCACCTAATAAAATCGCTCTGAGATAATTCAGGCAGATTTTGACCAATCCTGAGATCAGATCACTTTTCCTTTTGCGATTGTAAAACAGGTTCCTTTAGCAGGAAAAACGTAAAACGTAACACCTAGTATGTGATTTCTTAAAAAAAAATATATATATACATATATATATTATTTCCCCCCACACACCCCCCAAACAATCAGACTGGCTTCTGTACCTCTGCACACATTTTACAAGGGCTGTTTCAGTGTGGGGATGGTGTAGCCAGGCCCAAAACACAGCGGAGCTGTAGCAGGCCCTCTGCCAGGAGCTGGGGCTGGGGGTTGGCAAAAAGCCCCCACACGGGTGGGAGGTGGGGGCTTAAGGGGCCCGCTGAGGTCCCAGCTGGGGCCAGCAGTGCACCCTGCGGTGGCTGCTGCCAAAAGGAGGAAAGGAGGTGGCAGAAGGGCGGAGAGTTGGCTGGCCCGGAGAGCACCATCCCTTTGTGTCAGAAGCGGTCAGTGTTTCACCAGCTGAGTTCCGTAAATTGGCCCTGGGCAGTCAGCGCTAGCGCCAGCTGCTGACTTTGTAGCAGCCATAATCTCAGCAGGGACAAATAGGGAAAGATGTATTGACAAATGGCACAGAGCATAATAAACTGCTCAGCTTTATGAATGCTGGGATCCAAATGATCAAAACAGATGTACAGTTTCCAGATCTTAGCTGCACTGTCAGAATATTCCTGGTTTCCTCTTGCATAGTCATCCATAATGAAAAGAAAACAAGCAGATTTGCCTTCTCTTGGGTTTTTCTTTATTGCTCACTCAACATTAATTACAGACTATTGTTGGAATAGCAGACTGGCAGGAACCAGCACCCCAAACAGGGTATGTAGGTTACTCCCGTCACTTCTGCGTATACCATATAGCTAAAATTATCTTCAGAACCAGTGTGGCATTGACACAGTCATGTGGGAAAGCATCGTCCTTATCTACCCCTTTACAAATTTAAATCTAACCTCTCACGTTGTAAAGCCTGGGAAAGGAAATTGAGTGAAGGCTGCCATTTGCACATAGAAGCCATAAAAAAGGAGGTAGGGAGGCAATGTGAAGAAAAGGTTTAATTCAGATCAGTTAACACAATGATTTCTTATATTTTCATGCCAAGGGAACTGTAAAGGGGGAAAAAGAAGATGACACAATGGAAATATATGCCTTTAAAAACATTTGGACACACAAATCCTCTCCTGATTTATATGTGATTTGCAGGTTCATCAAAATGACTTTTATACTTAGTGTTGCCTGAAGTGCTTGGGGTCATTAGGGACTTTTCAGCTTATCAGATAAATTCTGTGTATCCTGCCTTGCTGTTTGACTATAGCATTTTTTAAAAGACTTGTCAAGTCAATGGGTTACCACATCCCTAAGGCAGTGCATTTAATAGTTATAAAGTGCTGTCCTTTGCTAAGTGAAATACTGAGCGCTGAGCAGAGTATACAGTTCTGAAGCCATAAGTGAAAAGATGAGCTCTAATATATTTTCCACATATGGTAGGCATGAGAATTCAGAGTAGTGCCCATTTTCTTTCTGCCCAGAACAATAAGCATTTTGCTGATTAAATATTAATGTTACCACTGATGCATTGGTACGAACAGAAATAAGTAAAAAATTGGACCATTTTGATCTTAGGCTCCTCAGTTAATTGAAGTCTGCCCTCAGAAGGGTGGTATGACTGCCTAAATTTCCTGTTGGACTTCAAGCCCCATTTCAAGGCAGTGCAGCCTCCCTGTGGGGCTCTGGGCTCCCAGAAGAGGCTGGGAGCATTGACAAGCATCTTGTGCTGCCTGGGGCCATCCCCAGCAAGCCGCTGAGCCAGCTGCCATGGAGCGAGGCATTTTTAAATCCTCAGTACCCACAGGCAGAAACTTGTGGAGCTCTTACTGGCTTTCCTTCTGCCAAGCGCCAGATAGCACAACAAATCCAAAAGTCTCCAGACTCTTGTTAGGTGACAAATGTTGGTAACTGGCCTCAGTGGAGCTGACCAGACCTGTGCACCTCTGGGAACCTCTGTGGTCCTCAGCAGCAGCCTGGGGCCTGCAAAGCCAGCGGCACTATGTTGGCAGGTACATTTCAGCTCAGAACCTCCACAGTCTCTGGAAAGAAATACTCATGTGAAATCGACAGCCCCTCATTTTCAGGGGATTTCTGCTGCTTTTTCCATAAATCGTTGAGAGAAAATACTCCAAACAGTATAAGTATTTCCTTTTTTCCCTACTTCCTTTGCTTTCCATATACAAACCAGACATATTAGGAGCATAAAAAAATGAAAGTGAAAAGTGAAAAAAATGAAAGTGAAAGTTGTTTTAACATTTGAAATAATTTAAAATCTGTCAAATTAGAAGTAGCAACTATACTGATGGTATCTGGGTATTTGCTGGCTCAGTGTAAGAAGTGAAATCATTAAAACTCTACCCTGCAACCTATTGAGAGAAATAATATTTAGTGGGTGTTGAATTTCATATGATTCAGCTCAGTCTTGAAAATTGGCAAACCTTTTATGCTCAATTAGATTTCAAATCTGCTTTCAATACCTCATGCTTTGTAGACAGGATTTTTAATGGAACTTAGAAATAAAAACAAACCCCAGCCCACCCAGGCAAGGATAGCCGCTGTCCTTCTTGCTGCAGCAAGCATCTTAGGCAGAGCCTCTGCCTTTGTGGGTGTTCATCTGAGCAGCTCGGAACAATCTTTTGGCCTAAAATACCTCAAATAGCATTACAGAGGAGTAGCTTAACTACCATGTTGTTCAAGTCAAGCATGCATGAAGTTACATGGAAATGCCATCAGACTTTAATGCATTCTCTTAGTAGTTATCTAAGTAAAATAAAGTTAACCATAGCACAGATTATGTTAAGGAAGTGCACAGAATGAGTATTACTTGTATTTTTGATACTCTGCCAAGTCAGGATATCCTGCTGTGAGGTACATTGATTTTTTGCTATACATGGGTTATTTTTTTCTGTCCTTTTTTCATGGCTTTTTTTTTTTTTTTTTTTTTTTTAAACTTTTGTATCAAAGAATCTTCAGATCTTGAGTTCCTCGACTGCATTATTCTCAGTCTTAACATTTCACTTCTGCCTGTTTGGCATTACTATGTGGCACCAACTCAGCTGGAGAACCTGTTTTACTTCTCAAGACTGTGTGATTAAAACTTGGGTTAGTGTCTTTATTTTTGGCTTTGAGAGATGATACCCCCTTTTAACCTCCTACTACTTTTATTTAAGTTTGCTCATATCAAAGTCATTGGACTGCCGATAAATTTTTGTTCCTCTAACAAGAAAAAAATGTAGACAGAAAAGATTTGGGTAGGTTATATGATTTGACAGTGTGGAAATTGACTTTGTGAAAATTGTTCTAACTTCTTAATGCCACTTGATCTTCTCCAGAGGTTATAAATAACACATGGGATCCTATAGAGATTATAAGCCTGGTACATCTAAATTTTACTCAAGACCAAAAGTAGAAATGACTTATTTCCTAGATAAAGCTGTTCTCAGAAGGTGCCCAGCACAATTTTAGGAACCTAAGAAATTCAAATGAGTACAGCAACACTTTTTAGGCTGCATCCTCAAAACATTTAAAAGGTGTTTATTCTGACAGCTGAATCTTTATCTGGTTCGTTCTACCAGCAAAAAGAAACAAGTCTTATCTTGGAAGTTACAGCCTAAATAGACAAGAGAGACAGAAAACCAGGAGAATATAAACCCTATTATGCTTGTCTTGCAAGCAGACATGTAACAGACTGCTTTCTCTGCCCCTTCGCATGAACTGAAGGACTAAAACCCTTACTTTTCAAGATTAAGTCAACTGTCATAAGAGCATAAGTTTTGTTGGTGTTGTTCATATTGCCACCAAGATTTCCTCTCTTCTACAGCACCGGGAATTGAGCATGCAAAATTGAGAGGGAGTACTTCGCACATCCCATCTTTACTACTGGCTTTTTTTCACCTCGTTGGTGCTATGCTCCATAATTACTGCTCAGCAATTCCAGCTATGTTTCTTTTTTATTATTAAGTGACAATTTAATACGCTTCAATATAAAACAATAATCCTAAAATCTAGGAGGGCAGCTAAGGGTGGAGATTAGCCTGAATAAATATGTTAATTACAGGTAGGTGTGTGCTACCCCAGTTCTGAGAAGCTACCCTGGCAGGAGAGCCAGGAGATGGAGATTTTGGAGGATGGTCTGTTCATGGGGACGAGGAGAAGGAAGAAGCAGATCTAAGCACACATAGATAACGTGGGGCTGTGGGATAGCAGGCCTTGTTGGAGGGAATGCTAAGTAGACAGTCTGGGAACTGGATGTGGGTTTTAGCAGCTGGTTCAATCAAACCACCTGCACATAGCCTGGTTCCACTTCATTTGGACTACTGCAATCTAAGAAATAGAGTGGTTGCTCTGGAAGCTTGTATCTGAAGTATCTGCATAGCTACTAATAGACGTGCAAGCATTTCAATGTGTATGTAAAACATACGAGTAAGAGTATATTATAGCAACATAAATAAGGAACCTAATTAGATTCCATTTTCACTCCAGGTTCTTATCTGATCCTGAGATTCTATTTTTATTACAACAAAGTAAAAAATGTTCAAGCCAAAAAACAAAACAAAACAAAACACTGTCAGGTCATGATTATATTGATTTGGGTTGTGGAATATTAATTAGACATTAGCAGGACAGTTTTGTGGGTGGAATGACCATAAAGCTCTAAATTGTCTTAGAGAGAAAAGATCGGTACATTTGTTGAATGCATTGAATTCTCTCTGAATGTACTGTTGAGTTTCAGAAGCAAGGAGAAAATAATGGTCTATTAATTTGGATAAAAATGTTTTTTATTCCCCCTTTTTGTAAAAATTCAGGTTTATCTTCTGTGTTACAGAGGGGTGCAGGGGATTAAAGGTTTATTTCTAAGAAGCTACAGTTGGCTTCCTGGGCACTTAGTATGCTCTAAAGACATTAATATCTAACCCATTCAGGGATAATTGCATTAGTTGTCTTTTCTCCCAACTAAATTGTTTGAGTACATTAACAGTCAATTTTGTGTTGACAGGGCATGAATTTCTACTGATGGGAATGGAAAGCTTTGTATTATCTCAAGCAAAACATCAGTCTAAACTTTAAATTCTGGGAGTATATCATTGGATCAGGGACTTTGTAGATGATATATTGCAGATGGGAGAGATCTCATTTTAGCAGTAATGGGAAGCAGTGGATTTAGCAAAAGATAAACCATGTTTCTAGCTGGAAGTGTTGCTTTTAACCCAATAAAGCTTCAGACCACAAGCCAGTCCTTCAAATTAGATTGTTAATTTTTAATGCATGTAGCAATTACTGATGTGACAGATAGCAGACTGGATCTTGCTCCCATCAAAGTCTGTGGGAGTTCAGGCATTGATTTCACAGGGGGAGACAGCAGGTCCAGATGCAGTTAAGTTAACAAGGCATGATGTATGTCGTCTGTGTGAATGTATGTAGTATGTATCATGTGGCTTTCAACAGTATAAGGTTATTCTGAATCAGTCTAAAAAGCAGTTAGGGAGTGGGTCAGTATATTTGATACCAAAAATTCTTTGTTCTTGATCTAAATGCATAGGAAAATGTTGGTAACTTCACTTTTTGTTGAATAAAACCAGCAGGTTGAATACAGCCTGTTATAAGTGGATCCCATCTTCATGCTGCCTATGTCCTTGTTCCTTGTCTTTTTCAATCATCTGTCTCTCTGATAAGATTATTTTTTCTTCCTAGAATAATATTCTAACTCATTCTTTCACAATTGCTCCTTCTTGATGTCTTTCTTTTGCTTCATCTTCAGATACCAGTAGCAGCTTTCTACCCTGTAATCTATGACCACTTTTTTGGAATACTGACAGGGTATCCTTTTTTTTAACTACAGTTACTCATGATGGTCACTGCTTTCCTCCTCTGATGTCCAAGAGAACCAGCCCTTTCATGACCTTGCACGTTCATCACCCAAAGATGACATTCAAACAACCCAGGTAGTTTAACTGCCAACAGAAGTGAATGATTTTGAGAGTTGTTATTTACTATGCAGAGCATCTGCTTCTCAATCTGAAAGCAGTGAAGATGTATGAGCAGCCCACAAAGTTTGCTCCCCCTCATGTACAGCCAAAAGAGAAATAGAGAAATTAATGTAGCCTTAACTGTTTCTGTTTTGTCAAATCAAATTGTAGAAGGGAAAGAGAGAAATAGGACAGGGAAGAAATTACACCTGACCCTTAGACTGGAATTCAATATAGAAAGGTACATACTCAGTGCTCACATAACTATGAGGAGTGAATGACTGCTTGTGAACCCGTTGATACTGTTCATATTCATCTAACACCAATCTTAATCTATTACTTGAATGCTCCTTCATGTAAAGGAAAAGTCAGAATAGTCATTTTCCCCTTTTGTTAAGGGGTCCTTACTAATAATACAAGAAAAGACTCAAAAATTAGAGAATATCACAATAGTAGTTGGCATTCATGGTTTGGAGCAACAATTTTGCGCAATAAGAATTAAAAATAATTGTTTAATTAAAACTGTATCTTCCTGTACTATGAAACAGATTCGATGTTGTATATAATTTGGCAAATTCCTGTTTGGAAGCATTAGGGATGATTCATGCCCATCTGAGTTAGTTGTTTGTACTCCCTCTGCAATCAATGAAGAAAAAGCCACTGCCTCTTCAATCCCATTCTAAAAGACTTCTGTAAAGTAGAGTGTTTGCAAAGCTGATAGTATGGCCAGTTCCCAACTCCTGAATATTTATTGCCTTGCAAAACTCTGCTGCAAATCTTGGTGGATGTGATTAAGAATTTGTGAAAATGTTTGTTTTCTTAATAGCTTTTCTATTTTTATAAACTGGGATTATATTGTTCACACCATTTTACTTTGGATGAGTAGTGTCAATGGAGTTTAATTATGATTGCTCAGTTTTTAGTTGAACGTAGATAAAACTAGCAGCTAACTGATGAGCAACAGATTGTCAGCTTCTGCTTTTACATAGGGGAGCGATATAATTTTTCACACTAAAGTAAAATTTGTCATACGAGATACTAGAGACACTGACATTGTTTCATATTGTGAACTTTCCTAAATGAGCTTCTGAGGACTGCTAAGCAAACTGTTTCTTCACCGTATGTCCAAATGCTGCGCTTGCAGATATATGACTGGATGCAGCATACCAGTTCCAAACAGTTTAAAAGTAAGAAGCTGCTATAATTCCTAGAACTGCATTCAGATCTGAATGTGAATGTCTGATGGGTTCTTGGAACTGAGATTTTGATGTGAACCCCCCTCCTGTTCATGTAAACGAATGACAGAAATTAGGAGTGTGCCTCTTTAAGATGAGATTTAAGACCCTGGGCATATGCTTTTATAATAAAAGGTAGGGCCATGTTGTGGCAGCTCTTTTTAGGCATTAGTCACCATTGAATTCACTGTGAAATTCTGCATAAAACATGATAGCATGCTGTGGCATACAGCAATTGCTGTGATGGGATAGAAGAGTATGGAGAAAACATATTAGAAATGCAGCGGGTAAATGAAGTTGACATGCCACATGGGATATTTTGAACTACATTTCACATTTCAGAGTAGAAAAATCAGTGTAAAGGGAAAAGAACTTTTACAAAACAAGTAGCAGGGGCTGATAACTCCTGCAACTTTTTGGTCTCTGTTATCTGACTCAATCATATAGTGAGAGCTGCTTTTTCTGTAATGTATTCTGCTGCTTTCTTTATAGTGAAAGAACAGCTGTTAAGCAAAATTCTGCCTTCAGCAGTATCTGTTAATAGATGTGTTTCCTCAAAAACAAAACAAACAAAAATAAAAGCAATAACAAAAAAAGAATGTAAGGGAGATACCGCAAGATGTTTAATTTCTAAGCATGTTAGGTTATCTGAACCTGTTGAAAGTGTTCAGGAGAGCTATTTCATTGCTGTTGTCAGAGGCACGATCCATTTTGTGCTAATTTTACAAGTGGAAATAAATAGGTCATCTGAGGCAAGGGGGTGTCAGCAGCATGGGAGAGGGCTGTCTCCCCTCAGCCCCTTCCTCTCTCAGGGAAACCATTGCCATGTGGTAGCTCCAGCTGATGGTAGAGATGCTTTCTGTGAGCACAACCAGGAGAAAGGGAACCAATTTTCACCGGGTATCTGTTTTTTCAGTTGTCCACATCCATGCTATTAAAAGCTGTTCACTGTGCAAGGGAATTCTGTATACTGGAAATGGATACTTGCATTAGGTCATCTTATTTGCCCTCTAGGCAGTTCAAAATCGTCCTCTCTATTCTGTTTTCCAGTGATTTGCTTTGACCAATTTTAACTGACCCAAATAATCAGGCTTTCATTTTCCCCAATTTTTCAGCCCAATTGCTCTAAATCTTAGCAGCTGTTTCCTGTACCTGATCTGAATTTTCTTTTTCTTAATGTTGTGGTATAAACAGGGGAGAAGAAAGGGGAAAGAAGGATAGAAACAACTGAATGTAGCTTCTGGGCTTTCCTATCTTTCTGATTTTTTTAACCTAGAAACTAAGAATAGCTTTATTTATTTTAAGACCATCTTGGCACTTTGCTAATTTCACATCTACTGAGGCACTTGGGAAACCAGGTGAAATAATCTGTTTCGGTTCTCATTCTGTCTGGAGCAAGACATCAGGCAAGGCCTTGAATGTAGCAGCAGATGAGCTGTTGCAGAACTTCATCAGGAAAAGAAGAACCAGAAAACTTGTTCTTGTGAAATTCCCATCACAATTTTGCTGATAAAAGTTGTTCAGATAAGCTCCAGATAACCATCCAAGCTTATAAGTGCACATCTGCACCATCTCCAGCTGGTTTTGAGGTTCAGTCATCACTAATGAAAAGAGGTGATTGAAAGCGAAAGAAGATAGGAAATGCCCTCTTCTCGAAACCAGTAGCTATCACTCACTGTTACAAAACATCACAGATAACACTGCTGGCCACATTTCTCTATCCTTTGCTTTAGTACCAAGAGCATAGAGTGAACTATCTCACTGATTCCACTGTCAAAAATGAAAGTAATTCATTTTTATCATTACTTACCAATAATTATTCATTTAAGTCTCTTGGCAGAAGAGGGTCACAAAATTACAAGCTGATGGAAGAATTTCAAAGCTTTACGGTGTGCCATGAAATCTCATGCTGAAATTACGTTCTGTAAAATGTTTGGCCATGGAAAGTTCAAGTGTCACCCAGCTGTAATTATAGGCTTGGTTTTGGAGAGGTTTATAATTCAGCAGCAAAATGATGCCAGCACAAACTGAGCATGCTGTACTGGGCACTACTCTAAGCGAAACCTCAATATTCTTCTTTCAGATTTTCTTTTAAGGATGAGCTTTTTTGTTTATGTGCTTTTTTATAAAAGCAGCTTTATTTTATTATTTGGTATTTTGCCACTGGAAAATCCTCGGAAGAGAATTTAGGGTGTATGTATGTTGTGGCTCAACAGGCTACTTTTATGAACACATTAAATAACAAATAACTTGTGATTAACTTTCACATGGATTTTCTTTTCCTCCTCCTTCTTGCTATGGTTCTGTGCAAACACATTTACTAGACAGAGCCCCTTTTTACAACATGGGAACAAAGAGTTCCTCTGAGTTCCTTTTAACATCAATGAACTAAAAATTGGATCCCAGTTTTATAAGCAGCAGTAGTTAAAGAAAAACGTTTCTTTACATTGCCCCATTCATCCTTCTCATGCAACTTACCACTGTTCCTCCTTTCTTCTAATGAGAGCTTGGTAGGTACTCCTGGGGAGATTCTTTTACTGCAGTGGCACTTCCCAGCCTCTTTCCCAAGCATGAGCTTAATTTCAAAGTGTGTCCACTTACAGATTTTCTATCTGAAACATTTCAATGCCTATACACTGTTGGGGATTTAGAAAAAGTCTAGATGAATCTGTCAGGTTGGTTGAGATGGGAATTATGCTCAGCTTCTTACCCCAGTGGCATTGCCTGCCGTGGTAACAGCTGCTGGAGCATCACATGCCTTAAGCTGCCCAGGGAACTGGAGGACAGCCCTTGGCCAGTTCTGGTTGTGCATAAAATCACTGGGCACCAAGACATCATGGTGAAAAGCCTTTTGTCTTTCTTTTGAAGACCTTTCTTTCCGAGAAAAAATGTTGTAGCAAGATGTGGGGAATTTCTCTAAAAGCTCTTGATTATTTTTTTATTATTATTTTAATTACCCTAGTATAATGGTAACTGTGAGTAAAAATCACATGTGCTTCCATTGGGGGACAGATTTTGGTCTAGATTCCTGATTTTTACATTCTGACAGAGATGCTGTATGAGGATTGTAAAGGTTTTATGCAGCTTTTGTCTTCCCCTTTTCGCCTGCTCCTCCTTGGAACAGTTCTGACTTCAATATGAGGCTTGAGGCTGTTCTTAGTAGTGTTTGGATTTATTGGATCCTTAAAGATTGCTTTGAGAGAAGAGAAAAAGCAGACTGCAGCAGATCTGTAAGGGAAGCAGTTACACAGCAGATTCCTGGGCTACTGGATTTCTTAGCTCCTCTAAGCTCTGTTAAAATTGCATGGGAAAAACAATTCCCTAATTGTGCTTTATCTTGTGTTTCAGCCACTACTACCAGCAGCCAGCAACTGAAATCTATAAATCTTTTTTTAATGTATGACTTAAGATTTTTATAACTTTCTAGAAAAAATCCAGGCTGCAGTACTTGGGAATCTTACCAATATTTAGATTCTACCCACCCAAGCATAAGAGCAAACACTAATCACATGCAGAAGTTTTAGGTACTTTCTAACCTCCTGTACTCAGATTTGGTGAAGCAATGTTTCAGGAAGAATTTGCTGATAAGTTAATGCAGAGAGACATACATTAGATTAACGTCACAGCTTGTGCTCAGAAATACACATCACAAAAAAATAAGACTGCAAGTGATTCTTCAGACTCCTGTATCCATGTGCCTTAAACAGAATATGTAAGTGCATCTGGATCTGGGCAAGATATGGTGTCTTAGTGCATGAAAAATACTGATTTACAAATTTTAGCATAAAACCTTGAACTTTCGTTTCGTGTGTCTGAAAAAAGGGTCCAAGTCACCAGATACCATCACTTCCTGAGGTACTGATATTTAAGAGACAAGCCCATCTTCATGGAAAATTCTTAGTTATGTTATATGATCACCTGGTGATTTCTAAAGCAACAAAAAAATGAGAATATATTCAGAGACACATGTATGCTCGCTTCTCTGTTGAAAAGTCGTAATAACAATGCTGCTCAGATTTTGTTATATTGTATAACTTGTTGTTTTTCTGTAATTTTATGTGGAGGTTCTTTCATTTCTATAAAATTCAAGCATGTTAAAAGCCTAGCCCAACGGCATACCGTTGAGACAGCTAAAAGCTCCTATTTTTCAGTTGAGAAGTAGCAGCAATATCAGCAACACTATATAGCTGGCACATGCACACAATACCAACAGCATGCTGTTGAATGGGTTTTGTTAGGAGGGAAATAAGATAGCTGGCAAGTTTATACTATGAATTTAGACATCCCTAGGTGTGCCACTTTCTGAGTCGAGTCTCATCACTGATGTAGGGAGGAAAATTAACCTGTGTTTTTGGAAACCTTGTGATAAAAACAGGTGACTAGTAGGAGAATCTAGCACCGGGCTGCAGTACAAGACAGCTGTGAACCAGTAGCGAGCCCCTTGGATGCATCAAGCTATGTGTTTTGGTACATTTAGGGAAGGGGACAGCATTGGTGCCCAAGGTGCAGTTGTCATCTGTGTGCTGTGGGGTCCCACCCATGGGACACAGTCCTTGATGTTTTGCCTGTTACAATAATTACTGCGTGATTTTCTCGTCCTTATCTCAACCTTTGAGCCCTTTTCACATATTTTCTCCCCATTCCTCTTTGAGGAGGGGGAGTGAGAGAGCGGCTGTGGTGGAGCTCGGCTGCCCACTCGAGCGGAACCACGACATCATCTCAGCAGGAATGCTCCCTGTGACTCTGGTCACCTGTGCTCTCAAATGAATGACAAAAACTAGAGCAGATGCAGAAAGTATTGCTGCAACAAAGAGAAGATAGAACGCTCCTTTTTTGTATGGGAGACTAGGAAAGCTTATGTGGCATAGTGTAGTGAAATGAAGACAGTGGGTGAAATACTAATACTAATGCAGTATGTGTCCCATTTCAGGAAAGAAGAAGAATGGGCAAAAAATAATGGTCGTGCACAAATGGTGTATCTGAACTGCCTATTGGTATTTTTAGACTGGAGACGAATAGAGGTATGCTAATCTAAGGGATGATTTTGGAAGAGCTTTCAGTCAGGGATTGTGGCAGTGGAGCAAAAACCCGGCTTTTGGCAATCGACAATCTTAGGCATTGACTTGGCAATTTTAAAGAGCAAGACTGCTTCAGCCACGTGCAGTGGAACTTAGTATTAAACTGCAGTTCAGATTTGATTATTTTTCTTGTTGCTCTGAAGAATCAATATAAGTGTTAAAGTTTAGTGAAATAGCTTTACGTAGAATCAAGTAGTTTTAAAATGAGATTTACTTCACTATCTGATTTACAGCTATTATAACAGGGTGAGGCACTAGCAATATTGCAGGCAATGCTCCTTCTAAAAGAAATTAATATAGCTTTAATTACATGTAAAGAATGCATACCTAAAAGTACTTGCTGAATTTTATATAACTTCTTTTATTATTTCTTTGTTACTGCTGACCAAGAAGTACCCATTGAATATAAAATGCCATAATCAGCATAAAGATGAGCTGAGGAGTTCATTGCACTGTATTATTACTGTAAAGGAAAAGGAAGACTGCAAATAGAACAGACTTTTGAAACTTCATTAGTACTCTAATTTATCTGGGAAATAAATGATCTGATTGAACATGCACTGTAAAGGTCGATCTGGAAACAACCCAAATAATTCACAGGAAAATTTGATAAAACACTATGGTGCATTGTACTTCTAACAGTTCAGACCAGGCTGTGAGGAAAGTTCTATGGACTGATGGAGCAGGACTGGATCTGGTTCTACAAAGGCTTTTTATTAAAAACGTTGCACTTTCAAATGTGAAGACAGCAGTTTACATTTATGTAGGGAGATGTGCAGGAGGACAGATGTAGTTTTTCACTACACTCAGCCTAGCCTTGGGCACTGATCCAGTTTCCAGTATATGTTAGATCTGTCCTAATATAAATCATTTCTTAATAGCTTCAGAGCTCTTCTGGCATCTGAAGGTCTACTGGGCACCAGAACACATTTTCCTCTTGTCCACATTCCTGCAGTAGGTTCTTTTTGGGTTGGAGCAGCTGCTGCAATTGCAGGGGGCTTTTTTTTCACAAGATGCAGGAACTGTTCATCAGAAAGTTTCCTTACACTGACAGCTCTCTTCAACTTAGAAGGTTTTGTTGTTGTTGTTGGTTGTTGTTGTTTTTTCACACTGGGGAACCTGGCCTAGTGCCAGTTAATTGCACACCGAGACAGACAGCAGTTGCTGTAGAAAAAAAAATAAAAATCACCACATAGTTGCTACCTGAGTAGAAGTATAAGAAGGGACTGCTAAATCCCCAAATGTTTCTATAGTAAGCAATGAAAAAAATGTCAGTTTAATGGCAGTAGCAGGCATTCAACATTGGAGTCTGTTTAGTGCTACAATCTTCTTGTATGCTACTTAGAAACTTACTTTGTTCCTTTACAGAAATGAGCACCACCTGGATGTCTAAGGTATCCCCAGTGATAAAGCAGCTGATGGAATGGCTGAAAGAGAAACATGATGACAAAATTCCCAGATTTTATTGTGGACTGCAGTTGTCCCTGTAGGAAACTCACTAGTAATTATAATTCATTATAGGCAGAAATGGTTTTTGAGAGTTTCATGATGAGAAAGAAGTTAACACTAGTATCAGGAAAGCAACATTACACTACAGTTATTGGTATCTTTTGGGGAAAGCAGCACAAGCTGAAAGACAGGTGAAAACAGGCAGGTTGTACCTAAAGTTTTTAGTTGCAGATGAGCTTTGAGAGGATAAATTTGAGGTTATACTGTAAAAAACAGTCTGTCTTTACTTTAATACGCAAATCTAAATGATCATTTCATCCAGTGTCCTTTTTGTTAAAGGTCAACAGCACATTTTGCACATTCTTTAGATTGTTAGAATTCATTACCAATTTTTTTCAGTATTGCCAACCATTCAGGCTCAGTCCTCTTTCACATTAAGAGAAGAGAGAGGTGAGTGGCTAAGCTACTTGGCAATATTAATGTTTGTCCCATAGGATAGCTTGTATGTTATAAACTGGATATTGACTCTCATGAAGGTGAATATTAAGGTTTATCAACCTGGGAGGTCTGTATCGACCAAGAAAAACTAGAGGTCACTGTAACATCAAGAGTAAATAAATCTTAATGCTGCCAAAACAGGAAATCAATATGCATATTTTTCCACTTATTTTGAATGTCATGGAACTACCTGGAAATCTCTCAATTGAGTACCTGAATTTCAAGGCAGTGGTGGATTTTTTCTTACAATGAGTAACCCTCTAAAGACAAGTCAGATGTTGGGCAAGGATTCAGGAAAAACACTGACAACTGTTGTCCCTTTATGAATCAGACAGTGAACAGGCTCTACTTCTTTCAGAAATGCATCATTTATTATTTAAGGGATGTTGAAGGAAAGTACTCATCTGTACTGATTTTCACTCCAAAGATAAAAGCTTTTTTTGGGTAAATGCAGTGGTAGTCAAATTGTCAGAAACAGAGTTGAGTCCACAGCCTGTAGTGACAGAGAGCTACTTTGTAACATGGCATAGCCTGACTTTTCTTCACCTGAATAAAATTTGAAATATTCTGCTAGCTGGATATAGCTACAATTTTGTCGTTCTAAATGACATTAGGTTGTTACAGCCTCTGACTTTCCTAGAAATAGCATTTGTATTATACACTCTAGGGAAATAGAAGGTCCTTTTTAATATTTGTGTATATGTGGCTGAACACTTAAAAACTGTTCAGAAGCCATTGGCAACACTCCTTCCAAATCCAGAGCAGAGAGGAAGGAGGATGGATTCAGTTCTTGCTAAGCATCCAGGTACGAAGGTGTGAATTAGCTTCCAAAAGGAAAGGAAAGTGCAGCTCAGTAAGTGGACAGGTAGATACAGAAAGTCAATGGATATCTTAAACAGCACTTTTGGTTTTTGTTTATTTGAAGACAGATGAGTCCAAGAGGGCAGGCCAACTCTGTGTTTGTTGTAGTTTTAAACTTACTTGTGAGTATTGGGTGAGGGAAAGAAAGGGCAAGGGGAAGAAGAAAGCGGAGAAAGATGTTGCTGGCTAAAAAAAAAAAAAAAATGAAAGTTGATAGTTTAAAAGGTCAACTAGAAAAAAAGGCAGCTTCTTCAGGTAATGGCAGTGGAAGTTCATGATTGAGGATTTCAGACTGATGGTAAAACTGCTCTGACAGAAATTGGAGGTTAGCAGCATAAGGCTTGCAGGGGGATTTTGACTCTGCCCAAAATTAAAAGAAAATGAGAGGCAGGGAAGAGACTTGAGAAAGATTATTTGTTCATTTATTTTGAAAGAAAATAAAAAGAGCCAAACTCAGGAAACCAGCTGGCATTATCCCATAGCACCACTCTTAACAAGAAGTTTTTGTTTTCATCTGGTTTTCTTTCAAGTGTCTAGAACTATTAAGAGGCAAATTTCAGCAAATTATCCCAAGCTCAGGAGACTTGAAGCCTTTGCTTGCCTGAGCTCCTGAAAACACCTACGCACTTGCTTAACTTTCATGCAGCAGATCGTGCTGAGCAGGGCTCTTCATCCTCTGCTGAAGTCTCAGCAACCTTGTTGTGACAGGGAATGGTGCTTTTGAGGAGGGGCTGCTGCGGTTCAGCCTGTATGCTTGAGACCTGGCGAGTTTGCTGTGTGGTACGTAATGCAGAATGCTCACTGAAAGTGAAAAACAAGCAAGTCAGACCTTAATTTAGAGCCTGATGAATCAAAAAGCAGCCTTCAGTTAGGCCCTTGGCACTCATGGGCTGTTTATCCCTCTGCAGCCGGAGCCATGGAGCTGCTCCGGCAAGCGCGGCCTGGTTGGCCTCACAGGGTGCGGAATGGGCAGCAGGATAAAGGAACACAGGTAGGGAATAGTTTCCTGCTGATGGGGACCTATTTCAGGCCCCACCAGAGGAAGAAATAACGTGGCTAAGGGATGCACTGAGGTTGCAAACTGGCCCCTTGCAGCAGTGGGTGGCTGGGCTGGTGCTGCGAGCCAGCAGCACGGTTACAGCTGTGTTGGTTGACGTGGCATGAGCTGGTGCTGCTGCTGTCAAAGGCATCCCCAGCCTCCCCTCGTGTTCAGCCCTTCTTGCCACCCCTACTGTTACTGGGCATCGTGCTGAACAGGGCAAGGGAGCTCATCCAGCTCCCCATCTGCGTGCGGGCAGTAAGGAAGGGGTTGGGAGCAAGCAGGGGACTGGAAGGGTGGAATCACCACTTCTGTCATGAGGTTGTGTTCATGGTGGGTTTAAGTGGGCATGTAACCCCATCCCTGCTATTGGCCATAAGGACTGTGAAGGCGCGTGGGGTCATGGACCTTGGGGCATTGCCTGGATGAGGAGCAACATGCTGTGGTGCTACCATATGTGCTTGGCTTTGCCATGCGGTTCCAGAGACCCCGCTTGCTCAAACTCACTACACTGGTGGTGAAGCAAGGGGACAGAGCAGCTGCAGCCCAGCCACATGCCTAGCTTGTGCTGCCCTCTCTAAGCCATGCTAGACACTTTCAGGAACCACGTTTCTAATTATTTACACAGTTTAAATACAAACTAGGTCTATTTTTTCCTCTGTGTATATTCTTTGCCAATTACAGCCTTCTGCTACAAAGAACAAGCTGTGTCTCTCTGAACTATAGAAGAATCTTTTGAATTGGGAGAACTTATTTTTAAAGCCAAGTAATAAGTTTGTCAATCACTTCTTTATTATCAGTCACTCTCTGATGAACAACATTCAGAGTTTAATATCAGCAAAGAGACAATCTGAGGAGCGAATGCTCAAGTAATAACATGTAGGAGTTTTTATGGCCTGACTCTGTTTCTAAAGTGTATACACAATGGCCTAATTTAACATCAGTGAATGTAACAAATTCCCTGTGGCAAATGCAGCATATGGGAATTACTTTTTATGCTTTTCTTGAAGTGCACAAAACTCCCATTAGCATCACATGTACATATCACAGGGTGATCGGGAGGGGAGGGAGAGAAGCCCCTTAGTCTTGGGGTGTGTTTTTGTGTTTTGTTTTGTTTTTTTTTTTGGTTGTTTCTGTTTTTGTTTGTTTGTTTGGTTGTTTTTTTTTTTGTTCTTGTTGTTGTTTGGTTGGTTGTTTTTAGAGCAGTCCTATATGCTTCCTTCTTGTGCATGACTATATTGAAAGAAGTCTCATGACTACATTAATGCAATGAAACTGTTACCAGAGGAAAATAGTCCTTTTACAATTTGTACTTAGCTCAACAGTTCAGGCTTTCAACCACTTTCTTGAACAGATAATTATTTTTTGCATCAACATGTTGCTGTTCTCCTTTCTGGGTTTAAAATAGGGATGGTCATTACAGGCATGCCGTGCAGTGCACATACAGAGCTAGTCGTAGAGTCTGAAATATCTACATAATTAAACAGAACCTCCAGACTGCCTCAGAGGTGTTCTGGCTTTGTTTTGTTGTACCAGATACAAAAGAGTTCTCTCTGCTGGGGTCAATAGTTGGCCCAATAAACTGTAGTTTCTTGTTTGTACTGAATCTCACTGGATTTTTTCGCAAATTATATTTTCAACAGTTGTTTTTTAAAAAAAAAAAAATCTGAAGATCTAAAATGTAAATGAGGAACATCACAGCTCAGTACTTTTTGTGGGTTTGTATTTTGAATCAAGTATTGTCTACTCTGTGGTTCTGTTAGAGACCGTGAGAGTATTTGTGAGGAACTGAGGCATTTGGAATTTTTTTTTCTCTCTCCTTTTTCTTTTTTTTTTTTTTTTTTTTTTTTTTGTGAATAGAGTGATACATGGTTCAAAGTATGCTTTCCTGTTTTTTTTTTTTTTTTTTTTTGTGAATAGAGTGATACATGGTTCAACGTATGCTTTCCTGGTTGCCGTAATCTGCATGACTCAAAGGCAGGAAAGCATCTCCAGTGCTCAGCCTTATTTTCTAAGTTCTGAACTCAAATGAGTTTGACCCAGGTGGATGCAATCACTCTCTGATACAACTATGTCCCTGGCATACATCATAGCTGAATTTGGTCTACTCATGCTCACTAAAAGAGTACTGGAATTTATTCAGTAACTTACCTGTGACTATCTTGAAAAGGGCAAAATAGTTGCATAAAGAAGATGTCATGTTGGTTGTAAGTTGATGGCACAGAGCTCTTACACAGAACCTATTACATCTAGCTTTTTAGAACCTTTTAGAACTGGTTCCAAAGCTCAGATGCAAACATATACAGAGGGTATCATCATATTTTCCTTAAAAATGAGGATTGTGACATAGAAATTACAACTCCAGGGAAGGTTTAGTGAAAGAAACATCAGAAATTTGAAGACTGAATACAGGAGCATCGCAAATTAGAATTGTGAAAAGCGTGTATCTTCACCGTCATGGGTCTTTCACAGGAATCATTAAAAAAAATGAGATTCTGTTCATGGGAATTAAAGATCCATAGAGTTTTTCATAAGACTGAAAGCTTAGCGTCACTTTCTCTGGCCAGGTTTTTCTCTTCATTAACTACTTGGCAGTGTGCTAAAAATCCAGAGGTCGTATCCAGCCTTTCAGAATCTGTGCAGTTGGTGTTGTCTATTTAACTGTAAACTGATTTGAAGCCCTCAAAAGTCTTATGGGTTTTTTATCTTTATTTTCCTTCATTATGTATTCAAATTAGCAGGCAATTGTTTTCTTTTAAACTGTACGCAACTTAATGTTGGGGGTGTGGATTGACCTCTTGTCCAAAGAGAGCAATTCCCTGTGTATGCAATCAAATTCTGAATATGCAGAGTAAGGGTTGCTGCAGTAGTTAACATAATTCTGGCTTTATGGACAATTTTGCAAGGCTTTTCCAGACTCTCTCTGTATTTTTAATGTGCCTTTAGCAATGCAAGTCTGATCAAAGGGAATAATTTGTGCCTGTTTCTAAATGGCTGGCAAGAATTTTAACAGATATTTTGAGTAATAATTAATTAGGGATATGGTATGATAATTACTACAGAAACACAGGTCTTTTATTTAAATAGGATAATAATCATTGCTACAGTGAAAGAGTTGTTTGGATTATTCAGAGAATCTCATTTCTCAAATAGAAATTTGTCTTACGGAATTAAAAAGAAATACAGGATTTCAAAGCATTTGATTGTCAGAGCAACACTTCATGTTAGTGCATATTTTTTTTAATCATGTATTTTTACTTCTGGGTTTCTCTCCCATGGGGTTTTCCATGCCCCCATAGGGAATAAGACCCACTTTCCTACCATTTGGCTTCACAGGAACTCAGTGCAGATTTGGTGTTCAGATGCTGAGGTAAAATTAAGCTTATAAGGAAGACTGCTCCATTCTGCTGAGAAGAATAGATCCCAGAAAAAAAAAAAATTCTCTTTGTTTTTCTTACTCTAATTTGAATTCTCAGTGTCAAGTTTAAATCTGGTAACTATTCTTTATTTGTCAAAAGATATTCAGCCAGTTATATTTGTATATTATGTATATTTTCCTAACTCCTATTGCATACAAGGCTGTACCTTCTTGCTCTAATGCTTCTTCTTTTGCAGCTGAAATCTTAAATAGTGAGTTCGTTCATCATATAGCTGTATCTAAACTCCTGGGCTAATTGGGTGTCCAGCTGCAAAGTGCTAGGGTATTTCCCACAGACAATACACCATGATGACAATTAGCTACAGAACAAAATTACTTGCATGATAATTAAGCAATGTAGAATGTCTTCAGTGGAGCTTTTCATTTGGCAATTCTGGAAAAATTTCTAAAACCCAAACTATCAATGCCAAAGGTGCTCATAAACTTGTAATCCTGTAGATGAAGTGGCATTTTTGCTTGATTTTTTACCAAACAGATTAAAAGCAAATACTGTGATCTGGGAATCATTGGCAAAATCACTTTTGCATCTTTTGTCACACCCCTGGTACACAGGAGGAAACTGCTTGGTTGGAGACCAGGGCATGTACAGGGTGAAAAATCTTTGTTATGCCTTTCAGGAACTATTGCTGTGTTGTCTCCTCCCTAGAATGAGCCTGCTGTCTATTTGCTAAGCATTAAACTGGCATCTTGCAGCATTTATATTCTATATTATGAGCTGTAATTTCTATCTCTCTTCCAAAAATTCCTTTGTGACTTTGTGCTCTGCCATTTTCTTTCCCTCTTTTGAGCAGTAAAAGCTATGACACGGCATCCAATTCAAGGATGTGAAAGGAAATTAAATACTGACATTTGGGGTGGTACCTTTGTGACTCCTACCTAAAAGCCAAAAGGAAAGAATCATTAAGGTCAGAAGACCAGAATTTCTTCCGAGAGCTGCCTTAAATCTATAATTTCTTCCTAAATTAGGCCAGCTTCTTTCTTGAAATGCCATCTAGCCTCCTTCAAGTGGAGACCACTTCAGCCCTCTTCCATTTACACTACAACCTCTCCCCTGGCGTGGAGCCGTGGCTTGGTGGGAGGGAGGAAGCTTTTCAGACCTGCATTTCCTTTCTGGCTCCCTCATGCACAGAGAGAGGGGACAGCACTTCCATTTTGGCTGCTGGGCAGCAGCAAGTGCAAGTGCAGGCACTCGCAAGCAAGGGGCTGAACAGACGAGAACAAGCTTTCTGTGTTCAAATGTAAGCTGCTTTATTTCTCTCCAACCTGAAGAGCCCTATTTTACTTTTTTTTTGCATGAGCCAGTAGGCTGAGCAAAGACGACTTTTCTTTTAGCATCTCAGCAGATTTAAGCGTCACAATGCAAAAGCTGAAAAATACAAGCTTGAGCAGAGAATAGTTTGGGTAACAAGAGTTTTAGGTGGCTGTTTGTGGAAATGTCCTATTCATTTAGAGCTGAATTCCTAAATCATGCAGATTTGTACAGTCAGAGAGAGAGCAGCTTGCATGTATGCATGTAGAGGAGATTCCCAGCTCTCAAAGCCTGTTATTATGGGGCCAGACTTTCTTTGAATGCTGCCTGATGCCAGTGCAGATGAAATCAGCAGATTGTAGTGTAATATGGTAACTGCTTACAGAAACTGGTGCGAACAGGGAGGCGGCAGCTAATCGGATTAAGGAAAAGTCTATCACAGCCGCAGCTGTCAGTGGATTTTAGCAGATTTTTTTATCGCTGTATGTGTGGGAAAACACATGATAGAGGGAATCTAATGAAGGAGATTGAACTAATAAACAGAAGTACATTTTGATCTGATAGTTGCTCTTCAGACTAAAGTACTCTGGAGAGGTTCAGGGAAAGTTTTGATGTAACACTTAAGTAGAAGAAACAACTCGGAGACATTTTAGGGAGAGGAAGGTGAAGTGATTGAAATGTTTCCTTCACGTCTCAAAGAAGTTAACAAAACAAAACAAAACAAAAAAGCTGTTATAAAATCCAAAAGCTCTGCTTTAGAGTCCTTAAAACACAATCCTTGAAACCAGGCATATGCATTGTTATTGCCCCCTCCTACTCTCACACGCATTTTTCAATGAGAAAGAAAACATATAGGAAAGAACGTGGCTGGGGAGGGGGAAGCTATTTTTACGTATTAGGTTATGATCAAGTACTTTGTGTCATGATTTTGCCACCTATTCTCATCAGCATCTTTCAAACGTGAGACTAAAATTAATAACTCATCATTTCCTCATCCTCCCCAGGCCCCATCTCAGCTCTGGACTCAGCAAGCACTTGGTGCATTGCTGTGAGAGGATGTGAATTTTAAGGCTGTAGACATGGTGGCCATCCTCAGATCTCCCTTTCGAAGGTGCATTGAACTCAGACCGAAACCGGCCGAGGAAGCCCCTGTGTGCGCTGCGGCAGATGCCTGAAGCCTGATCCTCAGGGGATGTGCTGTAGAGCGCTGATGTACAGAGCACAGCCCCTGCTCACCTCAGTTCCCCCCCCAAAGGGATGTATCATTGGAGACCACCAAGAAAAATTAGCTTCAAAACCTTTGTTTCATCTCTCAGGAGCTCTGTGACGGGCAGGAAAAATATTCCTGAATTCCAAGTGAGAGCTTTGTTTTCTGACCACTGACCCTCAGTCATTTTTCCTGCTTGACAATGACGGCTGTTTGTTTTCCCCTCTGAGGGTCATGGTATCTGGCTTAAAGCTGCAGCATAAGAACAGTTGGTGCTTTGCTCGAGTTTTATGTCCTAGGCACAGAACCAGCACATCTTACAAATAAAAAATGATTCAAAAAAAGAACTGTGTGAGCTGCGTCAGGTCTTCATTTAAAACAAATGGTACTGCTTATGGTGTGAATCAATGCAACTATGACAAGAATCGGAGTCTGTGTTTAATAATTAGATCACGGCAGAAAAAGATCCAAGTAACATTCATAGTTTTGTTGGTTTAAGTTGTAACTTTCATACTGAAGTAGGTTTTTATTTTGTTCAGATTCATGGCTGAATGCAGGTTGGACTGAGTGTACTTTAACCACCCAGTTCCTCTCTTCATCATATATTTATATCAGAACCGAGCAGTAACTAATTGAGGTTAGTTGAGGCAGAAAAGCAGTTTGGATTTGCTGAGTACTTGCTGTGAATTAGGTGTTTTCTTCTAAAAGTCAGGACAGAATCCTTTAATCCAACTTTTTTTTTTTTTTTTTTTTTAATGCATACAAAACAAACTGCTGCATCGGTGTGTGCAGTCCTGGAACTAATTGGAGAGAAGAGATTTATTCCGAGCAACTAGTGAATTAGGGTACGGGAAAAAAGACCTTGTGGAACACGTGTGTTGTTTTCTAAAAAGAATAAGCAAGACCAATAATAAGGAAACGCAATTTGCTAAAGGTTGCTAAGTACCTCAGTTGGTTTTTTCTGGACGTTGTTATAATTGTAAAGAAAATAATTCTGAAAGTATCCTACTAAATATTAATCACCTCAGTGACATTGCAGGTTCTCGTCTTGTATCTTTCATGTGCTTTGTCCACTGTTCTGCAGAGTCCATACTCAGAGAAGTCTCTCAGGAATAATGACACTACTTCTTTATGCTGTAGAAAGCATGGAAGTCTCTGCAGGCAGGGCCTTGCAGATTCTTTTAGGTCTCTTTGGGATGGAGAAGCTAGAGCTGCAGCTGAAGTGGGGCTGGAACAGGGATAGCTTTCTGCACCCTGGGTATCACACCAGGTTCCTGAGCAATACTGCAGTGGTAGCATCAAAGAGCAACAAATGGTAAATTAAAATTTGGGGTTGTGATTTGAACTAGGGCATGAAAGAGTACGCAGGCATTTTTTCTACTTGGGTATCTCAGTGCTGTCAAGTGGTTTTACCCCTTCACTACTGTCATGCAGCTACCAGGGTAAGAAGACAAGCCATAGCTCAGCATGTTCAGACCTCAGTTTAATCCAGCTCCTGTAGCAGGCACAAAGCTGGAGGAGGTTGTCAGACATCGTTACATCAATTACCAGCTCCATTTTTGTAGGATTTTATTATCAGGAGTCAAATTCTTTGTGTTGAGAACCCTTTATGCTTCCAAAGTGACATAAAAATATCTTGGTGCAAGACCTGCTTTTCAAAGAAAATCTCTCTTTGCTGAGTGGGAGAGCCCTTTGGCCTTGAGGGATCCTTCTGTCTGCTTGCTCTCTTTTTCCTTTGCATGCACAGTCATCCTTTCAGATCTTTTCTTCTGTTCCACTGTTGAAAACAAGAAAATTGCATGTATGTAATGTAAAAAATGAGAATAAGCAACAATTCACAGTATTCAGTCTTTTTGATAATAAAGTGACTAGAAATGCATAGCTGAAATAAATTTCCACACCCTTGGTTGGAGAAGGAGAGTGTAGAAGAGGGTAAATGCACAAAAGCAGTCAAAGCAGGAAACATATTTTCATTTCAAATGCTTCAGTGCTCAGTGCCATTGAATTTCCCTCCCAGCCCCACCTGCCCAGCGCTCCAGCATTGGCAGGTAGGGGCTGCATGAGTTAGTTCTGCAGATTTTCCTACCCAAGCATAAGCTTTTGTTTTCTAAATGCTCATTTCATCACAGTGGCCATATACGTGGAGCGTCTGAGATTCACTGAGATATGAGCAGAACACGAGGCACTGGGCTGATTGCAGAAATGTTGCTATTATGGATAGTAATTAGTTTGTGTTAAGTAAATTGATCCTGCTAATGTGGATGACCCATGACACTAACATTTTTAACAGAGGAAAAGAATTTGTGCAGCAATATAGGTCTTCAGAAGATGCTGATAGCACAGCATGGTCACACACCCTGTTCATAAAACTACCAGTGTAGGCAGGAGTAGCAGGTCTGTGGTTGTTAGCTTCAGCTGGAACTCAGCAGTGCACGTGCTGAGTGCATTCAGTACACAGGAATGAATTAGTACTGATGGGCAGAGACAAACAGGAATATTTTAACTAGAAGATGTGTACAAAGTGTCATAGGAGTATTAAATAGTGTTGTTTATTCAGTTCATCCTGAAGTATAAGCCTCTCGAAGGTGACAGTAATGTATCACAGAACTAACATTTGGGTCAGTCTCAGCACTTCTTAGAGAACAAAACCCAGGTTCCTGTGCTATTCTGTTTCACAGCATTACCCAGAAAGCCTAAGAGCCCCAAAAGTTCATTGTCTTCTGAGCATTCTGGGACACTAGAAATCCTTGGGAGCACCAACCCCAGACCTTCTCCAGGACATTGCTTTGTTTGGGTTTGGGGGCTATGGGATGCTCTCTGTATTGCCTGGCTAACTGATTGACTATTGGCTCAACTGCGTCACACAGACAGCTACTTCGAGGGCACCTGGCTCCATGGAAACTCAGAAATTCCCCTCCCAGGAGCCCGTAGGGTGCCCAGCCCCACTGCGTTCCCCACAGGGGGAGTACAGCAGGGGCCACGCAGTGTCCCAGCGAGCTCGTAGGAAAAAAACTTTCCGAAACCTGAGTGGAGCTGGTAAAAGCTCAGCTGCTGCCACAAAGTGTCTCACTTATGGAGAATCACTAAATCCTGATGTGATCCTTTTTAAATCTTTCACAAGTATTTTTGCAACCACTCGTACTCTCCATTAAATATGTGCAAAGTATTACATAGGATTTTGTATACCTGGACAAACAGTATTCATTTTGCTTTGCTAAAATCTGCTTCCTTTTCTCATTTAAGCCAGTGGCAAAAACCCTGTTGCCTGTAATGAAAACAAGGCCAAACCTTTAGTGCTTCTAGAGGTATTGCCCTTGAAGTCGGTTTTAAACAGCACCAACTTGCCACGTTTCAACCAGTGCTCCAGATCGTACTGACAGCCCCCCTCCTATCTTCCTCTTCCCTCATGGTGCTGAAGTCAAACACTGCTCTCACCGGGGGGGAGCAGGAAGGTGTTTGACACTGTTCCTGCCCTGTGCCACTGAGGCAGCGGCACAGCACAAGCCGGGTGCCACCACTGCAGCAGGCAGCGGGTGCCCTGCCATTATCTGGGTGCCAGGGAGGGAAGCAGCCCTTCTCAGGTGTGCTCACAGGTGGCTGGGAGCCGCTGCAGCAGGGCACTGGGTGGCCAGGGGCCAGCCACGTGGACCTTGAGCAGACCCGGCCTTTGCTGTTCCCGAGACCACAAAAAGCATCCTTTGCTCTGCCTGGGGAGAAGCTGCTCAAGGATCTTCCTGCCTGCCTGTGTTACGAGGTGCTAATGCATCAGTTTTGCCCTGCTGTGAAAACGCGTGAAGGTTGGGTATGCGCTCCAGTGGTCATAGGTAATCTTATGCATGATATCAGAGAAACAGTAGCTGCCTGAACTTGTAAAAGAACACCTCCTGGATTCTTTTTGCATAATTTTGTAGAAGAGGAATCAAAATAGTCCATACTCACTCAAACAGATGTTGTAAGGCACAGGACATGAACCCTAAAAACCACAGTCAACCCAAAGTATGCAGGGTCGATTTTTCAACCTAATATCATGCACAAATGCTGTCCCTCTACTTGAGAACAGCTGCATTTGTTTAAGACATTACAACCCCCTGCTGATCGTTACAATCCCTGCTAGCTGTGCCACCATAGCAGATTGTCAGCCTGAATTAGATTGAGCCACTGAAGAAAAAAGTTTAAAGTAAGGAGCCTGACTTTGCCCTGAAAGAGGCTGGGAGTGTTCTGGCAGGCGGTTGGCAGCAGCATTAGAAATGCCAGGGCTGCACAAGTACGTAGTACGTCTGTCTTTGCCTTATGTGACATAGATACTTAAGCCATATTCTTGAAAGTGATTCAAGGGTTTTCAAGCCTAAGTCTCATTTTCTACTAAAGATCCAAATTGCTTTTCTCTCTCCTCTCTCTCGATAAATAAATGATCAGCTCTGACTACCCACGCCAGAACAGATATCTGCACTCTACATGCATTCCTCACTAAATATTTCAGAAGATGTCCTAGAAGCTCTTTGTTATTAAGCAGTTTTGTCATTCTGTGAACAATCAGTTATCAAACAGTAGCTTAAAATAAGCAATATCTTTTCTATAGTAAAAAATGTAGGTGTTGTTTTAACTCACAGCTGCATTGCCACATTATCTTTCTGAAGACTTCAATTTAGCGAGTTCTGCTTAACTCTTAAAAGGGAATTGTTCTCCTAGCCTTCTGTGTGCCTTCCCATAGCATGTTTGCATCTCTAGGTGTGTAAGGAAACAAACAAACAACTTGAAGTATATCCAACTGAGTAATATACCAGCCCATGGTTGTTCAGTTATTTGATTTCTCTCCTCAGCTAGTCGGGTCCAAACTCAGTGTTTTCATCTCCTTTCTCCACAGGAGATGTAGCAGGGCTCACCTCTCCATAACTCTGTCCCCTCCCTCAGCCCGCCTCAGCTTCTTGACAAAGAAAAGCCATTCAGCACTCCGCAATCCTTCAGGGCACAACTCATTCAATCAGGATGGGACAGATTTATAGCTCCTACGCTTGGGTCCCAATTTCCTGCACTGACATCCTGATTTGTTTCTGTGACACGAGGGCTTTGCCGGGATGGCTGTTTGCTCGCTCTGGAGGTGTGTGGAGGAGGTGGCTATGCTAACAGCCTGGGCTGTCCTGCAAAGGCTTCTGCCAAAAAGGTCTCATCTGACCCTGGGCCTTCCCGGGGTTTCGAATGCATTTTGTTAATCTGTTTTTCCAGTTGCTAACAGAGCACTGATAACACGATGCCAACAGCACTGCTTTGTAAGGGGGCAGCATTAAACGAGTAGTAATACAAAAAATGTTGCTTGCTTTTTTTTGTATCCCTCACACTTGTCAGATATGTGTAAAGCATGTGCCATCTTGAGTTGACAGGCCCAAAAAGCAGCTATGATTTTGAAAACTGTTTGAAATTACATCTTCTGCTTGCTATTTGAAAGGCAGGTAATACAAAAGACTACAGAAAGGATTGATACTGCCCGAGTTTCATCTGCTAGCTTTCCCTTAGATTTGCTGGGAGAAACATAGATATGAATAAATAAAACTTCTGAATAATGTTTCTGCTCAGTAGGGCTGTACGGATAGGAAGAGGAGAGAAACCAGTCCCCAAGAATTTGCAAGTTAAGCAGTAATAATTGTGAGGAATCTTTCAAAAGTATAATTAGGAGGAGTTTGAAATAACCTGTGTATGAAATGCTTGCCTCTGTAGAAGTGCTCATTTGAGAGATTTGCTCACTGGGCTTTTATCAGACTGGGAAAGCAAGAACAATTGTAGTGAAAGCATTGTCACCTGCACGGGTCAATGCTGGCTGCCAATACCTACTGCCAAAGTCAGTTGAAGTTCCCACGCGTGCCATAGCTCTGAAACCCAACACTGTGCCTAGCCTGACTTCCTTTACGAGGATGGTGGAAGATTAATGTAATCTGTTTGATATTTGCTCCCAAGTGTTCATAAACCCTTCTCTGAGCTCCAAAAGAACTGCTACAGAGCTCCTGATCCAACCTGTATGACCCTGGATATAGAACATGGCTGAATTAGTTTCTGTCTCGGGTCCAGTAGTTGGACCACATCTGCAAGTCTAGGCCAGGATTTACTTAAATCAGTTGTCCATTTCCCAAAACAGCAGTAGTCCTTGAAAATATTTTTTCTGTCTCTGCAATTCAGCATCAGACTGAGCACGTCCAACATCCCCTTCTGGGCTCTATGCTCAGAAGCAAACACTGTGAAGGAGTTCAGGAAAGAGAATCCATTTAAATCCCTGCGAATTAGGCTTCACTTCTTTCATAGCATTTTCATTTGTGTGTTTGTTCCATGGTTTCTCTTTGTTTTAAATATTTGCTGTGGGGACAAATTTCTTTGTGACAGGCTTCTGAAAATAGGGAGGGCAGGCAGAGCTGCAGCTGCAGTCCCTTTTCTTTGTTAGCAGGGAGGAAGCAGCAGTGCAGCACCAGTGCAAAGAACAGCTGAACCCACTACTGCCTTTAGATCACAGCACTGATTTTGCCTTGCGTGTGATGTACCTGTCTTGGCAGAGTAGCTGCAGTCTGAACTGGTCCTCTAGGTGATAGCCCACACCAAATAAATCGTCAACGTTTCTGTGAGAATTAATTTTGGGGCAGAGGAACAGAAAGCACAACTCTCACCTAGGTTAATTAAGGCATCCTAATGTCTTTTGATTTGTTGTTGTTGTTGTTGTTTGTTTGTTTTTTGTTTGTTTGTTTGTTTTTTCTGTTTTAATTCCTTGCTCTGAATGACTTCCTATGACATGTAAGACAATGTTGGTGCAGTTACAAGGAAGTGTCACTGTGATGAGAGGCCACAGCGCAGCCTGCCCAGCGCTGGGCAGCAGCATGGATTTACACTGGATTACAGTAACCAGGAGCTGAGGTTTTGTTCCCTGCTGGCAGCAGGTTTCCTGCTGCTCTCTCAGCTTCTGCTGCTGCCCTAGCTGTGCTGTTTCCTGCATCTTTTACTGCCTTCTTTTTTGGTCCTGCATCTAAATGTGCCAGGCTGTCCTCAAGGAAAGAGCAGTCTTACCCTCCCCTCCAGGGCAGGTACCAAGTCAGCATAAATACATTTTTTACTGCCCAGCTGTGCCTATTTCACTCTGCCTGTAGTTTAAAGCATTACACCCACACTGAGAAGTGTCCTCTGCTTCCTGCCTGACTCTGGTGAGAAAGAGGAAGGAAAGGGAGAAGGTTAGAGGTAATGGAGGTTGAAGGAAAGTATCCAGGGCAGTAGGCCAAGTGGGCGCATGGGGGCTCATAATGTTCTGCAGTAGAAGTGGAGGCAGAAATTTGTGGGGGATAGAGGCCAGGCTGTAGGGACCCTTGGGGAGGGACGTATGAGTGGGCTGTGATTTCATCAGGAGGAACCTGCGCCCAGCTCTGAAGATGGCTGTTTTCTGTAGATCACAGGGAGGAAGCCTTCCACTCCTCTCCCTGCACCTACCTCCCAACCTTGCCTGAGAGCTGTTGGGGTTGGGCTTCTGGTTCACTCAAGACAAACAGGTAAGTTATGAGTGTTGAAAACAAACTCCCTTATGAGTGAGATGAAAGGGTAAGATCTTCTAGTGTTAGTAAGTGGGGTTATTGATGCTCACATTTACCATTTACTTATCTTCCCATGTGTTGCCAAGGTGCACTGGTTAATTCTGAACAGCAAAATTGTCCTGTAAGACCAAATTCTTGCTGTAGCCGTAGTTGCTTCCTTAAAGCAAAGGCTGCACAGCTTTAATTTTAATTTAAAACCAAAGTCTGATATCTTTTACAACAGAAGTTTCTTTTTGAGTTAAACAATGATGAAGAGATTAATGGAGCTCTGTAGGAAGACGATTTTTGATGGAGATGAAATACTGTCTGTGCAATTTCAGATGATTGATTTTCGTTGATTAGGTACCCATCAAAGTGCAGTCAGCAATGCTCTGGATATGATCATAATACACTGAAGAAAGGGGCAGCTCATTAACTGAAGAGAATCATCCTGCCATCCCATCACCCACCCACCCCCACGTTTTCAATTGCTGCTTAAGCAATTCAGGCCTCACAAGATTTCTGTGCTATTTGGAAAAGTGTACGGTATATATCCTAGGCTGCTATAAGAGAGTCCTTGATACGCAAAATGAGGCATGCAAAGATTTCTCTTCATTTATTTTATTTATTTTTTAAAGTTTTGAACAAGCATAAATTATCTCGTGAATATTCCCTACTTTCTGTAGAAGCATTTTGGTATAATCGGAAGAGCAGCCTTCAATTTGGCTATTCCCAGAGTAGGAGTATGCTGCTAAATCATCAGTTATCAGTGGAGCTCTAAAAACAAGGCTATTGACCATGAGATGAATTTTGTCACAAGCTTGATGTAGGAGTAAGTTTTGACATTGCTTTAAATGTTCTCTTCTCAAAGAAAAGCTCTATTGAGAGCTGCTGTATAAAAGTTAAGTGGGAGATTTTAGATTGCATAAATGAGTGAGATCTGATTTACCCAGGCTTCCACTGAGAGTTGAGCAGCTCACTGTCCTTTACGTCTTTGAAAAGTCTTCCCCCTAGCCGCCATCTTACAGTGCGGTAGGAATATGATAGTAGGACATTACTGTCTGCACAGGTTTCTTGAGTTTGGTATTGCAATGTGTGTCCATAAATCTTCTAAAAACTCACATGTTTCCATGTAACTTGTCCTATGCCAGCTGAACCCTTCCTTTTGCCTGTCCCATTAGATCAGCATATTCTTTTTCAACTGAAGATGCTTTGTTGACCTCAGAAATTTGTTGGAAGAAATCCTAACACGTCTCTTTATGCTGGTAGGAAAGCTTTGTCATTCACAGCAGTGAGGCTGTTATGCGCTCACGTTACTTCAGGCCGCTGGGATCTACCTTTGTGCAAGCTTTGATTCTGGGTTTGCCAACTGCACTTTGGATTCATATTTTAGAAGACTAACTAATAACAAAAGTGAAAGCTTCTGCCAACTCAGCACTCCTGCAGCATATTGGGGGTTTTGAGAATTTATTACAGAAATGAGTTTGTGAATATTTATGCTTCATTAGTTACTCATTGGTGTGGAACATAGTATGGGAACTTTGTACTTACTGATTTTCTCAAGTTAAACTGCCAAACTGTTCTTGACTGATATTCCCATATTAAGTGTGTGCAGCTTTTAACACTTGACTTAACAAGTGCCTTTAATTTCACTGAACATAAGTTATTGATCATGGTGCTTGTTGCCTGGAAGCTCCATTCCTGATTGTTAATTGAGCCATTGATTTTTTTAACATTATCATTAACAAAAGGGTGAGTGCCGTATTGTAAAGTGGTCTGCTCAGAGCAGGGAGGGGAGTAGTGTAGCTGGCAGAAGAAAATATTTTTGGAAAACCTATCACAGCTGAAATCAGAAGTAAAACTCCTGTTGACTTGCACTAAGAGAGGATTGCACTCAATATGGATTTGAATTGGCAAAAGTAAAGTTAACAGAAAAGTTCCATAGATTTTAGGGATGCCAGATCAGACCAGATGTTTGGTGCAAGTTCTGTGATGCAGTTGCATAAAGGCTCTCAAAGGGAGTTCAGGTGTATCCAAAGGCTTCCATTGGGAGCACTTTTTGATGGGAGAAACTGGTGCTGTTCGTGTTTTTTAGGGTCCTAATTAGGGTTAGGCTTAGAGTTATGTTTAGGGTTGTTTGGAAAGAGAGAAGGTGCACAGTCTTGTTGTGTTAGCCTGTTTAGCATGACACTAAATCCAACCAATAGGCCTTGCTGAGGAAAAGCTCATCTGTATAAGCTCAGACTTGGCAGCGCGTTCTTACAGCCAAAGAGCTCCCTGTTCGGTGCTGCGTTGCGGCCAGCTCCAGCACAAGCAGCTTGCCTCCGTCTGCAGCAGGGCATGCAGACCACATCAAGGTCATTGGGGCTACGCTGATTTACACCAACGGGACCAGCTCAAAGCTTTGTTTTGTATTCAGTGTTACCACATTAGCTGAAAGGTGCACATTTGGCAAACGAACACACCCAACATTGAGAGCAGGTCTCACCGTGAAATGGAATGCAGTATTCCCGTGTTAGAAGTATGACCTGATGACGGTGAGGATAAGCTGGGGATTTAAGGTGAATGATGATGCCTTTGGTGGGATGGGGCAAGTGTAATACATACACACATCATAAATATATGTCCCAAATGTTAGGATACGACCCATACCTGAATTTTCTGATGTACAGTTTCTAATGTACAAAGGTGTGCAGTGAGAAAGTATCTGCTTAATTACAGCTGTTTCGTTGTCTTGAAGCTATTATGACTGTCCACAAGGTCATCTCCAGTGCATACAGACTTGGAAGAAAGTCACCTAAAAAGCCTTTTGCTTGTATTCTGTCATGCACAGCTTTTATGATTTTTAAATGGAATAAAATAGACAAACAACATCTCAAAGGCATATGATGGAATTTATTTTCCTTTTATCCTTTGGACATTGTTTTTATGAGCACATATCACAGTATTCAGAAAGCAAGCTGTTCCTTCTGAGCAGTCTTACAGATTTACATGGTGATTTTTAAATGGCACAACTAATAGATGGAGTCTAGATAGTTTGAAAGGATTCCTTATTGCTGTCTTTGTAGAGTTATACCTAAAAAAAAATACCTATTAGAGGGTACTGAAGAGATGCTCACATTCGTGAATCCCCTGCAAAACACTATAGCAGTTTGACAACTATGGTGGGAAAGTATTCATGAGTTTACAGTTTTGAAGGGTTTGAGTTCTCTGTAGCTCTCCAGTTTCCAGAAACTATTTTATGACAGTTTTAAAAAACTTCAGCCTTACACTCCTGGGTATACCAGCTTTCTCTGGAAGACAGGAGTGTGGAGAGAGGTCTACGCAGAGGTAGTAATGATTCAGGTGACATCAGCTCTCCTCATTTCCTGACCTTGTGGGGCTGACAGTTTTAGTGGGGATGGAAACAATGCTGATTTCTGAAGACTGTCAAGTGCAAGCAGTTTTCTGCTGAGTTGTAGGAGGCTGGAGATCTATAAACCTTTTTAAGTGCTAAGAGGAACGAGAGGGCATTGTTTTCATTGCAGCTAGTCTTTGAGTCAGAAAGAGAATAGTAACTATTGAGAGACGGACCTCTGGAACAAGGCTAAGCTTTATTTATTAACTAGTAAAATTTCTTAAAAGGAGAGTGAACAAGCAAAAATTGCTTACATCTGCTGCTGTGGACAAATAAACAGGAATGCAGAAATTATTTTAATAACACAGAACTAAATTATATTGCAAAGGCAACACAAGTTCCTCCATTTTGAAAAATGGCTGTAAATGTGAGTAGCATTTTGAGTCTCTCCAAAACTAAAATTCTCATTACTGGAAAACAACAACCCAAAAATAAATCATTGGCTGCAATTTTTCAAAGGATTTGTCTGACTTAGGCTATGATGTTTCTGTATTAACTCCTTGGACCTATTCCCAGCCCAACTGGCTAAATTTTTTAAAGAGTTCTGGGTATATTTATTGACATAAGAAGTCAAATACAAAACTAATGGTGTACCCAGTTGGTGCTGGGTAGTCTGAAATTTCACCATAGGATTTATTAGTGTTTAGTCCCTAGTAATTGCCAGTTTGTTAAGAAAAGAAAAGTATGTCAAACAAAACATGCTGAGATCTAACGAAGATCCAGTTACTTTCTGCATGGCTAAAAGAAAGATGAGGATGTGAAATTACTAGTGAACATTTTGAGGTCTTCCTTGTTGAGCTTTAGCATGTTTGGCAGCTACTTGCAGAAGGAGAAACTGCGAGAAAACTGCTGGTTCTCCACCCCTCTCTTCCTGCTCATAGGCAGCATCAGGACTGTGCTTCCCTGGCTGAGAGACTAGGAGGGGAAGTCTTTATTGGGGTGATTTTGCAGCTTGATAGCAAGGTTGCATGCTACCATCTTACAGCTAAGAGTAACACTGCACTGGGTGCAAAGCTGCATCAGGCCCATCAGCTCTTTCAGGGAACAAGTTCTTCATTAAGCTACAATATAAATTTACTTTATGGTAATCCCACAGGACACCTCCATGATTTTCACTTACAGAATAACTTCAAAAAAGTCCAATTTGTGAATTGTGAGTCTCCCCAAAGACTTGTCAGGAATAGGTTATAAAGGCTCTTTTAATGGCACGTTGTGTTTTTTTGTTGTTGTTGTTTTTTCCCTATGAAATAAAATTTTTATTAAATTTTCTTGTACTGAACACGTGTATGCTTTCAGATCCTGGACAAATCACTCAGTTTACAGCATTCACAGCCTCTTTGTCCCCTCTATCTTGTTGTGTTAAAAAATAAAAAATAAAACCAGCTAGTCTTTCCATCAGCTTGATGTCTGTCCATCTAATATTATTAATGGGTCCTGAGGTCCAGTTCTGCCCAATGAAGGACACTGGCACATTGATTCTCACATTTGACCTGTCCAGCTGGAGAAATAAGTTCCAAATACTGTCTGGAAAGTTAATACAAACAGCATACAGAATTTCAGCCCACCAAAGGGATTTGTTTTTAAGCTTCTCTGAACTCCAGAATCTGGATGAAAGCTCTGGTGTTTAGAATTAATGATGTCTTGGGTTAACTCACACAGCTTGCAGCGCTCTAGGTACTACAGTTTGATGACTGTCACTGTTGGTTGGGTCAAGAATAGCTGCCACAGACATAATCAGCACGTTTCCTCATTTTATCAGGCTGGTGCAAGAGGTAGGCATTTTTTCCAGGGGACAGAATTAATGGGTGAATGTGCTGTGGGGCTGGCACATGCTGCCTCCAGTTTAATAGCTGAATTAGAATCTTTTTAAAGCCTTGGCACCAAGAAATGTGATTTCCCGATGCTTAGGGCTAATGCTGTGGTAAGTGCTGGGAAATCTTGACTGATAGTGCTAAGAGTTAACAGAGACAAAAAATGAAGCACAATAAATCTTGCAAGAAATGTTTGGCTATGTATGACTTACATATGTACATATACATATTGGTTTGGAAGAAATGTTCACATGTAGAGAGATTAATTATATTTTAACCTGCACTTAAAAGGATCATCAAATCTAGTATTTTTTCACTTAAGATTTCATCATTGCTTCTAGTGGCCAAGCTTGGTGGGGGCAAAGATTTATAGCCACTATATGAAAAACTGTATCATATAAATAAGGGGGCCAAATTAAACACATTGATTAACTATCATTCACTATCGTCTAATCTCTTAATGACTAAAGTCTAATTTAAGAAAGATGAGAATTGGGATTAAATTCTGAATTGCTATTATTAATACATGTGTTCATTATATTCTAGAGGAACTCAGCAGAGATTAAAAAGGCACCTGTGAATTAAGACCAGCTATTAATGGGAAAGTTGAAGGAGCTTATCCGCATTAATGGCATAACGCATGGCAGCATTAAACTTTACAGATTGTGTGTTCATGGATTTTGTCTATCTAGTTTATTGTCAGAAAAAACTGTAGAGCACCTGGAAATATAGTCATGGCCACTATATTGCATTTAGTAATCAGAAAAGCAGAAAGCTAATTAGAGAACTTTGCAGGGCAGTTGAGAGGGATGAGTTTCGGTCAGTCCTGCAGTCCGTCCAAAGAGATAGCATGAGAGAGGAGGCGAGAAAAGCACACTTTGTTTTAACTGGCCTGTGCATGAAGCTGTTTGTATTTAACTCTGCAAGTTTCGGGCTAACCAAGAGGTGATAATCCTCAGTGAGTTACTAACCCATCTGAACTTGTGGGACATCATCATAGAGGTGAATGACAACCTTTCCTTTAGCTTACTCGAGTGTTAGGATAGGAGCAGAGACAGGCACCACCACAGGCAAGAATTTTTTGCAATTTCTTTTCTTCTTTCAGTGACGTGTGCATAACCCTGTGAAAGTCTGTGTTTGAGAGCTCCAGCCATGTGTTTGGCTCCAAGACACCACAGCCCAGCTGTATGTCAGCTGTGGTTGTTAGAACTGCAAAATACCAGTGGTATCTTCTGGGGAAAGCCAGAGTATAAAAGTACCACCAGAGGACTTCAGGCTGTGCAGTGGCGATATTGACAGGGCTTCTCACTGCCCTAGCTTCTGTGAGCCTGATTGTCACTACCTCTCCAGCTGGAAGGGCTTGTTTCCATTGACAGCCTCAGTTCTACACAGGGGAAGGATGTGTGGTTGTTCAAGTCCAGGTCATGATGAAGAAATCACTAGGCATCTGATGCTTTATGCTAAAACAGGCATCATCTGTCTTTAACACGCAGGTGGCCTTGTGAAAGTGAATATGAAATGATGCTGCCCTCTTGAATATTTGATTCTATACTTGCTAATAAAGCACTCACTTGTGATCTTCAGCCCCTCCTTTTTTGACATTTTTAAGACAGTTTTCTGATGTTTTGCTTTCAGAAAAGAGGCCATTATTCCTGCAATCTATCATTATAAGGAGTGCTGCCTACTTCAGACAACCTCTTGCAGCCTAACTGGAATCACTCGATGATTTGGATCATTAATATATTGCAAAATGACAATAAGAACTGAAGTGAGGGGGCAGGCAGACACAAAGTGCTGATGAAGATATATCTGCTCTACTGAGAAAATTCCACTTACAAATATAGGAGCAACCATTGGATTTCTCTTAGCTAGAAGGTGAAGCTTTAACACGCCTAAAGAGTATTGATTGTTAATGCTCGTGGTCTGTTTGGCAGTAGATTCACAACAACTGAGTCTTCTGCTGTGCCTCCAGATTTTCATTTCTGGATTTTGGTGTGAGGTCTTTTTAATCATTCTACTACCAATGTGTTTTCCTTTCTTGAAGCTTTGTTCATTGTTATAATGCACTGTAAGCACTTGCTTTTCTAGGCCGTTTTTCCTTTTTCTCAAATTTCTAAGTTCTGCTGCTTCTCCTTTCCCTGAATAAATAAATAAATAAATAAATAAATAAATAAATAAATAAATATGTATATATAGCTCTTAATTGGATTTCATAATATCAATGATTTGTTTAAAAAGGATGCAAGCCTAGAAACAGCAGTACTTCATCTCCTCATCTGCGGTAGCAGCACTAATCTTGTACACATTGGCATGCACACAGGGCAATAAAAAGTGACATGAAGTAACATTTCAGTGAAGAATTGTATGCAGTGGAGCCAAATCCTGTCATTTAAGACTTTCTGTGAGGAGTGATTTATTGTCAATTTGCAAGCTTT
Source organism: Netta rufina (assembly GCF_964035555.1). Taxonomy (NCBI): domain Eukaryota; kingdom Metazoa; phylum Chordata; class Aves; order Anseriformes; family Anatidae; genus Netta; species Netta rufina. The sequence goes on from NC_140138.1 coordinate 4,532,625, forward strand.
TTTGAGAGAGAGAGCGATTGTGTGAGTGTTGGGAATTATGCTTAGACTTTTTAAGCTTTGCTAGTGACTTTAGGTGTCTCTGCCTTCAGGTTCCCAACTTGACATTCCAGAGAAGCTTGATTCTTGGCACGTGTATAGTCAGCTTGTTTAGAAATGCTGAATCTCATGAAGGATCTCAAGCAGAACACCACAAATCATTGTTTTTGACTACCTGTTACTGTCTGTCCTGAAGACGCTAAAGACGACTGTTACTGTTTCAAGGTATCAGGCTCTGACCCAGCAAAAGAACTTTTTAAAGTTAAGATTTTCTACGTCTGTACAGTTTTTAATAGGCAAAAATCTTATTTTACTCCTAGAATAGGAGGTGGTGCAGAGGCTGGTGGGACAAATCACTTAACTTTTCACATTATTAGTCTTCTGAAGGCACAGATCAATTGCCCAGAGCAGTTTGTTCCTTTTTAGAAGCAAATATATAATCTTATTAATGATAATGTTTTTTGCCAACAGCATGATACTCTATATTGTTCAGTTTAATAATCAGCATGAAACCTATTAACTGTGTGAGATCTAGAGTCAGAAATCTGGGGTGAAATCTTTGGCACTTGGAAATACTAACTAACTTGTTTGCAGTACTGTAGTCTCCCACAGTTAACATTCTGGCAATTACAAAGATACAAGCTTCAAAAGATAAGCTTTCTGTTTTGCGCTGTACCCATGATTTACCCTGTAGTCAAAATCCAGCGTAAGCCTTTTTGGAAGCTTGGAAGAGTTCAATGTAATTTAATTTATTTTGATTGTGACACTTGGAAACCTCCTGGTCCTGACTGTGTCTAGCAATGACTAAGTCCTCAGAGCAGCTCTTCTCAAGCAGTGTTGATTGGGGGGGACAGTAAATCAATTACTCAGTCAAGGATTTCACGTACTTTTATTGCAATGTTCTTATATTGTGTTTCTCCAATTTTGACTAAAAAGAATGTGCAATTAAGGTTGGTTTCATCATCAACTGTGAATGTTTCTGCTGAGAGTTAATTTTACTTTCCTTGCATGTGCCTGTCTCAGTTGCTCAATTGTGCTGATGAAAGTTTGAAACTTCCCCTTCATGAGAGGTCAGTGAAGCTTGTAATTTGTCACTTCAAGACATCAGTTCCTATAGCAAACCTCTCATTAGATTTTCCTTGTGCATATCAGAGGTTCAGGTCATATGGCCCCAGGTTGTCTTGTCTCTGAGGGGAAAGATGGCATTGGAGTATTTGATTGCTTCACCACGGCTGTGAATTTGAAGAAGTCAATCTCTTCTGGTTGCACTCCCTCTAGGGCATGTTGCCTCCTCTACAAAATGTAACAGTGATTGGCTGTTTAAATAGCTTTTGAATAAGTTTGTTCTTAAATGTATTTTCCTCAGTTCTCCTCCATGTACAGTATGGAATAACTTACTGTTTTGCCCTGATACTTTCTGTGTCTGCTTCTCCTTCTAATTTTCATTTAAGTGTAGCAGTAAGTAATTAGGGAATGTCATTTACACTTCCCACTTCTGCTGCCATGAAAAGAATTGATGCTTATCATGGTGCCTGGAAGTCCCCTTGTGACTTTGCTGTTAAAACCATTCTGCTATCTGCCAAGACATGAATCTCTCTGTAATTACTTTCCCAGAATTGTTCTGGTAGGAAGACTATCTGTAATCACTCTATGACAAGTTTCCTTCTCATTCTTCCTGTAGACTTCCACTTGCTGGAGCCTCTTACTTTGGATTTCTTTACTCTGCAGAAACTAGGAACCGAACATGAAGACTTTCCATGTCCATTTAATTTTTCTGCTGGGTGGTTTGTTTCTGTATAAATGTGTATGATTTCGTTGCAAGACTACTTAGTATGCAGTCCTTCTGCAACTTTAGTCTGTTCTTCTATGCAGGGTTCAGAATTGGGCTTTCAGTGGAAGAACATGGCCATTATGAATTTTAATGCACTTTTGATTTCTTTGGCTGAAGTTGATGAGATTTTGGCAATTGAAATCACCCCACTCTTTTCTTTCTGTTGTGTGGCATTTGAATTCACATTTCCTTCTTGAAGAAACCAACTGACCTTAGTGTTTAGTGGAAAGCACGTCTATGAATCTAGCTAATATCATTCATACAAACAGCGGTATAATCTTAAAACATTAACTGTCAATATATTTTGTATCTGTTTTTAACATGAAAAGTAGAAATACAGCTCCACCTTGTATGATGATAGTGTGCTTATCTTTCATTTTGGCAGGCATTGCTCAGAGCCTCCATACCCACTCTATCAAGGGCTGGGCACAGCACTGAAACTTGTGCATGCTCTATACACTGGATTTTGCATTCAGAGACACTTCAAGCCCCTGGGGAAAAACAGGCTGTAGTGAAGGAGAATAGGATTACCGTGAAGCTACAAGTCACTCACGCAAATCCGCAAAGAAATTGGGACTTCTAGCTCTGGTTGCTTAACAAGGGATTTGGGCACTTAAATCCTGCTAAGAGGGCAAGTGGGAGGGGAATCATTACAAAATAATCAGCAAAAACTTGGGTCTGGAGAAAAACAGGTCCCTGTCCTGTTGTTCTGGTGCTTTCCAGATTTGCAGCAATTCCCTTCCCTTTTAGAACAAAGCTGATGTTAGAGGTTAGTGGATCTTGCTAACCAGCCTAATGTGGTTTGTTGTTGCTGCACAATCAGTCCTGAAGCTTCTGACATGGGGTCTCTGCATGCTTCCCTGCACATCCCTAACACGAGCACTGCCTTTAGAAAAGTAGCTAGTAGCAGCAGTCGGCTGGGGAGAGGACAATTTGGAAGAGGTGGGGAGGCAGCCCCAAGCGGAGCGCAGTGCAGCCTGTTTCTTTTGCTTGGGGTACCGAGGCCCAAGGCCTCGTGGAGCGCAGGCGCATGCCTCTGCACTGGGAAGCACAGGAGGGGCTGGGGGCTGTGGAGGGAGAGCGGCATTATGCCATCAGTTCTGGAGGGCGAGAAGTCAAATTGACAGTGGGATAGAAATGGGGTCTGGTGAGTGCAGTGGCTGGTGAATGTAGGCGAAAGGAGCAGACGCTTCAGCTGGACAGGCCCCCATCACCTGCCGGGGCCTGAAACAGGGAGATGTCCTGTCAGAGCCCGCACCGGAGCTGCTCTGTCTAGGCCCCACTGCACCATCTGCCACGGGCCTCCGCTGAGCCTGCAATCAGCAGCTCTCTGGTGCCCTGAACTCGTGCTGTGGGCATGGAGGTTAGCGAGGAACTTGGCTACAGGACCTGCAGCTGCCAGCCGTGCTGGGCCGGGTTTCTGTGGGAGAGTGTGATGGCAGGATGACCGTGCAAATGCAGCACCTGCTGCAGCAAGGATATGAAGAGATTTATTCTCCACACGTTTCACTGCCCCAAAAACACTTAAGTGATGAGGGACTAAGTGTTTTCTGATTCTTTGAAAAGTATTTGTACTTAAAAAATAAATAAAAGGGAAAGGAAAGTCATGAGCAATGAAAGACTTAAGGACCCACTGAGGCACTGGATGCTGATTTTCCTTATCTTCTTAATTGCAAAGAATCGATTTCTATCCATAAATTTTTCATGATCTGGTGACAACAGAGTATGAGAAAGACTGTAAGGGTCCTCTGTGCAAATTCCTAGCTGTTCTAAATGTATATACAAAGACCTAGTCGTAGTCTTGTTGGCAGGCATTGTATCTGTGCAGGTGGGGTGTCAAAAAGAGCAACACTCTTCAGCCTAATACACAGAAGTGGAACTTCTAATTCTTTCCATTTCTTTCAAAATCCATGCAGTGCGAGCGCTCCTGTTAAGCATATTTGACTGAACAGGTTGCAAAGTCTACATATTTAAAAACATATAATAATTTAATAGATTAAAAAAAAAAATCAAGTAACGTGACATTTGTCACTAAGCAGAGAGGCAAACTGTTTGTGTTTCTAATAGGAGCCACTGGGAAAGAGAGATCTGGGGGAAAAATCAGCCAGAGGGAATAGGCTGATGAAAGCTGTAAGTTCTAAGAGGGTTTTATTTCTTTGCTGCTTTGTAGTTCCTGTGGGTAAGCGAGTAAACCTGACAGTTCAAACTACATTTTCCTCAATATCTCAAAATTCATTCAACCTCCCATGTTACTAATTATTTTTCCACCTGAGAATCAGCTATTTTGTTTCAGGCTACAGCAAGGAAGAAAGATGCAGCTTATTACCAGGGTCAAAAAAAAAAAAAAAAAAAAAAAAAAAAAAAAAAAAAAAGGAACTCTATTCTTGATAGCATGCAGCATTTTGTAGAGTATCAGTTCCCTTGTTTTTGCATGGGTACTTACAGTAAGCTGTTAGCACCTGAGAGGAAGGACAAAGGAGGTGAATCCTTTTCTTTCCCCTCTTGAACAAATATGCTTTCTTATTTAAAACTCACTGATTCCTGTAATGTTAAAATATAATGCATTCAGGAGATTTTCATCAACAATAGAAACCAGTAAGTTGGTGCTGAGAACTGTGGAAACCATGAGCATTAATTACAATTCTTTTTTAGAAAGAGTTACACAAGCTTTAATTAAGTCTCTAATTAGGCACCATATTACTTTTTTACACATTGATAAGGAAGAAAATTCTAGATTTCTGAGCTAGCCCCCTATCTTTGCTTTTTCATTCCTTTGAGTCCTTGGTGCTCTGAGAGTACCAAAAGAAAGGATAAAGTAAAAGGATGGTGTCCAGAACAATAGCTTAATGGTTCAGTTGATCTGTGCAAATTCTGCTGTCATAACATGCATAAGAAATTTCAATGGATAATTCATAGAATGGATACAAATTCAAGTTGCCATTATTAAATGTTTTGGATTTGTGGTTTAATAGCAAAGGTGAGGGACAGGAATTGAGGTGATCTAAGGACAGGCCATCCTAAAGATACAAGTAGCAAACAGTAGCTTGAGAAATTATTTATTGATATAATTTATAACCAGCCTTCAGAAATGCAACCTTGTAATGATGAAATGGGACTATTCAGAGAGCTAATGCTGTACAGTAAGGTCAAGGCTGAAATACAGAAATAATACACTCTGTGGTTTCACAAGGTCCTAGAACACCTTAAAATACAAGTTCACAGTACTTCTAACCAGCCTTCTGTGGAGCTGCCAGTTTCATTGCCATTTTCCTAGGAGACTTTTCTAGTCCAGTGAAGAAATGGATGCCGTAAGAGCTAGGCGTGGGTGTGCTTGGTGTTGCTCACAGATATTTTCACAGGATTTTCACAGATTCCCAAAAGACATAAAGACTCTACAGATGTTAGTGAAGATGTGTGATTATTAGATCATAAACCTTAAGATCAGGGCCAGTACAGTTTTTAATGAGAGCTTCCAAAAATCTGTGGAAGCTGGTCCAGTGTTTTGTGGAATGTTTTTCATATCTCCCATCCCACTTACCAATGAGGAGATCTGAGGATGAATTTGAGGAAAAGGTACTTGTAAATCATGACAGAAACTGTTTTGTCATGTATATCAAGCATGCTTATTTCCCATTCACCTGTATTTTCAAAACTCTATTCATATAGTCACAAAAAAAAAAAAAAATCAGTCAAAACTTTTACCTTATATTTTACCAGTAGATTTAATGTACTAATCTGTTTCATTAGATCAATTACAAATAGATAACTGCATTAGGAAATGAAAAAATCTTGTGTATGTGTGTGTTTTCAAAGTACAGACTGCCATGTTAAAGTCAATTATGCTGAAGATCTAACAACTTAGTCCACAATATGCAACTTCTGAGATGTGGAGAGCATGACAACAGAAGATGTCTAATTCCTCTTTGAATTACTTGACACACCAAGTATCCAATTTCTATCAAAAGAACCAAGAAAGTTTCATGAGATATTCCTATGCAGGTAACATATTTAATTTAGCTAATTCTTTTTATCATCTGAGAGCAAGATAAACTGAGAAATTCATGGATGTAAGAGTTGAGCAGGTTCTGTCACTTCATTTGCACATTAAGGGTGATAGAGTTTTTGCTAGTTTTAGTATCTGTGATTGAATCACTGCTTCTTACTACAGTAAGTGATTATAATGTGATCAAGTATGTCAGAGAGGTGACAACTTTTTCTTGTAACTTGTACATTTTTGCGTCCAGTATTTCACTGTATTTCTGTGGCAGAGAGCTTGCATACTGAATGTCCTCCCTGATAAGTGGTGTAGCATCAAGTGAAAACAAGACTTAACATCAGTAGGTTTAGAAAAGAGTTGTCTTGCCATCATTAGAGGAGGCCAGTTCATAACGGAATGATGTGGTCTGAGATGTTTCTGTGGTCAGGCTGTGTTTAAATGAAATTGGAAGATTTGATGCTGAGTTCTCTCTTTACCTTCTGTCCTCAATAGCTGACTTTGTGAAACTATTCTGTGTTACTCTGTGTAGTTAGCATAAAGAACAATTCATACAAGTGTTCTTCAGTCTCCTTTCAGCATTGAACGGCCAAGCAAGGGTTATTTAGATGAAGGAGAATGTTACATGTTGTTAGTTTCTTCTTACTTGGCCTATCCTCAAGAACTTCCTTCACTTGGATATTTAGCAACTAGCTAATTAAAGAATGTTCTTGCTTTTTCAAGCATCTTCAACTGCCTAGGTAGAGCAACCACAGGGAATTTAGGTGCCAAAGTCCATTAAGAAAAAGGTGTCTGCAGTTCATTGGAGGGGGCAATTTTGTTACTTTCTGTGCAGCCTGTGTGCAAAGACCATAAGGGGGGAAATAACCAGCACAGTGAAAATAGATCACTTGAACATTTCCAAGTAAGACTTTTTGATGAGATTCCCTTTTAATGGATTATTAAGGGAATATCTGCAGAAATAAGATTTTCTGTCCATTTTCTGGAGGATGGCAAAAAGTGACAAAAGCAGAACTAATGCCAAATACTGTAACTTTACTGACTTTATTGAAATTGCTGCCAATGTCAATTGATAGAAGGAAGACTTGAAGCTGTCTCGCAGTAACTTCGTCATTTCCCTTGCATTAAAAATATAGTATCAGGTTATGACTCTTTTTTTTTTTTTTTTTTTTTTTTTTTTTTAGAATTTGAAAACGAGACAGCCCTTAGCTACTTACACAGTGATTTGGGTAATGTGACCATTGCACTGGGTTTTCTCAGATATTTGGCACGTTTAATGAATCTCTTAGACACTTCATTTTCTTTGTAAGTGCCAGTTATCAATCTAAGGTAATGGTGGACAGCTTAACATGAACCGCCACGGAAGTTTATAAAATCATCATGTCAACGTTGTACTTTTCCAGCAGAGTTAGGGGATTACAAGAAAACGATATTGTGATTTAATTAAACAGTGTATATATTAATATCTAGCTGTTCCTCATTAGTTATTCTTTATAGTGGCAAGTTATAGCCATCATTTTATGGTGCCTTTACCTTGTTGTGCTTGGTGTTGGGAAGTTCATTAGATGACCTGAAAACTTCAGGTATTAAATTGGAGGAGGGATCTATATGTAGTCCAAATGATGATTTTTCCCACCCATGTAACACTACCCTTAATGTGTTGCCAAACAAGATTTCAGTCACAGTCGATTGTACAAATATTTTAGATGTGATTTCATGTTTTTACTTTTTCAGTCATCAGTGGAAAGAGTAGTGCTACCCTATACCTCTTTGAACATCTGTACATTCAGGGTTCCCGTATTCTCTCCAAATCATTAAGGTTCTCTGTTACTGTTTTTTGTATTTAACTTTAAATCTGAAAGCACCAAAACCTTTGCTAGCTCACTAAGCACACACCCATGTGGACTCTCCTGGAGCAGCACCAAGGGTGGGTATAGAAGATCTTGCTGTAGGTTAGGGATGCCAGTAATAGCCAGTCAGAGTGCCCTGACTGGGTGTTACTGGGTATTAGTAATCCAAATGGGCAGAGGGATTAGACTCAGATTAAGTCAGTGACACTAATCTCAGCCACCACCACTGCAGAAAAACTCCTTTGAACCTAGTTTTTTATTTTAGATCAAAAAATATTTTTTTCTTTCTAGTAGTCTTGATAGCTCTTCAGCAATGCTAATTAATGAGCGTTCAGTTTTCCCTGAGGTAACAATAGATTTGCTCTAGACTTTTTAGGAACATTTTTGGCTACTCTTGCAGCTACCCTCAGTTATTCTTTTTTTATTCTGAGATCTGTGTCAAAATAAATCCCATTCCCTCCAGGATACTTGAGGGCTGACGGAAGTGTAATATTTGATGGTTGTATTCTCTGTCTGAATCTATCTAAATAAATGAGCGCTGTCCATGATTTTGCTTTTTTAAGGTAATCTCACTCCTGAAAATGATTTAGCTTAAATTTACAGCTTGGCAATTTTAGTGTCTATCAAAATTCTTGTAATAATGTGAAAACACTTGTTTGTTTTGTAATGTGTCTGTATTTTCTTTGAAGAGATAGGCATCTTTGTCACTCTCTCAAGGAACTGTAAAACTTACTTTATGGTAAAATCAAGCAGTTTGAAATATCTACAGTGCTGAGAACTAGAAAGCTGTAGAAAGATATTAAATTCTTTGCCTTTAAGAATTTGCAAACTAAAGAAAAATACACAAATGTACACAACTCAAAGAGGATTCAGTGTGATATAGAATAAAGCAGCTTGATAAAAGATTAGAAGTGGCTTTTGTTGAGCCACTTCATTGGAGTCTTGGAGGACTGAACACTGAGCAAGGCTTTGGACCTGAGGGAGATACTTCAGCACACGGAGCTGCAGGTACTCTTAAAAATGTTTTCCTAAATCATGGTCTTCTTACTCTTGGATGATGCTGATTGCTTGATTGAAGAACTGCCCTCTTACAAAAGAAAGGAAATGTCATTGAAAACTGCAAATGTTTAACTCTCCTCTCTCACTCAGACCATGTGTATCCCCTCAAGCCAAGAAATGGGTGCACATCTCAGTCCCCATTACTAGAAGGCCATTACCATCTGACAAAATTTGGCCTTCATATTCTTAATTAATTTTGCACTGGAAATTTTGTAATGTTATGCAAGCAACAAGAAGTGATCTGTTCTTGCTACATATTTAAAATAACTATGATTAAAGGTACCTAGCAAAAATTAGCAGCAGTGATAGAATCCTAGGATCATTCGGAAAGTCTCATCTAGTCCAAACTCGTGCTTAAGGCAGGGTCACTTATGAGATTAATGTGCTTCCGAGTATTTTCTTTTTATGCTTCCCAGCAGATCACAGGTTAATTCCGGCAAAGTGATAATTTCACCAAGTGTCAATCATTTCTTTAGAAATTCAGCTATTATCACTTTCATATGCTTTTAATTCACAGGTTAACTATGGGAACTTGGTAATGTATAGTGACAATTCTGTAGACCTTTAAAATGTTACACTCATTATTATACTAACTTTTCTCATAGTTCCAACAAGTGTTAGAAATACTATTGTTATGATAAGTTATGGATCCCCAGTGGAGGCATTTAATTTCATGGCATGTTAAAGGCTATAACAGCCTATTAAACCAGGAAAAAAATGTTACTTTTCCACACCAAAAAAAAAAAAAAAAAAAAAAAGAAAAGAAAGAAAGAAAAAAAAGGAAAAAAAAAAAAAAAAAGAATGAAATGCTTAGTGGCATTTCTCTAAGAGAGCAATTTATCAAAACCCAAATCTTAAAGATAAGATTTTTTTGGAAGTAATGCATTCTTCAGGGGCTAACAATGAGAATGGTGTGGCCATCCTTTTTAGCAAATGTTGACTGTCATTTCTAATTCAGAAGAGACATCAGTGGTAGCTGATGAGAATCTAAGCTAATGCTGAAGTATGTATACGATCTTCCTTTCATCATTCTTAGTAAAATAGCCCCCAAAATAGGACAATGATTCTGCTGATGTGTGTGATTATAACATTGGTGCATAACCCTGTGGAGGTATGATCAGTGCTTGGCTTTGCTCACATAAACCAAAATTGAAACCAATTTTGGTTTCAAAACATGGGTAAAGCTGCAGCATTTGTGGCAGTCTTTTGGGAGCTTCCAAAAGTTAGTTATCCCTGTGTGAACCTTGAACAGCACTTGTAGGTTTGACTGAGAATCCGAAAATACCTCCCCACACCACTAGAAGTGACAGAGCACAGCTGCTTGCTTTTCAGCTCCAAAGCCTTTGTATTTTGCTTGCAGCCCTGTGTCAAAAGTACTTACATTGGAGAATGTAAATAACTGAAGATGAAAGGTGATTTTCTTACAAGGGAAAATAAGAGATGAAATCTTTAACAACCTCACTCCTCTATGTTGTTTCCCAAGTACCTGTTTCAGTGCCCATTGGAGCCAACAGGAAACTTTCCAGTGGCTTTAGCAGATATTGTGCTGATTCCTGAAGCTTTGGCTGTAAATGAAGAATCTTACAAAGCTGAAAAGCTGAAAGATTTAGGAATCTGGGGTAGGATTAAATATTAACTTCAGCCTGGGTGGTGCCATCTGGAACTCACTCACAAAGGATGCTAATGAACAGGTTAAAATGAAATAAAGATTAATAATAATAACACAGCTTGAAAATCACTGACATCCTGTCCTATCCCTTCCTCAGGCGAACAATAATATTGTCCTTTATTTTAGATTTAAATATTTCAGATAATCTCATCAGCTCAATTTTTTAACACATCTATGATGTCCTGGAGGTGCTACAGTGGGAAAGAATGGTTAATATTGGTCTAGCCAGTCAGGGGTCATTGTAAGGCAGGATCATTCTGGTTTGCTTGGGAGAAGTTGTAAGGAAATTTGAAGATTTGAGGTGTAGCAGCTGGCAGAAAAATGATCTAATGTGAAAAGGAAGACTGGTCACCATCATTGCATGGCAGGAGTTTTGAATAGTAGGGCCAGCAGCCTGAATATGGAGCAACTCAACTAAAGAGCAAATCAGAAGTTTTAGTAGTTAAGGTGGGAAATAATTTGTAGCTTTATCAGTGAAGAAGCTGTATGTATAGAGGGAATGTGGGGCCATGAATTGAAAGCAGAATGATTTAGTACAGCAGGATTCTTTTGAGAGTATAATGAGCTTCTGCCCCTAAATTAAAACTTTTCTTTAAAGATTTTGAATCCAAAAATAACTATCAAGGGAGTTTCACAGAAGCATTAATTACTTTCATTCCTAAATCTGACAGTGATCCAAATTCATGTTCCAACTACCATCCCTTTTCCCTTATAAATTAAGGTTGCAGAGTTAAATTATTGGCTTCAAGGACTGCAAAGGCAATTTTCTACATCATATCTCATTCCCAAGTTGAATGTTACACGTAGATTATGCACAAACAATGCTGAAAACCTTTATAGCAATATCCCTTGAGCCAGTAAACTCTTTGTCTACTAAACAGAAATTCTTAATGATACTGTGAATGTATGTGACTGCCTACAGTGAGATTACCTCTTCTCTAACCTTCTGGTACTCTATCTTTGGCCAATATTTGGTTCATCTATTTTTCTCCTTTTTTACAAGCCTATGATTTTTTTACAAGTACAATGATTTTTTGAGTGGTATTTCCTCGTGGTCCTTATTACCCTTTTTCTTTTGGCTTTGCTGAGTGTTTTTGCTTAATAACACAAAGGGATTGTCAGAAGACATGGACGTATCTTTCAGATACATACTCTGTTTCAGTTATCAGTAACATGGATTGTTTGTTTGTTGTTGTTGTTGTTGGGCTGGGGAAAAAAAAAATGTTAGTTGCCTGTGGTAATTTTATTCAAATATACAAGGATCTGGTGTCACTTCAACTGAAGACAGAATGGGCATCCATATCATACACACTTGTTATTTAACATATCCATTGGTTGAAAGAGTGGTATTTTTTTCTGACTGAGCTTAGTGCTCACAACTGCAAACAGCTGGATTTATCTCCTGTTCATGGTAAAGTCTAAGCCTTCCCATGATTGTCTCTGCCAAGAATTCAATGCAGAATTCAATGCAGAGGTCCATCTACCTTCCATTCCTTTCTTTGACATGCTAAACACTACTCTCAGTTTAAGAGACGGGAATGCATTCTGCACTTTCTTTGGTGGGTGAATCATGAAGGCACATTTCCCTGCTTGTTGGCTGGGTCGTCTGGGCTGATGCAGTGGTTGAGGTCACCCAAGTGCTATGCTGATGACCCACTGGTCTTGGCTGGGCGCTCTGTTGTCTGCTGGTGAGGTACTTTAAACCACTGCTTGAACAGAATGTACTATGTAGGCAAAGACATCTTCGGGCTGTTTAACTTCAGATACTTTTATTTTGCTATGTTTTGTCAGCAAATAAGTGTAATAAGAATATCTGAGTATAATATTAGAAGAGCAGCAGCTTCTTGGGACTGTGCACCATCTGGGCTGTTCTTGCAGGCCTAGGTCTGAGAAATAAATTTTCTTGCTAGAAAAAGAAGTTTGGATTTAGGTGAGCATCAACTATGGAATGGGCATTTCTGTTTGCTGCAGTTTACAGTAGTTCTTTCTTTGAAGCCCTCAGTTGGTACTTGGCCTACTGCATGCACATATGTATTTACAGCCCTGCAGTCGCCATCCTCCTTACTTCTACACGGAGTGATAGATTTTTGTTTTTCTCATTCAGTTGTATCATCAGTTGTGTATAGGTTCTGGAATTTTGGAATTCCTTTTGAAGCTGGCTGGAACTTGCTTGATGGGGAGCAGCTGTGTCAAGACCTTGCCATGTAAACCCAAGACAGTATCTTTCACTTTCTTCTAACTCTTTGATTTTGATTCCACTTACTAGTTAAGTATTTGATATTTAAGGTTTAAGAAACATGAACATGTTTTTATGTAAGCTGGGTCCACTCTGAAAGGCCCTCAGTAACTGGGACAACTGAACAGTATAACAGTTTATCATAGAATCATTTAGCTTGGAAAAGACCCTTAAGATCAAGCCCAAGCATCACCTAACACTGCCAAGTCCACCACTAAGCCATGACCACAGATGCCACATCTACATGTATCTTATATACCTCCGGGGATGGGGGGGTCCACCACATCCTTGGGCAGCCTGTTCCAATGCCTAACCACCCTTTTGTGTAGAATTTCTTTCTCATATCCAATCTAAACCTCCCCTAGAGCAACTTGTGGCCATTTCCTTGCATCCTATCATTTGTCATTATAAAGCTGAGATGTGCACATTAGAAGCACTTGACTCAAAACTGTTAAAACATACAGAAATATTATGATGAAATCTTTCCTGTTTCAGTAGAGGTTTATTTTCTGGGCCAGTGTTCTTAGCAAAGGAAGTTGCCAGTAGCTTGTGTTCCAAACTGTATGTAAACCTGCACGCTCTGCTGGCCACTGAATTCTGATTTTCCTTGTTTTTTAACCAACCCATCATGCTATTCCTGGCTCTCACTCGGCTTTGAAACATGCAGAGAGGATGGAAGAGTAATTTACTACAGTATTCTTATTATTTGAGAACCAATGGGAAGAATAAACAACCTGGGATCTTTTGCAAGGGAATAGGGAGAGGCTTGTTTACCAGATCTCACATTTCTGGCAAACAGCTGGCTGTAGTTTTAATAATGAGCTGCCCATAATTGGAATGTATTTAATCCAAGTTAACACACATGCACTAAACTTGCTAATTGGGAATTTCTCTTTATAATAAGCACATTACTCTCGCTTTTTCAAGTAATGCTAACACGCTGATACAGCAGAGAGACTGCACCTCGCTACATGAATGCAGCTAGCAGGCCCCAGTGCATGGTAATTTTTGAAGAAAACATATGGTAAGAGTAATGGCTGAAGTCTGTAGACAGCTTGCCTAAATTACAGTGCATCCATTGAAACCAGGACACATGCTAAGCTGCTGAAAGCAAAGAGATGTCATTAAAAAATGATTCATATACCTTTGCCTTAATGAGTGCTCACACTTGAGGATTGCCAATTGCCTGATCAATAGCTTCACTGCTGCACAAGGCAAAATTCTTTGTACAAACGAAATATTATGATTGCAGAAGGGTGTTAACTTGACCATATACACTTTTGCCTTAAAGGAATTTGAAAATAATATTTTACTTTTTTTTTTTTTTTCTGAAACCTGTCTATATTTGAACCTAGTAAATAAACAATCATGCACTGCCATATGGAGCAATTTCATAACAGCACATGGCGAGGTTCTAATGAGTTTTACCATACTGTGCCTGACAGGTGAAATTTCAGCTTTGATTACAGGAGGCCAAAAATAATTCATCCAGGCCAATAAAGTTTGATTTAGATAAGACTCAATTATTTTCGCTATCAGCCATTAAGAACTGTTCTTTCCTCATTTTCATTTTCAGGCACACAGCCTGGCAACAAGCAATAATGGATATTTATTGGGCTATCAAATCCACAGAGACTTGTTTACTTATCCAAGTACTGTGATTGTCAATATTACATAGTCCACAGACTGTTATCTTTAAAAGGTGTCATGTTTAAGAGTTGTTTTCAGGCTCAACTCCTAAAGTTTAAAAAAGTGCTTTGAAGTTATTATTAGTAATGCAGTGCCTAGAGACCCCATTATGCCAGCCAGGGTATAAAACAAAAGTAAAAGACAGACCTGACACAGAAAATATGCTGGCAATATTTGTGTTCATTGACAAGCCCAAACATCCCCAACACAGACAGACAGACTTGGTCCCGCTGCAAGTGGTGCCTCTCCGCTGGGCTAATGGAAGCACGAACTCTCCTAATTAACGAGACATACTGTGCTACGGAGGGACTACAGCATGAAGGATAGGTGCTGCCACGCTCAAATGGAGTTGAGGTCTACATCCTGCAATACTGCACATCTTGGAACGGACAAAAGCAGGACTGATAGAGGAAGGCTTAAAAATCTTGTGTTAAGCCTGTTGTAAGCTGCTGGTACCTTGGATCTTACCCTCATCTCTTGTAATTGAATACTGGCCTTAAGCCCCATGGGCCAGGTGATACCACTGAGACAAAGTCACTGTTATCTTTAGTGAAACAAACGAATACTGCTTTACACCTTTTTTTACCATAGGAGGACATTCATGTTGGAATGCTATTTCAGACAGTACAGTTTCTCTGGTGTTCTGGTAAACTAGGGCACTGAATTATTCAGAGAAGGCAAGTCAAAGAGTGGTGTGTGCCACCTGGGCCTCCTGCAGCTGCAAGAATAAGGGATCATACTGAAGCTCTTGCCTTAAAATTCGTAAGAGTTTCATCTGAGGGCCTACCCAAAATAGCCTAGTGTTTTTGGAAGGCTGGTAAGTCTCAAACTTCTAGGATTTCACCTTAATACTAACTACTGGTAGGTCTCAAACTTCTAGGATTTCACCTAACTACTGTTTTTACGATATCTTGTGATATGTGCAAAGGCATACTGGATGGCATGTTGATCTCTCATAGGGCCTTTATTCCCATTGCTATGTTCTTCCCTATTCTTTTTCTCCTTTCTCTTATGTTCAACAGGTGGAAAATGAGCAGTTACACCTTTTTAGAAAATTGGCAAATAGGTAGGCATGTCATTCCTGCATAGCGTGTGACATTTTATGCAAAGCTTTATCTCTGACCTTTCTTTTCTTACCCTTAGTTCAATTTCTTTCTGCCCTGGGGTTTGAGACAATGAAAGTTAATTATGACTCCTGTTAGGTCCTTCAGGGGGCTGGGCTCTTCATACACATCTACAAGAATAAAAGTGACCTTGAAGGTCCTTTTTCAACATATGTCCCCTATCAAACTTGATCTCCTTTTTCTTCTTTTTCTTCTAGCAGAAGCTTTAATTTTCTTTTAAGTGAGGGGGTTATAACAAATCTGTATGAATAAAGATGATATCAAACAAAGTGCTAATATTGTATTATTTTTATTTTAGGGAATAATTTGGGGATTACTTTTCAAGAAACTTAGAAATCTTCACCCAAAATTGCGGTTACTTCTCTGAATCCCAAAGTGGAAGTCTAATTTGCAAATGCATTTCCAAAGATACCGATGTTCAGGCAGGTCTTTTAGGTCACCTATCTAAAAATGAGCTAAAAGCAGCTTCTGATGCTTTCCAGAATTAAAATGGGAATGAGTTGGGTTGGGTACTCACTTGAAAGTATCATAAATAACTTGTAGATACCCTTTATTTGTGTTCCTGAGCTTCGTTGCAGTCTGCTGTCCTACTTAAGGATTAAAAACATGGGATAAGCAAGGAACTATGAAATTAAACCAGAATATAACTGAGCCAATCTTAGGTAGTATCTCTGAGGTAATTAAGAAAGGAGCAATACAGTGATCAAATCAAGGTTGCAATTAAAACTGAATCAACAGATCAATGGGTTCAAATGAGCAAATCATCTCATTAATATAGCAGGTAATCAAGTAGAATTAAGAGATTGGCACTGAAGGGAATTTCTGTTAGTTTTTGTCTCTAACATTGTGGGGAGAGGCAGGGAAGAGCCAATTTCCTTTCAGCCTGGGGTTCAGCCAGCAGCGACCTAAGAAAGGAGTTCATGCATGATCTTAAGTTTGCACTTAGTACTTATTCCAACATCTGTGAAGGTCTGATTTTGGTTTGTTTTTAGAAAGTGCAGGCTGTCAAAGTCAGAGGTGTGAAAACTGAACCTAATCTCATCTAATTAAGGAAGTGGCATTAATTTATTACTGTGGATACGGCAAAAATATAGTTTGATGAAGAGCCTTCCTTATGAAAGATATGGGTCCTGTGGTGTTCATCTACACGGCTCTTTCAGCATCCTGTTCTGGGCTGGAGCTCAGAGACAGCCTTTCCCTACAAAAATAAATAAATAAATAAATAAAAATTCTGTGGGTCTTTTTAGTCCCTTCTTTTCCAAACCTTTCAGAACGTCCATCTCCGAAATCTCCACCACCCCTGTTTAGTTAAAATGCTAAAGTCATTATTGTTAGACACAAAAGTTATTAGAAGTATACAGACAGTATACAGACAGTATAATGACACAAGCCTCATCTCCTTAGGGAAGATTAATGAGATATTTCTATATTTTATTGTGATAAAATCACAATCATCTCTTCCTGATGAAAGTATGAATATTCCAGACTCAACTAGAATGTGAGCATTCTCTACAATTTTTAAAAAATACTTTGCCAGATAGGTTAATTTTGAGATTACAAGTTTCACTTTTTCACCGTTACAAAACAAGCACAGTTTCTAAGCACAGAGGTAACTCATATGTGTCTGTTTAGAATGATAAACTTGTCTTGCCTTTCCCTTGTTAATGGGGATGGCCTTTTGGAAAGACTGTAAAATTGTTATGTGGAAAAGAGATTGTTTAAAATTCAGCATGATCTGAAGAGCTGGGCTGTGCATCTCCAGTCAAAATGGCTGCCTAGAAATCTTGCCATCTTAATTCAGAGACCAGATGCAACACAGGTCAATTTAATTTCATTACTGTCACAAGGTCTTCTGAAAAGATTATAATGTTTGCAAGCCACTGCCCACCGCAAGGTGATGCCACATGAGGAGAGTTCACTGGGGACCACATGCTGTAGTGAAATTAATTAACCCATGTCAGCAATGGAGAGTTAAAAGCAGGTCAGTAACTTCTGCATTTGCTCACTGAAGATAGAGTAATAATCAGTTTAAGCTTCTTATACTGTTAAGAATCAAAATGTAAAAAGTTAAATGAGTGATTTTTTTTTTTTTTAATTGGTGGACATAGAAATAAAAGGAAAGACTGGAAAAGTAAGACTAGACATATTTTTATTTTCTCTTTTTATGGTAAGTGCTTACTAAGCTAAAGCTAACAGAAATGCAACTGCAGCACTGGATTGCCCATGCTATCTAATTTTCAAACAGACATAAATACTACAGAACAACTTGTCATTTTAAAAGGGTAAACAGAAAAATCATATAAATTAAATGACATTTAAGAAGTTCAGGGTTTATATCACTGCCACCAGGGAAATCAGAGACCCAAGGAAGAAATGTTTCTTTAAAGCATTGATATAATCAAGCTTGGGAGGGAGATTATTTTTTTTTCTTCTAAATGATTGTCCAAATAATTTAGAAGCGTAATTTTGGACTCAGATTGTCACAGAGGATTAATTCTGTTTCTTTTTAATTATGGGCCTTGCATTTGGAAATAATTTTTAAGTTGATTGAAAATTAGTTCAGTAAGGCAGTAAAAGGCTAAATGCAGTCAGGTGACTGTAGGAAATACAAAGCCCATTGAGGCTCTGGTTTGCTGAAAACAGGTGAAATAATATTACAGGGCAAAGTCTATTTTGTTTGGGTCCTTACCTATGTGTTTACACGACCAGCAGAGCCTGCCTTGGGATAGAGGAACACTGTGATCACCTCTTAAAGTCCATCCAGATCCTTGCTCTAAGGCTAAATCTGTCAAATGTTAATGACCATCTTTGCACTGTGACTGCTTCATGCTAGAAGGGGACCATGAGGTGACAAGCTAAGTGCCATGGTGTTGTCTGAGTCTTGCCAGGAAATACAGTGCCTGCAGAGCTGTACCTGAACTGTTCAGGGTTCAGACCGAGCTCTGCGTAGGCTGGGATGTGTCAGGATGAGAAGGGAGAAGAGAGACTTTCCTTCTTTGAAAGGATAAGGAGAGCATGAGATCCCCATTAAGTCACTGCGGTGTTAGTGGCACCCTTGGCAGCCTGAGAGGGGCAGGACCTGGCACCCACCTGCATCCCTGGTGGTTCAGCACCAACAGGCAACCGAACACCACCCAGCCGCGCTCTCACTGCCCCTCCTCAACAGAACAGGAGGAGAAAATATGACAAGAAAGCTCGTGGGTTGAGGTGAGGACAGAGAGGTCCCTCACCAATTAGTCACAGGTGAAACAGACTCAGCTGGGAAGATGAATTTCATTTATTGCCACTTGATAACAGCATGGGATAGCGTAAACTAAAAGCAAACCAAAACCTCCTTATTCCCCCTCATCCACCCCCTTCTCCTTCCTCTCCCCAGGCAGAGCAGGGGAATGGGCAATAGTGGCTGCAGTCAGTCCCTAATGCTTTGTCTCCTCTGCTCCTTTGTGGTCCCTCTCTGCCCCTGCTCCATGCGGGGTCCTTCCCACAGGATGCCGTCCTTCCCAAGCTGATCCTGTGGGGGCTGGCCACAGGCAGCAGCTCTTCAAGAACTGCTCCCATGTGGCTCCATACCATGGGGTCCATCTGTCAGGAGCAAACTGCTCCAGCACGGGTCCCCCATGGGTGGCAGCTCCCCCCAGACCCCCTGCTCCTGTGTGGGCTCCTCTCCACGGGCTGCAGCTTCCTTCAGGGCATAGCTGCCTGCTGCGGCCAGGGGTCTGCCACAGGCAGCCCTCTGGAGATCTGCACCAGCATGGTCCTCTGCAGGCTGCAGCAGGACAGCCTGCTCCTCCATGGGACTTCTGCCCTGTGCCTGGAGCACCTCCTGCCCACCTCCTGCACTGCTCTGGGTGTCTGCAGGGCTGATTCTCTCACCTTTCCTCACCCCTCTCTCCCAGTTGCCGTAGCACAGCAGTTTTTTTTCCCCTTTGTTCACTCTGCTGTCCCAGAGGCCCACCCAGCATCACTCATGACCTAGCTCTGGCCACCGGTGGGTCCCTTGGGAGCTGGCTGGAGCTGGCTCTGCTCTGGCATGGGGCAGCTGCTGGGCTCTTCTTCCAGGGGCCATCCCTGCAGCTCCCTGCTACCAAAGCCTTCCCACGTAAACCCAGTACAACATCCTGGTGTGCAGGGTGAGAGCAAAGATGAGCTCTAGCTGCAGCTGGTCAGCAGCATCCCCCAGCACATTAGTGATGTAGCAGCAAGGCATCTGGCACAGGGACTTCCTGCATGGCTTGCTCAGAGCGCAGGCCGTAGCAGCTCTATTAAACGGTATAGATGCTGCTTCCTTTTCAGTGCAGTTGGATGCTGCTGTATCAATGAGTATATGATGAGAGGAGAGAGCAAGGGGAAAGGTCACCTCCCATACTGTCACAGCACATCAAACAGCTTGCTGATATTTCTAACTCACAAGCGCAGGAATTCTTCGTGCTTATCTCAGAACAGTGTTCTGTGCACAAGGCAGCAGTTAGGTCCTGTCCTCGCTACTGGCATTTATCACATTATATGATGACCTTTGAAGGATCAAGTTACCAAACACCACACTGGCTGAAACTTCTCAGTACGTATCATGCAGTGTTATGTCAACTCGCTTAGTCCAACCAGGGCCAGAACTTGACCTCAATACAGAACATGACCCATTCTTTGCTGTATTATCCAATTAGTCATAGTCATTAATTCATCTCTTTAATGTCTTGTTTTAACAGGAGACAGTCTTATTGCCAAGGTAATCCCTAACATTTCACAAACAGTATTATAGACAGTTCTGATGAAAGACAACCTCTAGGGGGTTCGCTAATCCTCCCCTGTCCTACCGCAGGATCAGCAAGACATTTAAGCTTTTCATGAAAGATATTTGTCTAACCTATCTTTAAAGAGAACCTGTAATTCTGCAGAGGGGGCTGGGTTATAAGTCCTATCCCTTTTTCTTTCTCTACGGCTTCTTCCGTTTGTTGGATTTTTGTTTGTTTGTTTGTTTTGTTTGTTTGTTTGTTTTGTTTTTTGACTCATTCCATTCACCAAATTGTTGGTAACAGATAGCAGAAAGAACACATTTATATGTTGCCTGTAAATAAGTTACTACTGAGTGTCTTAATAAAAATTAGTCAGTGGCTTAGAGTCCATTAATTAATAAGCCAAGGCAATCTATAGTATTTTCCACTGATACATTGAGCTATCTCCATATACTATACCATTCTGATGTATCTTAGAGCATCTGATTGTTCACTTAGAAATCAAGTCACATGTACACCTAATAGAATAAGTGCTCAAATAAAAAAGCTTAGTCTTTTCATTCTAACTTGTTTTTCATGAAATTGTTCTTAAAAAAATGCCTCTGTATTCTATAAATTGTTCTTTAAAAAATAGACTGCACTTCTACTTTTCTCAGAGGCATTTTGTGCACAGCTTTTGTGCAAGTATATTATGATGTTTGAGAAGCAGAGCTATGATCTTTTCTGTTCCTTGTTTGCATCAGTAACGTCTTTGACTTAGAAGATCTGTAGCGCTCTCATATACAAAATTATTAGCATGTCAGAAAAGAAAGTGCAAGCTTTTTGTGTCCTGAAGGGTTTCATAAAATGTTATGCAAGTGTCTGGTGCAGATGGAGTTGGTAGCACTGCTTATTGTTAAGATAGTCCAGCATTTGGCATTTTCACTTGCCAGGTTTTAATTATTCAAACTAAAACTTTTTATGCAAATATTTGCTTCAGGCTAAATGTTTCAAGGAACTTTCAGGAAAAATAGTTTAGCTGCATCCCAGAGTACAGAAATCTATACAAGAGTACAGAGGAAAGGAGCAGATTAGCTTTTCCACCTGATAAACAAAATACTAAAATTATTTCATTAAAAAGGTTTGTTTGCTCTTTGTTTAAAAATTGGCAGAGAGATTTGCTTTAACTTCAGAGGTCTGCCTTCTCCAGCTACTTGAAAATCCAAGACTGATTCCTGAAAAGCCGCTCAGTGGCTGCATGCTGGAGTGGAATCACCGAGTGCTCCAGGTACCTTCTGCCACTGGCCTTGGAGGGACAATGTAACATCTTGGCCTTCTGTCAGACTTGCTTAATCTGCAGGAATATCCAAAGAAAATTGTCATAATCCCCGTATGCTTTCTGACTGTCAAGTAGCTACCACAGGGTTAGAATTGTTCTTTCCTTATTTCAGCATAGCAGATAAGCCAGGGCTGCTTCCAGTTTGTTCGGCACGTCCCAGGGGTGAGACACTACTGCCGGTCATCTGGCTGCATGTGACCGCTAGGCTTTGCTCCATGCCTGAAGCTGAGGCGTGACTCGTGTCGTACAGATCAACATCTGAGACACATATTTATTATAAAAGCATTAAACTAGCTTCAGAGATGTCCAACCTGTTTATATTTGGCTGTTACAGCTTTGACCTGGCTGACCAACACTGCGAGCAGTTGGCAAGGACAGCTATAGTGGCAGTGATGGCTGTTAAGTCATTTGCGGAGGGGTCTGGTGAAGACAGGGCAATGATGTCGAGCCTAACCATGCTCATCTGGTTACTCTAATGCTGACTGAAAACAAAAGCTGTCTGGATTCGGTCCAGAAATTGTCTGTGTTGAGCATGCGGCATCACCAGACTACAGGGACAGTGCAGGACTTACCCTGGCAGCTGGAGGAAGCAAATGCAGAGACAATTATGGTGTTAAGCACTGAACCAGAGAACAGGGAGACAGTGAAACCCTCCCTGCTTTAAGCACTTGATCCCCTGTGATGATAACAGTCTGCTTATTGTTGCCAGACGTCTCATCACAGCCAGTGGTAGAAGCCTGTGCTGTGTACCCACATCTCTGAGACTCCTGCTCAAGGAGTTTTTCTCGCCTGATAGAATTTCATGATAATTTGTTTCATGAAATTTAAGACTTATTTTCTCGTTACGGATATACAAAGAAACATCTGCACTCCAATTTGAAAAGGAACCAGTTGCCTACTGTCTCCAAACTTATGCATGTGGGATTGTACAACCTTAATAACCTTCTGAATTATTTATTTTTCAGAATCTAATATAGCTCTCAACATTTGTATCAAATTGGAACCGTAGGGGAAACTTGGGCAGTAGGACATTGCAGCAATTATCCCCAGTGCTGCTCAACTATATGATAGCTTAGCGAACCATTTTTGCTTTCATGGAGTTTGTACTGACCAGTGTCACTTCAGAACATTGTTTTTCAACATTTGGTTGCACTGTTATGCAAAAATATTGCCTCCAAGTCAAGCTGCTTGTTGCTGCTGCGTAGCAAACTTCTGACTCATTTGTAGCTCTGTAGCATGGAATTACATAGCTGTAGGCAACTGGCTCAGTTGATATACTCATTACTTGGGTCCAAATTTATTGTTATTAGATGCAAAGACATTAATTTGCAGTAATTCTGACAGAACAGTAATGTATAAGCTTTTCTACTTAAAGTATGATACCAATGTACATGGCATGGGATCTGCTGTAGCCATTTTCTTCTTAAACTTGCAAAAACAAAGACAATTACTTTGGGAATTACTGCACAAATACTTCTTTGAAAGGAAATCTTGATGAGAATGCTGACTTCTGCTGGTTTTACAAATGCAGGAATTTGAGTGTCTTTGGGAGCCTGCTAGCTAGTGCTATAGCACACATCTGTATAGCTGAAGGATGTGGCTCTTTGGAGGTCTGCTGCTGCTGGTAGTTAGAAATTCCTGAAATGAGCAATTTGTCTGCTGTTCCTCTGTCTCACCCAAAGTGGCCGTTTAAGATGGGAAGTGCTTTCAGAATCATGAGCAGAGATATGCATGAGGAGTTTTCTGGAACTGAGTTCTGAATCAAAGCAAGTCTATGTGATTCTCAATGCGAAATTAAGTGGATTAGTTTAAGTAAATAGGCTTTCAATTTAACTTGGAAAGACTGGGATTTGGGTAAACAATTATAGAGTGTGTTTTTTCTTTTAAAAGAAGGTCTGTCTTGTGCAGTTAAGAAGCAAAAAGAACTTTTCTTACTGAAGAACTGTCTTTGAGAATGTGGGACAAATTTTGTAATGCTCTGTATGATAAAACAAGGGGTTTATTTCAATATATTTGTCTCTACAGTGTAATGTACGTTAGTATGTGTAATGACTGCAGGGACTGGTTAGATGTGTGATAGAACACACAGTACTGTGCTGTTATCTTGTTTTAATTACATGCAACATTTTTCTTCAAAATGAAGAAAACAATAGAGACAATAATCCGTGAGCAAGCAGATATGCGGATGCAAAAGAGATGACTACAGTATTCCTCTGTTGGTAGTACCACAAAGAAAGGTCATGAAAAGCCCCATAAATAGCCTCTATTACCCAGGAAGAATGCCTCAGTAAGTGTCTGACAGAGAGATCCCCAGCTCCCAGCAGCCATTAAAGCAGACTTTCACTTTCAGACATTAGAACATAAAGCTCCTTAATGAAGGGAAGATGTTTTTAGTCAAATTGTTTTCCTTTAATATTTGTTTTCTCCACTTGAACAAAATGTATATGACAAATGACTGCCTAAGCTTACAAGAAAGATCATTGTTAAAACGGACAGTTTGAATCAAAATTTTTTAAAAAATTCCCATTACACTATTTAAATGGAAACAATTCAGACATCATTAAAATAAAGCAGGATTCCTTCGGGGAGAAATTATTTCTGGTTTGATTTCTGTCAAAATGACTTTGACTTTCAGAATACTTTTACAAAATGTTTTCCTGAGGCTTTGCCTTTGTGAAGGGTTTTTAAACAAAGGAACTATTTGCCACTAAACATAGTAATCTGATAAAAGATTGAATTCAAATTAAGTATGCAGCTTTTTTAATGGAAGAGGTTCTTTATTATTTTATTTTGTTTTAAGACATGTCACCTAATCAGCACATAAATCTTCATAGAATTCATCTGACAACCTCATTAATTTTCCGTGAATATTGCAGTGTGAAGACAAGACCGTAATTTCATGAAGGTAATTTATTTCAAAATCAGGTGCCTCATATTTTTAGTTCTGTGAGTTTTTCTTTTAATGAAGCTAATCTCAGTCATAAACGCATCCTTGTGGGCACAGCATGGTCATATACTGACTCTGGAGAAGACCCGGTCCTGCTCTCCCTCAGGTGACTGTAAATCTAGTATATCTCCCGTGAGACACATGAGGGTATGAACAAATGTTGTAACCAAGTGCAGGGGGCTGCAAGAGCTTCATTTACATTATACTGTGTGTAAAGGACCCTAATTATGAACATGAAACAACTTTTGTCCAGCAACGTTACAGTGTTAGAGCACTGACATCAGGCCTCCTATGGACTGCAAAGTTCAAAGTTCTTGCTCTTCTCCAGTTTGTCACTCTTAATTTCAAGTTCACTGTTAAAAGGTTCAGTTAGTATCAAAAAAAAAAAAAAAAAAAAAAGCTGGATTTTCTGCTGAAAAGCACATGGTCTGGGACCATGTCTGATTTTCTGTTCCTTTGTGCCTCAGTTGTTTGTATGTGCAACCAAATCTGAACTTTTCCAGTTGCATCACTAGAATATTTTTTTGTTTCCTACTTTCTTTCTTTCTGATGTGCTTTTATGTTTCAGTTGCTTGTGCACAGGCATACACATTTCAACAAAAAGCAGGCATTTCTGTCATCCTCCCATCTTCTGTGGGAGTGAGCTTGGCACAGGCAGCAGCTGAAGGGGGTGACCATGTTCTCCTGATGCTCTCCTGAGTGCAGGGCTGCACCATGGCTGCATCACACAGAGGTACTGCAGCCTCTCCATGTGAGCTCCTCTCTGCCCTGCAATGGCAGCGATCACATTTTGAACTGTAACTAGAATTTTGATAATGCCCTTGCATTTTCAGGCTGTCTTCTATTTAACATCATTGTTCTGTGACAGGCTTGATGACGTAGATGCTTACACAACATATATAATGTTTTATCATATGTAAAACAGAGCATAAAGCTGCAGAGCTTTGATAGAAATTGGTATAAACCTCTAAATATTGGCTATCGAAAAATCTCAGACTGTTGCCGGTAGTGAACTAACATTGTGATGAAGCATGGTTCATTCCAAGTTTCTATAGCTATGCATCTTCAAACTTCTGCCAATTTTTCAATGTTATTGTTCTCTTTGGTGGTCACAAAGCTCATGCAACCATTATCAATAATGAGATAGAGTTTCAGGGGAAAAAAAAAAAAGGAATTTGTGTGAAAGTTTCTTGGGCTCTAAGTAGATGCAAAGAGAGCCTATTTCTTTGTCAAAAAAGTTTCAGAAACATCACATGCAGAGTGTACAGAGGCATCTTTCAGACATGATTTTGAAAATTGCTAATATTTGAAACCAGCTGGTGTAACAAGGTTACTGAGGTGAGGAGAGAGCTGCTGCCTGGAGGACATGTATTAGAGAGATCAGGAGATGTTGCAGGCAAGTTTCAATATCAGTAGCTATTTTTTACAGTAATTTCATTGCAACATTGACCACTGAGAACAACCACCCGTCATTTAACCAGTTCTGCAACTTCTTTTTCCCCCACTTTTAATCTTCTAGTGGAGGCAGCTGAATAATACCTTTTTCAAGGTAAGTGTCTGATGTGTTACATCAATCACTAGAATTTCTTCTAAGATCCACATTATACTTTAAACCTTGACCTTAACAGCCATATCAGCATAATAATTTTTAGGTATCTGAAGGATTTAATACTTGATCAAGAGAGAAGGTGTTGGGGGCTCCTTTTATGACCTGTGGCAGATAGGAATGCGAATCGGTTGATCCCCCTTGGATTATTCTCTATCATCAAGCTTTTAAAGGCAAGTAGCTGTTCTGCATGGGTGCAATCTGTGTGGTAAAGCTTTATTAAGAAATAATAATCAGTACAGATGAACAGCAGGTAAGCTGTTTTGGAGAAGGATGTTTGGTTTCCAGGCCAAGTACAGCACGGAGAGCAGCAATAAAGATTTCATCTCCTTGCCCTTCAGTGAGAGATCTCTCTTTAGCATGTTACTGTATTCCAGGTTTCATAGCTGCTCGGTGGATTCTGAGACTGGCAAAGAAAAGTAACGTGGTGGTTTTTAAGTGTTGAGTTTGTGAACACATTAAGGGAGAAATACATGTAAGAGGTGACCAGCTCACTGCATGGAGGCTACAGACCATCTTTCAGATGTTGGCAAGTTTTGGTCCCGGAGGTTTTCTGTCCCAGATCCACCAACAAGCAACTCTTAGGAAGCCATCTGGCTTTATGGCCACTTTTGAATGTGCTGAGCCAGTAAGATCACTTGCAAAACTCTTCAGTAACGATAAATCACTACGATTTCCATTAAGAGTAGTCAAGATATTTTTCAAAATTGTCAACTTTTTATGATTTTATTTGAGGGGCAGTGTTTTTATTGTTTCATACAGCTGGTCTCCAAAAATAATATATTTAATGAAGAAATTTAACAGAGAAAATAATAATGTTTAAAATTTGATAGATGGTGTCATTTTTACTCTTCACATCACAGAGGAATGAGATAGTAAGTTTTCTGTTAGTTAGTCCCTAAGGCATGCAGGCCGCAACTACCATAAACATGGTGCAGTAACAGAGGCTGTCACTTTGGCTTCTGACATTCTAGGCCAAGACTCAGTGCTTTCAAGCTGGCTTTAGGTAAATGAAACAGACTCTGTTGTTTGAGCTAATTGCAAAATCTGTGTCAAGGCTTACTCATGAATTCAGTAGGTATCTTTCTATTAACATCAGCGAGACATTGTCCAGGCTTCGGTGTCATAATCGTATTCTAGCTACTGTGATAAATGAAATTGTTAGCAATATGTATGCTGCTCTGCGAGGGACAGCAAGTTCTCAGTGAAAATAGTTCTGTTTGGCTGCAGGTTAAAATGAATATGTAATAGGCTGTTAATCCCATCTGGACTGTGGGGGTTACTAGTTCAGAAGTTAAATCAGAGTACCACTCAGCTTGACACAGTGTCAAGGCTACATTTTTTCTGCAAAATAGCTCTGGAGTAAGCCCACAATATTAATGTAGTGTTAAAAATGGGTGTTTGAGTAGGTATTTCCATAGCAGAAAATGATTCTTTCAAAGTGTAGATGCTTTGCCATAGATGAGCACCTTGCTAAAGGAAATGCTTTTTCGTTGTTCCAATCCCCATCCCCTCTGCCATTTCTAGCAAATATGTATTTGACTGGAAGGCTGATCCATTTCCATGAAGTACCTCTGTCCTTAACAATCACATCGTGCAGCTGTCAGAATCCCTGGGTTGTAGTGAGGCATGGTTTTCCTGGGCTTTATCTTGTCACACTAATGCATCAGACATGTAAAAGTAGGTGAGTTGTGAAAAGCAACTTTGGTTCAGCTTTTCATTTTTAGATTTTAGTGATTACAAAAATTATGAAGTGTATGTATAATGGCATATTTTTGCACTGTTTAAATGTGGTGGTTTTCTTGGTGCTCTAAGACTTCAGTGTGTTTTTGTTTTTCTTTTCAATATACAGTATTTTAAAACTCAAGTAAACTTGAGTGAGGGATTGTTTTGTTTTTAGATATATTTTATAATCAAACTGGTAGTTATTCTTTCTGTTGATTGCTATATGGATGCTTTGAATAGTATGTAGCAAGACACACTTAGTTCATGCAACTTCATGATCATTTAGAAAAAGTAATTTTCTTTGTGGCCAAGCTGAGAGTTGTAAGACATGTGGCATGAGCTTTATCTCAGCATGCTTGCAGAATATGTTGGAAACCACAGGATTCCTGAATGCATTTAATAAATAACACGTCATCCATCTATCAGCTGAATTACAGTGCACTGCATAAGCTCGAGCAGTCAGCTGACCTGTTTATCTTCATCCCCTCTCCCACCCGCTCTATTCAGTGTGAGCAGAGTTATAGAAGTTAAAAAAAAAAAAAAAAAAGAGGGGGGAGAGAAAAAAAAAAGTCATTAATAGAAGAGAGGCAGAAGATGATGAATTAAGGGAGCCTCCATTAATTTTTCATTTTGACAGATTATCGTCTGTCAAAAGGCAGAGGAGATGTTTCTCATACACAGAGCCAGGGAGCTCGCTCTTTGTAACACAGACTTATGTTTTTCGCATGAATTAGGTAGTGGGCACCAAAAGGATGAAAAATTCATGACAATCTATAATTTACATGCTAGAAGATAAATAATGAACTAAATCCCGTCATTAAATTGGTCTTTCGTTTTTTTCTTAATCCCTAGGGTGATGAATCTGATTCTGCAACAACATTTAGTATAAATTGATTTTTTTTTTGGTGGGGGGCAAAGCTGTTTAAAATACTTTTGTTATAAATAGCTTTAGCAGCACAGTGCATTGCCTTAGGCTGAAAGATATGCCAGCCTATTAATGTAATAGTACATTAAGATTGACGTTAATTAATGTCAATATTAACATCACCTTTTCTAAACCACACTGAGCTACAAAAAAAAAAAAAGTCATAAATATTGTAGGGCTTGGTTTAATTAACTTTGAGTTTTGATCAAAAAAAAAAATGTCTGGTGTATCGTGAAACCCTTTTATTCAGATGGTATTAACATGGATAAATGGGCATTTGAATAAATGCAGGCTTTTCACATCACTTAATATATGTCGAGGGACATGACCTCATTTCAAACAAATGTGTTTTTTCAGATAAGACACTAAGGCAAGTGAAGTTTCACTGTGTATAATAAATAATAAAAATACAAGCCTTAAAAGAAAATCCTGGCAATTTTAGTTGTGTTACAGACTGGTTACCGAAGGCTAGTGGAACTGTTAAATTCCTTTGTGTGCTCCTTACAGAGGGCAAAGGAAAAAGACACAAGTCTTGCTATATGGACGTTACAAATGAGTTTCCTCTTAATTATTTTACCTACATCATGATTTTTCTAGAATGTTGTGCAAACAGGTGAAAAAAGAATTGCTGACATATCTGCACACCTGCATACATAGGCACTCACACATGCAGGTAGGATGTAGGCTGGTTTAAGCTCAGTTGTGTTCTGTATTATTTCCTGACCTGACGTTGGCAGAACACTGCAGGGTTTGCCACAGAAACGTGACTGTGTCACCAGCCCGTGTTTCCTCACCTGCATTTTGGAGGATTCTTATAGGAGGACTCCTGCTTCAGGTGTTCCCTTGACCCTGTGAAAGCTGCACAACAGGTCAGGAAGAGCAGCAAACCCAAGGCCCTGTCATGCTCTTCAGAGGTACCGGGAGAATGAAGTGAAGTGGAGTGAGTCCGGGTTGCAGCTGGGTGCATGCAGCGCAAGTACTGCATGGCTGTTGCCTGCTGCAGGGCCCCAGCAGGCTCTGCGGAGAGCATGCCTACCTACCACGACGCTTGTGTTGAGATGTTCCCTGGCTTCTTGCTTGCAGGAAATTCCTCCTAATGAGTTGCCATAAAGAAAGCCAGGCTAATGACAAACTGATTTAATGCGAGTTCATACCATTAATTTCTAGGGACTGGTAGATTGAATGAGGCTCCTGAAGAGTATTGCAAAAATGCTTCGGTTAATTCTAGCTGTTACCTGGAGTAGTAATGAGCAGTACTGCTGTGCACGGCCTCCTTCCTGTCACGCAGGGCACTGTGCCTGCAATGGCAGCCACCTTCCACGGCCCACAAGTGCCATCAGGGCGGTGTGGTGGAAGAGCTTCTGTGGCAGTTTGTCCCTGTCCCCATCCACAACCATAACCCTGTCCCTGTCCCCATGCCTGTCCCCATGCCGAGGTGGCTGCAGGAGCAGACGACCCAGAGCCCCCACTGTGGCTGCCCAGACGAGGGCTGCCTTGTGCTCCAAGGTGAATGGAGCCTGTGTGTGTTTCACATAGACCCAGAATGTTAAATTTCTGATGCTTTTGAATCTATAGCCTTACAGGCAACTGGAACAAGAAATTAACTTATTAAAAGTGCTTAATTTTTAAAAGGGCCTAATCTTCACAGTAATTCTCAGGCTTCTAGAACATTCTTGTGGCACTGTCCCTAACTCTTTAGAAAGCCACCTGGAATATTAAAATTTGGTTTTGTTTGTAACATTTTTCCACTTTTTAAAAAATGATCAATCAAGTTAATTTCTCTCTCAGGCTAATGCTTATCAATCAGTGATCTGCCCTTTCTAGTCTGCATTTCTTAATGTGTTTCTTGTGTATTCCTTTAGTTACTGAACAAACTGTTCAAACTGAACAAACTGATCAAACACTGTATTTCACCCTACTTGGGCACCACACCACAGTACAAAAAAAAAAAAAAAAATAAAAAAATAAAAAAAAAAGGACCTGAAACTGTTGGAGAGTGTTCAGGGAGGGGCTTCAAAGATGGTGAAGGGCCTAGAGGGGAAGACATGAAGACATACATGTATAAGGAGCAGCTGAGGGCACTGGGCCTGTTCAGCCTGGAGAAGAGGAGGCTGAGGGGGGACCTCATCACGATCTACAACTTCCTCACGAGGGAGTGGATGGGCAGGCACTGATCTGTTCTCTATATTGACCTGCGATAGGACCGAGGGAATGGAGTCATACTGCGACAGGGGAGGTTCAGGGTGGTTATCATGAAAAGGTTCTTCACTGAGAGGTTGTTGCACACTGGAACAGGCTCCCCAGGGGCGTAGTCACAGCACCAAGCCTATTGGAGTTTAAGAAGTGTTTGGACTGTGTTCTTAGTCATATGGTCTGAATTTTTGGATAGACCTGTGTGGTGCCAGGAGTTGGACTAATTGATCTGTGTGGGTCCCTTCCAACTCGGGATATTCTATGATTCTATGATTTCCCCTGCTTCTGGTTCCAAGCCTTTCTGCAGGCAGCACTTTGTTCCCCGGATGTTCGGGTTTTGGGGAGACCAAGCTGCAGGGGTACCCAGTTGTCTGCTGCCAGCATCTGGTCTTGCTCTCCTCCACTTCAGTTTAGCTGCCCATAGGCATTTTCCTGGGTTCAGCATAAATCATTTTTTGGAGTCCCCTTGCTGAGGATCAGGGCTTGCCTGAGGGCCTCACCTGGAACCAAGGGTGTTATCGGCCCGCACATTCTGGATGGTTTCCCTCGGCCAGTGTCGGAGCAGCATGTTTTGGGTGGAACCCAACCGCATTGTTGGTAGGTTGAGCCCATCTCACCACCATGGCTTTTCATGATTCAAAATCCTTGTGAAAGCTAAGCCAGAGAGAACATTGTTCCAGTTTACACCAGCTAAGGATCTAACCAAGTCTTACATGTAGAGCAGTACATTTATTGCTCTGCTTAGCAATGCCAGTCATGGAAGTGTGATAAAACAGGGCAGGTAGAATCTCTCCTTCCTGAACATGATGTTCTTTAGCTTGTGCTGTCTGTACCATTGGGATGAATGAGGTCTGAAATTCATCCTGAATAAGTCAGTAGGATTTTTTCTGTCATTGACTTCCTCCTGGCCAGCATTTCACTCTCAGAATATGTAATATATTTTTAACACATTTGGGTTTTATAGCTTATTTCCTGTAACAAATGTGTGGGAAATATTGGTGGGCTTTCAGTGCAGATTATGCTTTTGTAGCTGTCCAAATTATCTTGGCCTATTTAAACACATTTAATGCTATTTTAGGCTTGTTGGTATTCACATTGCTCACTGCTTTAAATGTAGCCTCAGGGGCCCTGTGGGCAGGAGCTAGAAATGAGGTTCTCCCCATGGAAGCCTTGTGCAGTCATATGGTAGATAATGGGATTGATCCAATTTCCATTGAAGTCTGTGGTGGCGGGATGGAGTCCAGTATGTTGATTAAAATTTTGTGCTTGCTCATGAGACTGGGTATGCGATCAATAAATAGAATGACATAAAATATCAGGGGAAAATTTATGCAATGCTTTTTCTGAAAAAAAAAAAAAAAAAAAAAAAGTACTTTGTTTTAGGACCACCCTCTGTCCTGCATACTTTCAGCTTTAGCACCACATTTAAAACTTAATAAGTACGTTTTTTCTGACCCTCTTTAGAGTCAAATTTATTTCAGTGATGTGGTCTGTATTTAGATTTCAGAGGGAAATGGGCAGTTGACATGGGAGAAAAAGTGCAGACACCTTGCCTGGAATTCCAAAACAGTGCTGTGCTTCATACCTTTAAAGCCACTTGTGTAGTCTTTTAAGATGCACCAGAATAGTATCTGTTGTCTTCTGGCCCCTCTTATTGCCTCTTCTTCTCCCTGTAAAGCAACACAGCTAGTCTAAGATACCATCCTACTGTAAGCGTATTTTTGGATTTATCTTCTTTCTTATAAATACACACTGAGTATTAATGTCTGTGGAAATTAATCATTTTTCTATTTGATCATCCTTTTACTGCATTGACTTTTCTGTAATAATCTTATTAAGACCCTTGAAAAATCAAATCAGTACTTTAGATAATGGCTTCTTTAATACATATATATATTTTTTTTAATTCTGAATGGGAAATCTTTGTGATTGTAGCAAAAGAATTCTTATGAAATTCTTCAGGGTTTTGGTAACTTTCATTACTTTTCAAGATAAGTGAAACCCAAAGTCAGTTTGTGTAAGGAAATTCTATCACTATGCTTTTCTTGGCTAATTGTAAGAAGAAAACAAGTTATTACAGCGCTCACCAGACTGAATTTCTTTCAATGGAAGTAAATTTGAAGTACCCAATAAAGTTTATGGACTTTCTAAGGAAACTTCATAGCTTGTTTGAAAAGTTTTTCCTGAATCAAGACAAAGTTAAAATTGCTGCAGGTGAACATTTCCAGTTTTTTGTGGTATTTTTTTGGTGTTTTTGTTTTTGACATTTTCCCAGTTCACTCAAAAGTTTCTTAGTAAATGTAAAATGGACCAGGACCCATTGCAAGAGGGCACTCAGAAAGGTTTCATTTTAGTTTTCCTAATAATGAGTCTCTGTGCATATATGAGGCAAAATCAGAACTTTGCAATTTAACTTCTTTGTTCTGGGGAAAAGAGTGTTTTTCATCTGAAAACTGATCACTGTGCTATTGAAAACTGACTAGCATTGGGAAGCAGCTAGAGACAGTCAGTGGCTGAAGTCTTTGCAATGCTGAAGTTAATGATGTCCTAATCAATGACCCACTAAGTTCCACAAATCTGCATTTTCACTCTGGCCTGATAAACATCTTCAGCCTATACTGAACTTTATAGCAATGAATAATCTAATTTAAATCAATTTTATATTCTTCAACTTGTGATGGAGGACTCTCCTTCTCTGGTGTCTAATATTGTGGGGAAGGAATAAGTATGCTTACCATGTAGTTATGTTTTATACATGTATGTTACTGAAATCAAACATGAAGAATTATATCTTCAAGCTTCTTTTTGGACTGTGCACTTTTTAGTATCCTGGAACTGAAAAAATGAACCGGCTAGACATTCAGCATCTTTTATAAATGATAGTTAGTGACTATATACACTGTTCAGTGCTGTTAACTACATTTTAGCATAGTTCTATATCCTGTGTAATTTCCTTTTTTCTATTGGTTAAATTAAGCCATCTAATGTGTATTATATGCATTCATAGAAAGAAAAAAATTTGCAAGATTTAGTAATAATGAAGAAATAGGACATCCATTTCTACAGTGTTACTCAATGAATTCGTAGACTTGTATATAAGAAACAGAACTGAGATATA
This sequence comes from Netta rufina, assembly GCF_964035555.1. Classification (NCBI taxonomy): domain Eukaryota; kingdom Metazoa; phylum Chordata; class Aves; order Anseriformes; family Anatidae; genus Netta; species Netta rufina. Next base: position 4,566,675 of record NC_140138.1, read on the forward strand.
TGCTGGTAAGGCTGTGTTGTGTTTTTGTTTTTGTTTTTTTTTTTGGTTGGTTGTTTTTTTTTCTCTGTACAAGAAGAATAGATCATTGTATTCTCATCTTGAAAGAATGAAATTGCGATCATTTTGAGTACTGGGGAAATTCACTCCTCTATAACTTCAGTGAATAATGTTTTCGGCAGTTAATTCCTGTCTTACATCTGGTATAACCACAGTCTTATATCTGGTATAACCACTGTTAAATTTGATGGGGATGTTTGATGGAATTGCAGTTAAGCCAAACTGATTGCTTCTGAAAATTCCAACCTTATAAAGTCTTAGAAAATATTTAAATAAATCAGACCATTGTGCCTCTCAAATATGAAACCACAATATATGGGGAGCGGATTCCAGCTGTCTGTACAGTTACTGACATTGTTTTCCTGTAATGTGATAGCATCTTGGAACCCAGCCATAGATCTATTTTCCACTGTGCTACTGCAGTGCAAACAGAGGGGAAAAAATAAAATAAAATAAAATAAAATAAAATAAAATAAAATAAAATAAAATAAAATAAAATAAAATAAAATAAAATAAAATAAAATAAAATAAAATAAAATAAAATAAAAGTGGCTGCTTTTTGTAACAATATTTGATGTAAAGGCAAATAACTCAGAAAATTTCAAGACAAAAACAAGACCTGATATTAATTAACGAGTGACAACCAACCTAATCAACTTCTTGTCACCATGTACAGACAAGCCAGAGATACTGGGAGACAACACCAAAAAAACAACAAGCAGTAGTAGCAGTGAGAACAAATAATGTTAAGTACAATGGAAAGACACATGTCCAAGTTGACTCTTGCAAAAAAAAGAACAAAGTTGTCAAAGATCAAACTGATCATTTTTCCAGTTTAATGTTCTATTAACTGTCACTGTCAGTCAGAAAGGACTGCTTCTTCAAAGATATCAAGCCTTTTTGTGAGTAGGGAGATGAATATTCATGTTGTCTAGCACAGAAGGTAAAAATAATGATTGAAGAACTTTGGAAAGACAATGTGAAGCTGATGAAAAATGGATCCAGAATCAGCACAAGCTTTAGAACTGTAAAGCAGAATTGTGTAAGTCAGGGGAGTTGTTTGTTATGTTGGAAGCAAAACTGCACAAAACCTTTGGGGTTTGCTTGATGGATACCGTAGAGGACACTTGGAGGCTTTTGGGACACTCCATTAACTTTGCATCCTAAAATTTCCTGGGGAGCATATTTTCTCCTGATCACAAACTAATTTTAATCTAGTGAAGGACAACAAATGTGACCAGCATGGCCATTTAGAACAAAACTTGGGGGGAAAAAATGAAATGCAATCGTGATAGATGACTAAATATTTCACTTGCTGGAAAACAGAAAAATTTAAGCTCCTGAAAAACAGAACAATGAAATCTTATTCTCACAGCAAAAAAGAACTTTGTGAACTTGAGTAGGAATAAGACCTCCTTCTTTGTTTCTGTTGGCGTGTAGTAAAAATATTTCAGTTTGGTTTTAAGTCGAGATCTACACAGAGTGCTTCTGTTAACGCTGGAGACATTTGAAATTGGTTAAAAAGACCATGTTTGTGTAATATACTTTGTACCACTGTCAACAAATGGCATCTGAGAAGAATAAAAAAAAAAAAAAAATTGTTGTTGTTATTAATTATAATTCCTCATGACTCCAAATCTTGTGTTCAGAATATTTGCTACGGTACTGAGGGTTTGAGGGAAGAAAGCATTCCACTACTGCTTTTAGTATTTCTTTAGCTCATATGGTTATGTTACAGTTTTATGATGTTGTGGTTTGTTTGTTTGTTTGTTTGTTTGTTTGTTTTGTTTTTTGGTTGATTGGTTGGTCGATTTGGTTTTTGGTTCGGTTTGGTTTGGTTGGTTGGTTTTTGTTTTCCTTCCCTGAACAAGCTAAGGGCATGCATCTTGTCCCATGCCATTAACCCCTGAATTCTGCAAGTTCTGACCATGGCAGAAATATAGTATTAAGTCCCACGTTCTGTTGGTTTTAAGTCTCTTAGTTTTACAACTCATCTTTGCTTGACTGATGCTCCTCTGCGTGTAAGAGCATAGACTTCTCCACCAAATGCTTATGACTTCCATAGGATTATTTGTACTATAGAGACTGGAATGCAAAGAAATATCTTTTAAAAAGAACCCATTGTTGCTGAGCTACCCTGTTCTTTGAGGATTCCTTTTTGAGGGAGAAATTCAACAGTAAAGTGATTTATGCTGTTTGGGTATGATGTTTTGAACTGCTTAATTGTCAAGAACTGTATTTAGTTTAGAGAAAGACCAAGACGTCCCAAAGGATAAAATCCTGCCCCACAGCAGTTTATTAGATCTAGGATTGCATTTATTTGGGATGGAGTGTGTTGAATTATGTTTCCCTTGTAGTAAAAACCCCACATCCATATCCATGCAACAACTATCAAAGTGGGTTATTCTAAAAGAACATTTTTGCAGATGCAGATGAATTCTGCAAGAAATCTGTTTTCAAATATATTCAAACACACTGAAATACATATATTGCAGAGCCTCAGAATTATTCTCCAATTAGCATTTTCAGCCTTGCATATGAATGATTTACTTAAGTGTCAACCTGCAGACTAATATAGATATATTTCAGTCAAGAAGAAGGGCAAGGAGTCTTTATCATAGTGCTATGAGTCTGGACCCTAAAAGTGTTTGGAACAACAGACAGCAATTAATTTTGGCCTTCAAGGATTATCAGAAGGCTTCACATAAATTAAGAAGAATGCTGTGGAAGTTAAGAAGGTAAGCAACTGTGCAGTGCTGGAATACCAATGACTGCACTTGTTTATTATAAAATAAAGGGCTCAGTTATAAGAGAAGAACAATGAATTTCTATAAGCATATGAAGCTAAACATTTGCCATTAGTCTTAATTTGCTCATAATGGAAGCAGACAAGATCTTCTTTTGGCTTTGAAAAGAAATACTTTAATATGGAGAATAACTTGATTGCTGGTCAATAAGAATAATGCAATGCTCTGATTAAAAAATAAAATAAAATAAATACTAGCACAGCACTGCATTTTCAGGCACCTGATAATTAAAAGAAAAAAAAAAAAAAAAAAAAAACACTAAGCAACTCTTTATTTTCAGGTACATTCTAGTAAAATACTATTGAAATATTCTTCATTAGAACTGAACAGAGGGATCCAAATCTCAGCATACTAATACTCTGAGATCAATTTCTGATTTCGAGTACATGCACATGTTTCTGTTGATTCTGTTAGTACCCATGTACTCATATAAGAGACAGATTTGACTCTAAGATGAACCATAGAATAATGCTGATACTATTACTTGCTCAATTAATATGTAGGGAAAACTGAAACAAGAAATCACAGTTGTGACAAGGACGAATGTGGTCTTCTAGAAAAAGATTCTGTATTACTGTTTTGTCTTGATCAGACTTCCTTTTCATAGTGAAAACAAGCATTATGACACAGAAAGAAAATGAAAGAAGAACTGGGTAAAAACAAATCAGACACCCTCTGGATGTCAATTGTCTGTTTTTATGTGATATCTTAAAAAACACTTAAAAGCCATCATCCAAATTTTGTCCTAAGATTACTGTTAACAGTAATGTCTTTCCACTGTGGAGTTGAATTATCAGCCTAAAGATCTATTTTTCCTTTGGATTATTTATTTAAGTCTGAAGCTTATATTCTCACAACACTAGTTTCCCCTTGGGGTATTGTTATTTTTGCTAAATGAAGAAGAAACAACATTTCCTGTAAGAACATTTCATGAGAATAAAGTTCTTTCTTTATGGTGAATTAAACTGCTAAGTGTTCATTTTATGTTCTGATCTCAACATAACAGAGCAGTACAATTCCAAAAGTTAAGGAGACGAGCTGCCTAATTTTCGTACGTGACATTGCTACGAAAACTACTGAATTGTCTAAATAATTTTTCAGTGGAGCGATGACCACCGAATTCAGCCTTCTTTTACACACACAGAACCCCAGAGGTGTAAGCGAGGGAAACTGATGCTCATTCCAGGATGAATGGATGGACGAGGAGAGGGATAGGGATGCAGGTGGAGTCAGATCTTGCTGTCATCATTGTTGCAACCTGATTCATTCTGGCTACAACTGAAAATGCCGCCATAAAGCTTTGTATTCTTCTCCAGTGTAAAAGCTCTCAGTAAAACTTACACCACTGAAGCCAGAAAATTAGCTGTAGGAAGACAGGCTGAAAGGTGGGTAGCATGTAGCAACGAAAACTTGATCCCAGAGGAAGAGGCAGAAATAAGACAAACACTTCCTAGAATGTTCTCCCAGATGCTTGTGGCTCAGTGTTTTCCTTTGTGTTAGTAATTTTTTCTGGCTTTTTCTTCCATGAATTGCTGTAACTGATTCCTGAACCCATACAGAGAATTAGCTGCCCAGTTTCCTGTATCAGTACACACAGTGGCTTAAATATCTGTTCTGTGCAGAAATACCTCCTCTTGCTCCTTACAAACTAGTCTTTTTTTTTGTTGTTGTTCTTCTTGGCCTCTGTGCTGCAATGGAAGAGAGGCAGTTGTTACCTTGCTCTGTTAGCACTTTCTCTGTGATACTTACAATATTACAGATTTTTGTCATATCCCTTTTCCAGGCTTATGTGAGTCTTAGTCTGTTTAGCAGTTCTTTGTGTGGAAGCTGTACTATTGTGACTGCTTGGCACATTCTCTGTTAATTTTGTGTTTCTCCTATGCTCTTTTGGGATGTGACTAAACCCTGGACTGCCACAACAAGTTTTCATATCTTAAAGATCTCTTTCTTGGTGATAAACAGTTCAGAACCCATTTCTGTGTATGTAAAACTTAGATTTTCCTACATTAATTACTTTATAAGTATCTAAATTCATTAACCTTTCAGTATTATGAGAGTGTCCTGCATCTCTTCGTATTTGGCTTTCAACTTTACTGAAAAGAAACTGTTTTACCTTGAAAAACTTGTTATCCTGAGAAAACTTTGTCAGCTCACTGTTCATGCCCTTCACTCGCTCCGTTTTGGACATGCTTAGCTTGGCTGCCCGTGGGGATCCCTGGTGACATCCTGCCAGTGTGAAAACTGCCCTGCTTTTGTCCCCTATCTTTCAACCACCTCTTTATCTGTGCAAGAACATTCCCTTGTGTCCCATGACAGCACAGTTTCTTTAAAAGGCTTTGATGAGGGACCTTGTCAGATATCTTCTGGAAATACAAATAGACTATATCAGCTCGAACTCCCTTATCCAAATGCTTGTTGTTTTCTTCAAAGAGCTCTTGCCAAGGTGCTTAGAGTAGCGGTGGCTTTGAAAGTCATGACAAAAAGCTATGTTAACTTTTCCACAAAATATCATATTTATTCATGTATCCAATAATTCAATTCTTCATTACCATTTATGCCCATTTGTCCAGCTTTTTTTGGTTTTTACTTTACCAAATCTGGCATCTCTCTCAGGTTACTGTGGGTAACTTTTGGATGTAACTGCAGGCAGTGAAAATAAATCCTCAGTGATCTGCAGCAAATCAGAGAGACTAAAAGGAGTCCTACCTAGTGAGATGTAGTGGTGTATGGGTAATCAGAGGGGCTCCAAGTTGGGAACAGACTGAAAATCTGACTAATAGTCAGGCAAGACTTAAGGATAAACCATTTCTGTTGCCTTTGCAACATGTAACTCCCCCACACCCCGCTCCTCTCCTTTTTACAGATAGGAAAGAAATGGCATAGAAGGAAACCTGCAAGATGCAAGGAGGATAAGCTGTAAGCCTTAAAAACATGATGACAAAGTAGTGGTAGGATCACAGACCTGGGACTGACACATCAGTGCAGTTATAGCTACATTGGCTGTTCAGTAATGGAGCAGCGCTGCCCAGATCGCCCTTTTGCTGTTTCCCCAAGGGATCTGCCACTGTGCAGCTCTCTTTGGGGGCCAGTAGCTTTTCTAAAGATCTCATTCTCTTCCTGCTTTATAGTAAGTGCATCAATATCAAACTATGTGAGTATAAATTGCAGTCATGTTTACCAGATAGGAAGAACACATAAGAGTAGGCGGTGCTGTAAGATGAAGACAAGTACAGGCAGTCCCAGTGGCTGCACTGTGGATATCACCGTGGTGGAAATTGGACTGGTTCTGTCATTGGAGGAAGATCTAAGATGCAGTAATTCTGCAACTGTGGAGCTGGGAAATAAAGATATTCAGCTTTGCTAAGAACAGTTTTATCTCTGTAGAAAATATACCACGATTATGTCTTTGAAGAAGACAGTTTTTAAAGTAATTGAATATGTCCAATTAAAATGTAGATGTAGAATTTAGCCTACCAGTAGTTGTAAAGTAGAGAGGACTACATAAGATGTAGAGTGATGGACCTTGTTGAGTTTGTCCCTGAGACTCTTACCAGCCTCTTAAGCCACTAAAATGGTGAGATTACACTTGAAACTTCTGAAAGAATATTTGAAATGGAGGATTACAGTGATCAATAAGAACCAGCGGAATGCACCATTTCTAGCGGCCGCTCTCTGCTCTCCACCGAAAACCCCACTCCCATTCCATCAGCCTGAAGGGATGTTTGCTCTTTCTAATCAGCCACAGCTGATTTAGCTCTTTAAATGCAAGGTTGTGTCTTTAAATTCATTTGCTCCTTCCCATGCTTCCCAACATGCTTCCCAGCAGTTGGTTCTTTAGACCTTTCAGTGCAAGCTGCTGCAGTCCTAAAGCAGCCATTTGCCAGTGAGCAAATTGAGCTCACCTTTTGTGCTTTCCAGCTAAGGAAAACCTTTTTGATTGTTTTTTTTTTGAGCTGGCAAATCCTCTGTGCTGCATAAAAATAAAGAAAATAAAACCTAACTTTTGTTTTCTTCTAGATGTACAAATTACAGCAGTGGTTTCCACGTTTAAAACAAAATGTGATTGTTTGCATCACAGCTCTAACTCTGTGTGTGTCTTAGTAAGCATGTTGCTGTTTTTTTCTGTGTTCTTTGATAAGACTGTGGGGTTTTGTTTGTTTTCTTTTATGCCTTAAAAACTACTTCCTAGGAAGAGATGTAACTTAAATTGATACTTTGTCCTCCTCCCGTGCCTTTGTGCATGTGTGTGTTTTGGATCAATATTTTTGTAAGCCCACACTTTCACTCCTAGTCCAACTCAGAAAGAAATAGAACTCCCCCACTCATGTCAAAGACAAGTGATTGTAAATCAGCATGGAGGTGCCTGGCAGCAACAATAAGTGCTGTGTACTGGAATGAAAAGGTTACTCATCTTGACTACTAATGCATCAAGTTATGTCTGCCACAGCTATTCCCTGTATGATGCATTCATCAGTTAAATGAATTCGAACCAGCCGTTTGCATCCTGACAACAAGGTGGAGCAGCTCCTGAAATCTGTCCATAGCATTCATATCCTCTCAGAGTAGAAGGGGAACACAGGCAGATGCTGAAGCATGTATTTGCAGAACAGAAACCCTAAAATATTGGGGAAATATCGCATGCCTAGATGCAGTGGTGGTTATTATGACATTGAAAGCAGGAAACATATGAAGTTGACTAGATAATATCCCTGCTATTTCTTTGACCTTAGGAGAATTTTAAAGCAGTTGCATTTGTAATATATACCTGGGAGGGTTATCTAGCTGTTTATGGGTTACAGCAAGCTGGTTTTATTTCTTGTATATTCTGAAGTGACATGTGATGATAGCAGTGAATGACATCCCTCAGATCTGATACAAGAAAAGAGTTTACCAAGAACCCTAGGCGGATCTTTATAGGACTCAAGCACTGCTTTAGAAATGGCAGTGCATCTATAAAAGCTTTCTGTTGTTGAACCCAGCTTTGAGTAGAGTAGTTAATCATAAGAGTCCATGCACTTTTGCAGGTAATTACAGCCTACTCCTACAGGATAGGATATGTGAGGATTTCTAGTTATTCAGGTGCAAAATTTAAGCTGACAGTATAAGTCTGGTTCTCCCTTCATTGGGCCTGTCCTCCCATGTGCCATGGTCTCCTGGGAACGTGAGGGCACAGGCACCTGCTTCAACAACTGGGCAGATCCGCTGAGCCCTCCAGGTGGAGCAATGTGCACGACTGTGGGCTCAGTGTCCAGGGGTCCCAGGAGGGATGAGTTCACAGGGACTGGCTGCGTGCATCAGTGGTTTGTGGAACTGGGACCTACAGACCCAGTGAGTCCTTTGAAGCCCGTGGAATTGCCAAGGAATTAGAACACACAAGAGAATACCATCTTCAGACACTTATGTATGGTAGTTCCTACATCTCTAATCCAGAGATGATAATTGTCTAGGTGTTTCTGGTTTTCCATAAAGGGTGGACTAGGGTCCTCTTTATAGTCAGAATAAATAATCTGAGCACATCTAGAAAGAAATACAGAAGCTGCTGTCAGTCTTCTGCTCTGTTCCTTTCATCATACTCTGATGACTATAGTATAAGGCCTAGAAGTTACTTTTATGCACTGTTTGTTCCTGTTTTTAAAGTCCTTGGTGAGCTTTAATGAAATGGGCTCCACGGTCTGTCCAAGAGGCCAATAAATGTATGCAATGTCCCCTTTGCACATGAACAGAAGTGAGAAGTAAAGGTGTAAGAAGTGCTGATACCACTAGTTCTCAGGATATACTGTGAAAGCCTGGTTCAATGGATTTGGGGGCTGGAATATTGTTTCAATGCTGGTCACTTGTGCATGTTTACTTTTCTGGTTTCATTTAACATCACCCAGATCATTAGTCTGACCAGGCTGGATTTAGGTTTGGTTTGTTTTCTTTTTCCTTTCCATTAATTTTTATGACAGTAGCCTTCATGCATTCTTTCCCTAGGGGAAAAAGGAAAATAAAAATTTGATGGAACTAAGGAGAGCCCATGTGTGCTTTAAACTAGCATTATGGGTTAACTCCATCAGGCAGCTCAGCACCACACACCTGCTCACTCACGGCTGCCCAGTGGGATGGGGGAGAGAGTAAAAAGGGTAAAAGTGAGAAAGCATGTCAGTTGAGATAGACAGTTTACTAAGTAAAGCAAAAGCTGCACACGCAAGCAAAGCAAATAAGGAATTCATTCACTGCTTCCCATTGGCAGGCAGGTGTTCAGCCATTTCCAGGAAAGCAGAGCTTGCCGAGCATAACGGCTACGTGGGAAGATGAACGGTGTAACTCCAAATGTTCCCCCCTTCCTCGTTCTGTACCCCATCTTTTATTGCTGACCATAACGCCATATGGTACAGAATATCCCTTTGGCCAGCTGGGCTCAGTTGGCCTGGCTGGGTCCCCCAGCAGCTCCTCAGGCACCCCTAGCCTCCTCGCTGGCTGGGCAGTGTCAGGAGCTGAAAAGTCCTTGGCTCTGTGCAAGCATGGCTCAGCAACAGCTGAAACATTGGTACTTTATCAACACTCGTTCCAGCACAAATCCAAAGCATAGCACCATGTGAGCTACTGTGAAGAAAATTAACTCCAAAAGCAGTACAACAAGAAAAGACTTTATATCTTAAAAACAAAACAAAACAAAAAATAATTTAAAAGAATATCATTGCCTAAGTGTAATTAAATCATGTGGGTGTTCTTACAGCTCTGTATGTTCAGCAGGCCTACATGTGCACATTTACATGCATACGTGGATTGTCTCTCTATAAAAATTAGGTAGCCAAACTCCATTCTTTGTATATGTGCATCTATTGCATGTATTTTATGCACGGCATAAGTAATATAAAGTATTTGTTTATATCTGGACACAAGATTTGGACTGTAATCCTTCTTTATCTATAGAACCAGTTAATGCAAGGGAAAATGAGCGGGTTCAAAAAATAAAATATACCTAGATTATTTTGCAGTAGTAACTCAGGAAATTGATACTGGCATGAATGAGAAGCTTAGCCTAGAGTACTTTTATCCAGCTCTTGAGCAGGAACTGCAGATCACATTGGCCTTGCTGTGGACCAACTACAGTGCTAGCAGTAGCCTAGCTAACTAATTTAAACATAAGCACAGATGGGTAGTTCAGATTTCACATCAGCAAGCCTGGCTCTGTCAAAACACTTTTGAAGGTGAGCTCTCCCAGGAGAATTTGTACTCCTGGTCTTCCCAGGAGCTGAAGCTTGTGCACGGGGTGCTATCATCTGTTGCATTTATTGTTGTGCTGGTTGCACATCTTTAAAACACTAGTTGTGCTGTACCACAGATAGCAGTACATTTGTTTTAGTAGCTGAAGAGTCTGACGAAGCTGAAGTGGTCGTCTACCAACAGGTGAAAGAGAGACCTACTCATCATTTTCTGAGTTTTTCTGGTTCTTTCTAACAAAAACCTAAGTTAGAATCTTGCTTCTAAAGTTAACATTTCTGTCTCTTAATCTGCTCTCTCATCTTCCCTTCCTTAGCATGATTGATTGCTGTTCTCTGAAAACAGCAACAGAGCTTTTTGGCAGCTTGAGATTTTGAATTGTGCTGTAGTGGCAGGAACAGTTGGCAAGGGTTTCTGAAAGGTTAATCCACTGAGGATTTATGGGTTTGTGTTAGAGAGAGAGCAAACATTATTTGTGTTGTCATGCTATAAAACTATAATCTGACATTGATGGTTATTTTGATTTTGCTTATATTTCAATGAATGGGAATTACAGAAGAGCAACTTTCTATGCAGATCTTGAAGTGACTTAGAAAATAAAACAAAACCCTTTCTGCTGGGGATGATGCAGTGGGGCGCTCATGATCAGTGTGAGCAAAGGGTGCAATCTGGGTGCCACATTTCGGAGTCCATTGAGCTGCCCTCTGTTGCACTCTTCCAGATTTCCCTATCCCCTTTCCCAAGCCATTAAACATTATTTCACCTGAAGAGAGCCAGGGAAACCCATTTCAAATATATTTTCTTCCTCTGGTTTTCTTCCTCTATGTGTGTATTATCATAGCTTCAATGAGTCTGCACTGGATATGGAGAGAGCAGACTTCTGGCTGCTCAGGGTACTAGTCAGCAAGGTCCCCTGGGAAACTGCTTTTGAAGGCATTGGTGTCCATCAGTGCTGGTCAGTCTTTAAGCACTGCCTCCTAAAAGCACAGGATCAGGCAATTCCAAAATATCGGAAGTCAAGGAGGTGGAGTAGAAGACCGGCCTGACTGACCAGGGATCTTCAACGGGAGCTTAGGTGGAAAAGAAAATGTACAGCTGCTGGAAGCAGGGTCAGGCAATGTGGAAGGAATACAGGGACACTATTCGCATTCGTAGGGAGAAAATTCATGTGGCCAAAGCCCAATTAAAGTTGAAGCTGGCCATGTTTGTGGGAGACAATATAAAGGGTTTTTTTTAGATATGTGAACAGAAAAGAAAAATAAAGACCAAAAAAAAACATAGGTCCGCTACTTGATGGGGAAGGTCTCCTCACAGACAATGACACAGGCAAAGCAGAGACGTTTAATGCCTTCTTTGCCTCCGTCTTCAATACTGATGAAGAACTTCAGGACCCAGGGTGCCCTGAGCTGGAGGACCATGACGGTGGGAATGACAAACTCCCAACAAATCCTGGATGTGTGTGGGATTTGCTGCTCCACATGGATCCATATAAGTCCATGGGTCCAGATGGGATTCATCCCAGGGTGCTTAAAGAGCTGGCTGACGTCATCGCGGGACCTCTCTCAATTATTTTTCAATGGTCTTGGGAATCTGGAGAGGCCCCAGTAGACTAGAAGCTGGCAAGTGTTGTACCAATTTTCAAGAAGAGCAAGAAAGAAGACCCTAGCAATTACAGGCCTGTCAGTCTCACGACAGTGCTTGGTAAAATTATGGAGAAGATGATCCTTGAAGTTACTGAAGTGCACCTGGGGAACAATGCTGTCATTGGTCCCAGCCAGCGTGGGTTCATGAGGGGTAGGTCCTGCTAACAAATTTAATTTCCTTTTATGATAAGATCACCCATCTAGCCATTCAATGGAAACCAGCTGATGTGATCTTTTTGGACTTCAGCAAAGCTTTTGACAGTTTCCCATAGGATCCTACTGGACAAAATGTCCAGCATACAGCTAAACAAAAACGTCATACGATGGGTGAGCAATTGGCTGACAGGTAGGGCTCAAAGGGTTGTGGTAAATGGGGCCACATCAGGCTGGTGGATGGCCACTAGTGGGGTCCCTCAAGACTCCATTTTAGGGCCAGTCCTCTTCAGTGTCTTTATAAATGATTTGGATGTAGGACTAGAAGGTGTTTTGAGCAAATTTGCTGACAGTACTAAACTTGGAGGAGTTGTGGAATCTGTTGAGGGTAGAAGGGCCTTGCAGAGAGATCTGGGCAGATTGGAGAACTGAGCAATCACCAACTGCATGAAGTTTAATAAGTGCCGGGTCCTGCACCTGGGACGGGGCAGCCCTGGCTATACGTACAGACTGTGCAACGAGATGTTGGAGGGCAGCCCCACAGAGAGGGATCAGGGGGTTGTGGCTGACAGCAAGTTGAATATGAGCCAGCAGTGTGCCCTGGCAGCCAGGAGGGCCAACCGTATCCTGGGGTGCATCAAGCACAGCACCGCTAGTCAGTCGAGGGAGGTGATTGTCCCGCTCTGCTCTGCGCTGGTGCAGCCTCACCTCGAGCACTGTGTGCAGTTCTGGGCACCACAGTACAAAAAGGACGTGAAACTGCTGGAGAGTGTCCAGAGAAGGGCTACAAAGATGGTGAAGGGACTAGAGGGGAAGATGTATGAGGAGCGACTGAGGGCACTGGGCCTGTTCAGCCTGGAGAAGAGGAGGCTGAGGAGAGACCTCATTGCGGCCTACAGCTTCTTCACAAGGGGGAGTGGAGGGGCAGACGCCGATCTGTTCTCCTTAATCACCAGTGATAGGACCCACAGGAATGGTGTCAATCTGAGGCGGGGGAGGTTTAGGCTAGACATCAGGAAGAGGCTCTTCACTGAGCGGGTGGTTGCACACTGGAACAAGCTCCCCAGGGACGCAGTCACTGCATCAAGCCTGTCTGAGTTTAAGAAGTGTTTTGACTGTGCACTTAGTCACATGGTCTAAAATCTTGGGTAGACCTGTGTGGTGCAAGGAGTTGGACTTGATGATCCTTATGGGTCTGTTCCAACTCAGGATATTCTATGATTCCCATTCTTGAAAGGCCCGGTTTGTTTTGCAGTGTACATATTAGTTCTTTTATTTCAATCCTGCATCTTTTGTTGCAGATCTCAAGCTCCAGGGAAGTGAGGGTCAAAGTCAGGAGGTTTCTGAGCAGGTGATACCATGAAAATGAAGAGAGAAAAAAAGGAATTGTTTTCCACATTAATGGATTCATTGAAGGAATCTATTGCAACAGGTATCACCAGTGCCAGGAACATGATTCAACACAGAATTGGACATTTAGATAAATATCAAGAACATGCAGAGTAAACATAATTTTAAAGAAATGTAAATATCCATGATGCTATAGGTAATGACTGCTAGGCAGTGAACCAGGAAGCCTCTAAGCATATGTTGCAAACCTTTCTGAATGCATAACTGAACAGAGTAAATGGCTGTTCTTGTTTCCAGTGTGTCAGCTAAGAAATGGTATAAAAAGAAAGAAGTGAGAAGACAGAGATTTCAAAGAAAGAAGAAGAGAGATTGGGCAAAAATAGCTTTTCTTTGATGATAAAAAAGTTCCCTTAGAACTTTGGTCTGAAGTCTAGACTGGTTCTTATTTAGTTTGAACCAGTTTGCTTATTTCCAATTAAGAACATTACTTGCCCGTGAGGTCAGTGGGGATATTTTGCAATCTGTGCTTTTAATTTAAGTTGAATAGCTTACATCTGGGAAAAGGAGGGCAAATACAAAGCTCAATGAACCTAATGTGACAGATAATAAAGGCAATATGCGAGATAACTATTAAAAATTGATAGTTTAATATCAGTAAGAAGGTTCTGGTCATTTTGTAGGAAAGCACAAGTTAAAAGTTCATCTTTTGAACACAGCTGCTTGTGCTGTGCCTGTAAGGGACTAATTCACGTCTGTGTAACATAACATTGCAGAACTTATCAGTGGATTTGTACCCAGTCCAAAATTCATTGCTATTCCCAGCTCTTGCAAAACTAATGTCTGGGAATGTACACACATATTTGAGCAACTGGCTTCCTTTAGTCTTCCCTGCAATGCCACAGGGTGACAGTGTATTCAGCTACTTAGTTTTGGTGTTGGTCACATTTCTTACCTACTTAAACTCTCAGTACAGAGGTCTTCAAGTTAGCTGTGACACTAATACTAATATTAGTATGTTAAAGCTTAACATGTGTGATCGTAAACTATGAATTGAACATATATTCCAGGTGTTTCATCTCTCTGTATATAAAGTTTACATTCATCTGGGAAATGCTGGACACTTGCTTTAGTTTTTACATAATACACTGTCTTTCCTGGCAAAGTAAATTTTCTAGGTCTCATTGGTTCATCATATACTTTGACTTGAATATCAGGCAGAGTTCACATTGATTTCCCCCGTCCCCCCACACACACTTCAGAAGCAAAATGTTTATTGTCTTGTTAAAAAAGGACGTGAAAATGAACGGCTCTGATGGTGAGAGATAGTAAGAACTGCTCTACCACTGATCTTTGACATAAAATACAAAAGATTTTTTCTGAAAATGAGGGGGTGGAAGAGGTGCTGGGCAAGAAGCCTTGCCTCTGAGAGCGGAGTTAAAAGAACAATATTTGGAGAACAGTCACTATTAGCATTTGGATATTTGATGGTTACCACAGAAATGCCATATTCAAAGCATACGGAACAATTGCAGCCTACTGGGTTGATATGTTGGCAAACATTTACTTCTTAATGGCAGCTGCTGTGCAAGTGACAAAAATGCTTCTATGCCTTCTGGTGTGAGGAAACTGAGCAACAGACTCTTGGCAGTCAGGGTCTACAGGAGCTGCTCTCAGACTCAGCAGCAATGAAAGGGGCTGGGGATCCTAAACCGTCTGCCCCCTGGGTGAAACTCATGGTGTCCACAGCAAGGAATGGTATCATCTCCCCCTGTTACTGAGGTGTGGGCTCCAGGTCTATCACAAGGCCTGTAATCCAAGTAAGACAAAACAGCGAGAGTAACCCGCATCTGCCTGTTTTGCTGTGTCAAGTGTGGCATATCGAGCATGTCATTGATTCATACATGCCGAAGTGGTGACAAGTTGCATTTCAGCATTGAAACCATCACCCTCTATTTCTGGGATGGCTCTTCTTCATGCTCCTTTGAATTATGTCTTATCATTCTTTCCAGACAGTCTGTCTTGGGAAACTTGGATTTCATAGGATAATTCCACTGTTTTCCATGATTTCTGTAGGTTTATCTTTACCCTGTACTCTAAGGGAGAGAAATAAGAAGTGTTACTCACATTTTTCAGATGGAGAACAGAAGCGTAGAAAGACCTAATTATCTTCTCAGATCTCAGTGAGGACAGCCATGGCAACATGGGTCCAAGTTTCACAAGCTTTTGGCTGCTACAGGTCTGCAGTTTGCCTTCAGTGGTAGTCAAAAATAAGTGCTCCCTTTCTCCTTCACCTCCTTCTCATTTTCTTTGTACCCAGCTGATGTCCTGTATGATATTTGCTCTGTTCATCCAACTAAATCAAGCCAAAAGATACTGCAGATGGCAAACTGTTACTTTCCTTTTTCCAGCTAACCTCAGAAAACTGTCCTAGAATCTAGATGCAGCTTAAAATTTTTCATACACGGAAATCACACAATATGTATAAGGCTCTTTCAAATAAGAAAGCTGTTTATGGCCTTAATTTATTTATTAAAAAAAAAAAAAAAAAAAAGAGGGAATCTAAATGTGTAAAGGGAAAAGGTGGAAACATTTTGTAAAGTGATGGTACTCTCAAGTTGAGATAATTAGTCCAAAAGGAGTATTTTTGTGTCTGTAAATACAAAGGACCATGCTAGTTGTCTTAAAGTAGGTTTGTCTGTTTATAAAATAAACAGGAGCTTGAACTTTCTGGTTTGGTTATAAGATACACAATGCCCTCTAGTTCTTATTCATGGTAGTATCATCTCTTTAATTGTGAAATTGTAGCTACAGCTATACTGAAATCTGTAGAATCTGATAATATTATTGGATAGCAGTTATTTAGAGGTCATTTGTTTTGATTTAGTTGAAATTATTTTGAGAGGTTGGATGCATCAATTAAAAATTGGAAGCTAAAATAATCCTGTTCTAGATTTAAAACTCAGGTAGACTGAACTGTTGACCTCATTGTTATCCTGCCTTCATACAGCTTAGAGATACCTGCAACTTAAATTGAAATTGCCCTTCTACATAATTAACTTCTGCCTGCAAAAATTTTGCACCTTTGTAAGGAAGTTCAGTTGCAGAGCTTTAATGTCATGTTGTGGTTTAATCTCAGAGAAGCAATTACTGTTGCCTGGTTACTAGTGCCATTGCTATCTTAGTTTTAAACCCCAAACCAAGCTAACAGAATATAGTTTTAGGTATAAGCCTTAATAGAAGGCACAGGTGAGGGTTAAGTCTGATTCAGTGCTTCAGACTTCATTATCTGAGTCTTGGTGTTTCTCTGTGTCTGCACAGGTACAGAAAATATTTTTCAGTGGGCTGTAGGTTTTTTTGTTTTGTTTGTTGCTTTTTGTTGTTGTTGTTTGTTTGATATATATTTGTAATTTCCAGGGAATTGTTGTCAGTAGGATGAAGTTCTGATAACTACAAGGGTTCTGGAGCTGAGCAGAAGCATGATAGGTCTGAGTTCACCCGAGAATGAAACTTAAAGGTTATGAAGACGTATGAAACAAAGTTCATGGAAAAGACGGCTGATAACCGTGTGCGCTGCGCTGAACCTGGTGGTTTAAGCGTCCTGCCCTGTCAGTAGTAACAGACTCCTTCTCAACAGAAATGTTTAATAGATTTCAAGGGCTTCTTAATGTAGATTTCTAAAGCAGTAACAAAGGACCTGCCGGTTCTGGGTTTGAACATATGAAGCATCCCATTGATTCATGGGAAATTCTGGCTGAGGACTGTATGCCCAACACTACGATTCTTACAGTAATTTCCTGACTTTAAGGGCTACCTTAAGAGCTTCAGATTTGTTCCTGCAGTAATTAGAACATTGAGATAGCCAGTGTATATTTAACTCAAATGTTATTTTCTGTAGATACTCTTCCTTTCACATAAAAATATTCAGTAATTTAAATATTGAATAGAAACTAGATCAGCAAATAGACATGCTGGGAAACTTATATTGCTGGTTTTGAGAGGAGCATAAAATTGAGGTAGGTAACCACAGTCATTCTAAACCACTCTCATTACTTCATTTTCAATGCGTGTTTGATGTGCTGTAGTGCTTTCCCTGTTGTATGCTTGTCAGTCTTCCCTTATGTAAGTGAATAGGTTAACTGGGCCTTTGCTGTTTTGCTGGTTTTAAGTCTCCCTGTCTTTAGGTAGCAAACTCATGAATGCTGCAGATTTATAACTGAAGTTATTCCAGTATTCTGAAACTGTAAATTATGCCTCGCTTCACCACCTCCCCCCTTTCACAGAAGACAATTTTAATGCTAGGGGAATAAAGTGTTTCTCTCATGAATAAGGATATAATAAGACCATCAGTAAACTAAGGAAAAACACAAGCTGAGAGTGCGGTGTATATGATGAACAGGGCTTGAAAAGAGCCCATATTCAGGCTTATTGCTGAAACTGAAGATGAATGTCATCCTTATCCCTGCCGTTGCAGAATAAAAACTTTAAATTTCTCTTAAAGCTGCAATACTAACCAGGATGTTTTTTCCCCTGCCACGGATTTTCTTTGTTTTCCAGCTACAGTTATTGGGACATTCAAACTCTTGCATGGATTTGCAGATCCCTACAAACAGAAAGTGCTGTGCAGTTTCATTTTGTTTAATATTTTAAGGTTCTACTTTTTCTCTGTTTTCTGATTCTTTCCAAGACTGGATTTGAGAGTTTAAAACTAGGACACCAGTATTGTACTGGCGATACACACACGTCTCTGATCTCCATGTGGTGATCAGAAGTTTCTTTTGTACTGTATTGCATATATCCAAGTGCTGAGAATTCTTCAACATTTCATTCTGGAGATGAAAAAGATGGGCTTACAAGGCAATTTCACTACAAACTTCTCTGCAGAAAGTTTGTGTGTACAGTTTACTGTCTTAGTTGTATAGAAGTCTCCTGTCCTTAAAAGCACTTCAGTGTAATGTATTGAAAATACAGTGTGGAAAATTGGAGGACAGAGTTGAGGAACAGTCCTTGAGACATGCATGTCTCAGGGTACAGATTTGTTTTTGTCCGCTGCAATAAGCAGTCAGGTTAGTGTTTCCCGTTTATCCATACAAATGAGCTTTAGCTCAGGTCTGTACAATTAAAAAAAATAAATAGAGAGCAAGACCCACTCTCATGATAGGTAAATGCTCAAGAATTGTAGCTTTAAAATGAAACTTGAATATGCAGAAAGCGGCTGGAAATCCTGTTATAGCAACTATAAGGGTGTTGACCTGGCCCCATCTCCTCACCACTGAGCAGGCATTTAAAGTAGAGAGCTGGCAGTGTGTGACTGCAGCACGTGGCAGAGCCTGCAGATGCCCACCCAGCCCAGCACTGGCAGGGTAAAAATTACTCCTGTTTTCCCCACCAGCACCAGCTGACTGATGATCTGAAGTTGGCATGTGAAGCACCCAGATGTCCAGTGCCAGGAGGAGTCTCTTCAGTAGAATCATGTTCTTGACAACTCATTTTTCTTTGTCTGTTTCTTGGCTTTGTAGCAGGGCTGGACTGTATGTCTGGTGCATGGTTTGACTGCTGCAACTGTGCTTGATCCTCCTTGATGTATTTTATTTTCCTGTAAGCTTATTATAGGTGCTGTTGCCTACAGTACAGGCTCAGAGGAGGAAAGAGAGGGATATGAATCATGTACGTGAAGTGAGGAGAAGACTTCCTCCTTTCCAGAATGAATTCCTGGTGTGTTTTTTAAGGCAAATATCCATAGATTCACCTATATTGCTATGCACGAAGTAGGAAAATTTGGGAAAGCAAACTGCTTATCCCTGTGTATATAAACCCCAGGACTTCTACAATGCTGCAAGGCCAGGTCGCTGACAGCAATGGATCCTATGGTGAGCAGAGGCCAGTTAGGTCGTCCTGCACAGGGGGACCCCAGGGTCGCAATGTGGCCTGGGCAGGCCAAGTGGAGGTAGCACCAGAGGGCTTCAGTTACTGAGATGGGTGCTCAGTACTTTCCAAAGCAATATAGTTGCATTTGGTCTGCAACTGCTCACCTGCTGCTACTAATTGCATTTAGAAATTGTGGCATCCCAGGTGCCATTGTATACTGATTGTTGACAAATTATCTCTCTCTTTAAAGTGATAGCAATTATTGTACTTTCTCGGTCAGTAACTGTGCTTTTAATCTTTGTTCTGTATTATGGATGGCTGGAACATGATCTGCACATTTATCTCTGCAGTGTTCTCACTGTGTGTGACAGTCCTAGCTTGCTCTACCTGCCTCTGGGTGAGAGCACTTGTGGTCCAACGGCATTGATGGGATATTGCATTCATTTCGGTGTTGCAGTGATCATTTGCATTTTGGTGCTAATAGGTATCTACCTTGATGTGCTTACAAATTAGATTCCAATGATACCTGCAGTCTTTTTAATGATAGCAAATACATTCCTCCAGAGGCACACAGAATTTAGGGAAGCAGAACAGTGCACTGAAAGCCTGTTGTACACCTTCTGTCCCAAGGAAGGCAGCTCTTTTGAGAGGAAGGTTGGGCTGCTGTTCATGATATGCATCTGCCCACTGCCTCATGCAATCTCTCATCATTTTCTGACACTCTATAGGCGTTTCATGATGCACTCAGCACACTTAAGTGTCAGGGCGGTCTGCTTAAGCAGAAGGTTACCTAACAAGGGAGTTCTCTCATATATTATTCCTTGTCAACATAGACACTGAAAAAGAGATTATTTACAAATCTGTGGTGTACAATTATGATACATGCAACTTGTGATGGATTGTGCCAGTCAGAGTAGCACACTGTGTCCTTGAGACTGAACCATCTCCTTGGCTTGCTAATCATTTTGACTGCTTGCCTCTTAGCTGAACTGATTCAGATTCAGGTATTTTTTGAATCAGACAGCTAAATCCCCAGAAACGTTGGAGAGCATAATACTCTCTTTCGTAGTCCTGTAACAGCAAAACGATCCCGTATCCACACTTCTAATTTTCATTGGAAATGTGTATCGCATTGGTAAAACTGCACACTAGCTCTTCTCTCTAGACAGAGGGAGAGGCTTTCAAGCTTTCACCTTCTCCCCTCGCACTGAACGCCTTGTGCATTCAGTAGGCATTAAGGAGTATCTGGGTCCGACTTGCCACCTAGACTACTTATAATTCCCCTGCTTTGTCTACAGCAGACATCACTTTTCATCGCTACGCCATGATGCATAATTGTGTAAGTGAGTTAGCAAACCTCTAGGCACTCCTGAAATGGCACACGTGGGCCAGTTGTGTGTTCTCGCCCATGCCTTGCACTGCTACGGGAGGTACAAGGCAACTCTCTGTCAGGGAAATGCAGTTCTGCAGGGGCCTGAGGAATTACACAGTCCTGTAGAAACAAATATATTTCTCCTGGCACCAGCAGAAAGCAGCTGTTAACCTGATCAATTATCGATGAGGCAGAAGGACAATATGCAAATTGTAATAGACTACAAGCAGCATCTTGTATGTGGTGGAAAATAGAAAAGGAGAGGGAGCTTTGGTATATGAGACAAATAAAAAGTGCACAGGCATAGGATGCTCTCTGTGTTTCAGGATACAGTTCTGCAAAACAGCAAATGAGCCACAAATCACCATTAAAGTTGAAATGCATTTTGCTGGCTTTATTCAGCCCACTAATTGCCCGTGAAAATTCAGGTCTTGTGTTTGACACATTAATTACTCAAAAAACATTTACACTAGGGTTTGCAGAAAGGAACAAAGGAAAAATGTAACTGAGAATAAAAAGCTGGAGAGTGAGGGGAGGAGAATTTACAAGTCTTTTGATGCATTAATCACACATTATTCTCTGGGGCCAAATGCTGACCACCATACCACGTCATAGAAGTGAGCAAATGCCCATGTGTTAGACCAAAGCAGAGCAAGGGGTGTAGCTGCCCAGCAGAGTGGGTCACTGGTGCACCCACCCATGCCAGAGGCGCTCAGGTTTTTGTCTGATGTGCAGAGGCATCCGCATCTGGAGCGGGCAGCCCTCCGGGAAGCCTCTGCTCAGTGCATGCCTCTGGGTTCCCACTGCTGCCTGGTCATTCGGTGTCCCCGATGATCTCTGCAGAGCTGTGTCATGAGAATACTGGCTTCTTTTTGTGACCATTGGTGTCAGCAGCATCACACCTGACACCTTTGAGATAATGGACACCAATGGAGAAACCACTAAATACAAGCAAGAGAAAGAGAAAGTGAGCTATGTGGTGATGATTACACCTCATTACAGAGCTAGTGCCATTTGCATAGGAGTAAATAACAGCTTTGTGGAAATTTGGTCTTGATGAAGCCTCTGAGGAATAAAAATGCAAATATATATATTATTTTTTTCCCCAGATTCCATTGATTGTGGTGTAAAGAGTATTTATATTATGTGCCAGAAAGGAGGGAGGGAGGTTGTTTGCTGTGAGGAGAAATAAGGCATGAGTTACTATTGAAATTAGTACTCTTTATCGACACAATCCAGTCATCTCCAATCATTACAGTTTTACCGAAATGTTAAACTACTTTAAAACTTTCATTTCCCCTTTAAAACTAAATTACTTTTGTGTTTCTCTAGCAGTAGTGCCACCCTAAGGCAAGCAAGTTACAGTAGAGCAAACATATAAACAACAATCAAGGCATAATTACTAAATGGGAATAACACTTTCTAATGCTGTTTCTCCTAGCCCAGCTCTGTGTGTACTGTAATGGAGACTCGCTCCTGCTATTTGCAGTCGAGTTCGTCAAGCAGATGTCGGATATGCTTGAGCAGTTTGGGATTGTCTGGTTCACTGATTATGCAGTTCAATCCAAAGCTCTTTTATTCTTTCTCCTAAATTAGGAAAAATCCTTTTTAGGGATAGATAGGAAACTGAATAAAATAAGAAAAGAAAAATGCCCCTGTTATCTGTAGCTTTCTCTGAAAACTTATTTTAGATTCCAAGTTTCACTTCCATCATTTTCCAACTATTACTTAATATTTCTGTCTTGGTCATGAGCATTAATCTAAATTCTAATATGCTTTCTATGGAATGATGCAACCAAATTCATTTTGGGCAAAAAAAATACTACAGTCCCCCAAATTCCACTTTATGAAATATGAATTTTGCTTCAGTTTCAGAAAGCGTTTCAAACTCTGTGGTGCATGTCCCATTAGAGTGTAGGTTCTGAAACTTTTGAGTTTTATTCATCATAAATCACCCTCTTCCTGTTCATCTTTTGATATTTGTCCTTAGAAAGAATTCATTCTGTGCAAGTTTGGAAAACTCAGAAATCTACAGTAAAGCACATGAGCTTTCAGGGATCTCTAGATATCATAGGCTCAAAGAGATTCTATCTAAACATATATTGGGTTAATCTTGTATTGCAGAATTCAAAACTTGACAATGCTACAAAATACTGACCTGCATACTTTTAGTCCCACGTATTTCTATTATTATAGTAGCTTAAATCCCTAATCAAGCACCAGCATCCCATTTGGCAAGTCATTGTACAATAACAGGGAAAAAAAAAAATGTTCCTGTTCTCAAATAAATTCAAATTTGCATTCTAGGGGAGAAGTAGAAGGGAACAAGGAAAAAAAAAAAAAGTAGTGAGAGACATGCAGCAGTATCAGGGAACTAGCAGACTATGGTGGGATTTGTCTTGTTTGTGAATTTTTAATTATAGGGGATTTTGGAAATATTTTCAAGAGGCAACTGTGAATGCCTGGAAGGCAATGAGACTGATGACAAACTTTCTTGGGTAGGAGCTAGGATCAGAAATACCAGATTAGGCATCAGATATAGCCACTAGTATCACCAATGATATCTCTCTGGACTTTGTTGCATCATGGAACAGTGTTGATGGAGATGACATAGTTTGCCAAATTTCCAGTGTCTGTACTCAGTCGTAGAGTATTACATGATTTAATAAGAGGTTAGTTTTCAGAGAGTGAGTTTCCTAAGTCAGTCTGGGCAGTCTGCAGGACCATCTGGGCTTCTGTGCTTAGGAGTGGTCAAGAATCGTACTGCAGCTCTGGTGTCCTCCATGCTTGTGTGGTGTGTGCTCAGCAGCTGGAGGGGAATTGTCAAAGTGCTGGGAAAACCAGTATTTTGGTGACTGCCTTCCCAGAGGGATCAGAAGCTTTGCTACTTCAGCTGCTGTTGTTATTCCTGGAACTGTTATGGAGATAAGGAGATGGGGAAGGGAGCTCTTTCTATCCAGTGGATGAAAAAGGAGCTTCATTTTCCTGGGTTCCCATTCATGGACTAACAATTCACTTAAAAAAAAAAAAAAAAAACAGCTAAACATTGTGATCAGCTGAGACCAGAGGTTTCAAATGCTGAGTTTCACCTCAGAAAGATACATCAAAGGAACCAAACGTCTTCTTTCTTAGGCTTATTCTTAAATTTCCATCTCAAGTGCAGTCAGATATCATCACAATGCCAATACTGGTAATTTACCATTAAAGTCACAAATACCCATGTGACACTGATAGAAAAAAAGAATGTCAAAGCCCACCAGTGAGCGATGCAAGCATCCACAGGCAAGCGGTCTGTGCAGAGGCAGCCCTTGCTTAGGCACTGCCGGGAGTATCTGTGCCTTGGCTTCCTGGTGCTCCAAGTCAGAAGCACTTGCTGTGAGTGAGGGTGGAAAGCTTCGAGCAGGAACAGGGAAAGATTTGAGATAAAATAACACACATGGAAATCAAGATACACTCGTGGAAATTAAAAGCTGCAGCAAGGCATCAAATCTGCCCACATACACTCTTGCCCAGAGACCACCCCAACCACTGTTTGTCCTCTGTAAAAGTTAGCTAAAAGCCATAACAAAACCTTTGGAAATACTTTTGTTGTTGTTGTTGTTTTTTAACTTTTTCAACTTCAAGAAAATTTTCTTGTTAAAGGCAAGCTTTATGTCTTCACTGCTAGGAGTGAAGTGGTTGTTTCATAAGCCCTCATCTACCAGGATTTTATTCAACAAATGAAACTAAGACATGTTCAAGGGCAATAGAAGAACCTAAGCAAATGTGCAGCTGGACACAGTGAAATGTAAAGGGAGACTGCCTGTAATTTATTTCAGAGTGTAATTGCTGTCTGATAGTCTCTCAGGATCTATGTGTACTTTGATCTCTATAGAGTTATTTGAGAGCCAAACCTAATGCTGTGCATATATATGCAAATAGATATAAAGTTTAATGTTCAGGGGCATCGTGTCATTCACAAAATATAATGAGCCAAATTATCCTTTTCTTACAGCGTGAGACCAAAATTCAGCAAAGCACAGCAGCACACACTTAACTTTCATTCGGAAGGCAATGACACTTAGATAGATGCTTAAAAGCTTTGCTGAATCAGACTGGGCTGAGGCATTTGCTTACTCTGAGATGTGTACTGCAAAGAGCTGCTTATTTGGAATTTAAAATAATGATCTGTTCAGACTAATGGAAACTGCAGTGTTTCTTTCCTTTCTGTCAGAGAAAAAAAAAAAAAAAAAAAGAGAAACAAAAAAAAAGTATTTGGGTGGGTAGAATCTAGTTTATTCCTCAGACAATCTCATTTTACAAAATGTCAAAATGGACCTCGCAGTCTTACAGAGCAAGTGCTGTTCTTCAGAGGTGTCAGGCTCAGGGGGCGGCGAGACAGTCATCTGAGCGGGAACGGTTGTGACCTTGCTTTCCTTTCTGACAAAAGTGCTTCTTCTGAACTAAGTGGCCGTATTGTCCAAGGTCCCAGGGGACAAGTAGGACACGTGGCAGTGATGTGCCCTCGGGGCAGAGAAGGCCAACGGCCTCCTGGGCCGGTTAGCAGGAGTGTAGCCAGCGGGTCAAGGGGGAGATCCTTCCTTTCAGGCCAGCACTGCTGAGGGTACGTCTGGAGTGACGTGTGCTCCTTTGGGTACAAGAAAGACACTGACAAACTGGAACGAGGCCAGTGGGGGGTTTCCGAGGTGGCCGAGGGCTACAGCACACCACACACAAGGAGAGGCTGAGGGAAGAGGTGGGTCAGGGAGGAACTTGCTGCTGCCCACAGCTGCCTGAGGGGAGGTGTGGGAGGAGGGCCCAGGCTGCTCTCAGAGCTGCACCTGGGAGGCTGAGAAGCTCAACCTGGGAAATGCCACCCAGATATAAAGTGCTTTTTCCCCATGGGAGTGAACATCAAAGGGTCCGGAGAGGCCATGACCTCTCCATCCTCAGATATCCCCAAAGGGACTGTGCACACCCTTGAGCAACCTGCGCCGCCTGCTTTGGGCAGGGGGTTGGGCTGGAGACCTCCAGCGATCCCTTCTGGACAAAATTATCCTGTCATTCTACAGAGAAACTTTGGGTTTTCTGGAAAGCACCCCTACAGCCCCACTTTTCTTTATTCTTCTTTAGTGATGTCAAATCTGCTTGGGTTGCACACATTTACCTCAAGTCAGCATTTTCGTTGCTGTCTTTCTGTTAAAATGATATCCTCCAAACTGGAGCCATTTGGTGAGAGAGGAGAAGTAATTATGCACCAAGCTCTTGTCAACTGCAGATTTCCCGCTCATTTTTATGTACCTAGTCATAATCTAACTCACATAAAATTTAAGCACTGCTGCATTGCTAGCATTTCCTTTTTGCTTGGTGAATTTTTTTGTTAGTGCTGTGCTACCAATTTACTTGAAAGAGAAGCCAGAGTCTCTTTTTATGGCTAACATGTCTAATTCTTTTTTTTTTTAATGGTAACATGTCTAAATTTTGTTTTGATACTTCCAGAAACAGTAAATTGGGTGAAAAAGTCACTGAATTTTCTTTTATTGTATTCCTCCCAAAGCAATCATTCGGATTATTATTCATCTGCTGACTTAAAAATAATGTCACCTCCTGAAACTCCTTGTTCAGGCAAACTGAATTATTTCTGACAAGGATTCATCTGTGCTAGCACCGTGCATCGAGCAGTCATTGAAAGAATATGTAGATTTACCTACTTCCTTTAACATAGACAGGGGTGATGAAAGCCCATCTCACCTGTGCACCTCAGAAATCCATGAGTAATTCAGGTAACCAGCCTTGATTTGTATTTGGAAAAGCTGAGCACTTGTGTGTGGTATTCAGAGAAATGATCTGTAAATGAATGAATACAGCTACTTCAGTATTCAGCATTATTTGCTGCTATGGAGTGAAGCGAAGGAGAAAACAAAAATATGGAAATGAGAAGAGGAGGTAATGTGAAAGACATGAGAAGGACAAAATCCTTCTGAGCAGTGCAGGAGCAAGGACATTTTCTTTCTGTTGTATTCTTCCTTTTGCAGTAGAACAGCCACTATTCCTTGTTGGGCTACACTCATTAAAATAACCTCACTGAAAAGCAATTCATTTTTAATTAAAACTTTCACGTATATCCAAAAAATAGGAAATTTTCTCACACACTAGCTGGAAGGCTTTCTCTTGGGAGATTTCCAAACCACATCTGTAAGCTGAAAAAGTGGGGGTTGTTATTAGAAGATGAAGAAAGACTTTTTACCAAGCCCTGTAAGGGTGAGGATTGAGGGGATATTCAGATAGCATATAAAGGCAGATATTTTTCACTGTGAGGGCAGTGAGGCACTGGAACAGGTCACCCAGAAAAGCTGTGGGTGCCACATCCCTGGGAGGGCTCAAGGCCAAGCTGGATGGGGCTTTGGGCAGCCTGAAAGGCTTCCCTGCAGGGGGCTTGGGCTGGATGGTCTGTAAGCTCCCTTCCAACCCAAACCATTGTATGGTTGTGCAATCCTATGATTATTTTCCCCCTGTTACTATTTTAATTCAGAGTTAGAACTGTACCTTTTTTTTTTGCATTTGTACGGTACCTACACCATTTAGATACCATTAAAAAATAAGCGATTCTGTTAGAACTGCCATGATAATATCCAGCTCTCACATAGTGCTTTGCAAAAGAGACCAACATTTTAACCCCAGTTTACAATGGGGGAAAACGGGTCAGACAGAGAAATGACTCAGCTGCCCACCAGACAAGTCAGGAACAAAACTAAGGCTGCCCGTATCCAGATATGTCCAAGATTTTTCATGTTTTCTTCTAATTTTAACTACACTTGAGTACTTTACAGTTGATTGTACGTCTGTCTCATTGCAGCTGCTTTCTTACTGCTGTCAGCCTTGTTGATACACCCAGTGCTAAACTCAGTCCAACTGATGGCCAAGGTGAAACCTGCACAACTGTTACACACTGCATTCATAGACAAAGGAAGTAGTCTGGAGGACTTCATAATGAAATGTATATGACACCTACTTTCCTCCTCTGTTGTTATATACATTAGATTATTTTTTATCTTGCATCCTCACGAGCTGCTAGTACTCACCAGTACTCACTGTGCATCCAAGAGCAGCAAGGCTGGGGGCTCTCTTCCTCTGTAGCTTGGTCACTGCTGTGGTTAATGAGCTGCATTTGTTCACCCCAACACTGAGGGCAGCCATGGAGGGAGGTTCTGCAAACCCAGACACTTTTATAGTTTAATTAGATAGATCACAAAAAATGTGATGTTGGTAAAGATTGAGATGGCAGCAGCAGAAAGAGTCTGCAGAAGTCAGGAAAATCTCTTGAAGTCAAGATGTAGAATTAAACTAATTGTAAGGTTGGATGCAGTGTGAGAGAGGATCAGTGGAAGATGTTTTTACATCATTTTTGACACCATAGGTATGTGTCACGGGATGGGGAGAGGCTTGCTCATCCTCTACTTGAGCAAGCTGCTGAGACTGTATTTGATAAGTGCCAGGATCTGGTCTCTTGTGTTGGCATACTATTTTGAGATTTTTAGACAGAGTGGTTATGTTAACACGTAGGTGATGACATGACAGCCTCTGAGTGCATCAAGGACTCCAGGAGCCCATCACCTCAAGTTTGGTCCTGAGCTCTGTCCATGGCAAACTTCATTTGGAAATTTCCTTTCAGCTCTGTCAGCACCAAAACAGTACCCTGTCCAAACAGGATAGGATACTTATGTGCCATTTTCTTAAAAGAGAGATTTCTCAGTAAAGTCATGGAAAATCTGTGTATTTGCCTTTGTTGTACTCCTGGGGCAGTTTCAAACTGTCCTCTTGGGACACAATTTAATAGTCTAAAAATCTGTGTAAAACATTCACCTCTTAATCTAGGAAAACCTTTAACTCTTGGTGTCCCTTTCATTACTCTGCCAAGGTACCCAATGTCTGTGTATTTTACACACATATTATAGGGGATCAGGTAGCATTCGGGCATTTAAGAATCCCTCTCCCCTTTGCACAGGTGAAGCTATGGCTTCCTCCACACAATCAGGCTGCTAGGGTAGGAAGGAAGGCTGCTGGAATGGAAAGGTCTGTGAGGTCGCCAAGTTGTGCCAAGGCACATATAAATAATTACCACCATGCACAGAGTGATAAACTCTTTCCTTCATGCAAAACAAACTGACTGCCATTTGGTGATTTCAAGCAATGTGACCCGCTACCACGCGTCTCTTAGCTTGTTCTTTTCAGTTTTTAGTTACTAATACAGACACTTGAGTTATCAAAGATCTGACAGGAATGAAGGATTGACCTGCTATGACTGAAGATGCAGACAATCTCAGCTTGTTAAAATAATAAATGGGTACCTGTCAAAGAGACACTCAGAGCAAATGTGGCCCCTGTAGATATCTCTATTGTAGATTTTTAAAAACTCCTTCTGCTCCCGTGTATGGATATTAATTAATAATAATATTTTCTTTCATTGAGATAGATGGAACCGCTAATTACTCTTTCCCCATGAATCACTCAATAGTACCATTTATCCTGTAATAATTAAACAACTCAAGGCAAAAAAATAGTTGGTTAGAAGTAGTTGTAGTGATTTAAATGCTGGTAAAGAATTGGCACATAAATTACTACTCAGAAGGAGGTGATTGTTTGTGGGACCTATTTCTAAACCAAGTAGAAATAACAGTGCAGGGCCAGGAATTTTGGTGGGTACTGCTCCTTAATTTCTTCACTTAGAACATAGCAAAAGAGCTGCCTGATAGCAGAAATGCCGCACATTGCTAAAACCCCAGAGCTGCAGAAGCCCCCACAAAGCCAGCATGCAGCCGTGGGAGGCAAGAGCAGAGTCCATGGCCAGCATCCCGTAGAGGCAGTAGGGCTGCCCAACACCCAGCCCCGCTGTTTCTGTACCTGCACTGAGGTGGTCCTGAACCCAGTAACCACAGCGTGCACGGAGGGCTTAAGGAAATGCAAAGGACTCCAGTCAGGGTGCATGTGGTGATATATGGTGCTTTATCCCTATAAATCCCCATGAAACAATAACTAAAGCTTTTGGCATATTTTTCTTTTCTAGACCAATTCTCATTAAACTCCATCATCCTGAAATGTCTGCTGCTACTCGCTGCGTTGTTTCAACAGCGAGTGTTGCTGGCAGGGACAGCACCAAACCCGAGGCAACTTCAGGGACAAATCCCCGTAGTCAGTTGTGAGCATGTCACACACAAGCAGTGCATCACCCCCCAGGTTTTGTTGCTGTCGGTGCCTGGGATGCCTGTTCTTCAGCCAGGTTAGCTTTACTCTCATTCTGCTGTGGTGCAAACAGCTGACAGACATCCTTAATGCCTCTGAAGTGAGGTAGATGTTCCCCCCTCAGGTTCAGAAATACTGCTGTTACTGGAATATGACTGTTTAAAAAAAAAAAAAAGACAAATAAATCTGAGTTTCCTTTGGCTGTAGGTGGGCAGAAGTACTTTTCCTGCAGAACATTTGGGTAACTTACTCAGTTGTAAAGGTTCTAGTGCTATACAAGGAGAGGCAGTTTGTTGTTTCATAAGAAAGAAAAGAAGTTCCCTAAATGAGGAAACTTGCACTTCTCTACAGAGAGTAATTGAACACATGCATACATTCTTCCATGGTGAATTGTTAAAGAACAGTAGTTTTGGACACTTGAGGCATGCTGAGTTGGCGTGGCGAGAGATAATGAAATGAGCAGGTATTAAGAAGTGGCCATCAGAATCTCCACTGGAAGCAAATATTAACACTTCCAGGAATTTTTAGGGTAATTATTTTAAGCCATGGCTAAAAGCTGTATTTGTTATGCTGGATCTATGTGGAGAGGAGAACACATTCATTCATTTAATGATTTTAAAAAGAAAAATGCGTGATGTTTGGGTGGTTCGAATTTCTTCATGTTTCACTTTCTCCGTGCAAGAAACTGTGCACTAAATGTCACCTTGTGAAATAAAAAGGAGGAAAGTTAGTTTCTTAGTTTGATTTTTATAAATATATTTAGCCTTGGTTTTTGTTTGGGGTGAGGGAGAAAAGGGGGGGGGGGGGCGTTGCTTGTTTGGTTTTGTTTACTATAAATCTCTTGTGTTTGGATAGCATCACACGAACATTATTAATTCTCACCCTGACACTTTTGTGTGGACAGCTTCCGATGCACTTTGTTCATAATCACTGCTCCATACAAGTCTCTAAAAGTTGTATCCATCAGTTTTAAACAGAGCGTATGCGCTTTGTAAAACGTCACAGCTTAGATTTCAATTTCCAAAACTATTTCTTGCAAATGAGTTACCATCCCACATCGTAATGTTTTTGCAAAGCAAAACTTTTCCTCAAATATATTCCTCAAATAACAACAAATACAAAAACTAGATTGAGGAAGTTGTGATAATATGGTAAGCTAAGGGTCACTTAACATATATGACTGAAGGAAAAAGGTGAGTGTATTTCTTCACTTTTTTTTTTTTTTTTTTTTTTTTCTCTACATTACATGCTAAGATGTTATTTCAAGTACTGTGAAGCAGTATTTTGGTTGGAAGACCACAGGGAGAATGAACACGTCATTAGTCGTTCTCTAATTCTAAAATACCCTGCAAAGGAAAGGATCTCCATCTTGCTTGAGTTATGTGACAACGAACAGAGCCTTTGTGGAAAGAGCTTAATTTTGTAAATAGCAAATGACCTTCAAGTAAAGGGCTTGAGTCACAGCGATTAAGAATTTCCTTTGCTTTGAGCTCCTGCTCTTCCAATGAATTTCAGTGCGTAACGATGTACCAGTACCTGCTCCTTTAAGATGAAGTACGGTAGGCTCGCACAGATTACCTTCAGTGGCTTATGTTTTGTTTGAGGGGGGCAAGGACAGTGATTCACCTCTTTTTGATGTTATCATTCCTTGTAAGTCCCTGCCCCTAACTGAGTTCCAGGAGGCAGAGTCACAAAACAGAAAGATGATGTATACTCAGCTTGAGCAAGAACACACTGAATGATGCTGTGGTAGTGAAACTTCAGCAATTTTATTCCTTGTGTTCTATAAAATAACAGCAGTTAAAGGAGAAGAAAGGAAACGTCAGTGTCATTCTCTCAGGATTCAGCCTGATGGCAGGAATCAGACCATTAGCTTTGGAAATACTGAAAGCAGGACATGAATAACTTTTTTAACCAACTGAGGACAAAGGAACTGACTCCTATGTTCATTAGTCTAGCCAATAAAACAGTATCACTGTATCAGTCTCACTAAGATTGATGGGGATTGAGGCACAAATTTGGTTTTAGTCTATGGCTAATAAAAAATCATTTACCACTTTCCAACCATCACAGTAACTTAGGAACTAAAAGCAGACTTGGAAGTCACTCAGTAAGTATATCATGATCTCCGAGAAACATCTTAAGTTCTTCATTTATCAAAGCATTTCTAAAAGATAGAAAGGTTTAAAACAGGCTTGTGAGTATCACAAGTGTCTTGGGGAAAGAAAGAAGAAAAGTTCCAATATTCTTGTATGTATTTTTAGACTCAGATTCTGTACTGAGAGCCAATTAGGCAGATTTTGCACTAATGCAGTTGCTTATAGGAGTCTTGAAAAAGAATGAGTAATCTACTCTGGTTTCAAAGCAACCTTATAGAAGCCCTGACAATTTTGGTTAGGGACGTGGTCCTTCATGATGTGCTGAGGGGATCATTGCACTGGGAACACTGCTGGACTCTGCTGGAGGATGTCCTTTACAAAGTGATTTTGCTAGACTGGTGTTGATAATGGTCCATTAATCTATTTTCTGTATCTAATCAAAGGCTGTAATTATTGTAATACTCAACCTAGTTGTACATGGAAAGAAGAATATGATTTTTGTAACTTTTGTAATGCAAATTTGACATCAACTGCCTTAAATTGTTAGGAGTCTACATGTCAAACAAAGGGACCAATGTTTTGAACTGATTGTCATGGGGACTTCATTTCTTGAAGTTCAGCTGCATCTATGCTGAAGTACCTAGCAGAGGTGCTCAAGACGTGCCCCCCAAAAGGAAATATTATCTCTTCTCCAAGAGGAACAAGTTTGGCTCCTAAATTCTGTTCCTGACTTTTGATAGGTTTACTACAGTGCTTTATGCTCTCTTTCACCATGACTTTAGGCAGGTGATTTTGCTTTTTCAGCACCTTTTCTTAGTACACTCTATAAGGTATAAAACATAAAGGTGCATGCCATATCAATAAGGTCAAAGAGTGAATAATAAATGAATGCCATGTTGTGTTCCACAAGTCCAGTGAGGATCCTGTCCATTCACTGGAGATACACCATTAGTTGGTAGCAATGAGGAACTTACAGCTCAACAAAAGGCTGCAGTTTGCTTTCTGCCACAGCTGCAAGGAAAACAGCTTACAGGTTGAGTGCAACTGCATCTTCTCTTCTTGCTTCCCTAGGATATTATTTTTGCGGACACGGGCACTGTTCTGAAAGCTAGAACACAGTGAAAATAAATATATGTGTGCGGCAGCTGTATGTTTCCTGTTTCATCTTCAGAGAATGGATGTTGTCACAGATAAGGAAGAGAATATACATCAAAAAATCGTTCAAGCGTGCTGCCTTACCAGGACCATCTCTTTGGTACTACATTGTCTTCCATGACACTGATTCCCTTGGTCTGGCCAAAAGTAGCAATCTCTTCTTTGCACTTCATGAGCTGTCTAACCAGGCAAGCTTTTAAACCCCAAAATACTGTATGTAAAATTCTGGATCTGCTGAGCACAATGCAGAACTGCCTTAGTCTTCCCTGGACCCCAAATGCCATATTTTGAAGTACAAACCTAGAGCTTCTGAATTGTTTTTTTCTTACAGCTCCCTTGCAGCATTAATTTGTAGATGTGACAGCCCTAAAAAGCCTCTCCTGAGATCACATTCCACTGTGGCAGAATGTCTATCATCCCTTAATATCAAAATCAGAGCTACCCAAAAGACCTTTCAGACAGCTGGGACAGAGTGACAAGGAGTACTAGAAAAGTAGTGCAGCTCCTGGTCTCAAGTTCTTGCTGCTCGGTGTCTTCACAGTGGCATGGAGTTCTCAAAGGGCTTAATCTTTAAGCCAAAGCTGTCTTGGGTATGGATGAAAAAGGTTTCATGTGAAATTATGGGTGAACACCTCAGCGTACAGTCCCTTTGATTTCAGTGGACTAACAGTGATTTACTTCAGGTGAATAGATAGGACCTACAAATCTTTTCATTTTACACTGAAACCTTTCAGGCAGTGTCTGTTTTCCCTTCATTAGCACGTATGTGGGGCATTGCAGGGGAATGCTTTCCCTTGTGGGCTTGGAGCAGATGGTGCACATCAAAAGGAAGGCTGCCCGCAAAGAAGAGCTTGCTCAAATGTGCATCCAGTGTTCCCACATCAAGCACCGGAATTAAGAGTAAGCACTTCTGTCCCCAAAGTAGAGCTTAAAACATCCTTTAAACTACCGCAGAAGCCTGGGTGCGGAAAAAGAAATTCCGTTCTGTGGCAAGCGATCCCATCAAGGCTTTTGCTGTTTGAAGCCTCAGGTGTGCGCATTGCCTGTGTTTGCAGTGATCTGCTCATCATTTTCTCTGTAACAGACAAGAAGGCCTCAGAGACAGTTCCTAAGTAGGGCTCAGCAACCAGGAGATTCCCCTATATGTTAAAACAGCTATACAAAGTCTTGCGTTGTGGCCTTATGATGTCTGAGTATCCTCTTCTTTCCTTCCTTCCCTCCTGTAGCAAGTACTGATGACCCAAGTCCTTCCTTTGGCACTAAGACTGGAGGAAGTTTCTCTGCTCCTAGTTTGGATCTGGCAGGGCTCATCTGAAATGCTGAGAAAGCAATCAAAACCTCGAGGACTATTCTCTTGTAGTCTGCTGCTAGTGTCTTTTTGTTCTGAGGCCTTAACCCCTGAGAAGCTACAGCTTTGGTCACTAAACCCATTCAAAAAGTTTCAGAACAAAAAGAAAAAAAGAAAAAAAAAAAAACTTATTCAGTGAACTTGTAAATGGAGCTATTTCATATTGTTCTGAGGGCAGAAATAGCAGGGCTGCTGTTTCATTACTAGAGAAATTTGACTAGTGAACAGTTAATGAAAGGCGGGCTACATCCCCATTCATCTTGTTTTATGGGCAAAAATCTTGCATTGAGCTATGGAGGGTCCTGATTGCTTTCATCTCAATGGGGGCTGTTAATCTAAGGGCAGAGGTTGTGTGTCCTTACTTTTAGCATTGATGGAAGTAATTGACTAAAAAACTGTTGTTCTGAAGTGTTTTCAAGCATTACCCATTTTTCATTCCACCTCTTTTTTCTGTAGAAATTCTGAAATCTATGCAGGCCACATAAAGTACAAACAAAGAGAAGCCAAGTGTTTTAGTGCAGTGACCAGCATGCCTTGCAGATGGGTTGTAATAAGACAAGAGCTGTCTTTGTGAGAACTGAATCCATACTTTTCATGTACAACCTTTACAAATTGTGCCCATGTGGCCAAGTTTGAATTACTTTTTTTTACAGCTTTAGAAAACAAATGCAAAAATCTTTCAAGTGCATTCAAAGTCATTACAGTACTTTGCTGAACTGAATCAATTGTCGTAACCTCTGTGGGTGTGTAAAATATGAAATTACTATCACTCTCATGGTCTTTGTGAGTTTGTAAATTAGAAGGAATTGATTATAGGTGCTTTTGGAAAGGACTCTGGTGTATTAAAAGTGTCTTGATGACAAACAACAATATATTATTCGTAAGGTCTTGCTTGATGAAACTGTCTTGTCCACTAATGGCTGTTTGTCTTTGTTATTGTTCTGACATGCCTTCTAACAAATTGATGTGTGGGCTGAGATTTATCATATAATGTCTTAAGGAAACAAGAGACTTTGCCTATTAAAGTGGTTGTAATACTTGTTTTATTTGATAATTTAATATATTTTAAAGTTAGTTATTGTCAATATTTTCTAGCTTAGGTAATTTTTAGAAGTAGTTGCTGCAAATTTGTTTCAGAATGAACAAAATTGTTTTTTTTTCTGACTACTTATTTCACTATTCACATATTTTGTTCACTTCAGAAGTTATATAAATGATGATGTAGCATTTTTCTTTATGTATTAGAGTTATTTCATGGCTTGCTATTTTCTTATCTCTTTCTCATACTCATTCTGCGAACTTCAGTGAAAAGCAATATGTGAACCTCAAAACATTTAGAGCTTCATCATTACTCAGATTAGTAACCCAATTCAGCTGAAAGTCTTTGGCAGTTTAATCATTAATGTCAAAGTATCTTCTTCTAAAATATTTGTGTCTCTGGATTCAGAAAGCAATAGCAGAAAGGAATATAAAAATATGTCAAAGTTTGAAAACTTATAATGAATATATATATACTGTTGAAAAAATAATCTTTTGTATTGAGTTAGTAATGTTTTCTTGTAGTGAGGGTTGTTTAATTCTAAATCTTTGGGCTCTCTTACTCCACTCAGTTTTATTAGAGTGGAATCAGTGTTTATTCGTTTTTCAAGGTAGAAATGACATCTCATGTTTAAGCTTTCTTTAGGCATGACATGAAAGAAAAAGGGGAAGATACTACATGAGATAGTTGACATAATGCATGTTGATTTAATCTGTAGATCATTACAGTTTGGTATAAAGGTTGTGTTGGTCTGGATTTTAAATGGTTGGATGCTGATAATATCCCAGTGTGGCAAGAGAGAGGGAGTGTATAAGAGTAGACCTGCTTTACCTTCTGCTCTGCTGACCATCAACAAAGACATGAGGTCAACTTTGACAGAGTGGCACACAATGGCAATTCCTTATGAGCTGCTATCCCCGATACGTACAAAGATATTGTCTAGACAATTTCTAGGTCTACATGATACAACAGAAACATATTTTAGAAGTAATTAGCCAACTAAATAGATAGATTTCCATGTTCTTCAATGTGACGCAGTGGGACCTGATGTGTAGCTGTGGGATTATGATTTATATCAGGTAAAAGAAAATCTTAGAAACATTGGATCTGCACATTATATTGTTGTAGTTTAATATCTCCTGCAAATCACCACAGTAGAAGTTCCTACGCTATCAACAGGGAAGTATGAAGTTGGACATGATGGGATTTTTCTGGGTTAGAGTCAAGTTTCATGCCTCACATCATTGGGAATTAGCCCTTCTGAAAGTTCCCAGTGATAACAACCATGGGTTATGATGTGAAAGGCTGAACAGCAATACTTGGAAGGAACAGAAGGATCTGCTCTGGGGCTTGTGGGAGGTTTAAGAAGTGTCAGGTTGGTCAAGATGATTTTCAGCTCAGTTGTTAGAGGTATATGTAATGGAAACAGATTAATGGGGGAGAGAGGAGCATATTTTTCATCAGCTAGGTTTTCTGTGTGTTGCCTCTATCATGTATATGCATCGAGTCACAGCATGAAAAAAGTCACCTGTTAGGCTGCTATTTGGGACCCATCACATTCATTTTTTCACAGACTGAAACTAACAGGTGACAGGACGAGGGGGAATGGGCTTAAGTTGAGCCAGGGGAGTTTTAGGTTAGATGTTAGGAAGAACTTCTTCACTGAAAGGGTTGTGAGGCACTGGAACAGGCTGCCCAGGGAAGTGGTGGAGTCACCATCCCTGGAAGTCTTCAAAAGACGTTTAGATGTAGAGCTTAGGGAAATGGTTTAGTGGGGACTGTTAGCGTTAGGTCAGAGGTTGGACTCGATGATCTTGAGGTCTCTTCCAACCTAGAAAATTCTGTGATTCTGTAACAGTTGCAAATGGGTTAAATAAGATAGGAATATCTCAGTCTTTAAAAAAAAAAAAAAAAAAAAAAAAAAAAGTACTGTGTTTGAATTTGACAGAGAAGGGCTTAAAGACCATTACAACAGCAACAAAGGCAGGAGCTCTTCAGAGACCTTTAACGCTTCCTTAACATTGTAAGCTGACTAGGCAGTGAAAATGGTGACAGGTGGAGCTTTTACAGCTCTGCTAGTATTTGTGCCAAAATTTGGACAAGCTCTAGTTCAAATGGCAGCTTGCATCCTCAGATGACAAATTATACCTGGTCAGCACAAGCATGGAAAACAAGCAAGACAACATTTTTTTTCTACCTCTGGGTTCTTTACAAAACTAAAATACTGCTTTCTTAGATCTTGCTTTAAAAAAGAAACTATAGCAGTGATAAATGTCCAGGCCAGTAAGTGCAACTGACCGGTTCAGAGAGGTCATCCAGATGTTCTTGTCAAGGAACAAATAGATGATGCTTCCCTGCAGGATCCTTAGTTACTCCATGCAGTGCCTCCCTGAAACATTTCGGCATGTAATAGCTGTCACTCCTTTCAAAACCGTAAGCCTATGATGTCTTTATATGGCTTCAGAAACAGTACAGTGGTTCACTGTGGCAAGCTTTATGGTTTTGACAATATATGCCTTTGCTCTTCTTTAAAAAAAAAGGGTATTGCTGAAGTCCCTGTGGCTTTATTACATACAAGTGGCAAGCTCTTTACTTTTTCAGTAATCCACATCTGTCAGCCACTGCTTATGAGATAGCCCAGGGGTTATCTGCCCTCTGTTATTACTTTGATTCCTTTCATTTGTTTGCTTGCCCAATCTAATAACGAGGAGAGATCCAGCTTCTTGATGCTGTTGTTGGCATAACACCAAGCTCATCGGCACTTAACGCCAAGGCTGTGCTGTGGTTGCAGCTCCACGCATTGGAAGCTTCTGTATTGGGTCAGCATCTTTGCCTGAGCATCTTGCTGTTTGGTTTATTCTCTGTTCTTCCTCCATTGCTCAGTAGTTGTGCAGCAGCCATGTGAGCTTACTTCATCATCTCAGAGAAGTGTTCTATAAAACAACAGCATTTCCTTTGAGTGTAATGAACCATAATGTTATGTGAATTTGGGGCTTTTGTCTGTCTAAATGTTTTAAATATGAGAGGATACCGCTGCTGTAGTTCCTTGTTGTCTACCAGCATGCAGGAAAGCTGTGATACATAAATAACAGATGCAGAAGAGAACGTACCAGAAAATTGCCAATTAAAGAACGTTGTATAACAACTTCTCCATCTGGGTCACCAGCAGGGTTTGAACCCAGAACATGCGGTGCTGCGAGCACCGGGAGGCTGTCAGCCCTTTATGCAGCAGCCCTGGGATGGAGACGCACAACGAACCCCTTCCCGCTTGTGCTTCTTCACTACAGGAGGTGGGGAGGGAGGGGTGTCTCACTTCCCCAGCACCATGTAATAAAAATTCTGCCAGTTGGTTTCCTAGTGCAGTCAAAGCAAAAGACCTCTGCAGATAAGCACTTCCTGCAGTTTAGCATAGATTTTTTTGCTCCTTCCACAGGTGCAACCACAGTGACTACGTTATCTATTTTTTTTTTAGTTTTCATGTATATTGAGTCGATGAGGTGTGAATATGCTTCCCACCTTCCTCCAGGTGCTGTTGCTCACCTTGCTAAATTTTTTTGGGGTCATGTTCTCCTTTCTTGCTGCACTGCTGAACAGCCACCAGGGCAGTGCCTCGTCCTGAGCAGCTGCTGCCCTGCGAGGCCAGGGGCTGTGAGGAGCAGGGCAGCAGAGGCAGCACCTTATGGGGGGAGGTTGTTCACGAGTACTGGACTTCTCTGATTCCACTAAAAATGATCTGGACACTGCTGCAACTTCTGGTAACATTTGTAGACAAAAACTAAGTCACCTACCAGTTTCTTTCCAAGAAGAGAGGCAGCCATGGGTACTGGAAAACAAACCCACTTCTCCCTGCCTGGTTCTTCTTTGGGGACTCTG
Organism: Netta rufina; assembly: GCF_964035555.1. Lineage (NCBI taxonomy): Eukaryota > Metazoa > Chordata > Aves > Anseriformes > Anatidae > Netta > Netta rufina. The sequence continues at coordinate 4,605,861 of NC_140138.1, forward strand.
CCAGGAAGTAGCTTCCGAGCAGCACTGTTCATGGCTCTATTTCATAGACAGATGCGTCCCCTCGGGTGTCCCTCAAATCATCCCCTTGTGACAGAGCTGCCCTGAGTGCCTGAGCAGCTCCACACATGGGATGGCTGTGCCGTGGGGGTGATGCTCCCGTCAGGAACAGAACGGGGTTTCTGACACACTGGTGGGGAGCAGTTCCCCACGAAACCTGGCGTCAGGCTGAGCATGATGATAACCTGGCACTTGTACACCAGCAAAAGTGTTAGCCTTCATTGTCAGCTTTCAGAGTGATTTACAAAATAATTTTAAAAATTCATGAACCTGCTTCTTTATAAAGCATTGTTGTGAAGTTGAATATTTTATTACACAAGGCAACCATCGCTCATTCCTCAGAAAGAGGATGTGACTGCTGCTTTGAAAGGCCAGAATGTTGTTTGGTTGTGGAGGAAAGGAGTTTTTGCCCTGTATGTAGTGACTAATCACTTAAACAACACTTGCATACACCGGCCTTCCAAGAAAGAACGTTTGACCCATTTTTTTCAGATCTCATTTCAATGTGTAGGCTTTGGCTAATAATACTTTTGTTTCATTATTTTTTTACAACTACATATTCACTCCTGTAAACAAAACACTGGTCTCATCAGAAATACGAGTGTTGTAGTTGAGCTCTTCCAGGACGGTTAGGCCCGAGCGGCGCAGCAATGCAGCGTGGTGCGTTTTGACTCCAGCTGTGCCCCTCGAGCTGAGCTGCAGGACAGCACGGAGAGATCTGCAGGAAGGTTCTTCCTGGTCAGTAAGTGGACACAGCAGAACAAAAAAGCAATTAGTTCCTGATTTGTAACCATGTCGATCTGTAATACCCTATTGCTATTGCCAGTCAGAGGCCATAAACTTTGTCCTGAGTTTGCCAGGCCTCGGGCCAGAAGTGTCAGAGCCCACCCTGTCTGAACTCTGCTCAGTCCACCTTCCTTGTTTCAGCAGTGGCAGCAGTTTCTCTAGTTCACTGGCTGTCTATCTCACTTTTGTTTTTGTTCATCTTCGTGACAGACAACTGCAGTTTTGTATAGATGGCAGTAACAAGCAATTTTTCTGGGCAGAACGAGATATTTATGACTCCAGCTTGCCTGGTATGACTGCAGAGGCACCAAGGAGGAGAGGTGCAGCACGGAGGATTGCAGACATGGGAGGATAAGAGATGGGGTAAAGGCTTGGCACTGGAGACATAACAACAATTTACTAACCATCCTCTTTACCCATAGACAAGATTTTAAATGTAACATGCTTTACTTTATTGTGTGATACTGTGATAGGAAATAAAATGCTTACATGCCATGTTATGTATGATGGATAAGCTATGCAAACATGGTTGTTCAACTAACATCCGAAGCACCCAGGATCAGAGCATCACAGCGTGGCTGAGGCCAGAGGCCCCCTGGGGCCATCTGCTCCCCCTGCCCCAGCAGGGCCACCCCAAGCAGGGGGCCCAGGCCCGTGTCCAGGCAGCTTTGGGAGACCTCCAAGGAGGAGACTCCACAGCCTCTGTGGGAAACCTGGGCCAGGGCTCCAGCACCCACAGAGCACAGAAGTGCCTCCTGGTGCTCAGAGGGAGCCTCCTGTGCTCCGGTTTGTGCCCACTGCCTCTGGGCCTGGCCCTGGGCACTGCTGAGCAAAGCCTGGCTCCATCCTCTGTGCACCCCGCCTTCAGGGATTTGTAGACATCAGTGAGATCCCCCTGAGCTTCCTCTTCTCCAGGTCAAGCAGGCCCAGCTCTCACAGCCTCTCCTCACAGGAGAGAGGCTCCTGCCCCTCCATCATCCTTGTGGCCTTATGTTGGACTCTGTCCTGTATGTCCAGGTGTCTCTTATACTTGGGGGTCCAGCACTGGATACAGGTCAAGGCTTACCAGTGCTGAGTAGAGGAGATGTGTATATGTGATGATAATATTCAGAGAGACTAATAATTAACCATTGGCAGTATATGCTGTTAGTTAATGTTAATTTGGTGGTGGTCTGAAATGTGAAATTGGCCTGATCCATCAGTCTTCCAAAGACTCCCATCACATTGATCTCTAATTTCCGGATGTGTACATACAAATACATAATGTGTGTGTACTCAGTTGTAAGATGGGAGAGAGAGAAAAAAAAAATCCAGGATGTGTTGCTCTAGCCTTGAAAGCCAGGTCAGAGACTCTGGGATATGGCCCATGGCAAGCTCTGTAACACAGCTAAGACAGGGAGACAGAAAAGATGCACTGCCTTAAGTACTAACCACAGCCAGCAGCAGGGGCAGCCAAAAATCCTTGTAGTTTCTGATTCTGAATCAAAGGTTTCTTTCCACTCCTCTGTTTTGCCACCAGCTGATCAGCCTCTATCCGTTTTTGCTACTAGCACTGTGATGAATGCAGCTGGATTGTAAGAAGAGCACATCCCCTACTGAGGTCCATGGAATTGATAGCTTCTGCCTCATTAGAGACCGTATCAAAGGTCAGGTTCTGTAATGGAATAAGCTTCAGCCTTATGCCACTGATTTGTAAGAGGAGAAAGGGAGGATCACTGATGCCACAGGCACAAATTAAACAGAGCTGCAGTCTCAAACTGGCAGTGCCCTTACCTTCATGGAGTTACATATAGCACAATTTAATGTATTACATGTATATACACTATTTTAGGAGCATGCATTATATATCTAAAGCATTTAACATGCCTCTTCAAACTGTTTCTCTGCTTTCTTTTATTTCTGGTGAATTTTTATTCCAAAGCACAAATTCTGAAATCTTTCAGATAACAGCAATATTCAACCTGCCACAGAAATTTTCTCATATTTAGGATTTTCTCTCCCAAATTGCTCTCATCGTGACCAAGTAGGAATTTTTATCTCCGTAGCAGTTGTGAATTTTTGTTACCTTTTGGAATTAGCAGTTGGAGAGCAGAAGTGCACTACTGTTTGAATCGGGAATCACTTGCCTCGATGACACTCCTCTCCCAGCATACATTAATGTTCAGGAGACCTGCAGGGGCTTCAGGTGACCTTGTGCTGCCTCATCCCACGCAGGGTAACCTAGCTCTCAGATACGCTTGCTCAGCACAAACACTGCCTAGGAAGAATGAGCTTTCTTTCCTTCTCGATATTTGCAATCAAGATACCTGTATTTATTCAAAAAGCTATAACGTTCATCTCAGTAGGTATGGATATTATTCTTTTTTTCTTTTTTTTTTTTTAAGTGTCAAGAGAATTCACAAGACAGTTAAACTTGTTTTACTTCTAGTGAAAGGCAGAGCTATTGCTGACAAGCCAAGGTCGTAGCGCCTGTGTACGTGCATATATACCCCTGAGCTGGTACAAGGTGACTGTAAAGCACTAGCTCTGTTTGATCTGTACAGATGCACTTGTGGCCCCATAGCCGTGACTGTATGGGCAACAAAAATACAACATCTCCAGGCTCTGAACATAGGAATGTGCACAGGACCCTTCCACGGTGTAAACGTGCAGCTCCAGAGGGAGTGAATGAGTCCCTCGTGTGCCATCCCTCTGCATTCGCCTTCAGAAATTCTGGCAAAGTACCTCGCAAGTGTGGAAAGCAATGCTGCTCTTTCTTCAGTCACTTATTACATGGGGCTGTGGTACTGTTTGAATCACAAATTGCATGCTAATGGCCTAATTCATAAACCATTGACATTTTTTATGAGTCCTTAACATTCAAAAATGAAGAATTTGTGCTCAAAAAATAATTTGCATTGCAAAATTCAATAATTTAGTTTCTCATATTCATTAATGCCTAAGCCCACACCACATAACTTATCCCACTCTAACTACACTTCCCAGCACACTGATAAAAACAGGATACACAGTAGTTCACATAAAGTGCTTCTATTTGCAACTAACTCTTTACCTGCTCTGATTGATTATATTTGTAGAGAGGAAAAATCCAGCTATGCGGCAAGTGTGATGAATGCACTAAGCAATGGCTGCTTTGAAGCTGCTTTCTGCTCTTAATCGTGTTTTCCTCCAATGGCATTAACTACCATAAAATATGGGATCATAAAGAGTAATGATATCAGACAACAAAATCATCCTACAGACTGCTCGGTCCCACCGTATTAGGGAAGGATTCATGTTTCATTAATGAAAACTCGCCTTGCTTTTGACCTAATATCACTGGTTGTCAGTGCTGGACAAGGAGAGCAATAACAATGTAGAGCTCCTAAATAACCCTCTCATCATCAAATTCTAAGTGCTGTGTATTTCCTCCTTTTACAGAGAAGGAAACTGAGGCAAATACAAAGCGATGTGGCCATGCAGGGTGCTGTGAGGTGCTCAGGGCTGTATAAGCACGTTTCCCAAGCAGTGCCTTGGCCACTAAAAGCAGAGCACATGCGGAAGCCCACTGTGTTTGGGTTGAGTTGCCCAAGCACTCACAATGCTAAAAGGGAATGCCATTTGTTGGGGTCTTCACGTAAGGTAGAACTCATCTGCGGAAGCAAATCTGAAAAGGAGGGCAGTGGCTGCCTGGCTGCGGGTGGCAGTCTCCATTGCAAGTCTCCTTGCACAGCCATCTGCATCTGGCTTAGGTGAGTCTCTACGAAGTGCTGTGCTGCTAAACACTTGTAACTCAGCTGGCCTGTGTAACTCAGCTGGCCTGACCTACCAACTATTTACAGATGTCTTAGCAATGCACTTTCTGTTCTCACCAAGCAGTCTGTGGAGGGAAGAGCCAGGTTGCCCACCCCACCCCATGTGGGATGTTAACCAGCAGGCTCTGGTACCCTGGGTCCAGCACAGCAGCAGGTTCCTGGGGGAACCTCTGCAACTCTCCACAGTTCCCTCCCCCCGTGCTCCTATAGCAATTGCTCAAAACTTGAGCTGTGAAGGCTCAGTCACCTCCCTTCCAGCTGGTCTGGTGTTGCAAGCCCATCCCTTGTCCCAGCTACGTGGAGACTGGCTGGATGTGCCTGGGTGTCCCTGGGAGCTGGTGGTACAAGTACCCTGGGTGTGCACACAGGCACAGCCCTGAAACCCAGCTTCACTGTAGAAGTGAAGTTATTGGTAAAGGCAAAGTTGGTTTTCATACTTATAACTGACTTATAACTTCCATCCTCGAGCTCTTGCTGCAGTTGTTTCCTGTAATTTATTTATTCAAAGCTGGCTTCAGATGTCCTTACACCTCATCATAGCACAAATGGTATGTATACAGCCAGAAACCTAATTTCACTAGAATAGGGACTGTTTTCTTTTTATAATGACATTTCAAATAAACTTTACACACAGCTCGAGGGTTTTTGTGTTCCAATTATGTTAGATTCTGATGAACACAAAATGCTAATTGACAGGACAATTCAACATCATCCATTCCATCCCAGTAAAGGATCTGATCTTGCTCCCATTTAAAGCCTTCTCTGTGACACAGTAGTGAAAAGGATGATTATTTGAGATCAGTGAGTTCTTTCTGCTGTCACTGCCTTGTTGAGAGTGAAATCTGTGCAGTCCCCTTGCTGGGTTGGCCCTGAAATAGACACAACACGGTAAGTGCACCATCAGGGGGCACACAGGCACATCCTTGCTGAATGCTCTGTAGGACCCTGGCCCGTTGCTGCACTGTCTTCTTTTCAGACTGATCTTAATGGTTCTCTTGTATTTTGGTGGATTTTGCACTGCAGTAGCTGAAGTTGCTGACAGTTAATAAAGAAGCAGCTACAGTGTATTTGCAGAACTTCCTGTCTGAGGTCGGTTGCTAAACAGACCTGAAGTGTGGTTCCATAATAACATGATGCCAAAGGCTTTGGGAGCAGCTGAACCATGGATTCTTCAATTTTAAAGGTCAGATGAAATGCTGATTTACCATAAAACAAATCAATAGAAAGAAAAAAAAAAAAAAAAGAAAAAAAAAAAAAAGAAAAAGAAAAAAAAAGGAGAGAGAGAGAGAGAAAGAAAAAAAAATGATAAAGTTGAGCTTCCATGTTGCTGTTAGAAAACATGCATTTGAGACAGGCAGAGAATGTGTTTGTGTAATAAGAGGACATACCTTATCTGCTGATCTCTTCTCTCTGGTGACCAGTGATAGGACCCAAGGAAATGGCTTGAACCTGCAACAGGGGAGGTTCAGGCTGAAGATCAGGAAAAGGTTATTCACCAAGAGGGTGGTTGGGCACTGGCATAGCTCCCCAGGGCAGTGGTCACAGCACTGAGCCTGCTGGAGCTCAAGAAGCATTCGGACAGTGCTCTCAGATATGTGGTCTGATTTTTTGGGTGTTTTTTCCAGAGGTTGGACTCAATGATCCTGATGGTCCCTTCCAATTTGAATATTCTGTGATTCTATGATTCTTTTTCTTTCTCTGCCAAAGCATAAGACCTACAGGACACTCCTTCCCATAAGGCATTCAGTGTTCATAAGGAGGTCTCAGTGGATACCCAGTGGTCAAAGAGACCAAGGTAAAAGCTGATTTTGCAATTCTCTGTATGAGCCGTATCACAAAGTAGCAGGTTTGGCTTTCATGATCTCCAGACAAGCTCTTTGTTGCTGCTTTTCTGCCATGTGGGAAAGATGCTACTGACACAGGTACAGAGCTTTCAGTGATGCCTAGACAAGTTTCCAAGTCCTTGCTCTGTTCTGGACATCTCTTGTCTAAAATAGCAATTAACAAGCTAGAGAAAGCAGCCTGGAGCACTGGCAGTTCAGGCCTCGGCAGAGATTAGTCATATTAAGGCATTGTTCCTGTTTGGCATTGCAGCAGAAACAGTGGGCTGCTTTCCTTCTGCAGGGGAGGAGGTGGGCAGCCCCAGGAAACGGCCAGCGAGCGGCTGCTGCCATACCCCATGGGCTCCTAGCTCCTGCTCAGCGCTGCTGGATTCCCCTTCTCATGAAACCGCTGTCCTTCTGGGGCTCTCTTCACATTCCATTCCTTTGGTGGGGATTTTGATTTTTGATTAAATTTAATATTCTGTAGCGTATCTCATGGTGGAAAAGACAAGTTGGAGTTGTGCATCTTTAATAGTTTATGCACAGTTATTGTGATTTCCTCGTAACTGACTTTGTCTTGCAAGATGACCTGTCCGTGAGATCCTTTTGTCTTGTTCACAGGTCTGCCTGGGATGCAGTGACCTAGGTACAGTGTGGTTGCAAAGCCGTGCCCCTAGGTCTGAACCCAGATAACCTAGAAAGTGGCTTGTGGTCATTTATTGGTAAAGGGGCTAGACAAAAACCCTCTCATACTGCTGTTTGTAATGTACAGTGCAGTTACGCTCATCTCACATTTCAGAGTTACCATTAAAGGGAAGTCTAGCTCCAGCAAAACCCAAAAGATTGTAATTATTTTAATTACATAATTTTGGCAGGAATAGTGGGTGGGGAGCTGTTTGAGTGGTCTTGGGTTGCTCATATTTTCCAGATTTTCTCTCTAGTTCTTTTCTCTCTCGTTCTAGCTCTTGAAAATTTTCACTGAGAAATGAGAACTGATTTCTGAGTGTTCATATGATGTACTATTTAAAATAATTTGTTTATTTGAAATTGTAACTTTCATTAAATGAACAAATGAATAGACCTGTTTCAGTTCCAGAAAAATAAGATAATGGTAAATAGAATTAGCCAGATCTCAAATACCACCAGTTTAACAGCGCAGTCCTAAAAGTTGATCATTCTGATTTTGAGCAATACGCTCCAATTCAGCTCTGAGGGCCAAATGATTGGGTGACATGAATGGAAATGCCTCAGTTATGTTTTCCTGACCAATATATGAACTTTAATTTTTCATAGACACATTTTAACATGCCTCCCTCCAAGTTAGAAGTGGTAATAATGAGTCTGCCTTTTATAAGGCAGAGTATGGTGCCCTTAAAAATGAATAAGCCAATAAGCCTTCTGATTATTACTACACAGCAGATGGGGTGGCAGAACTGAGCTGCCTTGTGGATTGTTAAACCAACCTGCTTCTAAGAAAAAAACCCCACTGAAGACCAAGATCAGTAATCACTCTAGAAAAGCAGGCTTCTGTGCCCCTCCAGTACATGTGCTTGTTATATCGAAAGCAAAGACTGAGGAACACATGTATCTGTATGAAATGCCAAAGCAGCATGAGCTTAATGTTAAAACTGTTTCTACGTGAAGATTGCATTTGTAATTTAAAGTTGTTTCAAAGTAGTGAGGGGAACAAGGGAGTTGTTTGGGGCTATAGAATATAGAATATCATTACAAGCACATGCAGATCATATTTTGCTTGAACTAATTCCTCCTGCTATTTTAATATCAAACATAACCCATGCCAGTTTTACATCTCAAATATATTTGGTATTTCAAAAAATAATTAATAGTGTCAGTTTTATTAATGTGTTAAAATATGAATTAAAAACATGACAAATCAACGAGAAACAGCAGTCTGTTTTAATGAATATTTCATACTGTACATCAATAAATCATAGATCAAAGGGAATGAAGCACATTCCGCAATATATCTTTTCTGTCAATGTGGGGTTACTAAAAGTTTTACAAGTTATTTTGGCACTTACTTAGTTGCACATTTGAATTAACATTTTAGGAAGGAAATAAAAAAAGTTATGGGTTTGAATCCCAGAAGACTCCGGTGTTCAAAACTGATTGCCTTGCTCTCTGTCTTTATCATTTTATTGCTTTAAAAATCTGCAGCTGACCGTATAACTGTAGGCCCATGTCGTGCATGTGGGCAACTTGCTCCTGCTTCCCAAACCAGGCTGCTCAAACCCAGCTGCTCCAACAGGCACTAACAAGGGGTAAAAGTGTCCCTAACAAAGCACCTTGACTACATGCCTAGTTTTAGGACTGCTTTGCCGTACATGACTTCCGATGAGTTGTACGTCTCTCTTTCTGATGTCTCCATTCCCTGTTAGTAGAGGTAGATTCAATTTTAAGGGCTGAAAAATGATCACCCCACTAAATGAGTTTTAACCCATATCATTATTGATTGCATATACATGTGTTTAGCCCCTGCAGTTGAGGTGAACCTCACTGGCTTGCACCTGGTGAAAGAGGTTATGACTAGTGCATTTCACATCCTATTTTTGTGGATTTAGAACAGAAAACATTTGTGGTTACAGCAAGTCAGTTGGTTCATGGTACCGTGGTAAGCTGAGGTAATGCATCTGTCAAAGCTTTTAGTAAACAAGTGAAGATCCTGTAATGAAAAGCGTGTTACATAAACAGAAAGCTTCATCCTACCTTCTTGTCCACAACTGAAGCAGGAATTAGAACCACAGGGCAAGTACAGATTCAGATGCTCTCAGCTCAGTGATTGATGAGCGTTAGGGAAAGTTGCCTGGAGGTGGAGACATGGCCAAGACCTCTTCTCACAAGGAAACTTCTCACCCAGAACCTCAGCTTTTCTCTAAGCTAACAGCTGAAGTCTTTTAGACTACAAAAATTACTTTGAAAACACAAAAAAAATTGACACCTGCAGCAAGGTGTGCCTGAGCTTGTATAAGCAGTGACCACAGTGGCCAAACCTGCTTTGTGTATCCTTCATGAATTGAAGCTTGATCCAGTGCTGGTAACATCAATGCAACTGCCAGCTTTGGTTGCATTTGGTTGCATTTTAAGCAAGAAATTCCTGAGTTTGAATTCAAAGACCTCATCAGTATATGAGAAGCTGCATTTAAATTTGCCTGAGTGGACAGATTCAGTTCATGAATCCTACTTGAAGTTTATGTTTCTATCCATTTTAAACAATTATCCACTTCAACAAACCCTGGATTGACTACACCTGAGGTATTCGGTCAGTCTCTGAGACAGTTCTGGAGCCTCAGGACAATTTATTATCAGAAACATGTCATGGATGACGGTGCACAATCAAGACATAATAAATGCTGTAAAAGAACAAGTGTATAAAGGAATACAGTAGGGTAGAGATCTGTTCTTTGGTTGTTGTTGTTTGTTTGTTTGTTTTTTATAAATGTGTCCATAGCTCTCCATGAAGCCTTGGATTAATTAGCCATCAGTAATCCAAGGAATTTTCACCAGTGAAGTTTGCTGTGTGCCTGCTTCTGCAATGACATCACCTTCAGAGGAGCCAACAAGCTTAACGGTATGACACTTTTGGGATGGATATACAGCTGTCCTTGGGTACAAAACCAGAAAAGTGACAGTGAATTAAACTAAAAACAGAGAGAAAAATGAAAAGCAGAGCTCCAGCCAATCATTCCCTGCAGCACCGAAGGACAGATCCTGACACCAGGATGAGGATTCAGTCCAAGGTCATTTTTGAAAATGGTAATAATGAGTATTTCATTTTCCCAGCAAGTTATGTTTAATTCTTCTTTCTAGGAAGTTGAGATACTTGTGCTTTTGTGGACTATATTTACTTACCAGACTGTATTTACTTACCGGACTATATTTACTTACCAATACTATATTTACTTACCAGACTGGCTGAAAAACACCCTTCCTTTTCCAGGCTATATTTATTTACAAACCCTATGTTTCTTAGTGGGCACGGGGAAATGCATCAGAAACACCATGTAACAGTGAATTTTAAAATTATATCCCATTCCCACTAATAAAAGACTTCCCCTCATTTCTGTGGGATTTGATTCAGGTTCAGACTTGGTGAGAAGTAGCTCCTGGTCAGCGCTGAGTGCAGTATTTGCAGCAAACAATTCTGTTCCACTTTAATCAACTTCTGTTCTCAAGAATTGCCTGTGAGGAGTTTCACGTAATTAGCGTAGCTTTTAAAGACAGAGGGAACATGATTTAGTTGTGCCAGATGTGAATCTGACCAGGAAAAAGACAGAGGTACAGGCAAAGAGGCCTATGGCAGTGTCCCCACTTACCTTTTTCATAAGGTGTTGGTTGTTTAAACATAGGTTTATAAAGTTTCTTGCCTTGAAATTTTATCTAGAAATTGGATACTGTTCATTCATACTTTCTTGCTTAGCCTAAAGAACTCAATAAACAGTGTTAAGGCCTCCAAATTTATGAGATCATTAAAATTTTATTTTTCTCACTGTAGTTGGGTATTCAGGGTTCAGTTTTATGTCTTTTTTCTGCATTGCTGAGAACTAGAAATCTGTGTTCTTTTTCTCTGTTATAAATGCAAACTGGCCTCTTCACACAGGTAAGTCAGTCCAGGGCTGGGTCTTAACAACAATATAGGAATAAAGAGATTTGGTCAGGCCAGTAACCTCACAGTTTTTTCAGACATTAGAACCGAACCTCTTTCTTTTTCATAGATTGAGAGCTAAAGTTATGTATAAACATGGTTCTGTCTGAAAGACCCAAGGGTGAAGTTTGTATCTGATCTACTGTAGCTATCAATTAAAAGCAATGGCTGGCCTTTTCAAAGAAGCCATCTAGCTGCCTTCTGCTGAGTCCTCCATTTCTCCTTTTTGCCTTTCTGTAAGAGGTGTTACATTAAAATAGTGCAATAGGATAAAAGGAACGCCGGCTGAAGCTGTCCCTTCCACTGCACTTGAGAGTAACTGATCTTGCTTCATGTCACCGATAAAAGCAACAAAAACCCTACTTAATTCCGAGGGGCTCAGAGACTTGGTGCTATACACACACAAAACCCCATACCGAGAATCATATGGGTAATTCTAGTCAGACTCCTTTATCAAGATCATATTTCTGGAGAAAGAGCAATTACATTTTCCTTAGTGAATTATTTTAATACACTGCAAAATGAAGTTTCCTAGAGAATCTGACCTAGGAAAATACTGTCCAGATTTGGTGGTTTTCTTTTTCTCCTGTGGTTTCTGGTTTCTCCCAGCAGCATTGATGAAAATCTCCAAGTATATTGGGAATCATGTCTTTATGGCAGTAAAATTTAGGAAGCCTGACAAATGACAAGTAAATCTATGAGCAGAGGAGTTTTGTATGGAGAAGAGTAGCAGAGGCTGACACTGCTGGTGCTACACCTGGGGACTTCTGCTGCCAGCTTCTGCCACATAGCGGTACCCCCCACTGCCCTCCTTGGCAAGACAGCAAGGGGATAAATGGCAGAGTGGACAGAAAGGAGGTGCAAGAAAGCTTTAAACAGAGCCCGAGCTGGATTATGTTCAGTATACATCATGTAAAGTTTATTACAGTTCAGTGGTATGGGAGCTGGTTAGAGAGAATGACGTCTCCATGTACATGTATAATGACAGTATCTCCAATCCTGGCTTGTCAGCTGTGGGAAGACAGAAACATCCTCCTGTGGGTGCTGGTGGTCTTGAAGGGAGAGGCTTTGTCCAGTGGGTTCAGGATGCTCCTAACGCTCTAAATTATATGAGGATGTGAATGAGCTCTGCTGCTTCCCTGGGTCGCCTAGCAGCCCCTGGCCCTGTATGTGCTGAAGCTCAGCTCAGTGCCACAAGGATCCGAGAGCCTGAGACTCGCATCCCCACCAACAAACCAAATTCCCTATGATTAGCTGGGTGGATGTTCCCATGCAGAACATTTATGTGTGATACAACCACCTCCTTTTCTTAAAAAATGGAAAGGATGACACGCATCTGTTTAGTTAAAGATGCCAACATTTTTACCATAATTAGTTACAACTAATTAGGTAGCCAGTTCAGGGCTAGAAATCGAGACAGAAGCCATCCAGCATACGCTGCTGAGTATTCACCAGTGGAATATACCACAAGGACAGGAAATCCCCAGATCTCTGTAGCACGTGAAGAGGTGTTGAAGCCTGAGGATGGTAATTCTGAATTTGATGCTAACACCAGCAAAGGCTACAGGAGGCGTTTGAGTGTGCAGATAATGGGGCCATCTTTATTCCCCATCTCAGAGACTGTGTCACCATTCTGCTTTCTGCCCCATGGACTCCTCCAGCTGTGCTGTAACACTGAATGGGAGGCAGTGTCTCTGCGGGATCCCTGCTGGCAGAAAAGAAAAGCCAACCAGAAAGGGAAAAACCTATTGACCAGCAAGACAGAAAAAGTGACCTCGATCTCTGAAGGCAGAACAGGAATGCCAGAATGTGCAGAGATGTTCAGAGGTTGGACTAGGTGATCTGGGAAGTCTTCCAACCTAGATGATTCTGTGATTCTGTGATTAATCTGAAACTAATACCAATTGCTTCCCTTCGTGTGCAGTGTATTTGACATAATTACCTTAGGAACAGTCTCTAAGTGCTGTATTGTTAAAGCTGCTAGATGGAAGACAGAACTCTGCTGATAGCAAGTACGTCAGACAGTGATATTGAAGAGATTTCTGAAAAGTTTTTATTAATCTTTCTGTCCTTTCTCATATAATTGGCATTACTTCGGGCTCATTTGTTGTGGAACCCAAGCACTTGGCTCCTGGTTACAGGACTTCAACGTATAAAGGTTTCCCTGAAAAGAAGCAGTGAGACGAGGCTCTCAGCTCATAGGAAAGCTACTGCAGGGTTTCCTTCAAGAAAAGAGGGTTGCCTCCATTATGTGAAGCAAAACTTCATATATCAATGATGACATAAGATGGTGCTAAATGGGCACCTTTTTTTTCAAACGTTTATCTTCTCTGGCTGAGACCCATTATTTTATTGTGCCGGTTGGAAACCACCACACTGCATGACACAAGCGTGTTTTAATTAGTCTGAAAAGTTTTAATTGGGAAACAAAGGGAGATATCTTATAGATTATTATCGCAACCTTTAATTGCCTGGCTCAAGAGACCATTAATTATCTTGATCAGGGGATGACACACCTTTTCAAACTAAGACACTCATATTTACGACACCTTTTGCAGAATACTGTACCTGTTGACTTTCTTCCAGCCTTTCATTAAGGAACCGCTGTGATAGGAATTAACTACAGTAATTCCATTACAAAACCTGCTGTCCAGTGGAATTTTTCTGGAAGATTAGATTTCTGAAAGGGAAAAAGGCCATTTAAACTAAGCATTTCCTCAAGGCCCAAAGTAAATAACCAACAAAGAAGGTCAGAATGAATTTAGAACTCTTAAAGGTCTGCTGTGCACTTGCATGCGGCGTGCAAAAAATAAACAGTGCAGCTTTCCAGTACAGTGATTTTTATTGTTTAAAATGTTTCACATTTCAGTTTAGGGAAAGATGAGAAATGCGGAGGACAGAATCTGATCAAAATGATTTTACTTAGAGGAAGAGCAGCATTTTAAGCAGACATTTCAAGGTTGAAGTGATGCTGGTAGCACTCACTTGGGATTAGCACCAGTAGAAAACACTTGTTAAACCATCAGGGCAGAGAGAGAAATCCAGTGAGCTAGGGTTCTGTTCATGCCACAGTACCTCCCCGGAGCTCAGGGATGGTACAGAGCCCAGGGTCTGGGCACGTATTCCAGTTTTTTATTAACTTCACAGTGTACTAGTGCCCAGCATCTGTCAGCAGTGGGTGAGCTCATCGCTGCTTTTCGTGGTTTCAGGAGTCAGTCTTTTCCAGTAGGTCTGTAATTGAGTCTGTATTGAGTAAAAGTGTCGGGAGACTTCTAACCTCAATTCGTATCGTCTTACTGAAAAGTCAGACGGAGATTACTGTAACTGTGTTGGTATAGTGGCTATTGGTTTTTCCTGGAGGTCAGCAGGATCTACTCCGTTCCTGTGCAAGGAAATTAAAATATTCCCTGGGACCCTTCTGTACCACAGGCTAACCAGATGCTGCGGTTATTTTAAAAACATAACCAGGTGACCTCATTTTTCAACCAGGAGCAGGTGGACGAGCAGTGGCTAGAGCTTTGATCCCATGCAAGCCTCCTTCCCTGCCAAGCCTCAGTTAATACAGCTCGCTGGGAGACTGTATTACCCTCCTGCTACTAGGGCTGGAATAATGAGGAAGGAAAGGGTTATGCCTGAGCCCTGGTGCCCTCGAGGTGATTCACAGGGAGATGCTCTGACATGGAGCTAAGAACACAATTTCAGTTGTTGTGCCTTTCTGCCTTCAGAAGCTGCTCTACACACCAAGAGAGGTAAAGCTGATTCAAGCAAGCTGAGCATAAGCTGTGTGCCAGACAAGAGTGCACACATAAATGCCTAGCAAGAACTTACAGAAGTGGATTCCACTTCGTGTGTGCTCTGTCTTACCAAACAATGAGTGGGGAAACAAAGTTTTACCATACTCCTTCATCTGAGGAAATCTTTCCACAACTACACAAGTCATTACACTGCATCTGCAGTAGCTACAGTCATTGGAAGCAAAGTGGTTATCAGCAATGCTGGAATGTCATCTACAGCAGCGCTTTTGCAAATTAAGAGTCTGATGCTGCATACTGATTGAATGCTGCAAACTACTTCCCCCTTCGCTGTCCTTTATTTCTTCTTCTCTCAAGTTGCTGTCAGTAGTAATCCCTCTTCTAATATACTGAGATGGGGAAAATCTCTCTTCAGGGTTTTTCTGGCTGTTTGTTTGCTTTTCAATTAATCTCATCTAGGGTTGTGTTCAGTTGATGACATTGGTTTGCTATTCACACGTGTAAAATTGCAGACGTGACAAGTCCTGTGTGCAAAGCGCACTGGGGGTAAGGTGCAGACCAAAAGGAATTTTTTTCTGGAGTACTGGACATTTAGGCTTGACGTCCACTCTAAAAATCTACATGTAGCTGTGTTATTGGATACTAATTTTAAAGGGTTGTCCATCTAATGGAAAAAAAAAATACTGTTCTGTGGACAATGTTAGCAGTTCAAAAAGTAATTACCAGCTGATTGCACCTAACCAAGGTGGCATGCACAATCCGAAGACTGAACAGAATGCTCCTGTTGCACTGGCATGTATGGGGCTACATAAATATTATGTGTGAGGAAGACTTAGAGTGTGAATTTAACTTAATAAGCTGGGTATACAGCATAAATATATTTTTTATTATTTTGATCTGTTAAATGCAGTCTACTTTCCCACCTGGGAGATGAGCTGAATGAGCAAAGCCAGTCTGAATACCTTAAACTTCTTGGAAATTCGTATCTCTTTGAAAACAGTGGCAGCTTCACATCTTCTGGTACAGAAATATCCCAATTTGTTTCATTGTACTGGAAATATGGCTATTATTTCAGAATTTAGTTAAATACTGGAGTCCTGTGGAAACTTCTTCTGAAACAAAAAAAATGGAAGAATATGTTACTTTATTTATAATAAGCCTAATAATAAGTTTTTAATAATAAGTATACTCCTCAGCACTTCTATTTAATTTGGCTCATCTAACTGTTAGCTTATTAAGTGACTTTTAAATGTTTAATTTAAGGGTGGTACAAATAAGAACAGCATGAGACAAAGACATCTGCATGAATGGATTCACTGATTTTGTACACGTCCATGCTGCAGGAAGA
The DNA here is from genome assembly GCF_964035555.1 of Netta rufina. NCBI lineage: Eukaryota > Metazoa > Chordata > Aves > Anseriformes > Anatidae > Netta > Netta rufina. The sequence goes on from NC_140138.1 coordinate 4,622,084, forward strand.
AAAGCACAGCACACTGGCCTGCACTAACAGTGTGTAATTACTTACCAAACTACAGTATGTAATCACCTGCTGAACCACTTCTAAGGCTAACAAGGATTAACCATACTCATTACAGCAAACTTGCCTCCAAATCTTGATATCTTCAAGATGGCCAAAAAACAAAAAAGCATGACAAGATGCAGGGGTCAGTCGCTGAGTTCAGCTGTGTGGCTGGCACTGCGTTGTCTTCTCCCCTGTCACTGCCCTGACTGCTGCTAGAGAACTGAAGCAGGATTTAGGCAGGTAGAGGAAACCACAACCATACGAGGATGTCTTAGGCCTGAAGAAAATTATGGCTAAGAATCAAAGGCTTTGAAAATTTCTTTGGTTTCTATGGTTTCTTTCTGTGTGCTGTTGTTTTGTTTTGCATTTATTGTTGTTTGGTTCTGTTTATTTTGTTGTTGTTGTTGTTGTTGTTTTAATATGTTAAAAACTTTTGCTTGGAAGGAGATTTTCCTTGTACTTCTGTGTAGCATCAGGAATTGCAAATATTACCTAAATCTGTTCTCAATTTTTTTTCCCTTTATAAGCAATTCTGGTAGTTGCTGCAGATACATTATGGACATAGGCATGACCATTTTAAATCACTGGTGAAGAGGAGGACAGATAATGAAGCAGACGCTCTCTTAGCCATAGTAGAAAGTAGTTTAGTGTTAGAAACACGTTGCTTAAAAATGTCCTCCTCTCTCGTGTCCTACTTGCACCTGCCTATGACCAGCTGGTTCTTGCCCAAAGACCAGTGAAGCAAATGGAAACATTCTGGTTTATGGCTCAAAATTAGATTGGGGACCTGGATTTTCAGGGTACCAACACTAGATAATGAAAAATGATATGTTCTGTAATTTTCTTCAGATTTAGAGTTCAAATGCCTATTTTGAAGTGTTGAGATATGAGAAAGGAGACAAGCAAAGATACTGTAAGTGCATGAGGAGGCTGCTGTCTTTGACAGGGTTCCTTGCCCACCTGAATCTAAGAGCTTTACGAGGTCCAGGAAAAATGTCAATGAGTCATGAAAAAACGCTGGGAGAAGGTGACGGACTCATGGCTGTACAAAGCTTCAAAGCAAAGCCACAATTTTGTCTGAAAAGATGGTGCCTGTAGTCATGGCATAAGCACTTGCAACCAAAAGAGAAAACAGTCCATATGGGCTTTCAGTACCTTCTTTTTTTTTTCTTTCTTTTAAATGCTATTTTTGCCATTAGCAATGGTTACCAATTATTTGATTATTGTCTTGTGTGCTTTTCAGGAAAGCCAAAACTCATCGATAGGAAATGAAAGCCTTCTGAGAAATCCTTAAAAAAACATTGACTGTACTAAAACTAAATTATATGTTGGATATGTAGGCATTGAATCTTAGAAAGTTTATAAAATTACTGCACTGAGTTTCATAAAGAGTCATGAAAGGTGAAAAAAAGACCTGTAAATAACAGACAAATCTGGTTCAATATAAAATGTAGGCTTCACCATTTAAAATCATTTAATTCCTAGCTGTGATTTACCACTGGTAATGGCTGCAAGTGGACACCAGATTCCAAGCATCTTTACTGCCAGGAGAGACCCAGTGAAGACCCTAAGCCAGTGAAGTGAAGATGGTAGGGGTTATTATCTTTGTGCCTAAAGTAGATGTTAAAATGGATTTAAAGTGAACATTCTCAAAGGAGGGACTCAAATAACAGAAAGACTGAAAGGAAGTGATCTGTTTTATCTCTATTTTTGATTAATAAAATAAAGCCCAAAGGCAAAAAGAAATTATTTGGGACACTCAGCCATTTTGATGCATTCTGTTGAGTGTCTTTTCACCTAATCATAGACTGAAATAATTTGGTTTAGATTATTAAGCGATTACTTTGTGCTCTGACTGGTAGTGAAACTCACTTATTTCCCGTGTTAGCACTGGAATATCCCTCCATTGGGTTTATTACTTGCTTTTCTCATTCCAAAAGATGGGTTATGTAGTTATCCTGACACATTGGGATACTGACAAGCAACGTCAAATCTCATGATAGCATATAATGACTCTCATTTTCAAACAAGAGAGAGAAATGGGTGTTATTGCAAAATGTTGTTAGATTTTGTATTAAATCTTGCACAGTAACAGTATAATTACAATGTGTCATCTCTGGCTCAGTAATTTGACAATTCAGTTCTTTTTTTTAGGGGGGGAGGGGGCAGATGGCCTATAACATACGATTTTTTTATAATTAGTTTATTCTCTGCAAACTCAGTATGTAATTACTCCCTCGTTCATTACTAGTTTCTTTGAAATCTTCCTTTTCAAGAACTAATAAATCCTCCAACACAGGCGAAGCTTAAATCTCTCTTTGTACTATTCTCCATCCCCTCTGAGGAACGTACATTTTTAATACTGAACACCCTGGTTATTTCACACTCCAGATTACGTTTAAATACATCCTCAGCATCACCCTCTGTATAACACTTGGCTACCCTTCTTTTTTATCCCTTTCTTTCAAAGAATAATCAACTTAGTCCTGAGAAACATGCAATATTAAGATGAGATTTTACTGCTAGGATGGTGAGATGCATACATAAACAGTGTCTAAAATGCAAGAGATGCAGAGAGATCTATGTACATGCCACGTCCCTGTATATGGTGTGTGAGAGCTGCAGATCACAGTGCCAGTGCAGCAGGCTTCTGTATAAATAAAAGCATTTGTGTGACTTTCTTTGTTCACATTTGAATCCCTGCCGTAGTACTTAGTTTTGCTTTAAATTGTCTTAAGTGGTGACATAATCTTCTGACAATAAAGTTTCTTTCCAAATCTTGAGCTTCCTATGTAGCTGGAGGTACTTCAGACTATCGCAGCCATTTGAGCCCAGCTTAAATCTCTGCTGTGAGCTTTGCCCCCCGGGAGCTCCCCTTTGTTGTGGCCCTTATCTGGGCACTGCCTGTGGCCTCATGCTGCTGCGCCAAAGTGGTTCCCATACTGAAAGCAAAGACTCAGATTTTCAGTTTGCCCTTAAATAAAATGACTCCATGCCTAAAGAACAAACAAGCAAACTACAGCAGAAATCTCTCTTTTTCTCTCCCTCCTCCTTTTAGGAACGGTTGTCTTCTGCCTATGTTCAGAATAATACTGTTATCTTAGATGTAAACCATATCATGGAGGCTGAGATTTTCAAAGCAGCTTAAAGGATTTAGAGACATTTTCCTTTCAAATTAAGAATCTTTCTTTCAAAATCCCTTTGAGCAGTACGTCTGTGTTTTTGGTAGTTGTTCTTTAACCGGCGCTTCACTTCAGTTGCTTAGAAATTCTTTGTGCTGCTGCTTAATGTTTCCCAAAGGGTGGAGAGAGGAGAAGGAGTGAGGGAAGGGAATGCTGTGCATTGCATTTACTCTTTGTAGCCTCTTACTGGCTGAGCAGCACTGCTCAAAAGTGCTTTAAAGCCCTCCCAGCCACATGCAAAGCTGACTTCAGGTGTTCTCCCTCACCAAAGCACGTGGGAAAGTGAAAAAAAGTTCCCAAGATTTAGGGTAGCAGCTTCAGCTCCTGCTGACTAATTTAGTTACCGTCATTATCAGCTGTTTTTCTGCCTCTTTCTTAATCCCCTTCCTGCCTGAAACAGGATACTAATTCACGCCACACTGTGCTCCACGGTGCTCCTGGCTGCATTGCACCTGGAGATGGTGATGTGCCAGAGCACATTAAGCCAACTGCAGTGGTGAGGAAGGTGTGTCTGCACCTGGGGCTGCAAACAGGGCAGCTTCAGCTCGGCTGCCCCTGAGAAGCCCCAGTCATTGCTGTGTCTGCTCGGTGCCGGGGAGCAGCACTCACCTGCACTGGGATGGGACCCTGCTTACGTGTGCTGGAGCAGTGTGAATACTTAAGGAAAATAGGAAAAATACAAAGACCTATTGCTCAGTTTGGTCCTTTCAAAACAATGTGTTTCCTACCCTCTCTCATAGTCTGAGGCAGAAGTGAGGCATTACACATTGCCACCTGTGCCTTGCTTTCTACTCTGCCTCTACAGTGCAAGGTCTGGAAAATAGAAAAATCTGGGGGAATTATCCTTTACACCGTAGCTGATGTCTGTATGAGGAATTTGTTGCAAGCGTTATGATCTGTAAGAGATGACTGGTGCTGAGCAGTGTGCCATTCCAAATTCAGGATTATTTTTTAGGTCAGAGTAGCCTTACTAGGTTATGCCAGTAGCCTGTTTGATTCAGAAAATGGGCTGATGTCTGTGGCATCAGCCCATACTAGCAGCCTAAAGAGACTCTGTAGAAACCATTTTGGAAAAAAAAACTCAGCACAAAAGAAAGCATTTTACATTTTCTAGAAATTGTTTGTGCTATAGAGCTTGAGGCATGAAGCATCCCAAAGTAGCTGAGATTTTTTTTCCTCTTTTCTGTTTTTGCCTGTTTTTGTAAGCATGACTGTTTCAATTCCATATATCTTTTATCGTTAATTATTTAAGTGTACAATCCTTTTTAAGATGCCTTTGCTTTTAATATTAATGAATGCTGCTGCAGTGGGTGCCTGAGACTAGCTGAAATTGTAGTTTGAATGATTTTGTCTCCTTTTAGTTGCAAAGGTTGGTTTTGGTTGCATAAGGCACGCACCAGATTCGACACACTTACTGGTGGTGATGTACCAGTACAGCCCACCCTTGGCAAACACCCTGGGAAACACCACTATGAAAATAAGAACATGAATTTAATGTAACTAGGGGGAGAAAGGAGGAATCCAGTACATAAAGCTGTCTGGAAGGAGCCTGCCCCAAACTGATGATGCTAAATGGGAAGACAGCCATCAGCCAGGTTAACGAGTTACCAGGGAATTACACCTCCCTTCCAGAAACCTCAAAAAATGGTGTGGGGGTTGATGAGCCACTGAGCACAAAGACTTGAGTGCTTCTTCCAGAGCACCACCACCCAAAAACCACCCCCAACGTGTGTTTCACGTCTTTGATGCACAAGGAGTCCCTGCAGCAGTCTGCAGTCCTGCAGGCTCGGTGTGTCGGGCAGGCAGGGAGTGTCCTGCAGAAGAGTCAGTGTGAGCTTCCCGTGGGGACAAGCTTTCAGGTCCTGTTGGATCTCAAGTAACTCTTCAAGAGCTGCTTTTTTCACCCTCTGCTTCTGGTAAAGGAGATAGGAAAGGCACCAAGTGAATGAATGATCAGGCAGCATATATGGAACAGGCAAAACTGTTTTACATAGGCCTAAAGGAGATAAGAGCCTCAATAATATTGCTGCTTACCTTTTGTTGGACTCAAAGTCCCCTGCCTAAACAGGAGCCCAGGGGTTGGTTCCCCTGGCAGTGACATCCCAGACGTTCATCTGAGCTTTTCTGGAGCGTCTGTGCTGAACCTCTGCAGCCAGCCTAAGCAGCCAGCAGTCAGCTCCAGGGAGGAGTTTCCCCCATAGGTAATTCAACCACTCCTGCTGCAATTTAAAATGATGTACCTTTCTGTTTGGTGTCCTGTCTAGCAAATATCTACTGCCCTAAGTGTGTGATGGCTGTAATTGTATCCAGGAGCTTTGTTTTTATTATGAGCACATTATAAACCTGCATTAAACCATCTTTTTTTTTTTTTTTCTTTAACATTTCAGTTTCAGACCATTTCCCCCATATTGTAAACATGCAGTTCCTTGAGCAGTGTAACTAATGAAGCCTGCTTTTCAGTAGATTCCTATCTCAGGGGTTGGGTTCCCTGGTGTCCAGGATGATGTAAGCTCCTTCTCAGGTTTTTAGTGCACTTAGGGTCGGCCTCTCTCCCTTCCGCCCACCCTCTACTCCTTCCCTTTGCACATATACTCTTTTATGTAAATGGTGTATCGTATAGTAGTTGTCCCTTTAGTAAGGTCTCTTTCTTCAATGAGGTTATCTGTGTTTGCAGATACAATACAACTTGATTTGGTAGCCACACATCTCTGAAATATGGATCAGATGGGTCAGTAGGTTCAGAAGGTATGAGGAACAGGTGAGCATGCACGATATAACTGTAAGAAGCCAGAATGAAACTACAACTTCATTCCGTTCTTTTCTCTTTTTCTCTTCCTTAGTTCCAAATTTGTTCCACATAGCAGATCTTTGCCTCCCCAGCCAAGGTTTGGTGATGTCTCACATGCGGTAGTAGTCTAAGTGCTTAGAACAGCACACTGCTGCAGTTGCAGGGAAAGATGTACCAGCCTTGAACTTTCTTGAAAGTTGTATTCAATTATTTATTGGTAAAATCCCCTTGACAGTTAATTTTCTTCAGTGTGTAGCTTCTTCAGTGCATGAAACTTAGTGTCGGATATTGGGAATATACTTTCTCTGTTACTAAACTGCACATAGGAGAAGGGTTCTCTTCATTTATTTTTTTCTTTCACGATGTTGAAGCTTTCTAAAAAGCTGCCAAGTTCATTACTAGTGTTTGTTTTAAAAGCCTTACGAAACACAGACAGCTTCCTAAGTTCCTTTCAAATTAATTGTATTACTGGAAAGTTAGCTTTTCGAGTTTCTTCCACTATTTTCAGGAAAGAAAAGCTGAAAATCAAACAGGGATTTCTGTGCTCACTTGTTCCCTGTGCTTTGAACATTTACTACTAACCGTGATCAGTAGTGAGGCAGTGGATTTGGTGAAATTTATTTCAGCAAATATCTTACAAAATACCATTTATTATTAAATGGAATTTGTTTCTTTCTGTTCAAAGTTCAGCAGATTCCCATTGGATCCTTGGTGAAAAAGGAGAAAGTGATTCGAAGTGTGGGAACCTCTATCAGCAGGAAATTATGGATAACCTATCTATAAAGCAAGCTTCTTCCTAATTGATTCCCATTAGCACCCGATCCAAAGCTTACAGAAGTCAATGGAAAGTCTTACATTAATCTGTGTGGGCTCTCTGCCCACAGTCCACTCATAGGCTTTTTCTAAGTAGTCTTATTTATTATTGCAGATGTTCTGGTCCACAGAAATGTTCAATCCTTTCCTGAAGCCTGTTGAGCTAAATTATATCTACCTGGTCCTTACACATTGCTTAAAAAACAGAGTTACAGAACATTCCTATATTGTCTTTGATCTCTAAAATTGAACTGACAGCCTCTTGGCAACAATCACACTCATGAGATTTCCGATACTTTTAGCCTATTACCTGGATGGAAAAAACTGCAGTTTGCTTTCTTGTCCATCCCTGCAAGAATTTAGCTGTATAGCATTTCATCCACATCTTGGAGGAAATTCTGCTAGAATTTAGCATAGGTGTTTGCAAGGAGTTTTAATTTGTGAGTTTTTTTCAACTTATTCAGACATAACTAAAATAAATATTGTTTTTTGATCTTCTCAATAAACCTTGACATCATATCTGGCTTTCCTAGACGATGAGACAAGCCCAAACATGGGACAGAAGTATAACTGAAAATGCTACATAATTTGCAGTCTTTCATTAGCAAAATATCTGTATGCGTGCAACCTTTACAGAGATGCTATATTAGCATCGATGTCTCAGTAGACTTCTCTAAAGGGAAGGTCTGCTGTCATCTCTGATTCATGTAAAATGAAGTGTATGAGCTTTACAACACCATTTACTCCAGCCGTATTGATTAACAAATTCTCAAACAACAGTAATACTCTTAAAAACAGAACCTTGACAAAGAATTGGACTTTGGGGGATTCCTTGCAGCATGTAACCAGACATTAGATCCAAAGGTGGTCTTTACAGCACTTTCTGGAGGAAGGAGCAGTACTGAAACCCAGAGAAGTTTTGCTGCCTTTCCTTTGTCAACAGATTACTGCATGGGTGTACGGCACCTGAAAGTTCGTCAAATGCCTTGTGCAAATAAAGTGTTGGGGAAAATGCACAGGAAATATAGTATAAAAAATATAAAATATATAAAAATATACAGGTAATCCATTTCTAAACAAATACAGAAGAGAAGGTGGTATATTTTATAAAGGATCCTTGTTTTAAGTAAACCAAAAAGTATTCCAAGGCTACATTCCCTAAAGTGCATTCCAGGAGCTTGAGAAGTAGTGTGGTCTGAAAAAGGAGGAAAGCCAAGACCGATCGTCAGCTGGGATGAGCTGGCTGAAGGAAGGGTAACTACCCTGATCAGCCCTGGATTTTAGGCCATCGTTGTTATTAGCCGCCTTCTAGATTTTAAAAAGGGGAGAGTCTTCTGTACCGTGTGCTTGCCTCTCTGCTCTGCTTACCATGTGCCAGGCAAGAAGTCACACAGCCTCTGTTCCTAACGTTCTTGGTAAGGGCTTGGCTTTCTGCCTTCAAGCTTAGAGGGTCATTTGTTCCCCTGGCTCCACAGCGGCGTTGGGTTCCTTACAGACAGTGCTCGACAAAAGCTGCCATTGAGCAGAGCAGACAGCATCCTGAGCAATGGAGCTGGACTTCATCCATAATTCATAGTTGCCTTTTCCTCCATGTCCTCGTCTGCCAGTCCAATCAAGAAGGCGCAACCACCCCGCATCTCCAGTAGCGAAAAGCAGGAGGTGACGTTGGCCAATTATTTGCACTGCCCCAAAGGAAACTGGGAAAGTCAGCTTCAAAACACTCAGGTTTTTCTTCCCGACACCAGGAAGATTTCTTTCTTTTGTCTCTAAAGGCTTTGGCGAATCAATTCTTTTGCATGGGAAAATAGATTACAAACATGCCGCCAGGTACGTGGCGCATGGGATAGACAGATGGAGACAGTAGTATCTGTCTGCTACAGGGAATTGTCAGAGGGGCACAACTCATCGCACTGGTTCTTAGAGGGCTTAATTTGCTGCTGGTAAATAATCTATTTTTTATTACCTCACATCCCCAGATTGTCAACATTCTCCGCTTTTTGCCACAGCTAATTAGACAGGCAAAAGCCTTATAGCCTAAAGAACAAGTCTGAGCTAAGCACCTGCCAAAATATCTGCCTTTTTTTTTTTTTTTTTAAGAACTGTAATGTCAAAGAGTGAAGGAGCTGCAGATCACTTTTAAACGCTTTGAGCGTCAATAAGATGATTAGACCCATGAGGCAAATGTTCAGCATTTCTCTTAGACTCACCACTGAGAGAAGGCGAGATAAAACTCTGATAGATAAAAACTACTGTGCAACAGTACCAAAGCTAATTATTCTGCTGAACTCTTGGAGAAATCTTGCAGGGATGTGTTGACATCATGCTCTATGTGGCCACTTCTGTTCAGGAAAGCAATATTTAATTGCATATTTGAATGAAGGCTCTTTGTGGAAAATAGAGCTTTCAGAAAGGAATTTGAACCAAAACAAGGGATGACCTCGCTGTTAGCCAGGCTTGGCAGATTTGGCAGGGAGCAGGAGCTTTTTTCTTTTTTCATGGTGTTCTTTATTTTCTTTATTTGTTTTCCCTATATGTTATTAAAAAAAAAAAAAAAAAAAAAAACTTTACACAAACAATGAACATAGCAGTTTCTTCAAAGAGCAAAGGACATAAAGAACTGAATAATGCCCTTTTATCAGGCATGCCATGATGAAGGCGTACAGAGACAAATACCACCAGCAAAGGTATCCTTGCAGTCTCTGCATATCCTCAAGGGACTATCAGCATTAATGTTTCTAGTTCTCCCTGCCCCACTTTCTCGGTGTCCCTGCCCAAGGCTAGCCTTCATGCAGCGTAGTGACTGCAGCCCACACCGCCTACAGCACTTTGTGGTTTTCCCCACTGACAGAATGGTTTGATCTTCAAGGGCAGGGGAAGCTGTAGTGTATCTATGTATATATGACCAAGTTGGATGGGGCCCTGGGCAGCCTGATCTAGCAGGAGGCATCCCTGCCCATGGCAGAGGTTGGAGCCTTAAGGTCCCTTTCAACCCAAGCCATTCTGTGATCTTTAAAAGTCATGAGTTATACAGAACTCAAATATTTGGAGGAAGAGATGATGAGAGATCATGGAGGGTAACAAGCTACCAGCTTCTCCAGAGCTGAATGGTAATTCAGCTTAGTGGGACTGTCACTACTTAAATACAGTGGTGCAATGAAGATATCAATGACTCTTGATTTTCCATGATTATGAGCTCCAGCACCTATTTGTGCCTTTGGAAGTCATCCCAGAAATTGCTGACTTATGATTTCTCATCAAGGATCCTGCTGTTTCAGCTAAAGTGAATAACTCGCTTTTTCCTTATTTTTAATGTAAGAACTTTTGCGAGTTTCATGCTTCTGATATTGCAGAGGTGGAGATGGAATAGACCCCAAGCAAGGGAAGGCAAGATGCATCATGTGTCCACACTAAAGTGTAAGCATTCACCAGCTAATTCCATATATTGTTTGATGACTTTGATGTTCCTGGAAAAAAGAATGTAGGACTGAAAGTAGTAAGGCCAAAAATTGGCAGACTGTGTAGTTTCTTTTCCTGATTGAATACAAGGTGATAAATTTTTCTGGGTTCCATTTATAGCCATAGTCTTATTTTATATTGATTTACTGTTATTAAAAAAAAAAAATCAACTTTATATAATTTAGGGATATGAGAGAACCCACACCACTCTTTCAATGGCTTTCCAAATAATGACATTTAAGGTAGCTCTTTGTCAGTGCAGAAAATGTTCTCTGTGCTGTGTAGCTTCAAAAATTTCTATTCATGGAGATTTTGTGTATTCTGAAGTTAGCAACACCTTCAGAAATGGTTTAAACCTCCTCACTTTTACCAGAGTTAGAGCTCATTTAGCAGTGTGATCAGCTGGGTTAGCTATAGCTTCAGACTAACCTGTCCAAAATAAGCAGATCAGTTCTCCGAGCAAGCTGAGCTGAATGTTGACAGTGCTAACAATCTAACAATGAGAGGGGAAAAAAAAAAAAGAAAAAAAAAAAAAAAAAAAAGGAGCAATATAAGAACAATATGCACATGGGGATAGAAAAAAAAAAAAAAAGCATGATGGCATGGTGGTCAAGCAGAGCAGTAGAGCAGTCAGCTCTTCTGTCTTCATTCTAAAATTTTGTCACGGCTTCCATTTGTTGACTGGAACAGCTCATAGAGTCAAGAACAACAGAAACTGAGGCAAAGATCCGAGAGAAGGATATAAGTCTTATCAGGTTAACCAGAAATAAATGACTACTCACACTAAGTCTTGCTGCAATCAAAGAAGAAATGAAGAAATCCAAAGGCAAAAAAAAAAAAAAAAAAAAAAAAAAAAAAAACATAATACATTTTTAAGTTAAAAGAGATCATTTCAGTGCTTTTGGGGCAGTGCATACTAGAAGGAAAATAGGTGGTAGGGTAAGAGCAAGAGAGAAGAATAAAAAAAATAATAAAAGAAAAAGATATCACTGCTTTCTGATACTGTTAAATATTAGGATGAAATGTTGTACCTTGAAGATTTAAATGGGAGAGAGCCTTTTGAAATCCCAAGCTCACCCAAGCTCCATCTCAATGCAAGACCACCACACTGCTCACAGAGGAATCACTCACATTGAGTTTATGGTTATGTCATCCAGCCTATGCATAGGGAAGGATTTCTGACCACATGTGTGTACAGAGGACGTTTTATGGTAACTCTATTCTTCACCCACTGCATAAGAGTATTTAACACATTATGCAATTCCAATACCAGTAGTCATTACAGGCTACCTAACCAGCTTGTGTTCGATCAGGAGATCTACAAAATACACTAAATTTGATAGGTCTCAGTGTCAGCCAGTTCTCCAAAAAAAAACACTTCAAGTTCTTCAAGTTAAGAAAGTGGCTAAAAAGTCATAAAGTCATTGCCAGTTTAGAAGGAGACTTTTTAGCCACTACCAGCAGAACAACCAACAAAGAGTTTCAGCTGAAAGCAGACTGATCTGTCAGTGAGTGGGGTGAAATGGTCCTACAGGAAAGGAATTGTGTAGCATAAACCAAATCATTTGGAATGCTTTTCTCGTGTAGCTTTTAACAATAGGACAGATTTAATAAGGGGATTACGTTAGAAGTATTTTAGAAATGAAAGAGCAGAATTATTATCTTTTAATGCCTGTTGGAACTGAACTCAACTTGCAAGTATGGGGAAAATATTTTTTGTTAAAAAATGCTGATGATAGTAATGGGTAAGTGGGTAATGTCTGCCTCAACCCACAAGCTTCTCCATCCTATTTTCCCTCTCCATCCTGCTGAGGAGGGAAGAAAGAGAGTGCATTTGGCAGCCTGGCAAGGTTAACCCAGAACACTTGGGTAACTGCACGGTCATGACTGAGAAAAAAAGCCAAAACACTGAAATTGTTCTTTCATTTTCCTTGGCTTAAGGGGGAATGACATTTAGTGCTTTTATTTATTTATCACTTCCCTGAAGTTCTCTGTGTTCTCCTTTCCAGGCAAAAGGAAATGAGTGATAGCCAATGAATTCTTGCCATAATTCCTTTCTAATTGATGCATTTTGTAATACTTTCACTCCTAGGCCAAAATGTCAGGTAGAAAGTGGTGGGGCTCTACAGCCATAGTCTGATTGTGCAAGTTGAAATTTGTACTTCCCCTGAGATGAAGATCTTCCATGAGGATTCCTGAAGCAATGAAGGTAGGCAGTGGATAGACTAGACTAAAATTAGACATTGTACCATATGCCATAGCGGAAAAAGGAAAGGAAATGAATAATAATAATAATAATAATAATAATAATAATAATAATAATAATGGTATTGTGGTCACTCTCAGCTGGCTTTTTTTTTTTTTTTTTTTTTAACCTATGTTTTTAAAGGTTTCACTAATGTCTTCATTCGAGACAAGGTCTGCTTGAGGTCAGGACAGTATTGAGCCAGTCACTCGGTTGTGCACAAGTTTCTGCCTTTCCTCTGAGGAGCACCTCATCCATATGCATGGTTGCAGCAGAGGGTAGAAAAGGAACTGGTAGGCAGTGAGGTGAGGGGCCGAGGTGCTCTTGCTCACTCTTTTTCACACCCTCCTGTAGGTACATGGTCTCTCATCCTTCCTGGTGCCTTTCCCATAGATTGCTCCTTGGTGCTCTGTGAACTAGCCTCTTATTTTTATTTTTTTTCTTCCTTGAACATTTTGCACATGCAGTGAAAGTCTGTCAGCCTGATCATGGCTCGTTGTGTGATGGACACCATGCCACACGGCATCCCCATGGATACTTGTATTTCGGCAGACGAGCTGCAGTGCTCCTAGGGCGCTTGGATAAAGAGCTCAGTTGTGGGGCTCTGTGCAGATTATGTGCAGGAAGCCAAAGCAACAGTTCATACAGTAGTCTCTGATGCACTTCCACCTTTCCTGGCAGTCAGGTTAAGCCATCTCAGAAATCCCAGCATTGACAGGGAAATGGCTTGGTTTTCTGTTTCCTCCAGCCTGGAAATGTGTTCCCTGTCTGGCAAGACTTGAGCAAAATGCATCCATAATCCATTGCTCCCATTTATGGGAGCTAAGCTTGCTTTGCTTGAATTTAAATAAAGGTATTTGCACATCCCTGGTGATTTTTTTCCACCTGTATTTTTCTCTGTAATAGACTGTCTCTGTACTAGCAGTGACTGATCAATTGTTTGGGGGTTGTTTGTTTTCAAGGCAACGCGTGGGTGATTCTCGATTCTCTCCTGTGGCAGAGCATGCTGTTATCAATATGTTACTTTCTTTTCACTGGGAATGTAGCTTTCAGCAGGCATGTAAAATAAATGGGGTCTGTTTTAATTCAAGTGATGGTTTGGAAACGTGTCTGGTAAGCCAACTTCCAGAGCCTCTTCCCCCTTGGAACTGGCCAGCGTAAGACCTGCACTTGCAAGGTTTGTTTGGCTTTTTGTTTGTTTGTCTTTTCCCAATTAACAGAAGTTAGTATTTCAAAGCATCTGCAACTGGTAAAGGCCAGGAAGCTGGGCTGAATGCTCCCTGCAATCTCAAAAGAAATGCATTTGCTGCTCAAGGGGAATAGTGAGATTGGAAAGAGGCCTGACTTGGGCTGTCAGGTCTCTAAAGCAAAATCCATGCCTCGGTGTCTGAGCACTGATGGGGCCAAGAAAGCAGTGCTCACAGAAATGTGTGAGAACAGTGTTTCCTTCGAGTTTAGCAGAAACCATGCTGATAACCTGAACGATACGTCAGGTAGAGGAGAGGGCTTAGCCAAGCAGAGATGTTGCCAGCAGGGATGCTGGTACCACCTCAGCATGGCAGTGGGGACACAGAAGCAGTACTGGAAAAGCAGCTTATCCTCCAGCATCCCTGCAGTCCTTGGCAAAGTGCAGCAGAAAGCTGTGTCCTGCCACGGACTGGAGGTGGTACCTCTGGCCACACTCTCCGTATCTCCTTTCCCCTTCCACACACAGTTTATTTGCTTTATTTAGAGACAAAGACTAGCTCACTCAGTTAGTGCCTTCTGACCGCAGAGTGGTTTCTGTCTCATTTAGTGACTTTAGGCAATGCTGAAGTTCAATGAGGAGGAGCAGGGACTCGGCTGGAAATGCCAGTATGCCTGCCAAACTGTCACCCGAGGTGTTTTCAGATGAGGATGTCTGCAGAAATTATACTGAGGCTTGGCACCACCAGGCAAAGCTATTCTCTTACATCTATTGCTGACTAATACAGACAGCATAGTCTGTCACCCCATTAAGAAGCAGCAGTTATACTGAAAAAAAAAAAAAAAGAGTGGGATTCTTTAGGAGCAACTTTTTTTTTCACCTAAAAAGAACCATCTCACATAAAGAGTCAGTCCATTGCTGCAAACTTTATTCATTTTATTTTAATTTCCTGAATTATTTTCATTTCACTCTGAAATGGTGCTTTGCCTGCCAGTGGGTGTTGAAGGGCTGATGCCAGTGCCCCAGGAGTACTTGTCCCACTGCATAGGTGAGCATCGCAGTGCAGCCCCTCCAGCGGGGTCTGCCCACAGCGGAGGTGCCCCGAGGGCCAGTTGCCCCACACCTCATCCTGCCTGCCACTGACCCCTCCTCGTGTGGCACAGCGGAGGCAGGACCGGGAGCCCTGAGGCCAGTCCCAGCAGCTGCCCGCGGGCAGGCCGTGCACATGAGCATCGCTCAGCACCTGCTGGTATCAGGCTGCAGAATCAGGTCGCCTTGGAACGGGGGGTCGAGTAGGAGCCATTGTTCACCTCCATGTCTAGTGCCTTGCAGTATTTTTTTTAGTGGGGAGTTTGTTGTTGTTAGACGTGTAAGGAGTGGGGTTTTTGCTCCCCTCTGTAAGCTCAGCTTGGGGTCTCATTGTCGAGCTGTGCTCTTTCTGCCTCACACATCATTACCGATAATAATAAGTTTTCTGAACAAGAGAAATCTTGAAGCTTTAGCATTTTTACCGTGCAAATAGAAGGATCATCATCTCAGCTGTTCATGCGGACCGAAATCCTCCTTGCTTCTGTGGCCACCTCAGTGGGACTAAAACAGCCAAGAAAAAATAAGCATGAGCCTTTCCTACAGTTAAAATTTCAAGGGCATTGTCTCATTCAGTTCCAGCTTTATGTGTCATGAACAGTGGGATTTTCCACACTTCTCTTCACAGATCATCCTACAAACTTCTTACAGCTTCTTTCTATGTAAGGTTTTCCTGACAGTCTGTCCCTATTTTTCCCCCCTTCCTACCCGATTGTGTGGCCTTATGCCCAGCATTTCAGGTATTTGCTTGCTGCAAAGCATTACAGGAAACTTCTGGCAATACCTGGCTAGCTTGTAGAATCCAGTATTGCTGTTTTTCTCTGTCAGCAGAATAGAATAAAGGTATCTCCTTCTATAACTGTGGATATTTTTATTTAGACACGAATATTTAGTCTTGCTTTGCTTGTGTGTTGCCATCAGCACTGCTGGCAGCAGTGGCATTAATTCCTGTTGGATGCATTAACTAAAGGAAATTCCAGCTCCCGAGGTATCATTCGTATTCTCAGTGACTGGTGACCAAACTGAAGAAGTCTATTTAGTTACAAACTGTTACAAAATGCTGAGAATGGAGTCTTTGGAAATCTTATAAGTACATTTTATCTGGACTCTTAAAAATCTCTTACCACTTCTGACAAATGCAGGAAGTTCTACAGCCAGCCTTTCTATAGAAATTAAGTTTATGGGATTACTCTGTGTGTTTCTTGTCCACTAGTAGTGGACAGCTAAAATCCTTAGTATAATTTAGTATAATTTGATTGTGGGTGTTTTTTTTGTGTGTGTGGCTTTTTGTTTGTTTTTTTAAGTCATCACTTTTTGAGGCACCAACAAATAAGGAGCAGGATTTCTCTGTTTCTTTTGCTGATTGAATGGATCGTCTTTATTCTGGAGTGCCAGGGGAGTTTGGATCCACACTGAGCTGATGAAAAGCACTCTTCGGCACAGCTCTCAGACATTGATCATACTCTTTTAAGCAGACCTCTCTTTCTACCTCTTACATCACTTTGGTTGAATTTGTCTTTTGGAATTAATTTTAAACCCAAATAGTGATTTTTTCTAGATGCTGAAATAGCCTATCAGAACTGATCCTTTCTTTCAAAAAATATGCATTCCCAAAGCTCAGATGGAAAGAGGCTTAAATAAGTCAAAGATGCCATTTGGGGACTAAACTATTCTCAACGTTTAAGAAGAGAAAATAACTTATTTAATAGATCCATCATTTGTGCTAGTAAAAGAAATTCACACTAGGGCATTTACAGGATTGTGGGTTTAAACGGTGCACTCCTTGTGGCTTTTTGTTTTTATCTTTAAATCCTCGGCAATAATGCTTATGGCACTTGAAATGGCCCTGGAAAAGCTACAGTGAGGAGAGCCCACTGGTAATTCCAGGTGCTCGGTGGTAGGTGCTAAGTTAGCAAATGGGAATCCCATCCAAAATCGCTGACACATGTAGCCCACACTGCCCATGTATTGACTTTTCTGAAAGACAGATGAGGGTATATGTATGACATTTGTCACTATTAGCATAAAAATATGTTGATCTTAAAGCACAGGGCTTCTTTAACCAAAGTTGTCTGTAATACTTAATCGAATGTCATACAAACTAACTGGAAATATTCCAATATTTGTCATTCCTAATGAATCTTTCTGCACTGCATCTCTTTGCTTATGACCACATAAAATTAACTACTGCCTTCATGTGTTCCTAAGACTCTAGCTTTTAACCATATACAGACTCTACATCTTGAAACTGAAATATATATTTAGCTCCAGTGTGGTTTGCAACCCAGGTAGCAAAGCTGAGCTATGCTTGCTCTGCTGCCCAACCTGTAGCAGCCACGGATGCTAGCTGTGCCGAGAAGAATGAGATTCTTCAGAATTCCAGCTGGAAATCATCTGAGGACAAGCACATGCAAATTTGCTTCACTTCATGCATGTTACCTGCCGTTGGCTGGTCTCAGAGGAGCTATAACTCACACCTAAGTGTTTGCAGAATTGAAACAAACCCCAGGTGTGGCTGTACCTTGTGATGTCCCTTCCCATGCAGCACGGCCCATTGCAGTGGGGCAGTGCTGTAGGGCACGGAGCTGGGGGGTCTGGGCTGAAGCAGCAGTGGTCCTGCTTATTGGGGCCTCGCACCCAGAAAGAAGGCAAGGAAAACCCTTGCAACAAGTCAGTCCAGCAGTCAGAGCACCCTGCAGCCTGCGAGGAGGTGCAGAAGAGGAGGGAGGCAGGTAGCACCAACATGCCTTGCCTTTTGGTCACAACGGTAACAGTTTTGAGGTTCAGTATTGCCAGGAGCTTTACTTAAAGGGTGGTTAGCAGTTACTTTTTGCCAAGGCTCTGTTTGGAGGCTGGGGATGTTTGAGCTTCAGGGGATCTAGTGATCTCTCAACCTTGACAAGTTCTTTTCCTTATGAACAAGACCAAGAAGAGATATGCTTGAGGGCCAACAAACGGCAATCCTGAAATCTGGTGTGAAAACCCTCCCAGCCAAAAAAAAGCTCATGAAGGTGTTGTATTATTTTTCTACTGATTTATTTTTTCCTCTTGCAAGGAACAACCTAAAGAATGGGTGATTGCTCCTAAATCTTGAATCAATTCCATGTAGCTCTGCTCCTCAGCCTTTTTTTCCCTCTTCTGGGCATCTTTAGAAGGACGATGAACACAGAGAATTGGAAGGAATGGGTAATTTGTTATAGGTGACTGAAATATGTGAGGAACATTAGATGTACTTAGTAGTCAAAGGTCAGAATTAACATTTAGGTATCTGAACACATACATTTAGAGGAAAAGGTATGTTAAACTTGAACCTCTATTAGAAATGATCACAAAATTCATATAAAACATTTTCATATCGGGAAACAGGATTTTCTCACCGATTTCTTGCATGTTGGCAGCTCTAGTCTCCCTATCTGTTTGAGATAATCTTCACAGAGGACCCTGTGTCTGGAAACACCAATCCAAGATAAGCATCCAAACTTGAGTGCTTTACTGAGCTAATTTTCAGACATTGTCTGAAGCTTTTTATTTTTATTCTGTGTGCAGGCTCCGAATCCCTGAAACATTGGTGATTCACTTGGAATTAATTAATCTTGCCTCCCTCCATACTCTTATTTTCTCAATAGCTTTAATTCCTTTTTCCCTCCAAAGTGAGGATTCCCTCTATATGAAGTAGTCACTGTACCTGTCTGGCCTGTACCAACAGACTTTCAGAGCTTCATTGGGGTTGTGAGACTATCCCTGACCAGGACAGGCTTTCAGTGAGCAGATCCTAATGCTACAATCCCCTCACAAACACATCTAAACTCGCTTGATTTCCATCAAAGATTGGGATTCTCAGGTCTGATTTCTTGGTTTTATTTATTTTGTTCCAGTTCAGCTTTTCAGCACATCACGAAACATTTACAAATACCTTGAATTATGCATTTCCCATGGGATGCAGAATCTTTAGTTTAAAACCTTTGTGGTTTGTTTTTATATACGCACACGTGCACACACACACACACACGCACGTATATCTTATTCTGGCACTATTTTTTCCCAAATGGAAGATGGTTGTAAAAGCTGATCTAACACAGCAACATGATGCAGTCAGTGGTTTGTGGGGAAAGGAGGGTAGGGGCTACAATGCTGGGGGGTTGATAGTTGCGGGGCTGCAGTGCAATGAGAGTTCTGTGTTCCTCTGCAATAAACCATAAAGCCCACAGTGTGTAACCCACCAGAAGTGAATTACTGAATAATTACGGGGAAGTGATCTGTGATTTGTAGGCGCCACCATCTGGGCATAACGTCTGTCAGCAACTGGAATAAGTGCAATTGCATAAGAGAAAATCTTCAAGCCCAAGCAAACCTGATTTTTTTCCTACCAATAATATAGGATTTTCCTCTAAATAAATGTGTGTGCATACCCTCACACACACACACACTCCGTCTATGAATGTTTGGGGATGATAACTGTGAGGTAGCAAGGATGGATTTATTTTTTATTTTTTTTTAAGATTTAATTACATCTTAGGCTGTTGGGACCATACCCACTAAATCAAGGTGGAATTTCTACTGCATGTCTATGGCAGCATGCTGGTCTGCATCAGAGCCAGCTAATCAGGGGGATGCAGCCCCCTGGCTGCAGGCAGCATGGAAGCAAACCCCCTGCGCGACCAGGAGACCTCCAGGAGAGCTCCCAAATGGTCCATTCCTCTTCCAGCCCTTGGGGTATTGGGCTCACTGTTTTTTTTTCCACCGGTATCAGTTGGAGAATGAAATAGGTTTGAGTGGAAACCCAGGCCATCATTGCATGACAACAAAACTCAGGAGAGTCTGAGTCATTCACCCGATGATGAGGGAGGGATGATCAGCTTCCCGTGGGCAGCAAAGGCCATCCAGGAAAACCCAGTGCTCCCAGACCCAGGGCCCCTTCCTGGGGCAGAAGCAGAGGCTGGACGTGTGTGACCTAAGGCACGACAGCTGGGTGAGGTTTCAGTGATTTCATCCTTACTGGATTAAAGAATCTTCCATGACGAACTGAAAGGACTGGTTTGGGCTTGTCTTTTTTTTTTTTTTTTCATTGACTGTTGAATGCTTTTGTGGGGGTTCCTTCTGGCAGAAGAGCCCTGGGGTACGTTTCTGGATCACGTTTCCCAGTGGTTCATGTGGGTTGGCAAGAACAAGGCAGTGACCAGTGTGACCCCAGAGGTAAAGTCCTGACAATACTGAAGTCAACAGGACCTCCTAATTCCTCAGCTCTAGATACATCATCCCTGTGGAACTATCCAAATGAATAAAGTATCTAATGAAATACAAGAGAAAAGTTGGGTCTTTAAATGAGACTTGCTATGAAAAGAGCAGAATCGCTATGCTGGGACAAAGCAGATCATAGGCACATGTTGTTTCTGTTCCTTCCCTCCTGCTTTCTTTTCTAAAATTCCTATCGGTCCCATGAGGAGCAGGAGAATAAACCTGTTGTCAGTTTTATTGCAGAGCTGGCTGCCTAAACTGATGTCTCACTGCAACATGGTTATAAAAAGGAAAAAAAGAAAAACTGCCAAAAAGCCTTGCTGATGTAAATGATATTCCTGTTGGAAGACTCTCCAGGAAAGGGCCTCTAAAACAGGAGAAGCCTAATACATACAGCAGTATTTTCAAAACACCGACTTAAAAATTTAAAGCCCTCTGGCTTTTTTTTCACTGCTGTGAGCTCTAAGGAGAGCTGCCAGAGCTCTACTCCAAAAAGGATGGAGAGAACAGACCAGCATACAGCAAAATAGAGTGATCTGGTGGGGAGATTAATTTAAAACCAGCCTGTGAGACAAATAACATTCCATATTTTGGAATATAGCCTGACGTATAGTTGCTCACACTTTTTACTGTAACTTCAAGAAATTGCCATCAGTGCCACCCCTGAGTTTTAGCATCCAATGCACATTGCTCCTTTTTTTTCTTTTTCTTTCTCTAAGAGAGGTGTTGGGGTTTTGCAGTTTCTGGTGTCATTCTGCTGACAGAGATTGCTGCCACGAGTTGTTCCAGGGTCTGGGGTGACAGCTCAGCTGTGGGCTGCGTGTGCTGTGGCATCCCAGCAAGCCCTGCATTCCCCGCAAAGCCAGGTTTGTTACCTTGTGTTTAAGAATGTCAGTGCACTTGGAAAATTAATTAAAATCTTAACTTTGTCTTGGGTTTGCATAATTAAGTTTGAAATCTCACGAGAATAATTTTCCTTGTAACGTTGCTTGTATCTCTTAGTTAAAACCAGGCAGAGAGCAGTACCAGTACAACGCTCACTGAAGGAATGTCCGTTAAGATGAAAAATAACCAGAGAAAGGGACTGAGTTCTAAAACAACATAGTTCAGCTTGTTTTAGTTTGAGACCAACACATCAAACTGTTCATTGATTACAGACACTCTGCCTGGCCTTTCTGTGATGAAATAGAAGGCTTCCCAGAGGACAATTCAAGGGGTCAGTCCTGCTCTCCTAGCCCTCGGAGCCACCTGTGAGCCAGAACTACTAGGGGTTTGTGTGCTTCCTGCCTGTTCCTCATTGCCAATGCCTCCTCAGAGCAGGGTTAACTACTGGCTTTCACTGGTCTCTGCTTGAAACTTTAGAAAACAAATGTTTAAGGATCCACCCGAGCTCTCTTCTGAAAAGGAGTGATGTGAAATGAATATTTGTTGGACTATTGATCTATGCTTGTTCTTAAATACACTGCAGCCTTAATAAATGCCTTTGGTCCATCCCTCTGCTGCAGTAAATTACTGCAGCTCAATGAGCTGAGCAGATTTACATCATCTGAAGACACAGCCCTTTGCATGTTGTAGCAGCCTGCTCTTTAAGGACGCGGAAGTTAGTGTGCCCTTAGAGCGCTTCTAGCGCATGCAAACCCACAACCGGATCTTTGGGGTCACAGGGTGAGCCTTGGTGAAGAAGGGCAAGCACCCTGGCTTGTTGTGTTCTTTGTGTCCTATCTCACGCATTGCTTTGCTAACATAAAGTAGTTGGTTTAGGGGGAGCCTGCACACCCAGTAGTCCCTATGCTCCCCAGGAAGACGAATGTCTGTGCTGCCCTTGTGCCTGCTGCACCTCACCCGCAAGCCAACCCCATTTCCAGAGTTATGCAGTGTGCAAGTGCTCTCCCTTTTATAGGCGTTTTATGACTTTTATGTTTGGAACATATAATTTTAATGGGTGGAAACCAAATTAACTCCAAACCCCAGCTGACCAGTCCTTCTTGTGAAGACGGTTGAAATTCTGTTTGTTGCACTCCCAGCTCTCCAAACCGCGCTAACCTCTTGGCCCCCTCTACTTGCTCTGTGCAATGGGAGATCCAGAAATTAGTGCCATTTAATTCTGCTTTGCTCTTGCACTATAGTTCCATAGGTCACAACAGTTTGAATTTTCCTAACATAAGGAAGTCAACCAAAAGTTTTCTCCCCAGCAACACCACACATGTACACTGGTAGAGTGAGGACCTGTATGCATTTGCAAGCTACTAATTGCGAAGACTTGCAGTGTAATGGGATTGTGGTAGTTTATATAAATTCTAAATAAAACACAAATGCAGATGGACTTTGAATATTAAGAAATCTCCATCTGTTATTTGGATGTGTTCCTCTGCTATGTGAGATATGCAAAGGGAGTGGGGAATAATAGATCCAATATTAATCTCATACTTCAGATACCTGCTGTGTTCCTGCATGTCTGATCTATTCTTCCCTTTCTGCTGAATATCTCAGCATTGCATTTATTTCTGGATATACTTTTACCTCTTTCAAAAGCTTCCTGTTAACTAGTTGTAATACAAAATATGCATTGTAATACAAAAAAAATGCATTTAACTGTTATATTGATTTGCTCACAAGGTACTGCAGTTGTGAGATAACTATATGTTGGTAAATACTCTATTTTACATCTCCAAGGTTAAGATTAAGATTAGAGAAGACCAAAAAAACATCCAGCAGACTCTTCCTGTATCTGTTGGGAAGACTTGCAGTGCACTGTTATTGTAACAAAAGGATGTGTAGGAAGGGAGGGGGGATTATGCTTCAGGTCTCCAAACACTGCAGCATTTTCTTCCCATCATATTATGCATCTTTCTCTAACTTTTCCTCTCTCAGATGACTTTTCTGCCTATGTCTGAGTGTTCCCTAATTCTTTTTAGGCCTGTTACGTTTACCTATAATTCAGTTTGATCACCGGCCAAAATAGCACATTTTTAAGGCGCTCGGGGCTTGTGATTTCCTGAGCAGGCAGTACATCACTGTTAACTGGTTCTTTTTATTTGTTTCTTGCTACACGCATGTGAACACGCGAAGTTTCACTGTGATGTGAACTTGCAGCATCTGTGGCCTGACAGTTACTCTTCACATAATGCCAGAACGGAATGTTATATATGGACCTTGGTGCAAATGTTGTATCCCATTGATTCAGACAGCTGTAAAGACAAGTCTGGGGTTTAAGGTCTTCCCAGAACTGAGGGCTCCTTTTCATCAGTCCTTGTCTCCACTTCACCCCTCTTGGGGGTATTTCTTGTTTGAAAGTTTCTGTACCTTTCACATGAATTCAAGCTTTGGGTCTTTGGTGTTGCATGCAACAGCTCCCAGGCAGCTGGGTAATCTCCATTGGCACCAGTAAGGGGCACTTACCAGAGAAAGGTTTGAGGGGGATTAATTGCTTGATCTGGAAATCCTACAACAAGAATGAAAGAGGAATTTCATGGCATTGTTTTACAGACCTGCTTTTTTGCTAACGCTGTGCTTTCGTTAGCAGAGACAGGAATATATGCTGACACTGCAGAGCTGAAGTTTGAATCTTTTCCAAACTTCTTTACTGACCAGGAGCCTTAAAGGTTTTTGAGAACTACAAAGGAACATCTGGGTAACAGAATTCATTGAACAGAAGTCTGCTAGAGTCTCTCCAGGGCTACCTGCACCCTGCTTGGTTTCCTGTTATAGATTATTTTAGAGGGAGGTTTGGCATCCATCCGATACTGTCAGATCTTCCAGCAATAGCATCTCTTCTGATCTCATCCACTGTGTTTGTTATAGCTGTTTTTCTGTACATTTCCATTGTTCACAGGTTCTGATTCTAACTGCATCAGAGTGCAGAGTCTGTGGTGTCCTTTACCCAATATACTCTTTTATATTATGTACCTTTGACTCTGGCACTAGTCCCATAAAGAGTTACCCTTACCTTAATCTCCTTCACTCTACTATGCAGCAGCAGGAACCAGCATGACTTGAACTTTCTCGTGTAAACTTGCATCTATTGTGTGCTTGTTTTCCTTTCTACTTTTCAATATTAACTCTGCCAGCTGTTTATTAGAAATATCTTTCATCTTTTCAGAAATTGCTTGCATTGGTATCTTGAAAGGTGCTGTATCTATGATTAAATTTCTATCATGGTGCTTAAGGGAAAAGTCTACTGCTGATCTATTGCCAGTTGTCTTTGTATCATTTTCAAGTTATCGATCAGCTAGGTTGGGAACGTCTCAGCTTATGTTGGTATTATGTTTTCTGGTGTCCTCTTTAATTTTTTGGTTCAGATTTCCAAAATCTTGTTACATTCAGCCATTTGCTCAAAGTTAGTGTCTTGGAATCTCTCGTAATGAAATCTGAAAAAAAAATTTTTTTTGAAGAGATTTTACTTCATATGCTTCACTTTCATACTTGCTGTTTTCTGTGACCTGTTCTAAGTTCTTGAGTGTCGTATCTAGCAACCTAACTCCAATCTGGGGGACACTGGTAGAGACCAAGCTTTGCTGCTAAACTCAGTTTCATGTCATCACTGTGCTGTTGCCACTGGGACGCCAAGTAAGGCAGTGTGAGATGAAACCTGGGCTTTCTGCCCCAAGCTTCTATACAAAAGATTCTGGCACCATTTCAGTGTCGTGACCTGCAGAGCAAAGAAGATCTGCAATGCAGCATTTGTAAGAGCAAGTGGATGCTCTAGTAGTCTCAGCTTAAGTCTTGGGTTTAAAACACATAAAGAAGAGTCCAAGAAATGACAAGTCTGTCCTTCACCCTTTTGAATGTAGTAAACAGAACTCCTTGCAGGTGTAGATCTCTTATGCCTGACTGGAAAAGAAGAGCCTGTCTGTTCTGCATATAGAAGTAAAGTTCTCTTCCTGCATAAAAACAGTCCTGTGTTAAAACTGGTGTGTTTGGTCAAAATATGGTTTCTCAGTTATGTTGGACACTCTACAACACCCTTGTACTAGATGCTGTCTTCCAGGCAGCATTCAGAGTTGGCTTCTGTACATCATCTGCTGCTTCAGCAGTGGTAACAGCATTAATTACAGGAACTCTGGAATATTTTCCTTGAGAAATATCCAGAGCTGATGACACCTAAACCCACACGCGTGTAAGAGGCGAGTGTCATGTGCCTTTGGATTTACACACAGTGGTGTGCTTGCATGTGATAGTTGTATTTGCAGAAGGCCCCAGCTAACCTTAAGCTGCTCCACAAAGTTGTTGTGGTGTTTTTTTTGTTGGTGGTGGGTCAATTTTTGTTTACCAGGGATGATTTTAAGAGCATCCTTAGAACTAAACAAGTTCAAATGGTCTCCTAAATGAGCTATTTAGGACTCTTTTGGTGTGTTGCGTTTTTAGTAACCATGCCAGCAGAAGAAATTCCTAATGCCATTTGTCTTTGCATACAGTTAGACAACTATCACCTTCTCCATTTGTTCACAACCATCATAGCTTTATATGTTTTCAGCTGAAGATGTCCTTAATGTTCTTATCCTTAATATGATAAACTATAAATTCAAAATGAGCTTCATATGAGGAATATGAAAGTGCCTATCCCCCAGTTTTGTCCCATCTTTATCATGCTCCTTGCTGTTATTGACATGGACAATTCATTTTGTCACCAGCCAAAAGCCAGTTAGTGGTCTCTGTTAAAAAAAAAAAAAATACAGTGGACTAATGAGATGACCAAGTTCTCTACTGACAGCAGACTAACAAAGGAATTATGCCAGCAAACACCAAGTCAGCAGGAAGGTTTGTAGGCAGCCTGTGCCTCAGCCGTCAGTCACTGCAGGTGCAGCAGCCACAGTGAGACCCCGAGTGTGACAGTGCTGGAGTCAAACAGATCCACCACATGGAGTGCTGCTGGGACCATGGTTCAGCAGTGCCACTGACCTTGGCATGACCATTAATCTTCTCTGCAGTGTGGAACACAGTGAAAAAAAAAAAAAATTGTACTTCCTATAAAATGCCACTGTTGGTGAATTTAGACTAGGCGTTGTGACAGATCTGCAGTAGTATTTCAGTATCTAAGGTTGGCGTCACTTACAAAAAGCACATCAGGCTTCTGCTTTTCATTGGAGTGACTCTTCCTAGTCCTGACAGGCTGTGCTCAATCAAAGTCTGATGCTACCCTTTATGTTACACTCTTTTCAGTGGTTTCCCCACCATTTCAATTTTCTTTTGCTCAGAATTTAATTCACAACAAGAACCAGTTCAGTGAATAATCTACATTTATATATTTATTGTTTATAAAAGCCCAGAATATGCACATATTCTGCCTTTGAGGCAGAACAGAGACTATAGCTTTGGGCTGAAGGATCAAGGAATCCTCAAGATTGCCGATGGATACAGCAGACATCTCCTCAGAGGTTTCACTGGAAACGTCAGCAAGCCCTCTTTTTGATGAGTCCACTTAAATGTAGGGGCTCAGGTTTCTTCTTGGTTAAATTAGCTGTGGAGGATGTTAGGCAAACAGAAAATGTTGTCTTCAGCACCAAGAGTATGGGAATGGCCAGCACGTATGAATCCCCATCACTGTGGTCTATGTGGTGGAAGTCTGGTTCAGCTTACCTTGGAACACCATTTGCTTTTCCACCCAGGTTTGCCATTTCTGAGGTTAAATACTCAGGCTCAGGTTAAATACTGGGACATAATGAATAAGATGACACAGCAGCTTCTGCTTCCCATTTGTTTTGGAAAAAAGAAGTCATCTACACTTGATTCACCTTGCTTTGTACACCACGGATGTGTATTAGGCCTTCTCTGACTCCTGCTACCAGCTTATGAGAAGGAAATATCCCATTCCTGCAGCTGAGCTTCCCTTGAAGAAGATCTAAGAATATGGGTAGCCCACATAAATAAATAGAAAGAACCTAAGTCCTCGCTGTTTGGCAGGTTGCACTATGAGGTCTGCTGTGAAAAACTTTGAAGGTTATGAGTCTAGAGCTTAATATTAGCATCCGTAAGCAGTTCAGCATAGTCCTCTCTCTGACAGCTTCAATTTAGCTTCATGTCTAATGGCTGTGAAGAAGACACAAGACCCCTTCCCATGGGGTCACCAGCTGTGGTAGGGGCTGCAGCTTCAGAGAGAAGCGGGATGGTTCCCTGGGACCAAGAGCACCCCGGTCTAGTGAAGGCCGTTAGAGGGAAACTTTAATCCTTTGCTTGTGCATGGAAACTGCTCTGTGGTGTTTGGACTTAATGTCTCTTCCTCTTAAAGGAAATTTAGTTACCTATTTCACAGGAAAGGAGGAAAGCAAGAACGCAGTCTAACAAAAAGCAGAGACATACAAGTCACTAGGTCAGTATATGAAGCCTGTAAAGACTTTGATTTTTTCATAAAACTGAAATTAGCAGAAAGTGTTTCAGGGTAATATATAAAACAAGATGGCACAGCTGTCACAACCAAATTCATCGCTGATTTATAGGATTATGGCTAATAGTTACGGGAATGCTCCTTGGGAGGGATGTGGGAAGAATGAAGAGGGGAGACCCCACCATTTCTCTGAATTCTGTCTTCCCATTTGCTGAGTGCTTGTACCATGATCTGTGTTTATGTGAAAGGCTGGAGAGTAGCTGGCTCCAGTAAAGCATTTTACAGATCAAACTTTAGGGCTATGACAAATTCAATCACAAATGGAAATGTAAATGGCATGGTTTGGGCTATCTGTAAGGCAATGCTGGAGTCCAAATACTTTGAGGAATTGTATATGATCTCAGATGTGAAACAGAAATGCTGATATATGTCTGGGCAGAAAAAACGAAAAAAAGTTTTGCATGGGTAGAATGTGAGAAAAAAGCTGTTAGGAAATATCCACCACCTTCTACCTAACATTCTGTATAAGTTTTCATCCATTGACTAAAGAGGGACGGCGTGCTGCCCGATTCTTGGGTGAAGGGCTGGTTAAGGGAAAAGGGCTGGTTAAGAGAACCCTTTTCATAGAAGAGATAAATACTGCATTTCAGTGTGAGGGACAAGTTATCTCAGATGTGGTAGCTGTTTCCTAGATGTTCATAATCTGAACCTTTCCTCAGTGCACGTGGAATAAGGCATCCATAGGCATGGACTCCTTGTTGTCCCTGCTCTGAGCAGGAGGTTGGATTGGAAAACCTCCCGCAGTCCCTTCCAGCCTCAGTCGGCAGCTGTTGTTGTTTTTCCAAAGTTTGCAGCAGTTCAGCATTTCTGACTGGTCACACCGATGTAATAGAAGCTGGAAGTTTTCAAGGATGGTTTAGTGAATGTCGACGAAAGCACAATTATGCAAATACAAACAAAATTATGCTGGCCAAAAAAGCATCCTAGTTAGAAGGAAATGTGAAAGCAGAGATTTAAATATATATATATATATATATAAAGAAAGGAAGGAAGGAAGGAAGGAAGGAACAGTTTGGTGCCCAGAAAGATCAGACACAGCCACTGTGTCTGGATGTTCATGCTACAGTTAGCGAATAATGTTTGATGGCACTTGAAAGGGGAAGAGGTTTTGAATGGGTCTGAGGAACTCCTGGAGTCTTTTGAAGGCAGAGATAACGAGCCTCTGCATGTGTGCACTCTAAAGTTATTTCAGTTGCAAGATAAAGCAAATTTAGAAGAAAAAAAAAAAAAAGAAGAAAAGAAAAGAAAAAAAAAAAAAAAAAAAAAAAAGGAAGCTTTAAGATCCCAGAGTTAATACCACAGCTGAAATAATTTCTCCATTCATTCAGACATAGGGTTTACATTGAATCTTTGAGGTGGTAGAAGACAAGACTAAAATGGTAGAGCAGGACATCAGTCAGGGAATTTGTGTGGTTGTGCAGTAACTGGCAATGACAATTGGACAGTCTGGAAGTATAATTTTTGTTTCTATTTCTTTAACAATGCCTTGTAGGAATACAGATGCTGCATGCAGTATCACTGTTCTCCAGTGCACCAGGCTGCTGTTTTTGGGTGGCTTTCCTCTGGACCCTGACACAGGGAGTTTATCAGAGTTTTCCAGGTCCTTGTGTCACTTGTTGGACTGCAAACACGGGCCAGTCTTGGCTGATGGAGTTGCATGGTGGGAGGATGCAGACTGAGGAGCTTTTCTGTGGCACAGACAATCCCTTACTGTGCCTGCTTCATAAATCGGACATAGCCGCACTGCGCTGCTGGCTGCCTTTCCCCTGGGGCAGCTCAGAGCCCATCTGCAAGCAGTATCCCAGTCTCATGCAAGGAGCAGGGCGCAGGACTGCACAAGCACCTGGTTTGTGCATGCAGCTCGGGGGCTGCTTTCTGCAGCTTTTTGAGGAGTCTGTATTCAGTCTGTCAGCTAATTCAGTATGTGTCTGCTTCCCCAGCAACTCCATGAACAGATGTCATTAGCTACCTGTTTCTTAAAGCTGCAAGGAATCTGTTTTCTGGAACCAAGCATCATTTTGCAAGACATCACTCCGCTGCAGCTCCCCAGGGGTGCGGAGTGACCCTGTTGGCAGCAGTGGCCGTGGGTTTCGAGGGACGAGTCTGTGTTGTGGCTGGTTCAGCCTTTGTCCTGGGATGTGGAATTCTTGGCACGTGTACAAGTGATGGAATGGGAATGTTTCTGTTCATCTAGAAAGCCAAATTTCTCATTAAAATTAGTCATTAGTGAAATTAGTGAAAGTATCTATTAATATACGCATTATCATTTGCAAATCTGCTGCAGGCCTACCAGTTCCAGAATCAATTTAGATGGCCATTTCTCTGGCTTTGGCTATGTAATATACATGGCTGAGTTAATTCACATTAAGCATTAAACCCCTTACAGTTTTTGCTCTTTTTAACAAATGTTAGCAATGCATAGAAGATTTTTTTTTTTTTAATTTCAAGTTTATGGGCTAATTTCGGCTTATTCTAATTTTATATTTAAAACAATTTCCTTCTTTAACATGTTTTCAAGGATAATCTGTTATTGAGAACACTAACGACCTTGGATATTAAGTTCTAACTTTTATTTCCCTGTGGCTGCTTGCTATATCAAAATGGAGGAGGTACGGGGCGATGCTGGCAGCTCATATGCCTTTTGCCTTCCAATGGACTGATACTTAATGCATTTTCCTTTAGATTGTTTTGTTTTCAGTGGTGTTCTTCTGAAAATTGCATTCCTGTCTCATCCCATGAATCATAAATTATGTCTTCTGTGTGGGCTTTGGTATTTGTTTCCATTCCTTGCAACTCCTACATATAAGTGGATTTTGATGCATATTGTGCTAATATTATGATTGCTGCTGGCTGTGCTGTCTATGTCTCAGGTAACCTTACTGATCTTTATTTCACTCAACTACCAGCAGTTTTGCTGTGCCTGACCTAATTTCAGCCACTGAAGATGCGCTAAAATATTGATATGAGCAGAGAGGTCATTTTTCTTTAACCACAACAATAAAAATAGTCTAACATTTTCCAAGGAAGATACAGATTCTGGTAGTTTTATGTAACTGCATGAGCAGTGCAGAGAAGCTGAGGAATTACATTCACACAAGTTGAAGGTCCTAGTCCCAAGGGACCCAATGATTTCAGACAAGAGAAAAAGCACTTTGTGGACACATAAGCATACATATGCACACAGAGTGATGTCTTGAAGACAATCTCAGATAAAGGTAGAAAAATAAAGATTTCTGAAGGTTAAGAATTAATTTTAAAAAAGAAATTGCTCCCGAATATTTGTACATATATTTAATAAAAGTGCAGACACTTTGTAACAAAGTGTAACTCTCTTCAGCAGTGCCTGTAACTGCTTATTTAAAATACCAAAAGCTTTTTTGGGTCTTTTCTTTAAGACTTTTTTTTTTTTTTAAGCTGTCCCTTCCCCCTCAACTTACTGCATTTGTTGGCTGTGAACAGTGCCTGAACTATGAGGGCTGTATATCGATCTCACCAGCCTCTGTTTGCATTATTTAGCTCTTGAAGAGCATCTGCTGAACATCCATCAGTATGGGGTGTGTGCCACCACCATATGGACTGCCAACTGCTGGCAGAGCCAGGGAGGTGCCATTATGCTCCCATATATTCCCATACAACAATGCCATTAACATCTGGCGTACCATGGCACGCGCTTAGTTTTGTGGTACGATAACAGCAGATTATTCATTCCTAACTACAATGAAGATCCTTAATGGGAGTGATGGTACTGACTCAAAATGAAGTTAGACAAAAAGGCTTACTGCAGCTATCCAGCTGTGTGGACTGTCACACGTGAAGGTCACACACTGAAATTTGTTCCTACTATGAGTACAAAAGCAGGATTATTGTACCACTCCTTCTAATACTGCCTTCTGCCTCCATCTGAGACATGGGAAGGCAGTGACTGCAGAAAGGGTTTCCTCAAAATCCATTTTGAGTTACGATTTAGGTCAGAATGGCTTGATACTTACAGGCATGGTGGTCTGCAGGCCAGCAATGCCACGAGTACAATGTCCACACACACACACACACATACACAAAAAAAGGAATTTTCTTCAAAATAAAGCAGTGTTCTGTATTGTATAATGTTTTACTGCTATAAGGCCCAAAAGTCTCATTATGTGTCGAGTGACCAGATTTGCTGGTAGCTGTCAGAACTATGTTGCTTTCTGTTTGGTGACCATATTTCCTGCTCTCCAGCTATGGACAAATGGCAAAAATGATCTCGTGGTTTCCCTTTTCTATGCTTTGTACCTCTTTCCATGGCCCTGAATTTGCTGTATGCTTTAAGTTCATATTCACGCTGATGTGTTTTGCTGGATTGGGGCTTAAATCCAAATCCTTCACCCTCTGGTAGGATGAGGTTACAGATATGTTTCAGATTCTCTTGGAATACATTTCTGGCTCACCGAAATTTGCTGACAATTTTTTTCTCTATCCCCAAGTAGCTTCACAGTAATCAGAGAACCATTTGTCTCTCTCACATTCCTAACGGTCCTAATTGTGAATTTATCTTTCATTCCTTATCAATAGATAGCTGCCAAGGCACATGAAGTAGTTCTCACACATAGATTTGCCAAGGAATCTCATGGTAACATACCAAATACTCATTTTTTTACACTCAGTAGTATGTGATTTATGGAGGGACCCCTGCCAGCAGAATGCGCCACGGCAGCCTGTCAGAAAACAGTATTCAGATGTAACAAAGTATTTTCTCCTGGGACTCAGCTATATAGATCTTGTGGGTAACTTCATCTGTTTCCCTAGAAGAATTCCATTTTAACTAAATTTGTTACATGAACTCAATTAGCAGGAAAAAAATGGTTTATTTCGTATAAGCTACCAAACAGATGTAAAAAGGGAAAAACTGGCTTTGGAAGTGTTTATCATACATGTGGCACCTGTTCAGACATTCAGACAAGCCTGGTTCCCGCAGAGGATGCCCCATTTTCTCAAGATTTGGCTGCTTTATGCAGGCAGCTCCATAAGACTGCAGGCCCAGCTTTTAAAACATATTTGGGGCTGGACTGCATTTAACGTTAACTGGATCCAGAGACCCTAATGCCTGCTGTGAGGCTGGATATCCACTCTTCTGAAAGTCTATTCTCAGCTGCAGTACTGAGCATTTCTGACACGGGTTTACAGCTCTGCCTGTGTTCACCTGTCACATAACCAGAGTTCAGTGCAGGCCAATTTAGGATTGATTTTGCACTAAAGGGAGAAGAACCATGATGCAGGAGACCCTGCTTTAGGATAGGCAGACTAAGAGAGACGTGGTAGGCAAAAATGACCCATTCCTGCATGGCTCCTGGCTCACTAAACCATAAGTGATTGGATATTTAACAACTAGAGCTTGATCCCACCCCAAAAGATTGGCTGTAGTGAGCAGAGGACCAGCCTAGTCTTGTAGGGGTGAGGTACGGCAGGGTGATTCCCAGCTACAGCACAGCATTCAAACTTGGCAAGTCGCGCTAGTGCTCCAGTACTGAGGGTCATTTTCTGCCAAACATACATTTAAATGCCCCCAAAGAGCATGAATTGCCTCTCTCGACATCAGGGGTCAGTACAGACTAGGAGGCTCCTCTGAGCATAGCTAAAGAACATTTTAATCTGGCTTAGTACCTGGCATAACTGGGCATTTTTTTAAAGCTTGTTTCTGTATAGATACTTCTAGTTTGTGCTTCCAAAAAAAAATTTTTTACGAGCTGCCTCAGATGTGGAGGAACCTGGATATACAGAGTGATTTGCTTTGCTTCTTGGGGTGACCTTTGAGCCAGGGAGGGGAGAGGCAGAGGGGGTGAGGACGGAGCAGTCTGCTTCTCTCTGCCACCATGAACAGCTGTTGAAAGCCGCCATGGTGCAAACCTCCCACCAGTATCTTTGTAACTCCATAACTCTACGCTCCTTGATAAAGATGGTTTGTGTGCTGTTGTTGAATCAGAACTGTGATGAAATTGGTGGAGATTGCATGCAGGTTTGAATTCGGTTATAATTCCTAGGCTACTAAACCTTCTTACCCAAGGACACAAATGGGACTGTTTCTGTGAATAACTGCATGCCCTCATGGATCCAGGGCTCATCTGGCCATTCTAATTTATAAATTGAAAAAAAAAAAAAAAGAAAAAAAAAAGCTGTAAGTACTTTCAGCTGTAAGTACTTGGAGGGCAGCAGCCCCGTCCATATAAACGGCAGCTACAAATGGGATCTGTTAGAGGAAGCAATCAGAGAGAAGTCTTTGATATCTTCTAACCTGCTAATTGGTTGATTTTTTAAAAGTTCTTGGCTGACTTGCATCACAGAAAGACTAAAATGATTTACAGGTATTTTGTAACAGACAAGCTGTATTTCAGAAGAGGTCTTCCTGAAAGACCTCTTCTTCTCCACCAGCCTCAGATAAAGGACACCTTTGTGACAATACCACTACTCTCTTCTTATCTGAATGTACTGCTGCCATCCACATCCCCTCCAGCTTGGTCCAGGGACTCCAGCTGAATTGCTTATCAACTGGCACTTCAACCAGGAAGTTTGTGTTTCCTCCCGAGCCTCCAGTTCCTGCAGTCATTGCCAAAATCCTGTCAGAGAGGCTGGACAAGGTCACGACTGCAATTCCTCTGTGGCTGGCAAAACCATGCTTCTCAGCTCATTGGTAGACTCTTTAGTTGTCTTTAGGAAGGTTATCATCTCAGGGAATCGCTGCTATCAAAAAGATTATTCTTAAAAGCTGTGGAGTTACTTATTCAGTCTGTCAAGCCTCGTTACATTAGAAGACTCCATGACAGAATATCTAAGAAATTTATCTTTTTGTTCATGGAAGGAAATGACGGTCCCACTAAGGAAACTGCAAATTTAATTATACAGTAGATTTCCTCACAGACAAAATTTCCAGTGACCTCAGTATGTCAGCACGTGCTTTCAAATCTTAATCCTCAGCACTGACTTTGGTTTTTGCTTGCTAAAACACTTCAAGTGAAGCTGTTTGTCCAAAGTAGTTCTCCCAGTCCCAGGTCTGCACCCCTGATTCACTTTGAATAGTATTCACCTCCAGAGAAGACAGTGGAATTCCTTGTTTAATGTAAAGGTGGAGGAAGTGTGCCCTTAATTGTTGTGTTAAATTCTTTATTAAGCATTATCTGTTCCTGTTGAGCCGAGAGACCCGTGTGCTATTCCTGGAGCTGCCGTTGACTCTCTGTGTGCCTGCAGATAAGTCACTCAGCTGCTCAGTGCCTCGCTTCCCTCATCCCGAAATAGCAGCACTTGCCCTGTGTAAGCTCTTCCCATCTGTGGTGTGTGTTGGGATCAGGGGAAAGACTTCACAAGGTCACTGTCATTACCCCTGTTTTGCGAAGGGGAGACTAAGGCAGGCTTGGTCGTACACTTGCCCCAGCAGTAGAAACTCATTTGAGCTCTCTTCATCCCAGACCACTTCCCCACTCCTAGGCTGGTCACCTACCCACATTGTTCCTTAGACACTTGTCATCGGACTCACACTAAGATTGGCTGCTAGATTTCCTGTCTTCTTCCCCACGTCTTTGTGTGTTAGTCTGCCTTGCAATATCTGAGCAGACCTCTTTTGGAATAGCTGAACTGCTGTAAAGAAATTCCTGGTAGGATTGAAAAAGAGACCCTTTGGATAGCAATTGCAAAGCTTAAGCTAATGACCTCCTGGTTGTATTTGCCTGTTTTTTTGTCTCCAGAGAGGTCTGGATTTTTCTCTTGGTGCACAATAATTATTAACAGATCTTTTTCAATTTAGGAGAAAAAGATTTAGTCTCTCTATTTGTAATTCTGGCCTCTCCGAGAAAGCCAGTATAAACAGCACTGTGTCCTGGCCCAAATCCATTCTGCATTATTAGGGCGGCATTGATTTGAGGTCTCACTCCATTAAAAATTTGAAGTCTAATGCAGTTCCTGCTACAAATGGGGTCTCTCGAGGTTATACATTACTTTAGCCCTTACCATTGCCAGATGGTCAAAAACTAGAATGTGTCACATATGTTACTGGTATCTTTCACAAAATGACACTTTCAAATTAGTCTCCGCTTCCATCCATTTACTGTAAGGTGCTACTTCCCTTATGTAAATAAATGGTGGTTCACTACTCTGCCAACAGAGGAAAACAGATTTTCTTGAAATGCTTGAACAGGTAGCTCAGATTTTCTTTTCTAGCCAAATGAGTAAACATCTTCCTGTCTGATAGTTAGGGTATTTTTGTTTGTTTTGTTTTGGGGTTTTTTGTTTGTTTGTTTGTTTTTTGTTTTTTTTTTTTTCCTTTAAGTCACTTGTTTTCTTATTACCTGTCCCTTCCCAGTATGTCAGATGAGAGAGGTAGATGGAAACCCACCAGTTCCTTCCTCAGCAGGGTATGGACACTTTAGGCAGGAGAGCAGCTGCCTGTACCGACCTCCAACCCAACTCCTCCAAGATTTGGGTCTCCATAAGCCCCTGCGCTGCTGAACAGGCACGAGTAGAGCTTGTTTACATTTTCGCACTAAGAAGTTCAGGTTTGGAATTAACCTGAGGGGTTTTTTTTGTTTTGTTTTTGTTTTTGTTTTGACTGGGTCTCACCACAGGTTCAGTTCTACTCCACAGTTTACTGCAACGGACTAGTATTCTCCAGGACATGTAGGTGAGATCACATTCAGTGTTGACCAAAGCAATTCCTGAACTTTAATGCTGGTATCACACTCACAAATTCCCTCATTTCCACTCAAGCACAGGCTAAATGTTGAGGACAGCTCCTAGCTGATAACTTCTATGCTAGTAAGATCTGGCCTTAACGCAGGCAGACATGTTATCAAGTTCCCCAGAAATTCAGCACTCCAAAACACAGAGATGCTGTAATTCTGGGTAGGTTTATGTATATACATGTTGTTTTATTTCTTTTAAAACACCATTATATGCTGTATAGTACATGATGAAGCAAGAAATTCCTGAGCTTTCACTGTATCTAGTTCATTGATTTTTAAGAGTCTGGGAGTTGCCTCTGGAAGCAGCTTGACACCTAAAGTGAAACCTGCAAATCCTGCCAATTGCCATGGAAAGGTGAGAGAGGTGAAAGAAATCATTTTACACTGTAGACTTTGGCTCATTTTTTGACACTGAGAAAACAACTTTTGCCAGCAAAAGCAAAACCTGCAGAGCATGGAGTGGGGAACAGAAAGCTGAATAGATAGAGCTGCGCTAACTGCAGTCCCAGGACCAATCCTGTGTGCCCTCAGTACCCTGACCACCGCAGTGAGGGCAGTCAAGCTTTCTCATGCAGACCCCAATTACTTCTTAGACCCCCCCCAGGATTTTATTTGCAAAATAAGTTCTGGGAGCAAGAAGGCAACAAGGTGTCAAAGCCTAACACTCTGCAAGGATGTGTGCTACACTTCAGTGGCTATAGCTCAGTATCATTTAGTTCATTTCAGCATTAATCTGATATTTTCTTTAATGGCTATGTGATGGGCTTATTCCCTTTCTGAGATCTCTCAAGCAAGATGGGATTTTGATTGTATAATCTTCCTGCTGACAAAAATACAGTTCTTTAACCCCTACTTTCAGCATTATCCCACTGTCCTACTGATAACTAACGACTACCTTGTTGCAGATTCTAATCACTAATGAGCTAGTTTCTCAAAGTAACTCAAAGCACTCTACAAGCGGAGATGAGTGGAGTGACTCAGTCTCCTCTGTCATTTGCTAACCCATCCCATCAAAACTCGTGGAGATTTCTGTGTCTCACTTCACAATGACCAGATTTCAGCTGCTCTGGAGTATAGCTCCCTTTCCTATCTCACTGCAATGACAGGGAGAGAGGAGCAAGATAGCATCTCTTACTTGTAGGGTGACTCCTCTGACAGTACATGGAGAGGAAAAGGGAACACCAACGCTGTGTGAGTTCGTCTTACTGCATCTAAGATGAAAAATGGAAGACAGGAGAGGAAACCGAACAATCAAGACTCAAATTGAAATTAAAAAAAAAAAAAAATCTAAGTGCAAAATATGCTTCTTTCTGTGAGAAGCCAGGATGTTCTCAAGCCTAAAAATTAAAACAGATTTTGAAAACTAGTTAGCTGCTTTTAAACAATTCCTGTGTTTGTACAGGAAATGGTGTGTCATTCAACTGTCCTGCATTCTCTGTCTGTCTCTGTTCCTTGCCTTATTTCCACACTGTTTCTGCTTGTATCTGCTTTTAATATGTTTTGATCTTTGGGGCAGGGCTTTTGAGAAGTCACACTGCCAGAGTCAGTTTGAGTAGCATCTTACTGTCAGTGGTCCCACTGAAACCAACGAGGCTATTACTGATGCTACTCAAGTAAAGATACCGTCACAACTTGGAGCCACATGATTGTGGAACATTTAAACACTACTGAAGAATAAACAACAATAAGCAGTAATATTGTTTCTGAGCGCAAACTAATGCTCAGTATCCTTTAATGCAGTCACCCTCAGCTAAGACTACTGGATCAGTGCATGCTTTGCAAGTTAAAATGTTCTTCAAGAGCTTTGGGTAAACCCTGCTAGAAAATATTGCAGTGCGCATATGCCAGACCTAACCATTCATATCCTAACTCAAAATCCACTGAGTCTTGAGATGTATTTTGTTTTTCCTTCCTCAGTAAGGGCAATAAATCAACATAAGTTAAAAATTTTATAGGTACAGCTGGTTTTGACTTATGCAAATGCAACATTTCAATCACAACATATGGGAAAAGCATATTGTTTCCCTTTCCTCCCATAACTCAAAAAAACACTATCTGATTTTTCTGAAACTCTTCAGAAATTATTATCTTTGGGTGGAAGCTATGGACAGGAAATACAACCCAGTAGGAATTTGTTCAAATGAAAGACTACTGAGCAAATGAAGAAGATGGAATTGGGGACTTTATCTACTATTTGTTTGCTAGCAAGCATTGTAACCAGTAAATATTTATAAGATACTTCAAAATTATGAAAATTTGTTACCTAAGCTTCTCTCTAAAAAAGCTTGCCTGAAAAGTTGCGCTGGATCAGATAGAGTTTTGTTATTTTTCTAGCTCTTCCATTGCTCGTTCTGCTTAAAGCTGCTTTGTGATGTGGTTTCTTTGTTGCAGACACAATTCAAAACCACACAAACTGAATTGCTTCCTGATGGAAGTGAGTTGTCATTATCTCATCTTTTGCTTTTGAAGTGTCAGCACACCAGAGCAACTGGGAGCACCACTCACAAGTGGGGATTTAAAGCATCCTCACCTGCCTGCTAGCGCAGGCTGAGCAGCTGCTAAACTGTTTTACGCCGCATTGGGACTGCAAAAAAGTACAGGGACAGCACACATCTGAAGCTCACATAATCCCACAGCTTTTTTGTTTGGTCTCCTATTTGTTATTTAATTATTCTGGAGTTGTTCTGGAGGAACAAGCCCCGCAGCACTGAAGCTCATTCAATTACAGGCAGACTAATCCTGAACAAACATGTGCTAAAACCTTCCTCCTCAGAACCTCCTCTACAAATGAAGCACTGCATCCAGGCCCAATTACCCCGGCTCCCCTTGTGCAGGCAGCCACACCAGGATGTGGTGGTGTTACAGCAGGAGCTGATGGCAGGAGAGTTGCCCACAGGAGCGCTGGCCACGTAGCCACCATGGGGCTGAGCGCTGGCTGCTGCAGTGAGGCTGCAGGCACCGTGCCATGGCGGAGCAGGCCTGGCCGGGGAGCCACCGCTCCTGCTGCACTCTTTGCAAGAGCACTGCTCCTTTGGCAGCTTGCTTTATGAAGGGAAAACCCACAGGATAAGCCTATTTCTGTAATCACAATGATACGCTTTATCATTCCTTTGCGATCCAACCTAAATCCCTTATGTGCTGTCCTGGAGACAGTAGCATTTTCCATGAAAGCCTCCTGGCAACATTCAAAGGTCTGGCATGTGCACAGGGAGCTGCAGGGAATGCTTCTTCGTCTGATGGGAGTGCACTGAGGGGAGGCTGGGAGGGCATTCACATTCTGGGCATTTTTAAAAGATTAAGCAGGTTAGGCCTGATGCAGAAGAAACAATCCCAACTCTGCTCCTTCAAGCATTTGTTTTGAGTATTCTGTTCAGTTCTGGGCCCCTCACTGGACCTTCACAAGAAGGTCATTGAGGCCCTGGAATGTGTCCAGAGAAGGGCTACAAAGTTGGTGAAGGGCCTGGGACACAAGTCCTGTGAGGAGTGGCTGAGGGAACTGGGGGTGTTTGGTCTGCAGAAGAGGAGGCTCAGGGGAGGCCTCATTGCTCTCTGCAACTACCTGAAAGGAAGGTGTGAGGAGCTGGGGGTCGGCCTCTTCTTACAGGTAACTAGCAATAGGACTAGAGGGAAGGGCCTCAAGTTGCACCAGGGGAAGTTTAGGTTGGAAATGAGGAGACATTTCTGCTCAGAAAGAGCAGTCAGGCATTGGGACGGGTTGCCCAGGGAGGTGTAGGAGTCACCATCCCTGCAGGTGTTCAAGGAAAAGTGGGACCTAGCGCTTAGGGACATGGTTCAGTGGGTGACATTGGTAGTAGGGTGATGGTTGGACCAGATGATCTTTTCCAACCGTAGTGATTCTGTGATTTCAGTAAAGTGCCTGGGTTTAACTTAGGTGCGTCATTAGGCCTTCACTTCTATAGAAAAATGAAATTTTGTGTATGCAGTTGTGTCTCTAATGTAGGGACAGAACTTAAGATTGGGCTGTGCTGGACAGATGAATAGCAGCCTCACTCTGTACATGTCCTCGTGGGACCTATGCGAGGAGAGGCCGGGACTGCCCCATGCCGGTGCCAGCCAACTCCAGGCCCCACTGCAGAGCACAGCGAAACCCCTCGGTGCTGCCAGTGCTGCTGTGGGGGCGCAGTTGTCAACTGGGGCAGGGCAGGAGGAGGGCAGGAGGGGCTCCAGGCCCAGAGATTCCCCTGCAGCCCGGGCAGGCTTGTTGGGGAGCAGGGCAAGGAGTGGCAGGGAGGAGCAGGGGGGTGCTGGCACAGCCCCAGGCCTGTCCCTGCTCGGGCAGGAAATGTGGATTTTGGTTGTTTGGTTGTGTATTTGTTGTTGTTACTTCTCACCGTCCAACTCTATTTTTAATTAGTAATAAGTTAAATTTATTTTCCCCAAATTTGTTTCACCCATGATGGTAAATGGTATGTGATCTCCCTGTCTTTATCTTGACCCATGAACTTTTTCATTTTACTCACCATAATTTCTCTACCTGTCAAGAGGAGCACCAAAAAAGTTTGAGGCCAAATAGTTGTGCCTTCCTGGCTACTCTCCAAATATTGCTTAACTATGCCAGTGTTAAATTGGTGCTACTGGTTTCCCTTTCTGTCCCCACATTACTGCTCTGCCTTTCTGGAAGTCAACATCTCCTACATGTCACACGACATCCACATGACTCCTAGGCCACACCAGCATTTCCCTGTTTGCCACAGATCTGAGGAATTTGCTGCTCCCAAAGGAGCTGCACTGAAGGACCAGGTGATGCTCAGATGGAGCAAACAGACTGTTTTCAGGGGCACGTCCTCCTCCCCCACCACACACACCACTTGCACTGACAGTAACGGTGCTGGAGCCTGCCCCCGGTCAAGGTGTACCTGATTGCAGCTTGCTGCTGCAGGGTGTAGAAAATCACTTCACCTTTTTTCCCTTTCTGTTTTTCCCTTTTTCTCTGCTCCCTTTTAAGAGAGGGCAGAATTTTCCCCACAGTACTAATATCTAGCTCTTCATGTAAGAGAACAGCTGTATTTACTTGACTTACGAGTATCTTTACTGACAGATTTATCCTTTGCATCATAAAATGCCTATTTGGGCTTTAAAAAGTGCACTGACTGCTTCTTTGAAGCTTGCAGCAATAGGCCATTCTCATTTGAAAGACATATTATTACCCCAAAACTAAACATATTATTTTACACATCCCAGCTACCCTGATTTGTGCCTAAGGGCCTCTGAGCAAAAGGTGTCATTTGGAGCACACAGCAGAGAAAACCCAGTTATGTAGATATTACATTTCTCTGCTCCTTCTGTTTCAGAAGGGCTGTATTCACATCTCTCACCGGGAAGCTGCTGGGTTTTTCCTATCTGATGGCTAAGTTGTATCTGTGTATATGGTATTGTTATTTTTGGCAGGCACATACTTCACGCTCTTAGCATGAAGAACAAGAGCTGGTAGCCAATCGAATTAACTAGCCCCTCATGTTGTGTTTTTTGACAAAAGTCAGGTCCTCAGGTTAAGCACGTGTAGGGGTGATGCATGGCAAGGCTGTGGGGAAAAGCTTCCAGCCACACCTTGACCTGGGCAGTGAGGGCTGCTGGGCTGGGGGCCCAGGGAGAAAAGGGGAGGGTGGGACAAGGCTGGGCAGGTTTGGGCTGAGGCAAGACTTGGCTGAAGCCTTCTGCTGCCTGACTGCCAATTGCTTGGCAAGAGTGCTGGAGAGGTGTGTGGTCAGTGCTGTACTTCCCCCGCACCCCGCTGCCACAGGAGAGGTGGCACTGCTGCAGCATGCAGGCAGCGCGCCAGCACAGCAGCAGCCCCATCGCAGGGGGCAGCATCCAGAGGAGCCCAGAATCCACTGGATTTCCAGCAGGAGTGATCCGCAGACCATGGATCCCTGCAGCCACAGAAGGGAGGGTGTGGGGTCTGACACCCTCCGGCCCCAGGCCAGGGTTAGAGGAGATGCATTGCCAGTGAACTGCTTCTGCCTAATGAACTGCTCTTTTTTCTCTGCAGCAGCAGATAAGAGCAATTAAACACTAGATAGCAGATTAATGATTACTGCAAAATCACGCTAGCTCATGGTGACAAATCTGTATAAATATTCACCACGGTGGTAGGCGAGGTGTTCAGGCAGTGATGTACCCTCTGTGTGGCAAATCATTCAAAGACGATGCAAAGAGAGAGCGTCTGGTGCTTGTCAGATTCATTAATTATCACTGCAGATGAAATTGGAGGAAAGACCAGCTTATGTACGTTGTGTTGCATTTGCCAAAGGTTGTTTTGGGTCCAGCTGCCACCTAGAAAACAAGACAGGCTCTGGATGTGAAATTTGCACGTTGGAAAGATGCTCACTTTGTGGTGTGATGGTTTGCAGCCATAGAATTGCAGCTTGTCTTGGCTGGCTTTAGTCTTTGCCTGGTTATTGGAAATCACAAGGAGAGTTATGTGGTGACACATTATCCCCGTGACCTCCAGCTCTCAGTCTCCCGTTCATCTATTGCTCACTGTCCTCAGAGACAGCAAGCTGGACTAAGTGGATTTGGGGTCTGATCCCATCTAAGAATGCCTATTAATAAAGAATGGAATGAAAGAGGCTAAATTTGTGTCACTTACATTGAAGTGCTGGCTAAATTATCATCTTTTTTTTTTTTTTTTTTTTTTTTTTTTTTTTTTAAGTACCCTGATACACAGCTCTAGCAGTGATTGAGATACCCATGGTGTAAGACTTCACCTGTGCTGTAATTTGTATAACCAGGCTTGATCATGGTCTTTTGAGTGCAATATGCAACAATCCTACAGACTACTAGAAAGGTGGAGAAAGTAAGGTGATAACTCAGCAGGACTGAAGATCTGAATTTCTGCTCTGAAATCTCTGGTTTTTCTTTTTGCCTTAAAGAGTGTTTTGCTAGTGTCTACAAGAACCTCGTGAAACAGAGTTAAGAAACTTAGTAGATAGCTCTGATATGGTTGAAATCTTCAAAACTAGTTTAAAGATTTTAGCTGAGTTCACGTCTAAAAAGTCAGTATGAAGTATAAAAGGGTCACAGTCTGCACAAGATGGATGTTCATCAGCCTCAGCTACACTGGTTGCAGGAACATCGCTCCGAGAGGACTGGACAGCCAGGATCATGATTTGCTATTTGGAAATCCTGCTTGATTCTAAGCAGGAAGTTAGCCAATGCCTCATCAATGATCAGAGAAAACAGCTAGGTTCAAAATGATACCGTGCTCACCTTACAGAATGTTTTCTACATCTGCATTTGCATATACGTACCCATACAACTGGGAATTTAATTAGATTTATTTCTCAGCATGTCAATTACATCCCTCATCAAAGGCATTTATGTTTTTCTATTATCTTCAGTAGTTTTGGATCTGACCTATCGTGAGTATAACCCCGAAAACAGACATTCCTCTGAATAGTGGCTGGTAATAAGTATTTGAAAAGATGATTGTAGCTCAGAATGAATCATTAAAACCTATAAAATGCATCTGTCACTGTAGTGTTTAAACTCTGGTCTCTCCCTCCTCTATCCCCTCCTCCCCTTCATTTGCACTAATTAGTGCAGGATGAGCTGCTGTCTAAAATTAAAAATTCTAGAATGTTTAATTGATTTTGGTTCCTGTATATACTGTGCCTGAGTCAGAC
Source organism: Netta rufina (assembly GCF_964035555.1). Lineage (NCBI taxonomy): Eukaryota > Metazoa > Chordata > Aves > Anseriformes > Anatidae > Netta > Netta rufina. The sequence goes on from NC_140138.1 coordinate 4,665,849, forward strand.
CTCACCAGGCTCTTTGTATCTGAATTGTTCAGGTTTAACAAATGCGAGTCCCGAGCTAGCCAGGCAGGGGCAGCTTGTGCTGGCAGGCACTGGGAACATGGGTCCTCCCCGGGGCAGGGGACATGGGACTGTGCTGTCCTTGGGGAACCTCCGGGGGTGCTCACGCGTGCAGCTCTGCAGGAGCCTCGTGAATGGGGCGAAATCCCATCCCATCCCATCCCATCCCATCCCACCCCATCCCATCCCACATTCCACACTCTGCCAGGGTTTTCATTGCTCTCTCACACTGGCAGCCTCAGGAGGTCCTCAAACAGAGACTTTAGATAAAATCCTCAGATTTCTCCAGACTTGTTACCACGCTTATTGTCAGCATGTGCACGAGAAGGTCTGGAGAAGTCATTGCGCACGCGAGTATGGCTCATACAGGGACTGCACTGTTGTATCCCCCGGGCTAGGGAGGTCAGCGCGGGGAGGCAGCTCAGCCAGGGCCAGGTGCCAGTCAGCCGAGCCAGCCCCATCTCATCCCCCTGCTGCTGCCCCCGACCTGCCACAGCCCCATCTCAGCCCCGACCTGCCACAGTTCTCGCGTTGGCCTTGCGCAGCCGGTGAGCATTCGGATGACTGTGTCTCACCCAGGGCCATCCAAGGGTTGAGCAGCGGCAGTCTCCTGGATATGCCAGGTGCGGAAACTTCTCAAGCCCTGCTTTTTAGGATGCAGCGGTTGCCAAGGATTATGAAGTTTCACTCTTAAAACTGACATAATGTGGAATTGTGCTTATAGCACCCTGGTGAATCTCTCCTAAATGTGCTCAGCCGGTACATAACGATGGGAGCTCTTTTTCGCTCATCAGCTCTGAAAATTTACCTTGGATTCCTGCTCTGTCATCCATTAGCTGCTTTAAAGGCTCTGCTGGGCACGTCGTTACGGGCCTCAGCCGGGAGCATGGAGCACAAGAAGTGGCTCGGGCCCCTCGAGGGCTGCGCTGCGCTCCCCCCGCAGCCGCAGGAGGCTGTTCGCGCCTCTCTGACAGTAAATCTCCCTGAAAGCCCGATGCTTTCCTGCTCTGCATGCTGTGGCATTACTGTGTCTGTCACACCCCAGTGCTTATGTGGGACTTGTAATGATTATTTGGGACGGGGGCCTCCTGTCCCAGCTCCCTGCGTCGTGAGCAGGGCTCGCAGTGAACGCCAGGAGCTACTGAGGCTGAGCACAGGAGAGGCTGCCTGGTGCCTGCATTAGCCCCTCACTTTTAGCAGGGTAAAGGGACACCAAAACCCTATAGTTGTCCAAAACGTAGACAGACGCAGCTGCAGACATACTTTGCAAGTCACTCTGCAGGGCAGAGAGCTCAGCGCCTGCTCACAGAGCCAGGACCAGGAGTGCTCGGAGAGATGGGCACAGTGGAAATGCCACGCTCAGCGGGCTTGTTCTCCTATTTGTATTCGTTATGGCGTTTGATTCAAGCTCTCTGCAGACCTAACCCTACTGCAGTCAATGGGGTGGAGAATTTGGCTATTTTATTTCATTTAAATTCTTGTCAGGCCCTTTTGCCTGCCTCCTCAACTTCCTCTCTTCCCTTGCTGGGACAGCTGCTTAGCCAGGCTGACGGGGCATGGGGCTAAGAGGGCAGGCCCCATTAACTGCGCCGTGATGAGTTCTTCTGTCTTAAAATCCCACATGCTTCCAAATTAATTTAGAATAGATTCAATCATAGTCATTTACAAGGTCTGCTGCTGGGCACTGCAAGGAGCGATTTGCTGGTGGGATTCTTATTATGTGCAATGGCAAATTGTGCAAGTTAGCCATACCATTTTCCACAGGACTAGAAAGTTGAAATTTGGACCTGATGTGGTCAAATGCCAAATATGTGCATTTATTTAACTTAAAGGATACCTGATGATGCCCTGGTGAGGCCAGGGGCTATCACTGGGAAGCAATGTGGAAGGACTGCTTTGCATTTATCTTTGGGAGGGGAAGGCATAAACACTCAAAGGGACACGTCTTGTAGCACAGCAACCTTCCCAAAAGTCCTCTCATCTGTGTATCCCTAACTCGTGGCTGCAAAGCAGAGCCATCCACAGATCAAAGTGTCTTCTCACCTTTTCTCTTGCCACACCACCACCTTCAGTAAATCGAAGGCTGAACGCCCATTTGTGTGCCCTGGCTGCAAACACCTTGTGCTCTGCCCTATAAAAGAGAAGTGCCCGCTCAGGCTAGTCTTTGAGAAGCCATGCGAGACGTTGGCCAGCTTGGACCTCTTCTGTGACGTGGAACAGTGCCAAGATAGAAACACCTACCTTGCAAAATGGTTTCGTCTCCTTGCCATCTCCTTATTGTCCCCTGCTGCATTTTGTGCCTTCTGGGTCTTTCAGTATCTGATTATAAGAGTAAACAATATCTTTTTTTTCTTTTTTCCCCTTTTTTCTGTTTTAAGACCTGATAGATGGTAGAGTTCAGGATACAGACTTTCTCTGGACATCAGCCAACAGGAAACAGCTGCATTGCAATTGTCTGTTCAGTTTAATAATTATTACCTAATTTCTGTGTTTTTTGTTTGTTTGTTTGTTTGTTTGTTTTCACCTGCAATGTACCCACGGAAGTATGGACAAATTGTCCACCTTTTATTAAGTGGAAAGATTGTGAAGTGGCCTTAGGTTAAGCAGGCCATACAAACCACTATCACGGGGAAGCATCTCGTCTCCCCAGGTCCTGACACTGAGCACCGGAGGGGTGCAGTCAGTGAGCTGCCAGCACGGTTCCCCGCGGTGCTGCAGGTCGCCTCTGGCAGCTGGTGTGCCCAAGGAGTCGTCGCTGTCTCAGGTGTATGGACACATGGATGGACAGGGAAACCAGGCACAGGTTTAGGTCTTCTCTCTTAAAAGCTCTGATAACTTCAAAGAATTTGCATCCACTTGGCTAGAAAATGGCTAAAAAATGGCTAAAGGTGACTGAATGAATGCAAATGAGGCAACTCCTTATCCTGTATTTCTTTATCTGAGGAGCAGTTTATAAATTCAGGGTAAGTATATCTTTCTACCAGATTTGCATAGTTCTACTCTCTCAGGGTGAATAAATTTTTTTGATGGGTGAGTTAAAACATCATTATTTTTTTCATTATCATTGACATCAGTATAAATGGCAGAGGTGTAGGTTTTTTGCCCAAGCTTTTAAATTTTCATGACAATTTTACTAAGCTATTTTATACGTTATTAAGCACACTCGTGATTTGTTTCAACCTATACCTTAATGTGATGTTTTAAGTGAGTGTTCCCAGAAGAGGGCGAAGAGAGCCTGTATATAGGGGACCCCACTGCTGCCTTGGGCTTCTCTGCTGCTGGGTGCCAGCATCGGGGCCCACAGACAGGGACGGCCAAGGTGCCTGAGAGGGCTTTTTTTCTTTTGTGGAGGTTTTCTTTCTTGTTTCTTTTGAAAATCCCAGCCTAAGGGATTAAGAGTGTTGATCATTCTTGAGAATCAACACACATGTTGTGCTAAAACTCAAAAGCAATGATTTCATGAAAACATATCTGTGCAGTTTCTGCTGGAAAAAAAAAAAAAAAAAAAAAAAAGCCAGCTGTAGATTAAATCCCTTGTTCACCCAGACGGGAATAATTCCTTCTTGTGGCCATTTCTAGAAACCGAGGTCACTGCTTGTATTCATTTTTTAAACAACACTTTTCAATGGGGTTTTACAGATGGCTGCTTTTTGTGAATCATTGAAAGAGATCAGGGGCAGCAGAATTTCAGTGTAACTCATACGGTAACATCTGACTCCAGGAGGAGCTGAGCAGGAGTCTGCTTTCATGTTGTTACACTGGTCCCACTCGTGTATTGGTTGTATTTCTAAGTAAAATACTGATTTCTGTAACACGCAGTGAAGTTTGCTTGACCAGATCCTCACTATATAGTTGTCTGTCTCTGTTGTCAATTTATAACAACTGCAGATCTGCCTTTCTAAACTGATAGGAGTGCACTGTCCAAATTTTGGGTTAATGCTCAATCTGTAACTGGTGTACATGGGATTTTGCAGATGTCTAATTTTTTCTTGTTTGCAAAGATAACTCTCTGCCAGTAAATTTAGATTTGTGCTTTCCCAAATATGTCTCCTATAATACATGTAGATGTGACTTGTCCTTTTAACTCTCGCCGTTTAAAGGAATGCCATCTTGCACGTACAAATTACCGCTCCCTTCTCACCAGCACTCCGATTTCAAAGAACTCCACGTAAATGACCAAATCCCTGAAGTTAATGGGAATTCTTCCTGCTGGAAAACTTTCTGAAATTGTCAGGGACTTCAGGACTAGACACGAGCAGGCTTTCTAGGGCAGAATAATGCCTCAAACTAGAGGAAGATGCTGGCCTCCTGTTCTAACAACTGGACATGTTTCCAGTCTAAATATAGAATCTTTCCTTTACTCATCCCAAGGATTGTTTAATTTCCGGAACATTTCTCTTCCCTTCCCCGTGTATTTCTGTACTAGGCACTTAACGTGTGTTACTGTGTTCCTTTACAGAGGTGCCAGTTATCTGTCAGGCTGTTCCCCTCCCTTCACCTCAATAATTTCTTGTTTTTCTGATAAGAGATTTCAGGCGGAAAGGGTTTTTTTGCTTTCCCCCCTTTTCTTTTATGCTGTAGAGTAGTGTGTCCGCCAGGCCCTTCATATCTAAAGCGCACCATTAGAAAAGCCTAACACTCCGTATCCCAAATGGGTCACTTCCCAAGTCTACTGCCGAAATCCTTTTAGCTAATACTGTTCAGGTGACTTAGTACTAAATTATATTTTAGAAAGATATGGTCTGCCCTTTACTTTTTCATGGGGCTACCATTCAGTCAATTTTAAACCTGTAATTCTTTTTCCGAGTTGCCATGGAAACAAGTTAGTGTTCCACTGCTGCCTTGTGAAAACGAGCAGAGTGCTCATACATCATTTTACTGCTCCTGGGTCGTTATGCAGTGTGGCTGTTCTGGGCTTCTCCTCTCCCACACACACGTTAGCAGGGGCACAGCCCCATGCTGTTTTAGCTCTTCTGGCACCATGAGTCAATTAGTTCAACTGAAGTCGTATTTAAAGTCTGAACGCTCCGTTCGTTCCTTGCTCCTGGTGCTGTTAGCACCAATCTTAATGTATGCTCCAAAGACCAAGAATCCAGGGGATTCTTGGTCTTTGAAGGACAGCTTTCCTGAAAGCTGGGCTTTACAGCCTGCAGTGGAAGGGTTGTATTTCATATCAGGGTTACATACGCATGTGTGATGTTGAGGTTAATACCTGCGTCCTAGGAGGTATAAATATATTCAGCAGAAACACTGTGCGTTACCGACAGTTACAAGCACATCAGCAGATGACAGAGGACCATAGGCCATGGTGGTAAATAACCTGTCGACCTGTTTGGCTATTGCAGCAGTAGCTACAGCAGAACCTCGTAGTCTTTCCTCAACCTTTTGAAATTGTTCTGGCTATGTTCTGAATCGTAAGCTTTACCAAACCCATAAAACATAAAAACAACAAAAATCAGGTATATCCATTGAATACATCTGTGTGTACTAGACATACTTATAGCCTCTATGTACATTTTAGAAAGATACTTATAAATAAAAACATATATAGAGGTAAATATGTAAACCTGATGTTCTACTTATATTCTTATCAAATCATTAAGATGGGAAAAGCCCTCCAAGATCGTCTGGTCCAACCATCCCCTACTACCAGTGCTACCCACTAAACCATGTCCCTAAGCACCACATCCAACCTGTCCTTAAACACCCCCAGGGACAGTGACTCCTACAGCTCCCTGGGCAACCCGTTGCAGTGCCTGACCACTCATTCTGAGAAGAAATGTCTCCTCATTTATAAAATACAGAAATAATTGGGTTTTGATGTTTGCACAGGGTTTATTTATGTGGAAAGGTGCCACCTTTAAAGGCCAGGCGTCTGTACTTTGAATGTGGACAGTGAACCCACCCAAATGATGTTCTTCCCTCTGCCTCTGAGGCAAAGCACCATCAAAGGGGTGCGTTTAGATCTTATCCTTACCATGTTAGCATTAAGATGATGGGTTTTATTCCACTGATTAGTTTTGATCAGATGTGAGTCACCTCCATTAAATAACAGTTTAGCAAAAGTGATCTCACTACTTTTGCAAAAAATAGCCAATAAATGAAAGACATCATGTGGGAGCACAGCATATGCTCGCCATAACACGACTGCAGAGCTCTACCAAGTGAGCGCGCAGCGCAAATGAGGACAGCGCTCCTTGTTCTTTTCTGTTTAATTTTGTTTGTTCCCTGGAGGTGCAGCTTGCTTGTTATAACACCCAGACTATTGGGGTCAAGGAAATTTTTCTCCTGAAAAACATTTTGTACTTCCAGTGTGCTCTCCCTTGTCTGCAGTGAGAGGCATGTGCTTTCCTTCAGGACCATCCAGACATCTCTGTCCGCTGAGTGCTCCGTTCTGGGTGGGAGCTGGGGCACTAGTGGGTGCCACAATCCCTTCTGCTCTCTGTGCCACAACTTACAGCTTTGGTGGGTGCTGCTCTGTCCGGTGTTGATGCACAACAGTGCTGACGTGTTCAGTGTTGTATGGCTATTTGTTGTGCCTTGGGTTGTGGCGGTGGGGCACCGTGCTGCTGAGCTGACAGCTCCCACACGGGGGGAGCAGGGTGGAGGCACTGATCATGCGGCCATGGCACCTTCTGTGATCCCTGTAGCACCTGCCTTACCAAATTAGCTGAATTTAGAGAACTGAATAAAGATTATATGTTTCTTTGGTTTTTGTTCTGTTTCTTTTCCAACTCAGTTGTTTATTTCCACGCCAAATACCCATTAGGATTTTTTCAGCAGCATATGTGTGATCAGAGGTACCCAGGCAACCTGCCTGCTTTCTTGCTTTCAGATGTGTATTTACTCAAACAGTTGTGGGAAGACATTCCCTTATAGCAGCCCGGTTAGCAGCAGTATCCCTCCCGTACACACAGTCACCAACACCTCCACCACTGCTCTCCCCCCTGCAGCTAGGTAATTCCGAGAGCAGCATGAACCACAGCAGTTTGTGCTGCCTCGCCTGCAGCTTGCAGCTGGCAATTGCTCCACCTGCAGCCTGGGTCAGGAGCTTGAGGAGAGAGAGTAACAGCCTCAGGTTAAGTAGCATGCCTTTGGTGTCATGATTCTTCCTTTCTTTTCTAAGCATCTTCCTCCAGTCTTGGTGATATTGATCCCTGTGATTCCCTGGAGTATCCACAGCTGTGTCCCTATCTCATGGGCATCAGTGGGCTGGAAGTGAAGCTCGGGGCCAGGTGCTACACTGAAGTACTTTGTAGTAGTTTTTTATCTGTCCAGTGGCATCCAACAAGATGTCCTGAAGGTTAAGACTACTTGGAAGGCACGCTGACTTCACCAAACACAAGATGCTATCCACTTGAAAACTGCGCTTCTTCAGTATTATCAAGTGCTAAGTGTACCTGAAATGCTTCTCTTTTATAGCAGTGTGCTACAACCATGGCTCTGACACAAACGTTCCTCAGGTACAGTGCTGTGAGCAGTTTGTGAGTGATGTAGGAGTTTGTGTGAGATAAACAGGCTGTATTGTACGGATGCTGTAGTGTTAGATTTGTTAAATGTTTTAGTGTTTTCCAAGCAAGTCTTGGACCCAAGAACATAGAGCAAGGCTGCATGCGAAGCAGCCAGGCAGCAGAGTGGCTTGGAACGGGGCACTGCCCATCCTTCCAAGCTGCAAAATGAAGTTGCCAGCTTCTTGGAGCAAACTTGACCCTTATAGAAAGTGACTACCTTCATTTTATGATTGTAATGTACTAATAGCAACTCTTGGTATAACCTGCAGGGCTGGAAATAATGAGGGAACTGAATACAATACTCCCAGGGCATGGGCTTAAAATGATAACTATTCAAGCGTAGCCTTTGACTAATGCAGTTGCTCTTGCACATCAAATAATGTCAGAAACGCCACACTTCATAAGAAAGGGCTATAAAACTTCATTGTGATCCCTCAGCCCAGAAATCCATGCTCAAAAGACTAAAACGTGTTGAAATCTGCTGTATTACGTATGGGGAAATGGACATAGGAATGAAAGATACTCTAGGTCACCTGCATTACATAAAGATGTGTTCTCCCTAATCGGTGTTACTACAATACCACATCCACGTGCACTGTTTTTTTACCTCTACAGCTTGGTTTCTGCAGCATTATATTAACCAGATAAGGCTACTGGAGGGCAGCCAACAGAGTGATACTTAGAGAGCAGCATGGCTGCCTCTTAAAGCATTTTGGATCTCTCACTCCAAGCAAGCCATCTTGCAGCAGTGAGTCTGATTCATCACGAGTTTAGCCATGTTGGCAGCCAGGGTAGCAACAGCTGAAGAAAATGCAAACACAAGCATCTTCTGCTCAGCAAAGGAGTGGGACGCTGGAACGAGTCCTCAGTGCTGGCTCTTGCGAGGAAAAAAATTGTTGTGTTTTCTGGCACAATTACGATGATAACCATAGTGAAACAGAAGTAGTCATACAAAGGGAAGAAAGCCCTGTGTTTTAGCACCTACCACAAAGTCCTAATTGTAATTTGCCATAAACTTACAGAAAACAAAGCAGTTACTGTCCTGGCTGATCAAGTTAGGTTTAGGTCAGGTTGGCGGTTGGACTTGATGATCCTGAAGGTCTTTTCCAACTTAAGTGATCCTGTGATTGAGGCAGGTGCTTTGGAGGATGTCTTGGCTGGTCAGTGGGTCTAGTACGGCATTGCAGACTCTATTCCAAGCATGTGTCGTTGACTTTGATGCTTTTTTATTTTTTATAAAAACCTATTCCACTCTCTTTTCATTTTTTCCCATATATCTGCTAATTGGTATTATAGAGCCATTTGTGACTGACAATTCAGGTGAATGAATTTTCATGCTTACCAAAATTCAGCAGTGGCTACTAGTCTAAAATAAGGAGAGTCTTTTTATTTCATTAAATTCAGGCAAGCTGTTTGCAGGTTTGCTGCCACAGCAAAAGCAGCACTTTCCTAAGTGGTGTCAGAGCCCATTCAGTGCCAACCTGGCAGGCAGGCACCTCGCTGGCTTTAACCCACGCTCTTTGTTCTGCATGGGGCTCTTCTGCTGGGTCCTACAGCACCAGCCTAGTGGGACCTCAGCTAGGGCAAGTAAAAATCATTCCTTGAGACTGTATCGCCTTCTGTTCGCGTTTTCAAAATGCCAGCAGTTGCATTGCGTCTTAATTATTCAGCTTTCCAGTTTTCATGACACATAAAGTTGGCAAGTTTGTACTCAGCCTTAAAGCCCAGCTTTTGTTGACTTTCTGGTGCCTGTTGTCTTGTTCATATAATGAATCCAACTCAGCAACACCCCAAGGAGCTGGATCCAAATTGTTATGTATTTACAGTGACCCCCCAAGGATGTTTTGCAATAACCAGAAAAGGAAAAAAAAAAAAAAAAGTCTGTTTGCTTCTCTCTGCAGGTTGCTGTCTACTGCAAATAATCCTTAACCTGTTCCTCCCTCCCCAGTAAGTAACCACAGTTTGCTGCAGTTCTGGCTCCCAGTCTCACCAGTAAACACCAGACTTTCCCAACTCTCTGTTGCTGAAAAGCATATCTCAGACACGGGGATCAACTACACTTCATCATGCTTCGTGGGGCACGGGCAGTGGGTTCTCCTGCTTGTGCCCGAAGGAGCCTCCTGCTGCCTCTCCAGCAGCCTGCTCCCGCCACAGGAGTGCAGGAGCCATGAAGGCCCTGTCCTACCTAACACCTGGCGAGGAGGCGGTGGGGATCGCTGCTGTCGCTCTCAGGAGCAGAGAAGGGGCAGGACCTCACCCGCCATCCCCTCAGCACCACCTCTGTGCAGTGCCTAGGGCAGAGCTGGCCCCTTCCTCCTGCCTTTCAGGGGTTTTACCAGCCCCAGATGCACCCAGTGAGTGCACTGGTGCCCCAAGACCTGTGGGATGGACACCATGCCTGGAGTGCTTTAGTTCGGGGCAGTTGTTTTAAGTACAAGCAAGACCTGAAAAAAACTTCGATTGTTTTTTCTTCATTTATTTATTTGACAAAATGTTTCAATCCATATTTTAAAGTTAGAGCTGTATAATGTCTTGAAGCACAAATGTATCAAAAGAGTGGTTTCAATAGAAAAAAATGCAGTTTATCATCTCATCATATCAGCCCATTCCCAAACTGGATGCTTGCCTGTGTTGCCCGACCATCCACCCTCCTCCTCCCAGCAACCTGCCCAGGCTGTGAGATCTCAGAAAGCACTGTAGTGTTTGGTGAGACACCTTCCTTTTGTTGTGCCAAGAGGGCAGCTCCTTCAGCTCTCATACACGTCCCCACCCTGGCCCAGGAGTGTTGGCAGGTGGGGGCTGGCGTGGAGTCCCAACCTGATCTCACCTTTCATTCTGCTCTGTTTTTGTGTTTGGTTTTTTTTTTTTTTTGGACGGTATTCAATACTAAGATAATCGTTTGCTCTTGCATTTATTGCCCTTGGATCTTGTCTGTTATATAAAACAGCTAATTTTCAAAGTCATCTTCTGACTCACGTATCGAGGTACAAGCTGGACCCAGAAATGTTCTGGGCAACATTTCAAAGCGGTGGCAAGGCCTCCTGATGGCAGCAAAGTGAAGGCAGCTTCTCTCATTTTTCCATCTTGCAGTAGCAATTTATCTGATGTTTTGTTTTACTAAATCATACTAAGGAAAACTTAATTTTACCCATCTACTTACTGTCAGTAGTTGCTGAGTAGTTGCTCTGCTAGAGCAGCAAAAGATACATCCAAACTTTCCAAAGATTTTGGGGGGAAACAAAACCAAATACTCAATAAGAGCTGATAGCAGAAATCTCATTTGAAACTTTCTCTTTGGGCTAGTGGGTTAAAAAGCATCTAAATTAACAGCATCTAGACAGCCACATCCTGTGTACCGATAGGCTTTTTCACCTGAAGAGCTGCTGAGCTCCAAATAAGGGTCTAAAACTCCTGAAACATCCACCTTTCAAAAACTGCTTTTTATTATTGCTGATTTCTTTTATTATTGTTGTTGTCTTGGCATGTAGGAGGTATCATCACAGAGCAGGGGCCCGCTGGGGGTGATTGCTTTGCAAGCACAGCCGGTGCTAGAACCACTGTGACTCGGGTGTCGCATTTCTGAGCTAGCATAAAACTGCCACCAAGACTGCAGAGTCAGCATGGCAGAGAGAAAAGAATGGAAGAGAAAACCAAGCCTCTAATCTCAAGGGACCATGCTAGGCAATATTAACTCTTAAAAACCCTGTTTGGCTAAAACTATGGGGAATGTGATTCACCGGGAGGCTAGAAATTCATCGAGTCTGAGCTTTCAAAGCATCCAATCTGGGTCGGTGACTGGAAAAATAATGCCCTTTGCCCTATGCGAACTGTAGTAATGCAGAAGAAAATATATTTATTTGCCACGTGTTTCTTTTTTTCCACCGGATCTTTTCATTTGCTATCAAATATTTATGGTTTTGTCATAAATTAGATTGTGTCTATATGGACATTTGCATCATAATGTTTCATTTGAAGAAAAAAGTCCTTCCAGACTCTAACTGAACTGAGTGCAGTCATTAAACATTATACATGGGTAGCGTATTGTTCACTTACGTGATAATTTTACTTCCAATTATATCTGGGTAATGAATAAAGACAGTTAAGACTTTAACCTATTTTCAGAAACCAGAGTTCTATCAACATGCAGTTATTTATGCTAATGAAAATAATGATCTTTTTATAGTGCTTGTCACTGAAATGGAATGATGTCCTGCCAACTGTGCATGTTTGCCAGTGGCTACAAATTAATCAGCTAAACTGGAGTGGTAATTGGAGTAACGACAAGTCAAGGGGCAGAAAGGCCAGCTTTGGCAGAAAAGCTTTTGAAGAATACCCTGTTCAGCGCCCAAAACAAAGGGACTTGTTTATATAATGCTGTTGTTTAATTAAATTTAAGCAGCTGTTTCATCAAGAGGTCTTTGAAGATAAATAATGGAAACAATAGGCAGGGGAATCAAAATGTGATGATGATTGTGTTATACTGGGCTGTACTGTTCATGTACCTCACACCTGCCTGATGAAACCATCTCATAGACTGCAGACAGGCACCTGAGTGTAACCCCGGCTGCTGGCACTGAATGCACACAAGCAACACATTTGGAGGGGCTGGCTTCAGAGTTCAGTGCTCAAACCATTTAGCTGAGCACACACAAAGCATTACCTTGGTGACAGCCCATGAAAAATGTTCTTCTGTGCAGACACTGAGCAGAGAGGTGACATCCTCAGTATCTTCCCTTGGCTTGTTTTGGCTCCCTGTTGAAAACTGGAGTAGTAGGGGTGAAACAGCAATGTTCCCTGATGAACATTTCTTTCCCCTGCAGGTGGCTTCCTCCTAACAGCTGCAGCAGCGCGTCTGGGAATAAGCTTGCAGTCGAATGTGGCGGCCCCATAAAGCGCTGCAAGAAGAGGAATGGGTGGGAACCTCCTACAGAGCATTCTCTGTGGGCTGAGAACATTCCTGTTCTCCGTGATGCTGAGTCATTCTGGGAGGGTTTCTCTCTTCCCTACCCCTCATCCCACCCTGATCTTGTACCAAGAGCTAAAACAGCAGTATGGGAGAATTGTTTTAGCTGAGGGCACAGAAACTCTGGCTGGTTGGCTAGAAATAAGCAGTCATCGATAGGAGCATGGAAATGTCATAGGAATAATAGGAAATTGATAATTATTCATGCATGTGACATTTTAAAACATATTTTTAACCTTCAAGGTTGCAAAGGAAAAAATGGAAGGCATGACACTAGTCTACTAAAGGCAGAGACCACACTGCATCCCAGAAGACACCGCAAGACTCAGAAAAAATAAGGCATAAAAAAATTATGCCAGGCTTTCACCTTCATTATTTTTCACAAGATTCCTATGATTTTCTGAGTTGACTTTGCATTAACGAACTAAATGAGAATTCTGCCCACAAAGCAGTTAGGGATCTGGCTTCCCTTGTTTTTTGGGCCAGTCTGCTGAGGCTCAAATCTTACTGGCAATTTGGATGCTCCCTGCCCAGACAGACACAGAGAGCAAAGGGCTTCGCTGACACATTGGTCGTTGGGGGTTCTGATACATGTGTGTCTTGCACATGCTTAGTAAATATTTCTGTAGAAATTTTGAAGCAAGTTTTCATATGTCCATTAGTAAAAAAGGGCCCATTACATGGAAAGGCCAGTTTCTGAAATGATGACATCCTTAAGCATTTCAGCAATATAAATAACTATAATTAGAAGCTGGCACTGGTTGAAAATATTTTCACAAGGGTTTTTATTTCATCCAGAAAATTATGTTTCAGTACAGTCAAAACACATTATGGGAGTATTTCATTTAGACTTCTTTTGTTTTCTTCAGACTTAAAGAATACTTCCTGAATGATGGATGTGAAAGTTTGTTGCTGAAAGATGAAAAATAAGTTTCCAAATTTTAATTTTCTAACCAAATGTATTAACAGCAGTTCACCTACAGTGAATCACATAGCCATTTTCCTCAGGCAAACGTGAAACATTCACATGATGAGAAATGTACCCTGTTGCAGACTCAATAGGCTCTTTGTTTGTCATTCATTCCTATTTAAAAACTTCCTGTAACCTGCACAAGAGCCGTCGCTGCTGTGCATTGTTAAAGGCAGAGACCACACTGCATCCCAGAAGACACCGCAAGGCATTCTCTTGTGAATATCTTTCCTTTTTTAATGGGTCAACGATTTTGATCTGTGCTGGATGGGAACAAGAGAGGAAAAAGGAGCTCACTGGCATTAACCACTATTTAAAAAAATGTTTAACACGCTATTGACAAGTCACTTATCATCAGAGATCATCAGCTGTCTTTGTGCTGTTAGAACCCAACCTCTTTCTCTTGCCATACAACATCTCTTCCAGTCCAAGAGGATGTTTTGTGATCATTCAATTCAATTGCCTTTCCTCAGTGTCCAGGGACTGAAGTACCCTGCAGCCCTGTGCTCAGCAGCTGCAGGTGTGATTCTGCTGTCCTTTGTGGCAATGAAGGTGAACTTCTGTAGGATCGGGCCTTATTTGAGTAAAGCAGTGTACCGTATCGTATTAAATTGGCACCCCTGACTGCTTCTGTGAGCTTGGCCCTGTGGAGTTCAATAAAATGTGAGTAATTATTTTATAAGGTGTATAAAGAGCTTATTCAAGGCACATGCTCATTAAGCTCTTTCAGTCATCATTAACATCAACCCCTAAATGACAACAATGGTAATAATGCAATATGGGGCTGAAAACTGTGGTATTTAGTAAGGGAGCACAGTGGAGTGATTTAAAAGCACTAAGCCTCTCTCCCAGCCTTCTGCTAGGGACAGGAGAGCGTGAATGTTTGGAATTTGTTAATGATTCTTATATGACACTTGGACTAATTTGGATGCTCAGCATTTAATTGGAAGGAATTTAGCATTCCAGATTGATTTCGCAGTGATGGGTACACTTATAGATTATAAGGATTGATCTCCAGGCCCACCAGGGTGCTAAGTACCAGTGAGAGCTGACTGGCCTTTGTCCGCATCCGCACCACGGGCTGGGCCACGTCGTGACAGGGAGCAGCACCCGCTTGGCAGGGACAGCACTCAGGGTGCCACAGCTTGAATGGCACTCTGGAGTTGTCTTTAAAGACAAGGAAGGATTCGGGGAGGCAGAAGAGGACTGCTTGGAGTGTTTGAGGACTGCCCACAAAGCCAGAGGGGAAGACACCCCTCTGGGCTGTTGCTCCTGTGGTGCGGCCTTGCAGGCCTGTCCAGCACTGCCATCTGTGGCCATGGGGCAGCAGCAGCTCAGGGCTCTGCACCTCCATGGCCACCACAACCCGTGGCAGCCTTCCTCCTGGGCACTCCTGACGGGCCCCAGCCCTGCGCCCACAGGGTGGGCTAATAACACGGGTGGGAACAACTTGTATTCTTTTCTCAGCTCTGGCAGCACTGATAAACCTTTTTCACATGATTGATAGGTTTCATCCACAAGGGCCCGCTGGAGCCCAGATGGAAAAGCAGCATTATTTCCCCAACTGCCTCATCTCGCGCCCCAGCCTCGACTCCCCTCCCAGTGAGGCTGTGATGAAAGCCACTAATCAAGTTAAAAAGGCAGCCTGCCATGCCAGAACATGAGCTGGCAAGAACTATGTAAAGAAGATTAAATTCAGCAATGGGAAGGGACAGGTAATGAGGGCTAGAAGTTGAACTGATGGGTCTCTACCCGTTTGGTTGCTTCAAGGTCAGCTTCTCTGTTTTTGTTTTCTCTGGTGTATCTTTAATATCTCCTTCCTCTCTGATACAAATCATTGATTCCTGCTTGGGAGCTCAGCTCCTGTAAGATTTTAGAGAAGGGCTGAAGGCTACAAGGTTACTGAACAACAAGCAGAACCTGCTTTATTGCCAAGCATTTAATATCCTGTTTCCAACAGTGGAGGCTTAGAGCAGGAGTAAGGCATGATCCTTCCCCCAACATATCCACTCTGCCTCTAGCACAAAGGAGAGGAGAGGGGGTTGGTTCAGAACCATCAAATAAGTAGACATCCCTATCATATTAGTCCTTCTTTGGAGTAACTCTGAAAAGCCATTGACAGTCAAACAAGGCCCAAAAAATGTTTTCACAATTATTCTCTCGCTTCCAGTCTTCCTACTTGTGCATTCCTTGCATATGCACAGTATTGCATACTGCGTGCAGTGAGACAAAGAACTGCTCTCCAGAGATGTCCACAAAATGCACACAAATTTGCATATATATTTTCACTATATGAAAATACATATATATTGTGTGAAGCAAGATTTTTTATTTTTCAACAACTTATGCTGCTTTTCATGCTTTTAGTTATATTTTCATTAAAACTTAGTTTATTTTTTATTATTTAGTTATATTTTTTATTATTTTATTTTATTGTTTTGCTTAAAGATGGAATTTTTTATTACAGGAATTAATCCATGTCATCTGAACAGAATTCTGTCTTGACTTCATAAAGGTCTTTTGTTTGTGGCATTCAAAACAGAGGTCATGTTTTCCAGAACAAATTTAAATTCTTTTATTTGTAGTATATATAGGTTTGAAAGACTTTGTGTATTGCATATTCACCACCGCTTGCCAGCAGCTGCGTACTGCACGCTGTCATTACTACAAATATAAACCTGTTGTGGTCAGAGTGTTGTCCCCATCCCTGTTGTGGCCTGCTTGCAGCTTTGGGCCGCCTTGCTTCTCAGAAGCCCCTGTCCTCATGCTTGTACCCCAGCTTATTTCCCTCTGCGTAGGGACCAGGTTTGGCTCTGACTCAGCGAGGTACTTAACCATCTGCCAAACGAAATGGCTATTTCAGCTGGCACGTGCAGGCTGTGACACAGGAACTGCCATTGCACCCCACGACAAGCCACGTCAAAGGTTTCCCAAGCTGAGGCCTTGCTGACTTCAGCGTGAACGTTGACTCACCCCTGGGGTGGCTGCCTGCTCAGCAGAGAAGTGCCATGCAGCACAGCTCTTAGCAGCACTGCTGCCTCTTCGGTTCACATGGTTTGTTCTGCAAAGCCACAACTTGTAATTTTAACTAAGGCGATTGAGGCTGCACCTGTATGAAAACCCACTGGATCACTTCTTGTCTGCAGAGCCCACCCAAATTCTGTTCAGCTGATTTTGTGTTGTTTTTTTTTGTTTGTTTGTTTGTTTGTTTGTTTTCTACAGCTGAAATGACAGAAAAGCCTTATTCTGGACAGTGTCACAATTGATATTACAAACAAAGACACTCACGAAGCTTGTTGTAGCTAAATGCAAAAGTTTTTATTATTAATATTTCCAGCTTACTATTTTCCATTCTCAAGGTGTTCATTTATGGACAGGCTATATTTAGCAGTAAAAGTGGATTTGAAAAAAAATTACATTTTAAAGTAAAATGTGGTGAAATTTATTTACCTGGAGAAACATTTATGTAGCTATGGATCAACAGGCAAGGGAGATCATAGCATCTGAGAGGGCACTTGTGTGTGTGAAAAGGTATGGATGAGGAAAAAAAAAGACAGTGCTTAATAAAATATATGTATACGTAGAAATCCAGGGAACAAAGACATTCAGTCTGAAACCAATGCATATATTTTTGCTTATATTTACATTGTACTTGGAAAAGACCATAAAAAAATAACAAGTGATGACTAGGGAGGCACAGGTGCATTTGTATATGCATGCTTGTGCTCAGGACTGATGGCAAAATGTCACAAATTGACTTTACCACTAAAGAAAAATCCTCACGTATTTAATGCTGAGTGGTTTTCATTGCCCTTTGTTGAAGGCACCTTTTTCTGCTTATAAAACTATTTTAGCCATCTCAATCACTAACAGGTGCCAATGAAATGAGGACAGCGCATCTCCTGTTAACACTTTGAAACCCAACAGGCAGTTGCCAGTGAGGGATGTTCTGCAACAGCTGGATTCAGACATCAGGTATTTTCATAGATCCTGAGGTCCTCTGAAATCTGCTCATACCCTGTCTTAACATAAGGACTCAGTGCCCGAGGCTGAATGCCATCACAAAATTTTTGCTGTTTTCCCACCAAAGTCCCCATTCATTTCTGAGTACAAAAGAGCTTGGACTTCTTGCAGTTTTTTTAGCAAATGCCCAAGCAGCCACCACACTGTAGCTTGTGTAAATGGAGCTGAGCTCTGGGTACACTGGTGAATGTTTGAGGGTGTCACAGATGAGATGCATCTCCCGGAGGGTGTCTGTTTCCATTTCTTCCCTTGTGAGGTCCCAGGATACATTGAGAAGGGGCTGGAAATGGAACATCTATCTCAGAACTTCCATCTCTGTTAATTACATGGGGAACACCTTATTTAGTCAACATTTGCAAAGTAAACTAATATATCACAAAAACATTTTGGTTTCCCTATGGGTTAAAAATATTCCTACAGAAGCACAGCAGCAACAAGGAAGTCCGTGCCACACAGGATACCTCAGCACACTGCTCAACTAGAGATGATAAATAAGAACATGTAAACCCACACTGACTGCAGAAGGTTTTGTATTTGGCCATACCCAAATGGAGCTCAGTCCAACCTGCCACGGCAGATGAACGATCCTCAGAGACTGTTGGGTATCAGAAGGTCAGGTTTCTTTTAGATCTGGACATCCTAATTTAATTCTGGCTAATGCCTGATGCATGAATAATTCATTATTATTTCTCAGTTTGGAGCTAAACTTCTCAGAGAATTTAGTAAGTGTGAATGTTGCTGCAGTAAACATATGCCGATAATTTTTTTAGAAGCTAGAAAATGAGGTTACTCCCAAAAAAGTGGGTAAAATAATTAAAATGTAAATTGAAATAAATTATTCACACTACTAAATTTAAATAAATGACTCAAACACCTAAACTCAATTAAAGCTTGTTGTTAGTTAGAGTACTCAGTATTGTATAGCAGATGTACAAATCCAAGAACTGGCACCAAAAAAGTGTTCAATGTGCATGAATGTTTTATAGGTAACAGAGCATATACCCTAAGGGCCTTAAATATTACATTAAATTATACATTTCTAATAAAGAAAATATAAATGAATATGGAACAAATGTCGACTTTCAGCTTAAAACACCAAATCCTTCTTTTAGGAGCGAGCTTTACCATTGCATAACAGTTGCAATATTATCTTGTTTAATGGCTTAAACACTGTTGTCAGCTAAATAGCTGTGTGTGTATGTACGAAAAGGCGTAAGTGCCACTGGCAACTGTTGTGTAGTGTTATGGAAACCATTCTAAAATAAGACCACATTTACTGTCACTTCAAACTCTTCTAAAATTTTAATAGAAATAACATATTCAGCAGAGGAGACTTACTAATTTTCTGTAACTCTTTTCTTTCTCTCTCTCTCTCTCCTTTCCTTTCTTCATTTTATGGCTCACTTGCAATCACAAAAGCAAACTATAGTTAAAACCTGCGTATTGGGAGGGAGTATTCCTAGCTCCGCAGTAGATGTCTTGTGTGAGAGGCAGGACTAGGGGGAGGAATCTGGCAAGCGTTCAATGTATTTTCTTTGCCATGGTTTTATAAAATACATACTGCACCTTGAAGACTAATGTATATATAGTATTTAAGCCCACGGTCTAAAGCTTCAAAATAGTACAAATTTTTTGTTCCATTTGTGGATGAAGAGGGGAAAGATCTGCTATTAGGACACTTTGTAAATGTGTTTGGCATACCACGCTGTCATATTTGGATGAGCAGCCCAACTTCAGCCCCAATGAGGGCCGGGAAGCTCAGCTGAGAGAAGTGAGCAGGCTGCTGGTGCCCGCTCAGCTCCAACAGCTACCACATCCTGTGAGCACAGAGGTTGCTCACGAAGCTGGGCCATGCTCTGGGTCAGGGCAGGTTTAAAGATGCCTGGAGCCACAGCACGCTGGGATTTGAGCACAGCAGCACTGCTTCGTGGTTGGTTGCATCACTTGAGCACCTTGCCTTTGCTCAGTTTTGTTGCTGTTGACAGGTAAAGATGTGTACGGAAACCCAAGCATGTTCAGGGGCAGGGGAGGTACACTGGGAGAGAGCTTCTGAAAGTCTTTTTTTTTTTTCTTTTTTCTTTTTTTTTTCCCAGAATCATTTGAAGTTAAGATGTAAGCTAGTTTGGGGCCTCTGCAAAGCAGCCTAACAGATATTGAACTCAGCTCTAATTGCTTCTGTTAACCACCTAGTGAAGCCATTGCACATTAACCGTTTTCAATTACGACAGCTATGAGAAAAGATCCAAATACAAATGCAAGTGAGTAAAACAGTGTGCAGACATTTTAGTCCAGGGAACCAAACTAAATTGGGTTATTGTTCTGAGAACATCACATTGGGCTCTAAGGAGAGGGAGCAGTGGGGAATATCGGCTTGTTCTCTTCCTTGGCTGAAACAACAGGAAGCCTGAATCTGCTCCACACAGACAAATATTTCGAGCAGCACACTCTCTCAGCCAACAGCATCCCAACAGGAGTGCTGTAAAGAAACTTGCAAAATGCAGTCTGCTAAGAAGCCGAGTTTGATCCTTCACCTCCAACATTAGCACAGGTCTGCTGTCAGCCCACCACAGAGTTCAGTGGGGATAGGCTGCCCTGGATGCCAGGCAGCTTTGGAGCAGAGGCCATGGTTTCTGAAGGATCCGTAGAATCATACAACCATAGAATGGTTCAGATTGGAAGGACATTCAAAGGTCTCCAGTTCCAGCCTCCCTGCTACTAGATCAGGTTGCCCAAACCCCATCCAGCCTGACCTTGGGCACTGCCAGGGTTGGGGCACCCACAGCTCCTCTGGGCAGTCTGGGCCAGGGCCTCACAGCCCTCGCTGTGAAACATTCTTTCCTTATGTCTGAAGGAAGAGATAACTTTCTAAGTCCTACAGACCCCATCAGGCAGGCAACAAGACGAGGGTTAATGCTCCTCTTCTCTTGGCAGAGATCACCTCACAGCTGCCTGCCCTCATTTCAGAGATTGCCAGGGAACCCAGCCATAAGGGAAGGAGGAGGGAGGGGAGGCTGTGCCTGGGCCCAGCTGGAGTGAGTTGCTGTGCCCCAAGGGAGCTGTAAAGCTCCTCTGGTGAGGCTGGCACTTCTCCTGGTTTAGCTCTGCAGCCAGAGCTTTTCTCTGGGAAAGATGATGAACCTTTACGGGAAAGGAAGGCTTCAGTGTCAAGAGTGAATGATTTTGTTTTATGAGTGGTTTTTGTTCATCTTTGTTCTGCCCTTGGCTAAAGGGTAAGTTCTTTCAACCAGTCTTGTCTTGTTTTTTGATGTATGAGTGGTAATAATTAATATTGCTCTATGTAAGCAAAGTGAAATGTGAACCAGTACAGGATATACTGGGCTTTTAGAAGGTTGGTTTTATAAGGCCAAAAACCATCTCGAGCAATATCAATTGGAAGAAGCAAATAAGGCGGAAAACATCAGAGCTTTATAAAAACTCCTTAAGAATACCATGTTTTAACACGAGAAAGAAGGCTGTATCTGTGTAGAAACACAACAGAATAAGCTCAGCACAATAAATCAAAAACCTTGGAAGCAGGAAGGAAGTGAATGTAGTTATAAAAATAAGTCCTGCAGATAAGGATGAAAATGACAAAGCTTGATATTAAGAGAGGACAGAAATTGTAGAAAGCCAACAGAAAAAAAAAAAATATATATATATATTAATAATTGAAAGGTTTTAGCAAAATATTTCTAGAGTTTAAAAAAAAAAAAATCTAGAAAGACACCACAAGGTCTGTTCACAAATGGAAACAGTAGATACTTCTTTTTTTCAATGCTGAAGAATCTAGTAAAGATGTCTGTTCTGTAGTGGCGGTAAAGGATGATGTATTTGTTGTATAATGATGGTAATATACTTTCTATTCCTACTGTAACTAAAGAGGATATTAATCAACAGCTACTGTAGTTAGGCATACTTAAATCAGAAGTTCTGGGTAATTTGCATTGAGGAATTTTAAAGCAGCTGGCCAAGGAGCTTTTTTGGCAGCTAATATTGATTTTTCAGTAAACCATAGATAAGGGAGAATTCCAGAAAGTTGAAAGACTGCTAGTTCCTTGTTATCTTATTAAAAAGTTTGGGAAAGATGGCTGAGACAACAGAGGTTGTCAAACTGACTTCAATATGGGAAAACCATAGAAAAACTTATTTAATTTAATTAACAGAGACTGGAGGCTGCATACTATAGTTAATGCTAATCAGCAAAGTCTTTATGGAAAATAATTCTTGAACTAACTTGAAAATTCTTTGATTTTAATTGTAATTGACATAGGAAAAGCATTTAGTAAATATAGATGACAAAATAAAACTATGATCTTCAAAAGATTAAAAGAAAATATTAGGTCTAGTAATAGGTCTAACAGAATAGATAAATTATACCTTGGCTATAGAGGAAGTACCTAGAAAAGGGGAAGAATCTCCGTTGAACAAGGAAATCTATAGTAGAACCCAAGCTGCATACATTCCAGTTAGGTATTTCAAGTTGCTAACAGGGAATCTTCCTAAGCAGAGGAATGTAATGATGGTTGGGATAGTTTTCATCACTAGAAATCTTTATATTAAAGATGGTTATTTTTCTAACTGAGGCTGTAGTTCCACATGTTCCACATGTTTCAAGCCCAGCAGGAACTGCAGTTTGCCCCTGTGACTCTGGTTTCTCAGTTGGGGTACATGTATATGGCACTTGAGGATCCTCACCCTCCCCTTGCTTTCTGTTCTTCTAATTGCTTTTTTTTTTTTTTTTTTTTTTTTTTTTTTTTTTTTTTTTTTTCAGCATGTGGCATTGACTCTTGCAATAGTATCCTAAAAAGTTTATTATGTACTAAAAGATGCAGTCTTTTAGCTGAACCAAATTTACAGTAGCAGCATGTTGAGTGTCCTGGGCAACCTAATGTAACTACAGTGTTCCGAGCTTTGTGAGTGATGCTTCACTTGGCTTGAGTGTTTTTATTTGAACTCAGATAGATCTTGCTTGCTTTACTTCAAAGAACAGTAGAAGCAGAAATGACTAATTTCACAACTCATGCAGAAGCTCCTCATACCAGCTCCTAGAAATTAATATTCTTCAATGCTAGGAGATAAAAACTTCAGCCAGCCACATAAAATCAAACTTCTTTCCCAGATGAATTTCACAGTCTTAGTCTGTGACTCATAAGTAGTAAACAGATGCTGAGCATATGAGCTTTAGGGACAAATCAACTGACCTTTAATGATTCTTTAAGTCCTTTCCTCATTTTCCATCAATAGCATATTTATTGATTACAGAGCTGCCTGGTATTGAATTCTTCTAGAGAAATTCAGTATCCAAAAAGCTATGAAAAATCTTTAAAGTGTATAGCTTCATTCTGTGGTCTGTTGTCATCAAAAGTGAATCTCTCGAACTGCACTTTGCTGACTTAAAAAGAGTCTCTTCCCTTGACTGTAATGTCCTGGTATTGCTGATCTGGCTTCAAAGGTAAAACTTCCCTTCATTTTAAACCTATAGGTGGGTGGGTCACTCAGTGTGACTCCCCAAACTCATATCACTTTTAGGTAACTAGGATGCACTTCTTCAGGAAACTTCACTGGAGATTAAGCTATGAATTATGTCATGTGCAAAGGCACTCCTGTGATGCCTTCCATCTGCATTGGCTTCCAGTGAAGGTAGATGCTGAAAGAAGGAATAAGGAGTGAGAAAGATCTATACTTTTTTCCTTCAATTACTTGGCCATTTGCATGCATATGTGGTGTAGTGTTGTACCATTATTGCAAACAGTTGGTTGGTACTCACAAAGTAGTTTGAGGGTCCTCCAGCAGTGATCACTGTCTGAGGAACAAGCTGAGAAGCAGTTGCAAATGAAATCAAAAAACTGCTGACCATGACCTGTCATGCCAAGGCACTACATATCATATTGGTGGGTAAATACTATGAGAGGCAATTATACAACACACTTGTGTTGCAATGCTTATTGAAAACAGGACAGTGAAAATCTGGAAAGCTGATTGCCAAGCAGGCCCTATCACTGTTTTTCTGGACGTGGGAGTGAGTCTTGTTTGTTTGCCTCTGTTGGATGTAGTGACTGACTTACTGATGTCTGTAAAGTTCTTTAATATTTTTGGGTAATTTTCATATCATTGTGCTGGTAGCAAAGGGATCTGAGTCTCTAAATCTGCATGGAAGTACGTGTATGCCTTTTTACGTCTCAGTGCATACATAAAAGCACACTGCATAAAGTCAGCAACATGCATCTTTCCATGTATGATTACATTGTTTGAACACTCACATTCTCTTTTTATTTGAAGTATTTAGGTAAGAAAAACCTGTATATGTGGCATACAATTCATATACAGTTACTGCTGAAAAACCATACACAATATATAGGGTACCTCATCGCACACCATGTTCAGTCAATGTATATTGAAGTCTGCCTCTTCCACTAATGCTTAAACTCCATTGCCTGATGATGTATTGCGATAGTACATCACTGGAGTGATGACGATCTGATGGTATATTACCATCATTTATTACTAGAATATCATCACTGGCATATTATTGCAATGTATCACCGCAGCAGCCAGCAGGAATATAGCTGCAAGAGAGAGTCGAGTTAAATGTTTTATTAATTCCTAAGTGATAGCTGTAGAATTAGTATGACAGAGAATCGGCATATATCCCCCTTCCCTCTCATTCACATACATGCAAGGTAGATTGATACCTTCTGTTCAATGCTTTTAGCATAGCCTTCTATTTTCCAGGTGTGAATCAGTTCCTTGCTGAAATTCTAGATTAGGACCCCCATTTTATGCTTAGTTAGCAATTGTGAAATACTGAGAACCAAAAGAAAATGGAAATTTGATCTTGATTGGCTTGTGTTATCATCATTTCTATCATATATTTTAGGATGATTTTTTGTGGCCCTAACTGGGATTTTTTCTGTTCTCCATGGCATTTTGTAGAGACTTACAGAGTGGGCACACTGTTAAAGTATGGTGCTCGTAACTTTTTTCCTCTGCATGTGCATCTTAAAATTTAGTATCTCAATTGGTTGGATCTGCCAAAAATAAAGCATAAAACCCAGTAGCTATCCCTGCAACTCAATCCTTCAAATTAGCAAAATAATATCAGATGTTTAAACATCTTCATGAAAACTGAAGGTGCTTTCTCCTGTTAATTCTGCCTATCTCATCCTGCTTTGCACAAAGCAAAAGTATACTCACATTACAGTCTCACATGTATTGCCTGGAGGAATCCTGAAAATTCTCCTGCAAATGTCCTTTGGATTTATCTCATTGTACTGCCAGAAAATAGTGTTTGCTACAAGCCTTATATAGAGCAACTTGTGCAAAGCCATCTCGGGATCAGTCTGTCTGATTCAGTCAGTACTGCTCTAGCTAGCGATAAGGCTCCTACCTGCATCCCACCAGGTTCAGATGGGGATATTAAGTAACTGCACTTAGTTCAAGCTACTCACTGGAGGATTGCATTAATCATCTCTCTGCTACTTCTGGCCATTGTCTGTCAGTACATAAATATCTTCATCTTTATTAGCATTATGTATTTTTAGGCTAAAAAAAGGCTCTCCAATAGACTGCTTCAAATTTCCATAGTTCATGTCCGATACGTTATAGTAGAACCAATATTAGGAATGAAATTGGGAGGTAGGGCTGCTGTGTACTTAAACATACT
Source organism: Netta rufina (assembly GCF_964035555.1). Lineage (NCBI taxonomy): Eukaryota > Metazoa > Chordata > Aves > Anseriformes > Anatidae > Netta > Netta rufina. The sequence continues at coordinate 4,691,036 of NC_140138.1, forward strand.
GAGCTAGTTTCAAGTTTCTGCACCAGCAGAGTCAGCTTGCTTGACTGTGGGTGTTGGAGATGGGACAGGCAGCCTCGGGCAGGAGCCCCCTCAGCGGCTGATAAGATGCAATACCAAGCTAGAGGTAGGCTCTGACAACACAGCCCCTTCTCTGGAATTGACTTTTGGCTAAAGCTAGCACTGCGGTAATAGGAATAATCCACAAACTTCAGAAGATCCCAAATAACAGAGCAAACTGCTGTTTTTTTCTCCTCAAAGCCTCAGTGCAAGACTCAGAAAAAATGAGTTAGAAAATGAAGGAGGGTTCCAAATGCGACTGATTAGAATTTAAAGAAACTAATTTAAAAAAAAAAAAAAAAAAAGACAATTTGTACACTGCTACCATCTAGTGAATTAAAAGAAAACAAGATCTTCCTCCACAGTAGGATGAACTATATGTAAGGTGTGAACCTGCACCACTGAAGTCACTGGGACTTCTGCCATTGACTTTACTTGGAAGAAACCTTAATGGAACAAGCCATATTAAATATCAGGCATTTGAATTTCAAGTGCAATTAGAGAAAGTATCAAAGACTGTTACATATATTTGTGATCTAGATAATTGCCATAATTTTTCCAGGATAACATTGAATCAAAGGAATCATTAGCAATTACTGCTTTAAGGCAGTACAGATGGGTTCAACAGGATGAAAAAGCACACTTTAAGACTGGAATCAAGGGAAGCTTTTTCATGGATACTGCATTTTCTGTCTTAAATTAATTTAAACCTTAGGAAAGGTATTTCAACAGCAGCTTTGGAAACTTCATCTCTGTATTTATACAAAACTTCTCCATAGTGTTTGGGCCGCTTGCCTTCTTGTTCTTAGTGGTGTTTCCCTAAAGCGGAAAGGAGCAAGTTACTCCCCTTCAGTTCTTAATTAGACAAGCATGTGCCAGCTCATCTCACAAGCCTGTCACACTGAAATGTCTGTGCTAACATCCAGTGTTGTTAAAATCCACATTGATTTTGACACTTCCTCTTGCAGAGTCAGCATTTTCCTTACCTCCCTAAGGCACACTTTCATTTGACGTGTGAATCAAGGTACAAAGTGCTGTGATTAAATGATCTGTACTATCTTTGCAGTCTTTCATCCTTCCTTCCCCATCCCATGCCCGGAGAAATTCTTACCAAAATGATCCGTGGATTAGGTGTGAATCCAGATGATTTATGCCAGTGTTCAGCTGCCCAGAGACTTCGAGCAAGGTATCTGGAGGTGCTAAATGTAATGACTGCACACAGAAAGGAGTGGCAGAAGAAGGTTTTTCAGCAGTTGTGAAAATGAAGTCATCAGTGCCACTGCGATTGCTATTACCTACCTGTAAGCACAGCTAAGAATAATGTTAAGGATCTTAATTACCTAATATTAACAATACAAATGCATTTCTAAGCAATCATGCTTTAATCACTTTCACAATATTTGTTATCATTAGTCTTATATTATAGTTCAGCAAAGACTTTAAGTGTATTCATAACTCAGAGCACCAATGTTTTACCCTTTATTTCTCAACACATTATTTGAGGCTGGGCCTAGAATCTGATCTCACAACAAAGTCCTGCTTTTCCCAGATTCTGCCATGGTTATCTGGAGCTTGGGCATGATCAGAAGAAAATCTTTCTAATCTTTAAGAACTCCTGGTTAGATTCCTCTCTTTTTTTGTTTGCAATTGAAATTTCATATGTTAAAGCTAGTTGCAAAACAGCTTTACCAAACCTTCTTCAAAGCAGTTTTCTGTCACAAAATATTGTTCTAGTACTAATGAAGTATTCTGTAAGTTTGATATTTTAGAAAAATCACAATTTATATACCATAAAAATTATGCATTAGAGGAAAAGAGCTTTAACATTTTGTCAATGTTTCTTTCATTTTGAAAATAGACTCTTGACTAGTTAGAGAACACAATATTAAATGCAAAATCAAGCCTTTGATTTTCTTTTTATGATGTAGGTTTTCATAATATTGGGGTCTTTTCAAAAACCTAATTTTGATATCTTAAAATCTGCTGGGAAATCATGGTGTACAGTCTTCCTTGCACAGTCCTTCCAACTTCCCTAAAAATCCTCTTTGGAAGATCTGTTTTAAACTCGCTAAATACACGCTCGCAGGAGCTGATGAAACATTTCACTGCAGCACTGGGTTGCTGGCTGCTCCCTCCCGAGCCTCCTGTAGTGGCTCCGCTGTAATCATTTTAACTTGTACTTCGTGTTGCTACATAAAGCATTATTTTTCCTTTCTTCAGGGCAAATGGATGGGATCTGTACAGCAAGAGATTTTGAAATGCATCTTAACTTCCAGATCAGCCTTTGAGAAATTAATTTCCACTTAGTTTTTGGAGTTGTTCCAACTCATCCTCACGAGTGAAATATGGGCATCAGAAGGTGGAACAGAAAATACAAAGCTAATGATCTGGTTCATGTTAGTTAGTTCTCTCTTAATCCTTTGAAAGATTGCATTTCCCGTCTCTGGATTTCCTCTCGCTGATGGTTTTTAAAAGAAACAAGACAATATTTGCCATACATTATATATCAAGATTAAGTCAAGAAGCAAAGATGATCTATTCGCCATCCCTATAAGCCTCTCGTAATTAGGTCTACCCACTTTCAAGGACAGGACTCTTATCTTTAAGAATAAAAACTCCCACTGAAATTTAAACTGTTTCTCAGAGTAAACTTAGAAAGGACAAAGGGACCTGATCTTCACTTGCCCACCCATGGTTTTTACTGGTCTGAGAGTGGTGAGTACACAAGTACTGCAGAACTGAGGGCACTTTGCTCCTGGAAAAGGGTCACTGCTTCTTCCCATCCAGCCTTGCACCACAGCTTCCTTCAGTTCAGATGTCCCCTGGCATACAGTAGGGGCCACGTTTTATTTTCTATACTTGAAGCTTCTTAACTGCTGTAAGCTTTTTTTTTTTTTTCTTTTTTGGGGGGGGTGGGGGGTGGGGGAGATCCCAAAGGAGGAGGAGGAGGCAGGACTCTGTGCTGTCCTCTTCTGCAGTGTTTAGTGGAAGTTGCATCATGACAAGGCGCAGCACAGCAAGCTGGCAGCTGGTCTTGTACTTAACCATGTCTTGGGAGGGCTGCGTTTCTGTTGTTAGTGGGGTTAAGAGCAGTGATGCCACATCTGTTAGAATCATAGAATGGCTTTGGGTTGGAAGGGACCTCAGAAATCATCTAGCTCCAACCCCCGCCTACGCAGGGATGCCACTCACCAGATCAGGTTGCTCAGGGCCTCATCTAACCTGGCCTTGAACATCTCCAGGGATGGGGCATCCACAACCTCTGGGCAGCCTGGTCCAGTGCCTCACCACCCTCGAAGTGAAGACTTTCCTCCTAATCTCAAGTCTAAATCTCCCTCTTTTAGTTTAAAACCATTCCCCCTTGTCCTGTCATTATCTAATTGAGCAGAGTTGTTCTCCATCTATTTTATAGATCTTTAATAACTGCAAGGCCGCAATGATGTCACCCCAGAGCCTTCTCTTTGTAGGCTGTTAGGAAGTGAAACCATTGTGGTGTGGCTTAGTGGCCCACCAGTTAGATCAAGGCTGCAGAAGGCTTCTCTGCAGTCCCCCCCCTGTGTTTCCCCTTGTGGCTTAAGAGATCTTGGTCCAGGAGCTGAGCGTTTTCCTCCTGCCCACAGGCTGCTGCCATGACACACGGGGACAGCAGCTGCCTCCACCTCTGGAACAGAGGGGCTGGCCCTTCTGAGTCCCTGAAGCCCACCTGTGCCTGCTGCTCTGCCTTCACCCTCCTGCTTGCTCTGCCCAGCACCATCAGGGTGTGCGTAGGACAGCAGCTGGGTGCTCAGCACTGCTGCTGCCTGTGCTCCAGTACAAACCCAGGCCTGGCTGCTAGCGCTAGCAGGTCTGAACTACCCTGGTGGGCTGGCCAGAGCTGGTTTTGATGGGTAGCTTAGAAAGACATTCAGGAGAAGCACTGGCTGAACAAGGAATGAAAATGAAAGTATTATCAAGGCTTTCTCTGTGTCCCCAAAGGTCCTCTTTGTCCAGGCAGCTCCATAAACAGCAACACAACAATATTGTGCTGCGGCAGTATTACTGATATGCAAAGGAAATGAACGATATTTGTTTGTCTTGAAATGAATGGTAGCAAGGTTTGCTGTTTACTTCCAAATATTGGGGGGGATATTTGCATGAAACTGTCACAGACATATTTTTCCTCTCATATTTACAGTACTAGAGAATGTTTCAAAGATCCATCCTCTTAAAGAAGCATAATCCTATCAGTTAGATGAAGAAGGGTAAATTTGAAGAGACAGTTTATTTAATTTTGTTCCAATAGAATTGCAAGCATTTCATTTTGTCCTACTATTTCAAGTGTTGGGCTGCAAAATTCAGTCCAGCTTCCAGTACTGGTACTTAGAGGCTGTAAAGAGAAGAAAACGTATGTGTTCATTTCCAAACAGCAAGGAAGATGGCTTTTAAAATGGATAAAAGTTTCCTGAAAACAGCTAATTTCAGTCTTTGTTACTGGCAATCAAGCTTTAGCATGGAGAGATGTTCGTAATTCCTCTCAAAAAAGGTAGCTTGTGTTGAGATTTTCAGAATTTCTCGTTTTTCTCCTGATTCCCCCCTCCCCCATTAGATTATGCAGCTGATGGGGCTCTTTGGCTATAAAATAAGACATTAAAGCAGAGAGCCTGTGTTTGTCCTACTTTCTTCACTTTTCTACATTCAATTCCACACTTGATAGCAGGGAAGACAAAAGGAGACATTTTCAATACTCATACCCTAATAACATCCCCCTGGGATTACCTGCAGCTCAATACATCATTCAAAAGCAAAGATTAAAAGTAATAGTCACGTTAATATTATTTCACAATCCACAAACATAAATCCTCATTTGTTATTCATGAGCTTATCACACGCACCTCTTAGGAGCAAAATACTGCAGCATGTGCAGAAAATGGTAACACAAAGCAAACAGTGAAGGAGATGTAGACAACTTTATAGCTTATTTAAGGTAAAGATATTGCAGGTATGTTTGCTAACAGAGAAGTGCTCCTGCTTGGCTGTGATGATGCATCACGCAGTACTATTCATTATCTCCCTAGTCATTACTTAGCCAGATCCCAGTCCTTAAGTGCTCCCATCATAAATGTGTTGCTTTTTTTGTGATGGGTGCTTGCAGAAATTTCTTTGAAAGGAGTCTGAGGTGCTGGAGGGCACCTTGAAATCCCCCTTCATTTGGGATGACAGACCAAAATCATGCAATGAATGAGATGATAGACCTCATTTCTCAAGGAAGCGCAGAGCTACACTCTTTTTGGCCTAGCATCTATCAGGATGTTTCTGCTTTCTACGTAGAAATAAGCTGCTGACCTTGAGCAATATAGGATTCCTGGGTTCATACCATGCTGCTTTCTGCACACCAAGCTGTGCACAGAAACCTTGGAATAAGGCCAGAGAAACACCAAGAGGCCAGTGTGAATTCAGAACCACTTCTTATTTCACAAGCAATCTCCTCCAGATGCTAAGTCATCACTTTACTGCCCTAAATCTGACCACTCTGAGCTCTGAAACAAAAGCAAAGCAAGCAACACTCCATATGTGACGTCCACAGAGTGCTTTGGTGCTGCAGCCATGTGGGTTTGAACCTAAATGTGAACCCCAGCTAAGCAACTGTGTACAGCCCTCCCTATGGTGGTTACTGTAGAAACAGAAAGGAAACTTTTACCAATGTTTCTGTCTTATTTCCCAATAAATAGCAGCATCTCCCCTAGAAACTATATTGATCTGGAGTGGTCAGATAACTACTATTATAGAAGTAGATGAACTCTCCTCTGATAGACCTGTCAGACTCCCTGCTGATGAGAAGACTTCCATGCAATCCATATCCACAATTGCTTTGGAAGTAGAGGACTGGTTTTCCCTCCCTTTTCCCCCTCCAGCTATATCCCTATAGTTTTTTGCTTTCCTACGTCTATTCTTTTTTAAGCTGATACTTGTTTTCAGAAACTGCTCAAGTTGTGACAGAAACTTCTGAGCTATCCCAGTAATTGGCCTGCCTATGAGGGAGGGAGAGGTTGAGAATGACAGTGCAAGGAAGAGAGCCTTGAAAAAAATCATGTCTGGGGAAGTTTCTGTCATAAATAGCATCACATTTTGTGAGTTTTTCATGCATGTGCAGTGCTCTGCATGAGTATTTCCTCTCAACTCAAAATCTTCTCATGTACTCATAGATACAGGGTTTGATTTTATATATTAACCCTATTACATAGTTCTTTTGTGTATCTGTATCTATTGCAAACCATTTTCTCCATCTAAGTGGAGAAGGCATAAAATACACAGCTCATTTCATTGGAGTGTTAATAGTTTGCTGATGCAGACTCAGACACTGAGGAGTTAATCTAAGCAATCAGAATATCAGCACTTCACTGGAACTGCCAATGTACCTAATGTTCATCATGTACTGAAGTGTTTTATTGTATAATGATTTAAACAAAAAATGGTGTAGGCCAGATCCTCAGCTGTTACAATCCCACACGGTTGCATTGATTTCACTGGAACAACATGGCTTTATGGAGCACAGACTCCGGCCTGCAGTGTAGCTGTCCTGAGCGCAGACAATTTGACCCTTGCGTACCTCCTCAAAATCACTAATTGGAAGCTGTTTCATAACTTTCTTGACAGATGGGCAGCACAGTCCACTGCCTGATTTCCTGATGCTCAAGGAATGACCTGACTGAGCCAGCAAAGTTCTTAATATTTCACCACCTTGACATCCAGGGAGAGATGCAGGAATCTAGTTTGTACATGTGTTTTTCTTTCTTAACTGTTTAATGAACAAGATGGAAAAAGTGGTGCTTATGCTCTCCTTTTGTTGTAGTGGTAGGGATGAAGGAGCAGGCCTGATAGCACGTGGTTTGAACACTGCTTACAGAGCTGTCAGCCTTCCCAACCTCTTGTTCTGCCCACCTCCAAGTGACCTGAGGCTATGCAGGAGGACAGAGCGACCTGCCAGGCTGCACTGCAGCCGTCACCACACCAAGTGATCACCTGAACCTTCCTGCAGCAACAGCCAGAATTGGGGGGATGGGGAACAGGGATGTCACCTGTGTGTACAGGGAACAAAAGGCATACAAACCTGGATGCTGTTAGCTCTTTAGTTGTTCTCAACTGGTTTGGGAAGCTGGGTGAGTAGTGGAAATTTATTAGATTGCAAGGGAGCTAGATACACTGACCCTTCAGTTTCAAGCTTTGTAATATGGAGTTGGTCAAGGGGGAGGTTATAACCATGTTTTGACAAAAAGGCTTTGAAAGTCTTCATGTGCTAACCATCTGCTAAGCTCCCTGCTTAAACTCTTAAACTGTTAGCAGTGTTTCTGGCATTGGTGTTTCTCTATTCACCTTCTAGATAATTTCATTCCCTGCCAGAGTGAGGTGCAAAGAAGGAGCTATGTGAAGGTTTCTCATATCTAGACACATCCCAGTTTGAAGCTGAGTATTCCAGGAGTAAACCCAAGTGCTCACTTCCATCTTCTTTTCCTGCAATATAATAAACCTCCCTTTTCCACATTTGTGTCTTTCAATATAAAAAAAAAAAAATATTGGTAGCGGTCAGATATTGGAGCCCATCCCTCTCTAAGAAAGAGAATTTTTAGAATAGAAATTAGCACTTTCAGACACCAGTAAGAACCAGCAGATACCTCTCTGAGTTTTTTGGTCTTGTTTAAAGTGACATCTGCCTGAAAATTTTCAGGTGCCTGGAAAACTAAAATAGCTCTGCTGGGAATGAATTCATAGCCCACAGACATGTGAGTCAAAGCTAAATTTTAAAGCAAATACATCACCTAGCACTGCAGTTCATCATACGGGTTCCCATATGTGCAATAAACCTCTCCCATCTGCACCTGTCGATACAGCCCTTCAACTTTCTCCAAGGAGGGAACTCACAATTAAGATTGACCGTGGTGCAAACACTTTGGTATTATAAAGTACTTAATCCATTCAGAAGGAAAACTGCTGATTCTGTCTCTCAAATGTAGAATGCACAGGCTAGTATTAATCTTTTTAGGAACTAATTACTCCAGAAAGTAAGAACTTCTTAGCCTGTGGGTGGCAATGCACTTTATTTTTTCTTTCATCTGGAAGATGCTTTGTCTCTGTGTTTGGTACTTGATTGCTTTTAAGGGAAGATTGAAAGATGCAGTGTTTATACTGGATGTGCTGAAGGATGGAGGGGAGTGTTACTAATGCAGTCTGACTCGGCAGCTGTTCATGAAGTGTTGGGAGAACTGTATTTAACTTCAGAGAGATAAAGCTAGTGGTCTTGTTCACAAGCTTGGAAGGAGGGCTTGGGATCATACTTATGCCACCAGCCTAGCTGGGAATCCAGCCATCAGATTCATTCAGTCGACTCAGAGCTGAGCTGCGTGACAACACAGAGCAATAGGAGATACAGAGAAAAGACAGCATTGTTCACTTCTATTGTTAAATACATCAGTTACTGAGCTAGAATCATGCTGAGATTACATTTCTATCCCCCAGCACTCACAGCTGCCCCAGGGCTGGAGGGACCCCAGTACTGATGGAGTGAATGTTGCTTCCCCTGGAAGCGAGTGCATGGCTCCATCTGGCAGGGAGGGATGCAGTCCTGTTGGGATGCTCCCAACAGGAGCCTCACAGGTGTTACAGGGAGCAAGACGCGAAGGTGATAGGGCTCAGGAGGTGCAAAGCTAAAGAGAAAGAACATGAATAGAGATGGGGAGCAAGCTCTGAAAACAGAAGAGCTGCAGGGGATAAGAAGAGAGAAACTGCCTCTGGAAAGACCCGAATTAATAAACACTGATGGTGGCTACAACAGAATAGCTAGGCAATCATGTTATAACCTGCCCAATTCTAATTTCGTAGGGTTTTCAATATTCTGACATTCCTTTCATAATGCCAGGTCTTGTCCTAACTGTTTGAGATACCTGGATGAGCAATTTGGAAGTCTGCAGACACTGATGTCAGGGTAGTGCCCTCCACAGAAAGCACAAGGAAGCACAACTTAGCTTGCCTCGTTCAGTCTGAGCACACAGGCAGGCAAATGAAAGGTATTTTTCCTGAAGGATGCTCAGTGCACCCATCCCCAGACAAATAAAGTTCTTATGCACTCGCTCAACATTAACTCCAATGAGTCTATTCACATGCTTAAATTTAAGTCTGTACATAAGCATTTTTCTAGACTGAACACTGTAGTGCACATCCCATGTCAAATCAATTTTTACTACACAATTTGCCCCTCCATTTTGTGCATATTAAAAAAAAAAAAAAAAAAAAAAAAAAAACTTCAATTCTCATGTCTTTTTATGTTTTTCTATATCTACCCTGTAAGATGCTCTGAGATCCCCATATAAAATGTTTCGTATGAGTGAGATTTCAGCCTGGTGGTCAAATTCTTTACTCAATCCTTGCCTGTATCAGCAGTCACCCTTACCAGCCAACCATCAGCCTCCTGTGCTGCTGCTTTCTCCAGGGAGCAATGTCTTGCGGGCACGTATGGCATCTCCCCAAAGGGCAGGAGCTGCCAGCAGACACCAACAAGTCAGCGAGGAGCTTCCTGCCCACTGGCAGCGCTGGGGGCTGCTGTGTGGGCAGAATCCAGCAGAACTGTGCTGTTAGGCCAACCAGCTCTTACAATTTTTCACAGACGTTTGATGATTACACAGGAAGGCACGTTGCTATCTAGGACCATGTTTGCCTGATGTTTGATTAGATCACAGAAGGTCTGCAATTCTGTTTCATGAGCAGCAGCAATAAACCAAGGTTTGATTCCAGTCACAATTAACACCCCGAGCTTCAAGCTTCTTGACTGAAACCCCGGGTGACAGCCTAGCTGGCTGCATCAGACCTCAAACCCTAGTGTCAGGGAGCAGCAAGAGCAGGGCAGCTCTGTGAGAGAAGCAGCCAGGAAGGCGAGGCAGCGCAGCTCTGCCTGAGCGCAACTGGGAGAACCAAGGGCTGGTAGCAGGGCCCGCAAGCAGTCCCTGGCCAGGTGAGGGGCTGAGCCAGGCCTTGAGTCCATCTGGGGAGTCAGGAGCAGCAGCCCACAGGAGCTGGTGCCCTACAGCATAGCTCAGGCCCTGACTGGGCTCTAGGGCCCAAGCTTCAGCGGGTTCTGCACCCCATGGGTGTGGGTGGAGGCTGCTGCTGAGGTGCTTCAGGGCCTTTGAGGGTTGCTGGCACCCGCAGGACCTGGACATCTGGGCGTCTGAGGAGCCACAAATGGTTAAAACAAGGTCTTCAGGCTCTTACTTATCAGGCATGTTGCCATGAAGCAGAGCTGCTGAGGTGTCAGGAATCAGGGGAAGGATTTAAAAGTGTGGCCTTTATTTTGGAAAATCAGGTTATTTTTCAAGCACTGTTTAAATTTTCTTGAATTGGTAATGGCCACAGAAAATCCTTATTTTATCCCTTTTTCTCTTTCCAACCAGCTTTATCTATGGTCCAAAGGAGGCAAGTGTTACGAGAATCAATATTTATTCTTATCACTTCCCTCTTTACAGACATTGGGATAGAGACTGAATGAGGAGTAGAACCCAGGGCTCCTGTATCCTCCTGCTCATGTCACTCAGTCCCTGCTTACACCCACGTTTCCACAAGTAAGGATCGTGTAATGCTATATTTCAGGCAGCAGTTACCTACTGTTGGTTGTTTTCTGAAACTATTACTAGGCTAGAGGTAGCCTTGGATTTTGGGTAAATGTTTGTGTTATTCAGAGTATCATGTTGTCACCCAAACTGAGCTTTTGCTGACTTGTTATCTGATGTGCTCCACGGTGGGACTGACTGCTGCCTGGTAAACATCTTTGGAGGTGTGATTTTGGTAAAGGACCTATAGGCTAAAGAAAGAAATAAAAAGTTCCTGGTTTGTTTTAGTTTTCAAATGTTTTTATTAATTGATGATTCTTTGAAATAGATGAGAATTACTGAATTTTATATGGGAATTTCAGTGCAAATAAGGGACAGGTAGAGATAGTGATTTTTGGTAAATTCAGTTTGGCACCCAGCTTTGTAATTTATTTGATGATGGCCATCACATATGTTATGCATAACTGAGTGCACTTGTGTGTGCATGTGTATATAATACATAACTTTTTAGTTTGACAATATTGATTGAAATCCTTTCAGTTTGATGAATGAGTGCATTATGCAGTGAACAGTGAAACTAGCCTTGATGAGTCATTGGCAGGATTTTCCCAACTTTTTGAAGGCATCCTCTCCCATGGGCAAGAAGTCAGAAATGTCCTCCCAGCATGTCTGCTCGAGCTGAGTTTTTGACTGTGACAAGACAAGCCCAGATATTACTTCAAGCCTGTCAATTCCTCCCACCTCTTCAAATCCCTCTACACATAGCCTAATATACACATGGAGGATCAAGGGATGGAAAGTCTCTCAGGGTTCATTTGGATTTGCAATGCAGCTCTTTCATGTTAATTTTCCTTTTCCTTTTTCTTCACCTCAATTCACTCTGACGTCTTGCCACAATATTGTCAGTCTCAGAGAAAACAACAAGCCAAAGCAGATGTGCTGAACACATGGTCACCAACAGGAGCAGTTCCCAAGCAAAGTTAGCATGTGAAATCGTTCCAAAACAGGGATGTCTTATCCAAAAAATAATCTGCATCTGCTCCTGTTGTTTGGTGGATTGAAGGAAAAAAAAACTCCATGTCTAAGCTTAGAGTTTGATTTTTTTCCAGCCTTCTGAAGTTAGAAGGGTCATGACAAGCCCTCTGATACCTGTGTAATGAATTTCTCTTTTGTTGAATAACAGGGACATAACAACTTTTCTAGTGTTTTTTATAAAGAGTAGAACATTGCAAAGACCCTTTATGTTTTGGTGTTAGAGGTGTTATGATGGGCAACTCCACATTTCTGCAGGTACTCTTAAGAATAAGAAATCAGGCAAAATACTCTAAGAAAGATGTGGTTTTAGCATTTAAAAAAAAAAAATGCTACTTTGCTTGTAATGTTTTTCTGTTCATCTTCTCTGTCGTATAGAATTTAGCTGAAGCTTGTACTCAGCTGTGAACTCATCCAAAGGCTGAAGTAGGTAGAATAGCAATTAAACATTTTTGTTATTTCTGTTTCTTTTGAGAGCTGTACTTATTAAAATAGGAGAATGTGAAGGAATTCCTCTGAAGACTGAGACGCATCTGGCAAGCTCTAAAAATAACCTCAGCTTTCCAAGGAGACAGCACAAAAAGTCTTGGATCTGCTGAAGAAAGATGAGCAGGCATCTTTCTAGCTGAATCCTAGCTGAATTTTTAGCTGAAGTTTTGTATCGGATGAGACCATTAGCTGTTCTCTTTGATAGAGGCTGTCAATTCCTGCTCTTGCTGTTTCTGTAGCAGCAACTTCAGTGTTGAAGACTGTTTCTGGAGATTGTTGAGGTCTGCAATATAAATTAAGTAGGCACCGCAAAGCAAAGCCAGAACAGTTAAAGGAATGTGATAACGAAATCCATGCGTGTGCTTGGGAGCAGGAGTGGCCAGGAGGCTCAGGTACTCAAAATGTTCAGCCTCTGAATTTATGAGGACTTGTCCAACTTTAGCACCCAGAGGGACTCCCCTGTTGCTATGATTTGATTGCCCATACATTCAGATTGAGTATACACCACCTGTTAACATACAGAACAAAACACTTCCACCAAGAGCATTTGGTAAATAAATGACTTGGAAAATATTATTAAGCTCAAAACCAACATTTTACCATGTTTGATTTGCCACCAGATGCTTTGGGACCTGAAGAGATAGGAGAAAAAGAAAAAAAGAAAAAAAAAAAGTCAAACACTGGCAATGAGAACAAAATAGAGGGAAAAGGCAAATTTTGTTGTGAGATTATAGACAAACAGACGCAAGGCTTTTATTCTACCCTGGACTATGTTACATACAGTAAACCCAGCCTGTTCAATCACTGAGTTAGTGCCTCTGCCAGTCTTTGCCACGTACCTTATAAAGAATATCATGCCTCATTCAAATAGCAAAGAATATATTAAAGTGAAACTGTTCATTGTAGCGCACTGCCCCACATGCTGGGACAAGGTGATGTACAGATAAGAGGCAGTCTCTCCTTTTGAAGACAGCTAATAAGCCCTCAAAGATTGTTTCTTGCTGGGATGACGGATGCCATAAGAGCAGCTGATGTAATGAAGCAGGTGAGACTTTCATCTTTTTGCCCCATTTCTCAAGTTGAGGAGGAGGGACTGTTAGTGTAAACAAGCAGGAACATTCCTCCTAGATAGCTTGAGTTTAGCAAATGTATGGCACTTTCAGTCTTCAGACTTCCTTTATTTAACTGATGAACATTTGCAGGTTCCTTTTGATAGTAACAGGTGTGTGGGGAAAGTTGAGTAAAAAAGGTCAGTAATGTGCCAAAGACCATGGTTAGAAGTGAGCAATGACCACTGAAAAGAGACAGGAAGATATTTTTTTGAAGCCAGCTGTCTTCCCAGATCACACTGGCACATTTTCACCTCAAACTGAGTTCCCAGTGGACTTGAAAATGCCATCTCAGGCCAGAGAAGACCTTGGGGAAGGCCATCATACATGGTCCAACCGTTCTCCTGGAGGCTGGAAAGAGAGGGGGTGCTCTGTAACCTCTACACTTCTAGCACAAGGGCACTCTGCCTTCTCCTGGGAAGTGGTGTTACTTTTTAAGCTGATAGTTCTCTTACTGCTGTCCTCAGTGCTGTCACCTGGTGATACTGGACAAGTGGGCCAAAGAAGTCTGCCCAGCGGCACGTGTTTCATAGCCAGCTCAGCTGGCTGGGGACACCAGCACTAGTTAAGCTGACATTTTATTCTCTTGTGATATTTTTCTTCTCTTTTTATTACATTTGAACTGAGCTTTATTCCAAATCAAACTGGTGAGTAGATAAGACCTCCTGCAAACACATGACAGCAAAGTGAATGTGGTAAACAAACCCATGCTACACTGAAACACAGAACGTGCCTGGGGTCCCTGCTGTTTTCCAAGTCATAGTGTACCACACTCAGCGTCGTGGTCCCCAAGACAGATGATGCTAAGAAAGCCAATTTCTTCAGGTACACAAGTTTTAAAGTTATCTAGTGACTTGGGAAGGAGAGATTTTTTTTTTTTCCTTTTTGCTTTAAAGTGAGTGCACTATGAGGTTATATGACTAGTTGGAATCAATGCAGGTTCTTAATGATGCATGAAATGAAATATTGCTGTCCGGTGCACAGTGACTGTTCGGTGTTCTGCTTTATGATAGATACATCCCGCGCTGATCTGACAGGGGAGGAACGCCCCACACAGCAGCTGCAAGCTCTGCCCCGCACCCCGCTCCGCGCTTGGTGTCAGATGGGTTGCTGTCGTTGGCCGCTGCACACTCTTCTCTAGGCTAATGGAGCTGGCAGCCAGTGAAGTTGCTTTAGCCAAGAGGCAAATAGAAAGCATTTTCCATGTCATGGTTCTTGCTTTGGGGGGAAAAAAAATCATCGACCTTATGGAATTTCTTAATAGCTACATATTTTATCTGGGACCTGTGCAGCCTGGGCCTGGATTATTTGTACATGGAACTACAGCTTTTTGCCCTTTAATACCTGCAGAAACATTACTAGTTGAAGCTGAATGCAGACGGATTAAAGCACTGCTCGGTCGGGGCCAGTGCATTTGTAGTTCAAATGCTTGCTGAGTTTCTGAAAGTTTTTTCTGTCAGAAGGAAGCAGCAGCATGGAAGGGGTTGAGTTACTACTTATAGAAGATGGAAGGCACATACTTACTTATGAGAGACATATCCTGGAGCAAAGAGCAGGGAAACAGCCTCTGAGTGAATACAAGCTGTCTGTAGGTTTCTGTTGTTTTAAAAACATGTGATGCTCTGTTTGAAATAGTTCCTTCCCTTTCACAAACTGCCAAAAAGGTAACCTGCTGCAGGGCTTCTTACCCAAGCAAAATGACCAGCAAAGGTAAAGTAAAGAGGAATAGGACTGTAGAGCAATAGTGACTACATAGCTGCCTTTCCAAAGGGAAAATGTCCTTCTGGAATTGTGCCCACAAGAGGCATTACACTGAACAGTTTGTTCTGCTTTAGTTGTGCTTGTTTTCTTATGCAGACAAGTGGCATCATCTTTATCACTCTTGCGGAGGTGACATTGGTATGAGAGAGAGAAGAATTAGGGAAAAAAGGGGTATAGGCTTCCCTTCAGTAGAGCCCATCTCCAGTGTATTTTACCCCTCCTTAAAGGGGGGACACAAGGGACAGGGAGACAAGGTTTTAGAGAACCAGTACCAAAACCAGCCCTCTGTTTGATACAGGCTGCTGCCACATTTTAGGTTTGTAACCTAAGAAGCCACATGGCTCTGAAACACAGCAGGCAAATTCTAAAATGAAGGTCAGTTCAGACAGAGAAGTGATTGCCCTTTTACCTGTGGCATAATGGGGCAGACTGGGGTCACTGCAGCAGATATCTCTAGCCCGTCCGTTTTCACACTGATGTCAGAGGCACCAGCTGATTTACAACACCTGCAGCCAGGCAGGATCGGTTCAGTTCTGGAATGAGTACACGTGGGAAAAGCAGTGGTGTGGGGCACTGGCAGCTGCTGCCTTCTACATCGTCTTTCCCAGCTTGGACTGCTTCATCTTATAAACCCTTTGAACAGTACGTAATGCAGCAGCATGTATTTGTGGTGCCTTTCATATTCAATAGTATACACACATTTCCATATTTCTTCTCTTTCTGTTGATAAATAATCTGGATGCTCCTTATCCAGGTACAAAGGACAGAGTGAGTTCCATGCTGTGCCTCAGCTTTTCCCCACAACAGCTCTGTCCAAAATAAAAATTTAGCCACAGAAACGACACCAAGAGCTGCTTGTCCAGTATTCCCTCTGTGATTACGCTGAGGAGGAGAAAAGGAGGGGCAGCCAAAACAAGCAGTATGAAAACATGACTAAATAATAGGAGAGAATAAACCTTTTTACCCCAGGACAAGTGGAGAAAGTCAGAAGAGTAGCTGTTAGTGAACTGCAATTTGTTCTTTCCTATCCTTGGCCCAGGGAAGACTGTAGTTTTACCATGGTACTCTCCAATGTTTCAGCCTCTGCACTAATTCTCCATGCCTTTCTCCCTCCCCCCATCAACTTCTCCTACACACCAGACGTAAGCTTTATCTTCATCTTTTAAAGCAGCTTGAATTGCCATTTCAGACCCTCCAGATTTATGGTTAAAATTAAAGTTTTGGCAAGCTTCTGTCACCACATTGCCCATTACTGTGGTACAATATAATGTAATTAATGTTTTTATGTTTAAGGAAGAAGAGGCACATATGTTCCTCAGCTGCTGATGAACAGATTTATAGGTAACACATCTGAGTCAGTGCCCATGTTTAGACATTACTCTGACAGATCACTAATCATTTTCTAAAAGCTGTGCACCACTGCCCCGCTTCCCTAGATTTGTAAGCAGGACTGCACTGGGATACCGTAGTGAGATGATAGATTTCAGGTGACACAAGGGGAGGAAGCAAAACATCAGTAAATGTTTCAGCATATCTATCTCTTCATAAGCAGATGTTCTAGCTTAACACGTACCATTAACCCGGAGTACAGTGTGTGCTTTCTTAAAGAGAAATCCAGCCTGCTCAGGGTAGGCAGCTTGGAAAGGCTCCCTTGCCAGCCTGCGTTCTGTCCCCAGAAACTTGAGCCAGAAACTTATTCAAGCAAAACCCTCTCCATGAAAGAGTGGAAGCTGTCTTGCCCTCAGCTTCTAAGGAAGTGTCAGCTTATGGCTTACATGGCCCTGATCCATCTCTTCCTCCCAGTCCTGTTTTGATTACACAAAAGAACAGAGGACGTACCCATCCCTCCTGCTGCCTCAGGAGGTCGTTCCAGGTGTCTGCCAGAGCACTGTCCCGTATCTTTGCTATGAGACAGAGGTGTGCGTGTCTGTCACAGCTTCCCGAGCATCCCTGCACACCTGTGCTGAGTTGGCCACGATGCAGCCCGGGGCTGGGTGGCCATGGCCAGCTGCTGGCCCCCTCCCGGCTGGGCTCTCCCTTGCCTCTCAGCAGGACAGGGAAGAGAGTAAGGTGGAGATGCTGGTCAGGATAAAGGCAGGAAGGTCACTTACAAATTACCATCAGAAGCAACAAGGACTCAAGAAATTAAAAAATTAATTTATTGTCAGTTAAAAACAAAGCAGAAACAACAACTAAAACACGTTTCCTCTAACCCTCCTTCTCCCCAGGCTCAGCCTCATGCCTTCCCTCCTGACCTTACCTCCCCCTGCCCGAGCAGGGCTGGGCATGGGGCTGTGCCTGCACCTCCCGGCTGCTCCTTGCCCTGCTCCCCCATGGGCCTGCTCAGCCTGCAGGGGAATCTCTGTGCCTGGAGCCCCTCCTGCCCTGCCCTGGCTGACATCTGTGTCCCCTTGGCACCGAGGGGCTCCGCTGTGCCCTGCGGGGCCTGGAGCAGGCTGGGACCAGCAGCGGGCAGCCTCGGGCTTCTCCTCACACAGGCCCCGCCGCGGGCACTGCACCCCAGGGCACACGGTAGGACCAGTACAATGCTGCATTGCTAATGTGAAACAGGCTTGCAACTAAATCCCGATGGATGATTGCAACTGCAGAGTGCAGCTAAGAAATAAGCTCTGGGTACCATTGAAGCTATGGCTTGTGTGCACCTTCTGCTGTCTTACCAGGTCATAGTCTGTGAGGAACTTACTAGAAATATACTGATGGCTTTCCTGGTCAGTGAACTAAATATGTAAGATAAATGTTTCAGGAAAATAAATAAATAATAATTATATATATATATATATATATATATATAAAGACATTTAAGTGAGAGAAGCAAAGCTCTTGCAGCACAGAAAGATCCGGGGCTTGTCTCCTTTGTACCTCAGTCAAGTTTCCCTTTGTTGCCTTTTATTATTGTGGTTTTTATGTGTGGTGTTGTTTCTGTGGACTCCAAAAAGGGAAATCAGTGACGTGGGAACTTTCTTTCCTTTGCAACACTCTCTTCAGGTCTTTTAGCCTAAAGCCTTTAGCTCTCTCACCATTCCATGATTCTATGGTGGGGAAGCATGCTGTGGTAAAAGGGCATCAGCCCGCTGTCTTTCAGAGCACACCACACCTCTTCATTCAAGAGGTGCAAGTCCTAGGTCTGTTTGAGGGATTTAAGTAGCTTAAAAACATCAGTAAGTCTTCTACACATACAGCTAGGGGCTGCTTATGCATTTTGGTGAGTCAGCCTCTACTTCCAAACACAGGCTGCCTTTCAGAGCCCAATGCATTCAATCTTCTGACTACTGACTTAATGGCATTAAGGAAAAATAACACAGTTCAAGAAAATCTTTGCACAGAGCAGATTTGTTAACCTATACTAAAGCCCATTCTGGGCACTCTCATTCAGAACTAAAGTGGCTTTAATTCAAGTTGGTGTTTGAGTTAAATCTAAATTAAATTTGAATTTAAATCATTAAATCTGTGCAGGGATTTAGTGTGGTTTACATAATCAATTTTAAGTTCATACCCTTCATTAATTTGGATGACTATCATTCAGTCTTTGCTTACTTAAAAATAGTTCTAATGCATTTATTAATATTATAATAGTCAAACTGGGTTATTCGTGAAGGAACAAGGAGTTTGAGCTTTCTTTGAAGTTTCACAAAATGAGAGCATATTGCTTAAGAAATTAATTTTGTTCTCATGTATGTTAAGGGCAGAGAGGGCTTTTAATTCCACTTAAGGAGCTTCTGTGTCATGGCAGCCAGTGAAGCCCGAGGAGCACCCACATGGCCACACAGTCGCCCTTCCTGAAGAGGGGCAGCATCTGCTCTGGTTCAGGGCTATGTCCTGCCTGCACTCTGTTCACTCTTGCCCTCTCCCTGCTTTAGTCCTGGAAGTGTCCCCAAGCTGGCGTTGTGTCATGAAGACTGTGTTCAGTAGGCGGTGGTAGGTCTGCAAAGCCTCCTCAGCAAATGTGCTCCCTCAGCCCTACGCAGGCAGGCATAAGCACGGCTCCAGCCCATCTGCTAACCCACCTCTGTGTTATCCCCTTCTGGAGGCAGGGACCAAACTCAGTGGTGTACAGCAAGGCTGGGGCAAGCGACACAACTCCTACCTCCTGAAGCGAAGTGCTAGACTCCAGGAAGGGGACTATGTGGGCCCTTTGGATCCCTCTCTGCCTCGGAGATGGAAGAGCTTTTGAAAAACACAGCCTTTGGTGTAGAAGTCCCTACTTTCTTCCCTTCTCCATGAAATGCCAAACATGTTTGATTTAAATCCCACCTGTCACTAGATTTGAGAGGAATGCGTAGTGGATTCATTTTACAATATCAGAACCAGCTGCTCACAAAAAATAGCTTTCACTCTCCCAAGGTCTACTAATCATTTCAGGAGACAAGCATAGAAGAGGATATCTCAGCTGACACTGGAGAGCACAAATGTTGACACAAATATGAATCTGAATTTTCTGACAGTAGTTGATTGTGTTGCTTTAGAAGGTTTAACAGACATGCCACTCAGCCGACAAGACCCTGTTTAATGCTTCACTTTAAGTATTTGTATGATCTTTGGGGTTGTCAGTTCTGGGAATTACAGTTCTTTGAGAGCAGTTTCAGCAATCTCCGTGTATGTTACACAGGGAAGAGTACAATATCTGTTTCTTTTTCAGGCTGGCCTGCTGGTAATCTGCAATCCCATGGCATCTGCTTTCAAGGGCAGTCAGTAAATCTTTTTAATTCTTTTCCCTGCTTTATAATAATGGCTAGTTTTTGTTGGTACCAAGTGCTCATTACACCAACCAGGTGTGTGCAAAAGCAGCAGTTGTGTTACATGTGGATGTGTCCCATCTGTGTGCTCTGGAACTGCATCTCTGATTGCTCGCTCTTACTTCAGAGCCTCAGACCGAAAATCCCATATTAACCTGTTTTGTACATATTTTAATTTTTAGTGGATCAGGGAAATCCAGTTTCAAACAGTTCAAACAACATTTGAATATTTTTCAATATAGTCTTTTCTCTTTTGTTCAACAAAAGATATTTGGCATGAATTCATAGTCATAGGACTCCTGGAAGCATATTTTGGGGCAAACAATATTCAGATGAAGGACTAGCTTGTTTCTAACAGAAGTAAACTGCTATGTTACACTTGTTAGGATGCATTTGTATGCTGTTTGCTTCTGGGGATCTCAAATTTCATGGGAATGCAGTGAGAATGATTAAAAATTAAACTTTGTAACTGCTTTATATGTTTGGCATTAATATCATCTTTCATTGTTTTCTAATAGTGATAATTAGGTGTTGCATTACTCTAGGGTAAGCCTTGTAGCACCCCTGGGAAGGCTTTTATGCACAATATAAATACTACTGTACACATAAAACTAAATTTTGTTGAGATACATCCTCCGTTGGCTTTGCTTTTTTAATGTTTGCTTTCACCCTTTTCCTCCAGACCCAGAAGATTCTTTTAGAATTTCCCTTCATCAGCTTCTTTTTATTCCTTCTCCACCTGAGCTGCCATTTATCTCAGACCTTTCATTCTGCACCAGTGTCATCCTCACCACATGGGTGGACTTAACCAAGCAGTTAATGCTATTACAGTGCTGGATCCTCCTGTACTGGGCTGTTAGTGCACATCAGCATCAGCAGGGACGGGAGTCTGACAAGCACGTGGGAACTGTCACATAGGGACCGATGTCTGTTGGTCTGTAACTGATATGCTCTCAGTGTCCTGTTAGAATAAATGACTGTAGAGGCAATCTCTCCCCACAGTAAATCTAACGGCAGACATTTGAAGTGCCTAATGGTAAGAACTACGAAAACTGCATTCAGCCTGATTCAGGGGCAGGCTGGGCCATCTCTGCATTGACCAGCACCTTCCTCCCTGAGGAGTCCTCATGGTCACTGGTGCTCTTTAGCGGGGACAAAGAAATAGCAGTCTGGCTGTATGTAATAATAATAAAAGTAATCATAATAAAAGTAGTCATAATAATATAACAATAATAAAAGGTAGGCCGGTATTAATGGAGGTAGGCACATTTTCAGCATTTCTGGGCATCAAGATTTTCTCAACCTAACTTCCAGTTTCCAGTTTAAAATTCCTGGCTGCTCCGTGATAATCTGATTTCTTCACAGGTATCTACACAGAGACAGTCTATAAAATGTCCCAAAGTAAGTGAATATTCAGTTCTTCCCCTGACTAGAGTTATAGACATCGGAAAGTTAAATAGATAAGTTAAATACTTAGTGAAGCTGGGAGAAATTCAGTAAGAATAGTGCTGTCATATATGCCTATTTTAGCAATTCTTAGTCATGATTCCTGAATGTTTTAAAGTAGGCCGTGCCTTCCTACTTTCAGGGCTTACAAGACTAAAAAATTCTCTCTAGACAAAACTTGGTGCAGTAGTGATGTACAATAAAGAGGCACCCTGGAGCTCCAGGTATGTAGCTGATCTAAAGGCCTTGACAACAGGGATACTAATTCTAACTTTCTACAATAGGAAAATAGAGAAAGTGATAATAAATTTAAAGCTACAGGTAGTAACTGTCTGAAAATGGATTGTAAAAGTGAGTCCTCAGTATTAAAAACCCTCTTAAAAAAAAAAAAAAAAAAAGGAAAGAAAAGAAAAAAAATAGATTGCTGAATGTTATTTGTTTAGTATTATTATTGTAGCTGTTATTGTGGTGATCGGCATGAAAGCCTGGAGATGAGTGACCACCTGCTGCTTGTGTTGCTGTTCAATTTGCAAACAGTCAAGTACCATTTGGTTTGTGCCAGCTTGCTGCATT
Organism: Netta rufina; assembly: GCF_964035555.1. Lineage (NCBI taxonomy): Eukaryota > Metazoa > Chordata > Aves > Anseriformes > Anatidae > Netta > Netta rufina. Next base: position 4,712,831 of record NC_140138.1, read on the forward strand.
ACTTAGCCATAAAAGATATTGTGTAACCTAACAGCAGCTTTTTAACTAAAAATAGGTGTTCTGCTTACATCCAGTAGAAAAGTGGTATTTAGTGATTACAATACAAGGTATTCAGATTCTTTCAGCTGCTTCAAGCTGAAAGAACAGCTTCCTCAGCTACAACAACTGGAGCAAAGCTCCTTAGAGAAAAATTTAGTAACACTAGCAAGCTTGGAGACAAGACAATCGGAGAGATTTACTGCTGCCGTAACACTGAAGGTGGCCTGTGTGACTGTGGGCAAGCCTTTGGATGGGGTTTTGGAAAGGCTGAGCACTTAAAACTCCCCCTGAAGTTCCTGCAGGCCCAGGGTCTGTGTGCTTAGGAAAATCTGGCCCTTAATCTTCAGCATTTCTCTTTGAAACCAGATGAGGGTAAAAGAATCTTTTGTATTGACCTCAGAGAGTCAGACCAGGCCCTCACTTACAGGGTCCAGTATGAATTCATAGGATTTTATTTCTTCTGTCATGACAGGTCACCTGTCATTGAGAGAGGACTGTGAGTGCACCTACCTGTACAAGGAAGAGTTGTCTTGTGTTTAGAGAAACTGAGTCAGAGTTCTTGGGAGCTGCTGTTGTATCACACTGTGACTTCTGGCAGGAAAATTCACCTTAGTTTTTCAGTTAACCTGCCTGTAATACTTCTACCACACAAGCATGGTGATAGTTAATTGTTATTTATAAAGTGCTTAGGGATTGCTGGAGATAAAACCCTCCAGAAATTAAAACCACAATCATTTGCAGCAGCCAGATAGCAGAAAAAATCAGTAGCTGGGCAGACAGACTAGCTGTTCAGATCCCTGTTGCCGCTGCTTGGGCACGGAATGTGTTAAACTGCAGCATGCAGAGATGTTTCTTATTCATTAACACCCTTATTGCATGATGAAAGGGAAGGCAAACTCTGCGACCATTTTGCTGATGTTAAGGATTTCATACACATAATAAATTATACGTGAACATCGTTGCCATGCATCCATCCCAGAATTCAGCCCCTCAGGGACTCAATCATGCTGTTCTCCTGTAGCTAGGAATATCAATGCACCGAAACAATGAGCTAAATCTACATGTATCTCATCAGTGGATGTTATGAAGATAACATAAAAGGGGAGTGAAGGAATGTGGACCTCGCTCCCTACCTGATCGGGGGAGAAGGTTACTGACCTCATCATCTAATGTAATAAACACCATCCAGGTAGGGAGCTATCACAGAGCCCCGAGCAATATGAAGCCCCACGGAATGAGATACAGCACAGTACATGCAACTTTCATAAAGATTTCTGTGTGGGTAGCTTTTGTTTTTGATAGGAAGAAAGGAGGAGGCTGTGTGCCCACTGATGAAATATAGGCCAGCGGCACCGAGCCTTTTCTCACAGCACCCTCGTGTGCTCTCAGCAGAAAATGCTCCATGTCACTGGGGGAATGCTGTGTCTTTCTGCAACACTGTAACTTGTTGAAAGAACTCATTTAAATTAAATAGGACAGCCAGTACATATTAATTAAGTATCAATTGATTCTTTAAAGAGTACTTATTGAGGGTTCTCAAGTTGGGAAGGGATAAATCTGGCTGTCATGTAATTAATTCAGAATGACACAGGCAGCAAATGCATATTACATGTTTTTCCTCCGAATATTAACTTGTAAAGAATGTTTACATATCCAATTAACATTTAACAAGATAACCTTATATTACGTTAATTAGCTATCTGCTAATTAAAAACGTACCAAAATTAATATAGACATTAGGCAAGTCAGCTGTATAACTGCTTACGCACAAGGGAAAATCAACACAAAATATTTGGAAAAGCTCTTTGAGGCAAAATATGGGAGGGTCTCTCCCCGTTATCTCCCTGACACTGTTTCAGGGTACCGGTATCTAGCCAAAGTAAACAAGAATCAGTGGGGTTTACTTTTTCTTACATACACGTATAATGATTTGCTCTCTGGGGCCACATCTCATCCCAGTATTGTTGGTCTCCACGGTTTGGGAGCCTTACAGAATTAGATTGGATGCTTTTCTTTGGTTTTGGTCTTAAATGTGGTGGATCAGAAAAGAAAAAAAAAAAAAAAAAAAGCGGGGGGGGGAGGGGACAGAGGGATTTAGAGAGCTATCTGACCATGTGAAAGATACCCTCCTTGCAGACTAATAAAATTACCGCTTGGTGCACAGTGAGAGGAGATTTTGGGTGGTTGTCTCTGTCCCTGTGTTTTAAAAGGACAGAAACATTATTGCCTATTCAAATAAGACATTAAACAGCACAAGTGCAGTTTCCAGCCAGCACGTGGATGTGAATATTTGTCTTTGTGGACAATTCAATGTACTGTAAACATCTAGGAAAGCGTCTTGCTCCCATGAGTTTAACAGTTCACTCAATTATGTCTGCCTCATGTGTTTTATTTCTGAGTGTATGTGCATATGGATCTGTGTGTATGTACATATATACACACATGCACCTGTGAGTCTTGTTAAATGATTACTCTTCTTCCCAACTGTAGTACTGATTAAAGTACTTTAAGATAAAGTTGATCTTTTTGATACCATTGCCAAGGCATTTACATTGAAGCATTACAATATTCAGTTTTCATATGAGTTTAATCATAATACACAAAATATGGATATAATTTAATCACTTTAAGATTTTTAAGACCTATGTAGTTCAAAACCTGATAAGCAATAATAAAAGTAAAGAAGAGCTAAAGTGAAACACAGTGAGCATTAAAATTATAGAAGGAAAAAAATAAGAAAGATAAAATAAACAGCGAGATGTAACAGTGAAGGGGAGTGGAGGAGGATGCCACAGAAAGTGCGTAGGAAAGAGACTGGTGTGGGAACAGGGAAGGAGGTGGAAGGTATGTGCTAAATTACTGGAAAAAGCTGAAAATAGGAAGTGATTTTGTGGGGGTTAGGAGCAATCAGCAGGAAGGCAAGGAGGGCATGGGAGGGAAAGACACGTCATGTTCTTGTAGTGGAACTGACTGTGCTAATACCCCTTCTAAGCCTTGCAGCCCACCCCTTGTAAATGAGATGTTTTCAGAAGCCTGAGAAGAATCAGGCTGAGATGACAGCCTATGTGGTCAAAAAAAAAGGCTGGATATAGTCTGTGTCCCCTCTCTGCCTCCTGTGGCTCTCTGAATCTCCCAAGAAGGCACAGTCCTCTCAAGCTTTTTCAGTGTACCTAGATATAGGAACTATGAAAAACTTCAAGAGAGGAGAAGAAAATGCAGAAGGGAAGTCTCTGAAAGAAGCACAGGCTGGCCTGTGTGCACATGGTGACCTTTGAGCAAATAGTTCTCTTAATAGCAAGACAGTTTGCTCTGAAAAACACGGGACCCTCTCCACTATGTGGAATGCAGTACATGGAAATAAAACTGACAGAAACTGTCTAATCTCAGCTACAGCAGCGATATAGTGAGCTTAAGAGGAAGCAAATGTCTGGAGAGAACAAGAGGACTACAGACTGGGGGGGGAGGAGGGCATAAGAAGCACTGAGTTTCCAGAGAAATAAAACAATGCAAGCATGGAAGCAGTTGAAGCAAGTATTGATTCTGTGTGCACAGCTGAACATGACATATACAGATAAAAAAGCAAATATATATTTACAGGGACAAGACGGAAGATGCTGATGTCAGGAGTTCTTCCTGAAAAACTGTGGAAGCTGTTCCAACCAGCTGTGAGTCAGCAAAGAAAGGGACCGTCATGATAAGGTGTTTGGTGTGTGGTTGTTAACTTCTGGTGGGACTTCTTTGGAGTGAAGAAGGGGAAAGTCAAGCTGGGCACCAAGCATCATCAACTAGCTGTTTCCTATCAGTAGAGCAGGTTTTCTAGAAATTTGAAGCAGAGCCCCCACGAAACCGTAAGAAATGCAGTAAATGATCCTCATCGGGTTATGGTGAGTGGTGACCTGAGTCTGCAGAGAGGCAATACTACAGCTCGCTTCTGGTTAAGTACAGTGTGGTTGGAGGTGCGGTATGATGTATCTCAGGGCAGACAAGGAGTCACAGTGATTCGGATCCAGAGCCAAAAGCATTTGCTCCAAATGCCTTGACAGAAACAGAAAGGGGACAGATAGAAGAGGAGGTTTTGGCTGTGGTGTCTGGAACAGAACAGTTCTGTGACTGGCTTTTGGCACCAAGTGGGTGTGCTGGCTGATCACAAGCTGTTAGAAAGTGTGATGAAGAAACAAATGCTCAGTGCTTCCATACAACTACAGTCAGAAGCACTTTAATGTAAGGTAAAGGCATAATTTGGGAGATCCATTCCTGAAGGCAGACTTGAGTGGAAAGGATATCCTCATCCCATGGAAAGGAAGGAGTTACTGTTTGTTTGGATGTCTGAGACGAGCATGACAGTGGACACGAGAGACTTCTAGCCAGAAGGAAACCATTTTTCACTTCTCTTACAGAGGCACAGGAAAAGACACCGAGTAGGCCTTCATGTTTCTAATGACAAGCTGCTAAACGCTGATTTTGGAACTGTAAGGACCGAATGCATTACATCAATGAAGTGCACAGGAATTCTAAGTTACACTCCACACAATTTGTGATTGTTATCTAGGACTGTTACCTAGTTTGTGATTCTAGAATACAAGGCTCTTAAGAGGAAAAACATTTTTTTGGAAGAAGGGTTTAAATGAGTAACTTAATCTGAGGCCTCTTCAGTAACCTTAGAAGGCTTTTACCAGCTTCTGCGAAGACTAGTTTTGTCCTTCACCAGATGTCCTGCAAAATTCAGCTTTTAACTGTGTGTGTGACATGCTTCTTGAGGACCTTTGGTAGTACACCATTGCTCAGTGATCAGTAAGACATTCTTTACTAGCAACACATCTAATAGGTTTTGTGTCTCTAAAAGACTGCTTCAAAACCATGGAAACCATTGTACATTACCATTCAGATTCTAAATCCCTGCAACCTTTGGAGAGTTCGAACACCTAATCGGGAAACAGCAATCAAGTAACAGGCATCTACGTTTCTGAATTCTGTTCCCAGATCTGGGATAGAAATACTGGTTTACATGTGAAAGAAACTGTCAGATAACTGGGAATGGGGGACAATGTGAGATTTTGGAGAGCTTCTGATTCTTTTATTCTGGCTTGAGACTGGTTTGAGACTTGTGACCAGCTTAGAAAACCTCAGTACAGCCTCTGAACTACTGGTATCTTTCTTAGGGGTGTTCTGCCTCTCTGTTTTGGGGTGAAGGGTGGTCTGGGGTTTTTGGGGGCGATGTTAGTATTCAGATAATTTCAGGCAGTGAGCTGAAGTAATAATTGTCATTTATTAGGCCTTTTTTTTTTTTTTTTTTTTTTTTTTTTACTTTAATTCTGCCAGTCTGTTACCGTATGTTACTTATTTGAGTTTTGCAGTCTCTCTGGGTACCATTTTCCACATCTGAACAAGAGACATAATGATAGCTACCTTACAGGTGAATCATGAAGAATAGTTATGTTCATGGTTGTAAAATACTTTCAAGACACTGAGTATCTTGGCTTAGCTTATAAAACCGTTTGCTATTATTAGATGTTCTCATTTCCAGAGATATGCACGAATATTTTAAAACAAAGTAGGTGAGCTGCTGTTCACCCTTAAAAGATTATGTATGTACATAAACTGCTTGATTCCTCAGTTCTTAGCTCTATCCATGGTCTTATATTCCTACCAATCACAAAAATTGCACACTGAAGGATTTTAAATTGTATTTCTGCTTGGGGGGGGGGGGGATTAAAGGACCCTGGAAACAAGAGGGCAGGAAGGCAAATGGAAGGAGACAAATAATAACACCATTCACTTCTAACACAAAAGCATTTCTTACCTCTCAGGTGTTTAAAACTTAGAGCAATTGGGAGGAGTCCGTTGTATGGGATTTTTAAGTGTGTATTTTAAACAAAATTGTGTAAACAGAAGCAATCTAAGATTGCAGGTTAAATTATGTGCATTTTTCCTTAGAACTTACGGTAAATATATGATCTCTTACACCTCCACACAGAGCAGGATGACTCCTATTTGGAAGCATGATAGCTATAGTCCCAGAGGAGACAATAGTTATTTGCTATTTATTGTTACAGACGGCTGCATTACCAGAGGGATTTAAGGACATTTAGCACAACACATGCACTCTGTAACTGAGTGAACATGCCCTTTTGCAGACACATCTTCCCCTCTCAGTGCCGCCTGGAGCACTGAAACTTTCAGGCATTGCCTTCTCTGCGATTGCCGACACCTGTTCTATGGGAGCAGATAATTCTAGAGGCCTGTCATTTCCTTCTCCAGCTGCCATCTCACCTTCCAGTCTCCGAAGGGCCCTGTCACCCTTAATCACAGTTTTCCTTGTGATGGAAACCACAGGTGAAGAACCAGACAGGTTCCAGACTTGCCCACAGCAGAATTGTTTTCAATTTATTCATTGGGAAAAAGATGGGGGGAAAACAGGAAGACAGGGTAAAAATGCAGACACAGTAAAATAGACAGCTACAGCAAAAGCAAATGAGCATGAATGATGCTCCTGTTGGATTTTCTTCCTCTTAAATTCCTTTCCCCGTGTGGAGAAAGCACACATGTACTAGTACTCCAGGCAAAGATCAAGGTGTCATAAGGTTTGGGCTGGATCAGGTTCGTGCTGTAAAACTGAAGAATGGATTTTCATGCAAAGCTCTCTAAACCTACCTGCATACATGTAGGTCCACTCAGGTCAACAACATCAAAACTCCGATTTCCCTTTCCTTTTTATTCTTTAGGAACTTCTTCAGCCAGACTTTAAGGCAGTGGCCATAACTAAAACCTTTTCTCCTACTTAGGTATCTACATTTAAAAAAAAAAAATAAAGAGCAGTGGACAGTGCTAGGCTGTGCTGGACAGCCTTTTCCAAATGCATCCAATACATTAAATCCTTAGAAATTCTGGCTGGGCTGTGGTGAAACCTTTTGTGAAATCTTGCCCTTCAGAAGTGAGCCTTGGAATCTAAATTAGGATTTAATCTAAGGTACAGATATTGGGACAGTTACATGTCACTGAGAAGACGTAATAAGAACAGATTTTGTAGAGACTAGTGCCAACGTGATAAAGAATTCCTTCAAATTTCAGCGTGAGGGCTAGACTTGGGCAGAAGTTACATTAATCATTTTTCAGGTTCACTGTTTTGGCATCACAGCTCAAATGCTTTACTGATTGAATCCAGCATTCAGTGAAGGACTCTGCACAAAGAGACTCACCCGATTGCTGCTCAGTCATACTCAGTCCAAGTCTGCTCAGGATTCAGACCTCAGTCACCGTGTCCCATGCTACGCTTTGTAATGGGAGATGAATACCATTTTCAGTGTCTAACCATACATGAAAGGCTGGGCAGGTAGGGTATGGAGCGATACTCTTTTTTGAATGTAGTCACTCCATACAATTTTTCTCTGCTGGCACTAAATAAAAATGAACGGCATGTTCTGGAGTGCTGTATGCTTAATGTCATGAAAACTGTAAGAAACATCCTGCACCCCTACCACAAGATTATGTCCATATTCTGAATCTACAGCAAGCTGGAAGAGGACTTGGTAAAAACTCCTGTTACCTTCAGTGGTCTTTGGGTCTGAGGTAACTAAGTGATGTAGCGTAAATAGATCAGGATTTGGAGGAAGGTTTAACTATGCACCATCTATTTTATAGCGCCTTTAAACCAATATTTACAATAGCTAGCATCAAGTGATTCACTACTTAAAATGCTTCCAAACACACTATTGACAAAGCTACAATTTGCTTTCAATCTCCAAACTCTGGATGGGTATTTTTGGCCCTGTCTTTTTTTATATATATATTGACATTTAACTTTTTCAGTGCAGAATGTATATTGACGGAGCCATCAAGAGAGCAAACACATTAAACCTAAAACAACAAGCAAAAGCTCTAAATAATACAAAGCTGGACCTACAAGCATGTATGCTGAAGAGCTTTAGATAGCTGGATCTGCAAATAGATCCTCAGGCTTCCATTTGGGCTCATGTGGTAAATAAAATAAAAGCAAATCTTGCAATTAATGAGACAACAGTTGATGGTGGCGGGTCAGAGCCAGGCTTGGCTTCCCTGGTTCCAGTCCTTCTGCAGTGTGGTATTCGCAAGGAAACGGGATCTGCTCAGAGCTGCCTGTTTAAAAAGTGCACTCGCAGAGCATCCACTACATCTTTTTGTCTGGTAAAAATGGGTGTTTCTGGTTTAGATGGTAATTCCCTGCTTGGGGCAGGGACCTGCAGACAATCAGGCTCAGGGGCCTACGGGCACCAGGACACCACTACACAGCCGTGCTGACTCCCCAGGGCCCCACCTGCTCTGCCAAGGCTTCTGCCTGAGAGGAGAACCCAGCCTGTTGTTTTGGTTAGATTTCTTTCATCTGTTATTTGTAGGAGAGAAAACAGCCGCAGGTCAAGTATACTTAGGGCAGTACAGCAGCAGGCAGTGTCTTGACCAACGCGTGCTACCACAAAGCAGAGACCCAGGTACCTGAAACAACACATCCCTTAGCAGCCCAGGATGCTGCTACACAAACCTGAGAACAAAAGTTGCAGGCAAAGGTAACATTATTTTCTCTCAAGGTCTGAAGAAGGATGGATATTTGCAGTCTTCTGCCTTCATTTCTGGACTTTGATTCACTTCTATGTCCCTTCACTTCTTCACTCAGCTCAGCAATCTTGAGGCAACTATTTTGATCGCCAAGCTGTGTATATTTTCTCTTTTATAAATCATCCCTGTCTCTGTAGGATGCAGTGTTACAGCCCAGTCATTTGCTTCAGGAAAGGGTTTCCTTCCCTCTGGCAGTATGATCTCTTCTCCTCTCATGTTTGTGGATCTGGGCTTATGAAATAAACATTGCTTTAGCAACCTCAGAAACAAAACCTCCTTGTTCTTTTGCTGCATGAAGAATTCTGGCCTGATTTTAGGCTTCTCAAAGGATTAAGATCATGGCTGGAGGCCTCGGGATAATTTCTTTTTGGAATTTTCTTCCTTTCTGTGGCAGAGGATCAACGGCAGCACCCCAGTCCAGCACGTAGAGGATTAGCCATTTAACACTGCCAGAGAGATGCAGGAATTTGGGTGTCCGTGCACGTGGTCCCAGCGCAGGGAATGCCAGGCCTTAACCTTACAAAGTAAGCACCTGATTCCTGCCATCCTTAGCAGGGCACTAGGGAAGACGACAGGAATGCTTTTCTCAGGTTGTACCTCTTCTGTAGACTGAAGGTGTGGGAAAGCCTTTGTGAAGCACCTGTAATCGTGCTAACTCAGGGGAGTTGCATCAGGAAAAACCCAGCACCATGGGACTCGCCGTGGGCCGCAGCAGCACGGCTCCTCCACGCTGAAGCTGGAGCGAGACGAGTAAACCTGGCAGGAGCCTGCTGACGGGGCACCTCAGTGTCACCTCCACTCGAAGGGCAGCCCCCTCCTCACAACCCTGCAGGGACTGCCTGCCGTGAGGCGAGCTCGTGGGCCAGGGGCAACCAGGCTGGCTGCAGCAGCAGGTTCAGTAAGCACAGCTGCCACTGGCGGGTTGCAAGCACAATATGAAAGCCCATGGATAGGGAACTATTTGCTTTTAATGGGCTGAGTGCTACAGAAGATCCCACACGGGCCCTACTTGCTAAATCGTTTTCTGTTCAGTTTATATCTCTCTTCTAATGTTAATTCCCCTTAAAGTCTTCTCATGTTTTATTTTCAGTTTTATCCTTTAGCCTTTTCCTTTCTGCCTTCTAAAGGAATTGTCTTTGTTGTCTGTTTCATTTCTCTTCCAAATGATTTTGTATGAAACTTTATTGAAAAAAGAATTAAGACTCCCCGTTGCAACCTGACGATGTGGCAATTGCTGAAAGGTTGGGAAAAAGTTGGGAAAAGCTGGGAATATTTCTGCATTTTCTGTGGCTAGGACTAGAAGGAGGAGCTTAGTCTTAGTCTGCTGATGTGGCTTGACAGAGGTGTTCACACAGCTTCTTTGGGAACGTCATGCTTCTAAAACATCATTCAGCTTCCTGGTTGCAGCTGCTTTTTTATACCTGAAAATCATGCCAAGTTCTCAAGCTCTTTATTTCTAAAGTTGCTATGCAATGGTCCAGAATTTCCCCTCCACTTGAACGAAAGAAATCTAAATGGGTATACATGCTGTGGCTTTTACAGTGCCATCTGAGCATCTCGTATCTTTTACTTTCTGTCTTCATGGTGCAGAACTCAGGTACCGGGGGTTTTGTTGTTTGTGGCAATTCACCCTCAGAGCCTACAGAGAGCAAGCAGTTCCATGTCCCTAGCTGACAGCCAGTCTCTTTTTACACCTCTAAAGAGCAGAGATGGAGAAAGTCTATTTGCACATGCAAACGAGAAAGCAAAACAGCAACAGGTATGGCCTCCTTTCAGTCCTGGGGGGAAAATAAAAATAAAAATTAAAAAATTGCTCTTGATTTCAGTCAGCTCCATCCCTTGGTTTGTAGGATATTTTCTTCCCTTGATTGAAAATGCAGAGAGACTCCCTGAGTCCTGCAAGCTGCTCTTATTAACGAGGCTCTTTTCAGTCTTCTCAATGGAACAACAGTGACGTGCAGTGGCTGCTCAGAGAAAGCACAGCACTAGAGAAGTTAACAGGGCAAAATTACATGTGGGCATATAGCTGTTGGGTGGCCATATCGTGATAGCAGTTAATCAATGAGTTTGGTGAAATTCCCAGTTATGATGATGTGCACTTCAGAATGCTTTTCAAGCATTAATTTATATCTTATCTTCATTTCTCATGTAGCAGTGCTATTTACAGGGTAATCACATTTTAACCTAATTTCCAAATTAGTTGAAAATATTTGTATTGACTTGCAGTGCTTGTGCAGGTTGTAGCTGACAGTGCAGGCTGAAATCTCTGCATATAATGAAAGAAAATGTGATGAAAATTATTCAATCTCTAAATGAGCTATTGAGGAGGTTTAGTTAAATCATTTATTCAACCTGAGGCAGTTGAATAGGAACGCTGCCATTAGAGGTGGTGAAGTACAGAAATGGCTATCAGTTAGTCTGAGGTCACAGAATTAATTAGTGGCTAAGTAAGATTTTGGGGGTGGCATTTGTCATTTTGGGGGTACATGCTGCTTTCCACAAGCCTCCATTGTTATATTATTGCCATGTTGTCTAAATTCCATAGGAACTAGGAGTTACAAGGGGATTTGCTGTGTGAGCAGCTTGCTCTCCGTGGGATTATTTTCTGAACTCTTTGGGGCAGCCGTTCCCACAGGCAAACCCAAGACACTGGGGTTAATCACAGGGTTAGCTGGTCTTTGAAAAGACGAAGGCTTACCTGTATTGAATTCAATTCTTTTCCCAAATGGGCGAGTACACGGTTCATCAGGCTTCTTGGAAATAAAATGGCAGAGAGGCAGCTTCAGAAAGAGCGGGTGTGGGAGTTACTGCTCCAATAAAGAATGGAGAATTGCTGGGGGAAGGATTGATGAGCTCTAGACTGTGTGTAGGAAGAGGCCCTTGAAGTTAGAGAGGGACGTTTGAATTATAAGACAGCCATCCAGTTGTTATGGTGACAGAGCTGTACCGCCAGGGTCCTGCTGCCAAGGAGAGGAAAGGACTTCAGTGAAGAGCAGAGCAGGACAGGGAACCCCGGGCAGACTCTGAAGGGCAGGTTTGTGCTCAGGAGAGGCTTGGGAGCCGGTGCTTGATTTTTCTTTTGGTTAGTTGTTCTGGAAGGAGACTTTGTTCACACAGTAACTGGTGTAACAGCCACCTGGCTAACTACCCCAAACAAATCCTAGTTTCACGAAGCAATCATGTCTTTGTACACTCATGTGGCAAGCAAGTGTTCAAACAGTAGGACAATAAAGACATCATGCTGTGCTTTTTTTGTTAATCAGACCATTCAGAAAAGCTGTTGCTCCTCAGCTGCTTTATTGACACCAAGTGCTGCTAACAGGATCATCTGTGGCAAGCCACAGAAGTCAGGCAGAGCAGTTCCCTGTAAGACATGGGCAGTGGTGGTGGTTCTCCTACTCATTACCTCAGTGACAGCCAGTTCAACCCCTCTGCTACTGCATGCCTCCAGACCAGCGTGTGACTGCGGGCTGACTGATGTGAGTTGTTTTTTTTATATTGTGCCTTGTTCAGCAAAAATCAACTCACAGTTATGAGTCCTGCCACCTGGGTTTTTGCATAAATTCCAGTGGCAACCTAAGCAATGAATGCCGGGACGTGAGGTGATCCTGTAAGTGCGGTTTGAATCTAGAAGAAAGGCTTGTGAACGTCTTAATTTGTGTTGGCTGAGAGCACCCTGAGGCGCTTTCTTCCTTCCTTTGTTTTCATGAAATACTGCATTATTTGTGAGTTTGAGAAGGAAAAATTTTATGCTGCACGCTGTATTGAAACAATTTCTTTTTTGCCTCTTCATTGAATGAAACAGGCCTAGTCCTCTCAGTTCTATCTTACAGAGAAATATTCCATTTTATTAGAAGTACTGAGGACCAAATCAAGGCCCTGTCACATGGGATGTCATGGACAGGAAGCTTCCAAGTCTGCTGGCTCCAGCTGTTGCCTCATTTGCAATGTATTGCCTTTCTAAACAGAAAGGCAGGTAGCTCAGAAGACTTGTTATTGCAAGTCCAGCAAAGTTTGTTGTTTCTGTGGATTCTTGCCTGACAGTTATAAAATTATTTTTGTGTGTTTTCTTGCATAATTAAATGCTTCACTGCATAATACTAGTCAAGTGGGAGCTGTGGCAATAAAAGGTTTATGATGCCAAAGGGCTTTCACAGCGGTGATGCAGCCAACTCCAACAGGCTGTAGAAAAGAGACTCCTCCACAGTGCAGTTCGGTTCAGTCTCTCTGTATGCTGCAGGCATTACAGGCAACGTTAGCTTATAAATATTTGAGGAGCCCAGGTTGGATGGAGAAATATGCCAGCTCCTCCAGCAGCCAGATGCGTTGTCCAGAAGCATCAGCCATTAGCAAGTGCTGTTCGGCTATTGGCAGACAAATCCATTTCGACACCTAGGGAGCACTACACTGGGAGAGTACCAGCCTTCCATGACAAGTGTTTGCCTTGTCCCTGGCAAAAATGAAAACAGTAAAATAATGAGCCAAAAGCTCTTCGGGGAGCTGCCTGCCATCCTTCCAACCCCAAGCAAGGAGTCTTCGAGCTAGCTTTGAAATGAGTGGTAGAAGCAAATTCCCTCAAGGACTAAGACGCTGCTTTTTAACACTTCACTGTTCATCAGCTCTGGTCAGCTCCAGATTAAACCCATTAACTTAAACCACCAGGGGAATAGGATCAGGCTGTAGAGGTGGTGTGCTGAAATAAATGCATTTTAATTCTCAAGACTGTTGTGAGATGACTTGAGAATATAAATACAGCTGTGACAGCTTGGCTGATACACAGAGATACACAGATACTCATTAACTGATGAAAACTTGTGTGTTTACAGTCTCATATTCCCTCTTCTCTGATGGTTTTACAAGTAGCAGCTTCAGCACCTTGTCCTCACTGGTGATGGCACCTGAAAGCTTCCTGTAAGATCAGATAGATGTTTTTTCTTAGGTGATAGATTGGGAAACTAGGTTGCATGTCACAGGAGATTTCAATCTGTCAATGCTGCTTCAGTTTCAGTGTGGTGTGACATTGCATTTCTCTTCCTTTCCATTGAGTACCTGAGTCCATATAACCTGCAGACTGCTAGCTAACTGCTTTCCATGGAGGAGCCATCCCAAAATAGTGTTCATCCCACATATAAGTCTACCAACCTGATCCTGCACCACTGTTAAGAACAGGAGATGTTCTGCCTTTGTACTTTGGCCTGGAAAAATTACAGATGTTTCCAAGTAGTCTACAAGGAAATATGTTCATAGATCAGGAGTGGACAATGCCACCACAGTCCCCAAGAAAGGAAGATCTGATCTAATCTAATAGAGGTGGGAAGTTAGAGTTCATCTCTTCTACTTTGTTATTGCACAAAGTTCGATGCTTTCGTGAATTTCACTGAAGTTGCTCATCTTGTGCTCAGAATAGAATTGACTGATTTTTGGTGGGGGAAAAAAAAAAAAAAAAAAACTGTTGTCATTGAGAGAGGGTTAAGAACTGAAGAGCTACAGAAAACCATAGCATTCTGTTTCCTGAACAACCTCATTTACATTTCCTATACCAGTCCTGAAATCTGTCTGGTTCAGTTGTTCAATCCTTAGTCAGTCCGTCATATTCAGGAAATGAGCCATGATATAAAGGTATTTATTTTTCTCTTATAATTTATATTCCCAGGTATTCATTTTGATTGAGTTTAATAATTTCAACATTTGTGACAAATAAACTAAACCCAATACCATTGCTCTATTTCCTAAGAGTAAAAACAGTTAAAATTGTTTGCTTTTTATTTTTTATTAAAAAAAAAAAAAAAAAGTTAACAGTACATTTTCCATCCCCTGACATTTTAACTTTAGGTGGCCAGCAGCTGGGATATGTGTCCAGATGCAGTGAGTTACTGTCTTGGATACAGCAGTTCCTAGGTGGGATTCTGTAGGCTTTAAAATAGAGCAGCTACAGCCTCGTGAATGTGGCAGTCTCCTCTTCTCTTCAAACCATACCAAAAGTAGCATGTATGGAAATGAACCATTTCTTTCCAAATACAGCCAACTGCTCAGTGTTGTCACAAGATGTCAGCAGAGACTGCTGCTTCTGTGCAAATCCGTGTAAAACACTAAAAGGTCTCAACTCAGCATTCAAAGTCTGCTTGCTAGCATTACATACGTGTCACCAACTTGGGATGTGACCCAGTGGTGGATACTGCCACTGCTGATGTCCATCCAGAGACTGAATGTGACAGTAGCGTTACTGCTGAAAGTGCTGGCAAAAGGGGGGAAACATTTGAAGGCCCAGTTAGGGTTAAAACTGACTTGTAAAAAGTACAAGAAAGTTACTACAGTAAGACAGCTCTATAATGTTTCAGTAAAAGTAAAAAGATGATGTTTTGTTTTTGTTTATGTTTTGTTTTGTTTTTAACCTAACTATAACGTATTTTAGTAGCTTAAGACCTATAACCTAAAAGAGGGATGGCTAAAGCCTGTGGGTTGAACTGGCCTTCGGGGTGGTGTTGCCTGGCCTCCAAGAACATCTGCCCGGCGCCTGCGGTTGCAGAGCTAATGACTGTGCCTGCTGAGCAAACAAACGGGGAGCACTGGGGCACAGGGGAGACTCTGGAGCACGGCTATGCCAGTTCCAGGGAGAGTTGAGGCAACTTCATCTGTTAATAGGAGACATGTTTTTTACTGGTATATACTGGGACACTGTTTCACTCAGAGAAATTTGTAAACTGAAGCAGAGAAAAGGGAAATCAAGACTTCTGAAGTAGAAATGCTGCTCTATGGCACCCAGCTCAGGAACAGACCCAGACTCCCTGTGGTTGCATGTCTGCATTATATTCACCGGCCTTTCCTCTAAAGCTCTTACAAGTCTTAAGTTTTTCTACCCCCATGGATTTCTGTGACCTTTCCTATCCTAATCTGCCATCTTTTGAGGGAGCCCGTGCATGGCTAGCATTGGCCAGTAGCTCTGTGCACTCTATCAGTTCAAATTACTGCTCTGCTCTGCTCAGTATAATGTTTATTTTTCTTCACTTTATATGTGGCCAATTACCTATGAGTTTGCAGTTCACCAGGAGGTACTGGGAGCAGTCAAGTCTCTTTGTTTCACTAGTGCATTTTGGAAAAATACAGCAAAGAACTGGGTATCATGTAAATATTAGTTTCATTATAAGTAGGAGGCTGATAAGATCACTTGGATTGAATTACATAAAGTCTTTTCAAGGATGTTTTCTCTTTCTAGTATAATATTTCAAATTGTTTAAAGCTATTGTTTTCTGTTATTTCTATCTAGTTTTGTTGACTGTTCAAAACAATCTTTGTATTCAGAAGAACTTTCAAAAAAAAATCAGGGGCTATACAAGTATAGGAGCCAAAATTACTCTTTATTACCATTGTGCCAGATATTGCAGGAAGTCAGAATGAGAAATTCAGGAAAGCCATGGAAATGTGAATTGCTCTAATTGAATAACAGATTCATTGGCTTTCTAATTAGGTTTGATCACTTGAGTACTGTATATCGTAGCTGCGTAAGTATCTTATAAATACCTACCACATGTGACACAGGTACTTCAAAAGCATCACATAAACTGTAGAATAGATCTGCAGAAAAAGATAAAGAAAAATATATGTACATCTTAGTTATTCCATGTCTTCATAAATAATTCCCAGCTCTGGGTTGTCATTTTATTTAATTTTACACCATTCAAAACCACTGTTATATAACATCTGCAATAAACACTGAAAAATAACTCAGATGGTATGTTACTATTACAGCTTACTGTAATGTCTGACTAACATCATATAATTGTACTGTGTTAGATAACTTCACCAGCACCAAAATATAGAAGTGTTACACTTTACATAATTCACTTAAAGAGCAATTCAGGTGGAATTTTGGCTACAAAGGATTTTTTCTTATCCTCCTTATAGCGTTGATTTGGTATGCTTTAACTTGTCAAATGACTCCACTACACTGCCCCAACGCAAGGCAACATGGAAAATACGTGAAAACCCATGTGGGAGCAACCGAGAATTACAAATTGTACTGGCTGTTAACAGGACTTCTACGTCTTGCTCCATTCAGGACTTCTAATCTCACTTCATTCTGATGGCACGTCTGCCACCCAAGGTCTTAGGCTGGGATTTGGAAACCTCTGGTTCTGCTTGAGCATGGGCAGTGTTTGTGCCTCAGTTCCCCATTCACAGCAGCGTTGTAATGTTTTCCTTTCCTTTTACCTGCAAAGCTCACTGCTGTTTTTCGTGAAGTGCTTGGTACTGTGGGACTAAGCTCAGTAAATGTGCAATCTTTAAAAAAAGACAACTATCAAATCGTTCTGATGTTTAACAGAGGTAGGTAGATGATGCCCTTTGCGCTGCTGGAGGAAGCACAAGGGACTTGCCCAATGGCAGCGTGCCTTCCTGTGTCACGGTCTGGAGCTGCTGTAATATGCTGAAGTTGTCCGTAACAGAACAGAAAGGTAGCAGGGCAGTTTTACACTTTCAGGTCTTTATGTCAGGCCACAGTAGTCAGGAAAAATTTCCTGAATAACTTCAGAGGGCATGAAAGTAAATTTTCACTTAAGTGCAATTGCCCAGAGGTAAAATAAATGAAAACTAAATTGCTTGGCCCTTCAGATAAAATTCAGGCATCCTGTGTGCTCAGTTTTACTCAGCAGTTTTGGGCACAGGTTAAACATACTGTAGCACAAAGCAGCATGTTAGTGTTTTCATGAGAAAGAAGCATCAAATTTGCGAAGTAACAATTGGGAAATCTATTAGATATGTCTTCTGAGTTACCAGATTGGAAAAGCAGCTTGTAATGAGCTGAAGGGGGTAAGTACGTAGCCCAAAGCATATGATAGATTGGGGCTGGCTGCAGTGGTTAATTAAAACATCCAGAAAAGCAGCTGTAGCTTCTCTGAGAGTAGTACACACCCCGTTATATTGCCCTTGAGAACTTCACTGCCATAGTCAGGGCTGTCTGGAGGGTAACGAGTATTGAGTCATTCACAGTATCAAGGCCTTACATCCTTTCATTTCTTCACAGCACCAAAACTCATTTCTAGAAAATCATAGAATAATTTCAGTTGGAAAAGACCTTCAAGATCATCAAGTCCAACTGTCAACCTGACTTACAGAGTCCCATCATTAAGCCATTTCTACAACAATTATTCTCATGTATTATTCCTATACTAACCCTAATCAATCTTTTCCACACTTCAAAGAATGTGAGGATGGCATGGAGCTTTCTGCCTGGCAAGTGTCAAAGCCTGAATGTCCGCCCAGCATCACTTTTATACTGCTGTCCTCCATTTAACTATTTATTAAAGGCTGGAGTTGTTAGGACTTTCTGTTCCTGTGGCCCCTTTCCCCCAGGGTTATCCAGTGGCATTATGCCACAAGCATTGGGGGATTTTTACCATAAGAGTAATGATTCTTAAAAAGATGGCATGATGATGTGTTTCTCCTTAGTCACTAGACATAGCTGACATAGAGTAGGCTTCTGGGGTTCTCTGATCTCTCAAATGATCATTTTTGCGTGTTGTCACAGCAGTAGTGTGGTTGTGGTAGAGGAGCCAGGAGGGCCTCTTTGGGGAGATGCTATGGAAAAGAAAGATCCTATAAATGTGGGAAGTGGACACTAGACTAGATATCCTAGCCATGCCATGGTGTTGGAGATTATCACTGAATTTCTCCAGATTCTCTGAAGTTCTTATTCTGGACATTTACATTTGATTTTGCTTTGTGCAACAAAGCCGTATGGAGTGTGCAGTATGAATGGAGGATTCTTAGCCCCCACACTCTCTGCCTGGCTTCAGGTATACAGACATCATATTTCGTATATGGTAGAGGCTGCCAATGTGCCTGGAATTCTGGGCATACCCATTAGGAGTCTCAGAGGAGAAATCAGAAGCTAAGTGGACCGTGCAGCCTGGCCTGCAGGGTACTCTGAGGGACAACAGATGGGGAAGCAGAAAGACAACAGAAAGCCAGAAATTTGTCTTGTTCTAAGCAATGAATGTTGATGTCGTATGAGCTACCAGCTGAAATTATTTTAAAAACACTAACAATGAAGCATACTTTCTTCTAAAGCTACAAAGCTTTCCTTATTGACAACACTAAAAATGTTTTACTGATTTATCAGAATTTTTGTATTTTGTAGATAATTTTGAGGAGAGTTTATGGCAGCTGGCAAGATACTTAGTCACAGCCTTGCCATTTTTATTACCCCCAGTGACCACACAGACCAAGCAATCCACATTTCTGTGCTCTGCCAGGTTCTGTTGTTGCAATGATACCTGCTGTTCATAGCGCCTGTTCACGCCGCCGTTTCAGGCCCACGACTCTCGCTGCCAGGAGGAATACAGCCCCAGTGAGCACTTCTGCGACAAACGAGATCCATACTAGGGCCAGAGACCAGCCAAACCTGATGTCAATTTCTACCAGGACATCCTTACTCCTCAGGAGGCAGACAGCTTCTTCAAAGGCAGCAGCTGAATATGCGATGTAGACACAAATCCCTGTAAGCGTAACAAGAGCTGGGAAAGAAAAACACATTCAGTTAATCAGGATCCACTGCAGAAAGTAAAAATACCTGCACTTTGGGCTTCCTTGCCATTCCTTTCTATCTACCTAGGCCAGATTACCATTTAGCCTCTGATTACTTCCCCAGTTGTGTCAAAGCTGTTTTTTAGGGAAGGGTGAGAGAAAAAGTATTATTTTTCTATATATTGAGTTTCTCGTGTTCAATACTGAATCAAAATGTGTAGCAACAAGCCTTCTGCAATAGAAATCTAGTCATGTCTTTTACGGGTACCTCATGCATCTCCGACTTCATTGTACGTTATAACACATCCTAATTTCTCATTGCTGTGCATCATGTACAGTTGTTTACGCAAGAAAGCCCATGGCAAGAGGTTCTTGCATTTCAGGTCAGTGACCTGAATTTAGGCTGGTTTTGAATGTTGACTCTCAAGCAAGAAGCCAGATGTTTCCAGAATGAAAGGATTGTACTGAATCTAGCAAACTTGGGGAACTGTACATCTAGCACAAGCATGTGCTAAATCCTGGGATTATCATCTGTTCACTCAAAGGACATGTACAAACTTCAGACTTCATTCAGTGGCAAGAAAGAAGACAGAGGAAGGCCCATAATTTGAGGACTGTGGTCTAGGAGAAGTGGGAGTCACTGGAACATTTGTTGGAAAAGACGGTGTCTTATCTGATTCTGAGGGATACAAAAATCAGTTGGGCTTTTATCACAGTGTAAGTCTAGATGTGATTATGGTTTTGCCAGAAAGACAAGTTTTAGTAGAGGCAGACTAAGACAGAAGATAATTGGGTTATCCAACAGTCAAAATTCATACTCATGTTCTTGATTTTAGCCATACTTTTATGTCTGTGCCTTGTTCTAGGCCTCTGCAAGGGGAAAAAAACAAACAAACAAACAAACAAACAAAAAACTTTTCTATACTTCTTGTGAGCTGAAATGGAAATAGTGACTGCTTCATTGAAGTTTGAGGGTTTGTTGAGTTGCGTTCCTCCTCAAATGTAACTGCATTTAAAAAAAAAAAAAAAGTGGAACCAAATACTATGTCTTGGGATGTGGAACATATCAGTTCTGCTATTTTCCCAAATAATCACATTTCTAGAATTACAACCTAAAATACTTCCTTCTGGCAGGACAGAACTATCTAATCAATATCAAGCTTCATGAACTGGAATATCGTATAGACCTGTTACATACATCAAGCCTCAGTGCAGCTGAAACAGCCAAACAGTACTGCCTGAGTAGGAGGCTCTGGTCTCGTGTCAGTCTGTACACGCTGACCTCAGAAACAACACTAGCTGCAGGTTCAGAACGAATTGTAGCCACCCTTCCCCAGTAATGTCTTTGTGTTTCCTTTCCCTCTCTGCAACCCTGTGTGTCTTAGAAAGGCAGAGTACTCCACTCCTCAATAGGATAATCGTGCTTTGCACTTCACAGCTTTTCATCTTTCACTTACTATTTAGGGTAGTTTTCAAATAGCCTAAGCCTTTTTAGTGAGTTCAGCTTTCTGATGTTCTAAGGAAATAGGACATACAGGGTTGTTGGGGTTTTTTTGTTTGTTTGTTTGTTTTTCAGAATAAAAGCATAATGGGTGGTGGCTGGTCTTTGTAAGAACTTCAGACTGAAAGGTTCAGTCAAGACTTTGAGACAGCAGCACATTTATTTCCAGGAATCTCTTCTCACTCTCTTCTTAAAAACAGGATTATAGGAGCAGGTGATGTGGACCAATACTGATGATCCCCTTTTCTGTGGGAGAAAATTTCTATTGCAAGTACCTCACAAAACACTACTGAATATATCTTTGGGGGAGAAAAATGGAGATGAATTTAAACCCAGTTATCCTACTTCGACATAATGTTTTTTGTTTTAATTCATAAATGACTTTTTAAAATGCAGAGGTTGTGGTTACAGCAAAAATAATGATGAAATGAACCCCACAAAACTTAAAAGAATCTGATGAGCTTCAAATTGAAATGTTACACCAACTAAAACAGCTCTTTGGGGGCTCCTTCCATAAGAATTTCAAAACATGGGATTTCAGTTTAGTAATCTGAACGGGGGCAATAAAAACAATGGAGCTTTCATCCCCTGCAAAAGTCTGGTTGTAAAGAAGTTGGTAACCAGGCCACTACCACATGAAGACATGGGCAGAAGGGCCAGGAACAGGTGAGTAACAAACAGGTGGTTCAGGTGGCAGCAGTGTTTGGGTGCATTTCACTGGATTTTGGGTGAACTGCAGTAATTGCACTTATCTTCCATGTGAACAGTGCTGCTGTTCTCAGTCCAGCTACCAACAGGAAAGGAGGAAGGGGTTTATTTAGGGGTAACTTCAATGAGCAGCGCTGTTCGGGATCCTTGTCGGCCCAATGCGGGCTGAGGGAGACTCTGGTCTCACTCACATTTGGACTGGGGATCAGAACCCAGCTCTGCACTGGTGCAGACACAGCCCTGGTCCACGAGGATTAAAGAGGAACTCTGGTGTTACCATAGAGCAAAAATAATGAAATATATATAAAATCATCATATTTTTCAAACAATATGCTGTACAACTGGCGATTGTGACGAATCGGAAAATTCTTCTGTGACATGCTCCCTACAGCACCTTCCTTGAGGAGCACAAACCTCTTCAGTCAGTGTTGCACTGTAAGCATGTGACTGATGGGCAAATAACCCTCAGCGTCTTCCCTGTACGGTGTTTGGCCTTCTCACAAGCCACTGAAGTCCTAGAACCTGCTGCTGTGACCTGAAGCTGCCTGTGGCAAGCTGTGCTGGGGTGGTGCAACGAGCTGAAGGCTTTGTGCCCCAACAGTTAGGAGACAACACTCCAGCTCAGAACTAGCAGTAAAGCCAACCCAGGAATACCAAGCAAAACCCTCTTCAGGAACTCTATTCAAACTCCTTTGAAAATACATCATTTAATTTGTAGGTATAAGGTGTGTGCCAGCCTATCAAACCCTGTGCTCTACTAATACCAAAATCACATCTCCATAACTTCAGATTTCAGACCTCACCTGTGAAGACTCCAAGCACTGTGCTGTGAAGGTATTTAATCTTTTTTGTCAATGGACAGAGCAGTCATATGTTCAGGGTGTGACTTGCTCCATGTGGATGTATGGTTGTGTGTGCTCACAGCCACTCCTGGCTCTGTGGGGCAGCTTTTCTACTCCAGAGCCCTGTCAGGAGCTGCACAGACACCAAGTGAATGAGCAGCAGCATTATTCTGAAAGCGAAGTCTTGCTTCACCTTTTCCTCTGGAAGGTAAAGTGATGTTTCCCAGATATAATCTCTTATTATCTAAAAGCATTAAGCCAGGAGTTTGATATAGTACCTCCAAAAAGAAAAAGCAGACCCGTCATTAGAAGCAGTAGGTAGGCCCTGGCAAGAATACTGATGAATCCAGTCATTCCTCCAAAAATCATCAATATCAGGCTGAGGGGCATCAGGATGACAAATGTCCCATGCATGTCTGAAGAAAAATGGAGAATGTTAGTATCATAATGTTTTACTGTGGTGTCACTGGATAATTAATAATTAATAACTTGTAATCAATCATTATTGAGAGCAGGGCCCCTAATCAGGATGAAAGCCTTTTTCTGTGCAGCACGAACAAGGAGCTGACCTATCTCTGGGGTTCTCGGTTTAAGTAGGCAGGACAAATACACGATATGGAGAAAAAGGCATCACTCAGAGGGAGCCCTTTACAGACTGTGCTTCAGAGACTGTGACGATAAAGGATACGTCTACGTGGACATGTTTAAGCAATAAATCTGTTTCCAGGTATTAAACCTAGCTGGCTAGCAGGTGATGCATTGCATCTGGTAGTCACTAGCAACCTTAATAAAAAGCAGTCAGGTTATCTAAATCATACCTATCATAGTGAGTGGCATTGTTCTGTTTGGCTGGTGAAGTCTAGCAGATGCTTTGCTTAAACGCTTTCTTTTCTGTCACACCCTCTGCTGATCTACCAAACTGTTGACCTTTTCCTCTGTTGCAGCAGAACAAGAAGTAGAGGCAAATTTCCCTACCCAGCTCTCATTCTGTGTCTGTCATTGTTTTCTACAGCAGCTTCACTAAGGACATTAGCCTCTGCTGGTTTATTTCCTCCTATGCTAAATGTTTTACATTAGTCCTTATTGATCCCTATAACGTTTGAATAGCTGTGTAAACAGAGGGTTGCTATGTATTTTTCATATCATGCTGTTTTTCCATTATAAACCATCTTTGTCTCATTCTCTCTCATGCAATCTATTCACAGTGTTCAACCCTACCTTTCCTAGAATAATAACAAAAAATCAAGTAAATGCAATTTCCAGCATCCTCTTACTTTATACCTGAATAGAGAAAATTTACTGAGAAAGGAAACCTACATTCCATTTTCTGAGGGGTTCTGGGCTTCAGTGACTTACTTAATTTCACAGATAAATAACAATACAACATTAGCTAGTTCCCAAGGAAAATGAGTCAGAAGATCAGAGTTTGTGTGTAATCAGATCATTTTTTTAAGTGTCCGTAATTCCTGCTTAAGTGGAGGTACACCACTTGTCACTGGGTAAGAAGCCAGCTTATCCTCTTCAGTATAATTGTAATGATTGCACACAGTCAGGGATCAACTTGTGTTGCTTCTGTGCTTGTTCTTTCAATTAGTTAGTTCAGTCTGTGTCTTTGGAGCTGTGACTTGTGAGTGATGCTCAGAACTGCAACACCCACTTGACTTTGATAATTAGGTAAAGATTTGTTATTACCTCATTAATATAGGTATTTGTTCCTCCTTACCTTCTGTATAAAGAAGAATCTGCAAATTGCCCTTCAGCTTTACTCGGAGAAAATTTATGAATGGGAGTAACTTATTCATCTTATTCCTCATTTGTACTACTGTAAAGTCACTGAAGCGAGTTGGAGAATGTCTGTGTAAACAAAACTGAATCTGCTCTAAGGCTAATTAAAAAATGTAACTTGGTTCAGTTCTAGAACAAAGCTGCTCTTTCAGTCATCTTGATGGTGCCTTGTAATGTGTCAAGGACTTAGCTGTTTAGCTCTTAATGGTTGAAGCATCCTCTCAAATATTCCCAGTGAGTTAACGAAACATATTGAGGCAAAGTACTAGATTACTCTGATCAAACATAGCAAGGTGTTTTTTTTTTGTTGTTGGTTGATTGGTGGTGGTTGTTGTTTTATGTAAGAAAGTCCTGGTAGTTTTGGTCATTATTTGTTGTAGCTTGGACTTTCCTTGGACCTGATGAGTGGAGAAAAGGAAAAATCTCAAGCAAATGTGATGAAAAAAGAGCAAACTGCCTCAGCTAGAAGATGCACCAAGCAATAGAGATAAATGAAAAGATGACTCAAGGGAAGCCAGAAATAAAACTATAACAAAAGCAAGAAAGATAGCATTCAGTTTTACAATGAACTGGCAATGAAATATTGTGACCTACTAGAAAGCTTGGATTCTCTTTGGAAAGCATGATGTGAGTTCTAGTTACTCTGGTGTTCTGGAGACCCCGAGTTATGCTCAGGGAGACATTGGAAGGCTCGGAAGAGCCAGCATGGGAACAGGGCAGACACCTCATTTCTTGAGTGGAATGTGGTCTTAAGACATAACTAGTCGTTTTGTGTCATACATGACATGCTCCCAAGGAAAAATGTTGCACATGACAGTTTTGGGAGGTCACCCTTTTGTTCCTCCATTTCCTTTCATTTATGCTGGAATTAGTTTCTGGTATTAAATGAGCCCGACGTAGCCCTCCATTGGTATCAGTTGATGTCCAGGAAGCAGGAATTCAGCATTCTGTGCAGAAGGGAGCTCTTTCTCTCTTTGCTTCTAAGTCTGGGGATAGTGCCTGGCCTTTCCTTCAGCAAAACTGGCCCATGGCTGATGTTGATGACTGGGAAACACAAACCTGCAGGAGTTCTCAGGTGCTAAGTTTCAAATCAGCATTCAGCTCACTGCGTATAAATCAGAATGTCAAAGCTGTTGGCAAAAGGAGGAATAGGCACAGAACTTGGCCCAGGAGTTTTACATAGTAAGAGTGGTTGTCAGGCACACGATGCAATGTGACATGACAGAACAGAGGTTTGGTACACAACTGAGTTCTCATTTTCTACAGAGGCAGCAGGAACAGGCTCATCTTCTGCCCTGGTTGTGCTTCCTGAGGGTATTAGGCCTGATTTTGATCTTCCACCTTCCTGATATCTATGTGTCCTCTTGGCTTTAGTAATACTAGTCTTGTGGGTAAGAGGTGAGAAGGGGTTGGAGGAAGGAAAGCTGATGCAATTAACATTAAAAAGTATGAATAGTGCAACTGTCCCTAGGCCTGGCTTTGGTGGGAGGGTAGCTACGTCAACACGCTCACCACAGGGCCTGTGCTTTGTCACATCCCTCACCAGTCCCTCACCGCTACCAAACCACTCCTCAGGACAGAAGTGCTGACAGCTGCTCGTTCTTTGACTTTCCTTTCCACCGTGTGATTTCAGCTTCTGCAGCTGGGACTGTAACCTTAGCTAGGACAAGTGCAGACAATCAGGCCCTGAGTGTCTTTTCTTTTGAACCAAAGGGAGAACAAACCCATACCCCAGACTGTTATCCTGGGGAGTGTCATAAACTGCATTACTGATCTGTGACAACTGCATGCAACATCAGAATAAAGATTTTTAGGCCCTCTGCAGTGAAGGTATGTATGTTTTAGGGATATATCAGGTGAAACCCCACACATCCCACTTAACAGCCTTTTCCTAAATACAGCTGGGATCATTGTTTCTCATGAATCACCTGTGGCTGTTTTAAAATCAAATATTTAATGGGCTGCATTTGGCTAAACAGGACTTCTATCACCTTGAGTGTTCTAGTTCAATACCTAATACCCATTTGTGCTTCTTCTGTGTAATCTGCAACTGCCTGGAAAACTTATTCTAAGATGCTGCCATGGAAACCACTCAGGAATTTGAATTCATGCCATCTGGCATATGATATTACGCCATTATATGCCTTGATTAGAGGGACAGAATTAGTTTATAGAAGGACATGACTTAAAATATCTTTACTGTATTTCTGCCTTCAATAATTACCTGGAAGAGAAGTTCAAACACAAACTTTGCAAACTTTTCTGTTTAGGTTGTGTTGAAATACACATTTCTGTTATGTATTATGCATATAACTCTTTATTTTGATAAGATCAGTATTGAAAAAACAATTATTTTGCACAACAGGTACGTGTACTTCCCATAAAGTAGATCTGTTTTCCACATTGATTTCTCAATAATGCCCGAGTTCCCTGTCAGTCTAGCCCAGAAGATTCAATCCTGAAACAAACTAACATATAAAAAGTACTTCGCTTGCTGTGTCTTCATGTGGTTTTACATCAGCTAGCCAAAGCTGCTTTACTCGAGCTGTGACCAAATGCCTCTAAGAGTGCTGTCCACACGCAGCATGCATCTAGATCTGTGCTTGGCAGACATTTCTAAATTACCATCTGACACCGTTGGTGATGAGCAGTTTGTAACAGATACCTCTGGGACGAGGTACAGGAATTGAACGGTATCGGAGCTAACCAACAGCAGGTCTAGCAGCTTTGTTAATCGTCTCCTGTTAACCTGATGGAGCTTTGTTGCTGCAAACTAACTTTGGATTTGTTTGCACAGCTTATAATATAGCAAGGAGCCTCTAGAAATCTGCAACAGTCATCTCATCAGAAATAATCCAAATGGCAGCAGCTCAGAAGAGCCTTATTAGGGACCTGTTTGCCTTCCCCAGCAGTAACTAACCAGCCCCTCAGAAGGAGCTGCGCAGAAGCCTGCAGCTCCAGCAGAACGCTGGCAGGAGCAACAGCCAGCAGGGCTGCCTTGGAAAGGTTTGGCAGGGGGGATGAAGTGGTGCACTCAGAAAGCCTGACCTGGTCAAAAGGAAGGAAGGAAACAACCTGAAGAAACAAGCAATAGAAAAGAACTGCTGTCTGTGGCTGGATGTAAGGCTTCTGGGCTAGAACCCCAGGGACTCAAGGGCCTGGATTCCCTCCTGTTCAGCAGAGAAAAGGTGGTGGTGGAGGAGAGCTGACAGCTTAGGGTGGCCCAGGATAATTGGCTAGGCTCTGGACTTTGGGTTGGCGGTGTCTGCTCTGTGCTCTTCTCTGCTAACAAATCTTTGAGCTGAACTGGAAGACAAAGTGAAGACAGTAGAAATATAATGATGCTGACCTGATGGGAAGCTTCAATGCCAGGAATGGATGGAATGGTAAGCATAAGCAGTGCAACACGGTTCAAATTCTATTGCTATGATAGCAATGATATAGGAAAATGAGAACATTCATCTGAAATTGTCACTCTCTGTTATTTCAGATTTCTGTACATATTTACTATAATATCTACTGTGAGGACTGGAGCCCCTCTGAAGAACCACTGCACTGGTGCTCAGAAACAACGATCTGTTTGGGTATACATCTGCCATATCAGTGAAGACAGAAATTCTGTGTACTGCACTTGGGGCTTATTTCACATGGCCCCTACACTGGCTTTTGATGGGTAGTCCAACCATAGCTGTTCTTTTTGATAAGTTGAAACCAAAAAGAAAAATTGCAGAGAACTGTAAATTCCCCAGGTAATATGCAATGGCAGCCAAACAAATGGTCATTCCATTGCACTATGAGTACAATCATTTAACTCAGTACAAATGAAGCAGGACTATTAAGAGGGGGGAGAAGAGTGAAAGCAGTTGGTTAGTGACTGTTACAGGGTCTGCATGCTGGGAGGAAATCCAGTCTTATTAAAGTAATTCTGTTGAGGAAGAAACTGAGGCAACTGTTACATTAAAACGGAGGTCTTTAGGAACTGACTCTACTGCGGAGCTTGTTTCTCTCCAGGAAGCGCCAGTTCCCTGCAGGAAGCACTAACTTGTCTGCAGCCTCATGGGTCCAAGTAAATTAATGACTTTAAAAAATAATAATAATACACTGGGGAGAATAATTTCAGCAGTTGTGGATGGGCAGCTGCACACTCCCATCTTGGTTTTACAAGCATTTTCTTTCAGTTGCGTATAAGTGGAAGCCACAGACATTACCTGACCATCCCAGGACAGCTCAGGAAGAAAATAGTACTAAATAAAGGGGAAAACCAGGTAGCCATCAGTAACTAACAGTTCCTGTAGCGTTATTTTTGTACCACTGGCTCTAGCTCTGCAGTGTAAATGGGCCCCAACACCAGCTATTGGTGCAAAGTTAAGAGATTTTAAGAGGAATTAAGCATTTGGTAATTTTGCATCTGCTTCCATCTTTGGACCAAAATGGCCTCTTTTAAGTTTTGGCCAAGTAACACATTATGGATATTGCTTTGATGTGCCAAAAGAGAAAAAAAAAAAAAAAAAAAAGGAAGGAAAGAAAGAAAGAAAGGTTCTGTGGTTCTGTGACACTTTGGTTTTCAACAAGGCAGGGGGAGTCAACACACATAAATCACCATGATTTAACAAATTCCACCATGCTCTGGAAAAACATTTGCGACAGCTTTCTGGGATCAGCAAATCATATTGCATGTGGTTCAGAATGTAGCTGGAAGTAATTGGTATGCTACCAGGCAGGGGTCACTCTCCAACCACAACTGAGACACATAGGAACAGGTTTTCTGAGCTTCCAAAAAGTCAAGTTCACAGAAGGGTCTTGCCAAGACACTTCAGTACCTAGCTGACACATTACTGATTTTCTTTTGACAGCTTAACTGTCCTACAAGAAGTACTCAAACCCAGCCTGGAGTACTGATTAATTCTGATTTAAAAAATATATATATATTTACAAAATTGTCCATTTTGCTCAGATTACACTGGTGCACCTTTATTTAAATTTATACTGGCAATTACTACTTAAATGACAATACCGAGTTTGGTAAGTTAAAAATATTTGTATTACAAAAACTCCCAAGAGTAACCTTTTCCCACTGAAAGCTTTTTTTTTTCCCTTTTTTTTTTTGATAAAATCATTTTACAGCAACTCTTGGGGAAAACTTTTCAGTTGATTAAATCCTGCCACTCCTTCCCTCTCTCTGTATGTGATCCTCAACATCTTAGATGTGATTTTGAATGTTACCTGCTGGTAACAGTGGAAGCTTTGGCTTCTGTCAGGTTTTGCTGAAAGGATTACCTCTGACATCTGGGATGGGGTAACAGTCATCCTGGCTCAGCATCATTTGGAGAGGGAAAGCACTAGGAAGATTCGAGCAGTTCTGCTAAACACAGGCATGGTTCAGGTCTTTCAGACATGCAGAACCTGCTGCAGCCTGAGCTGCTGTTGTGAAAATCCATGTTAGAAAGTGCCCAGAAATGCAATAAAGAGGTTTTTCAGTTTCTGTACAAAATTGATGGGCTTCCATTACACCAATTAGCAGAGCAGATCCAGAAAAAAGAAATCATGTTAATTTTATGTTATGAAAGCATAGAGGAATTTCCCTCAGAAAGATACCTTTTTGTGGTA
Organism: Netta rufina; assembly: GCF_964035555.1. Classification (NCBI taxonomy): domain Eukaryota; kingdom Metazoa; phylum Chordata; class Aves; order Anseriformes; family Anatidae; genus Netta; species Netta rufina. The sequence continues at coordinate 4,742,420 of NC_140138.1, forward strand.
TTTCATAAAGTCCCGTATGGAGCAGAGGAAAATAAACACCTCTGGCAAAAATGCATTTTATAAATGCAGAAAATTCAGAAAAGCTCCTGGCAGGTAGTCAAGTCATATCTTTCTTTGGATGGTGGCTGATGTTTTAAACAAATAGACTCATCCCATAATGTAATCTGTAGTGGGAAAACATTTTATACATTGTAGGTTTGGGGAGGGGGGGTGTATGTCATATGTTCAGCTGGAGGGAGTGGTAGGAAAAGCAGTGGAAGGTTAATGTCCAGGGGAAGGCATGCTTGTGGCTAATCTGTTAGAGAAATTGCTCGGGGGTGCTCTAGTGATGTGAAAATCCATCATACTCTCGGGGTTAACAAGACTGAGGCTGACTGCCTGAGCGATGCTGCTGGTAGCACAGAACTTTAATTTGTACGCCCAATTGTTCTAATTTGTCAGGAGCTCCCTCTGAAGCATGCAGTAAGCCTCAAAGGAAACTGCTGGGAATGAATAGGGGAGGGATTGGAAATGTGGAGGGAGGCAATGTGCAGGCTTTTCATTCCCTAACAAAGGGTTCATCTTCAGGCAGTGACCAGCACATCGGCTGCCACTTAGACTCAGCTCTATGCACACGGGCACAGACCTTCCCTCATCTTTTTGGCTCTTGTGTCTAGTTAAGATGTGCCAGGAAGAGCACGGGAACACTGAAGAAAGCAGAATGGGATTCCTGATGTGTGACTTAAGTGCCCGCACTAAGAGACAGCCCTTTACAGATTTTTGAGGAATAAAAGGCAAGAAATGTGCCTGATGTTACCAGAGCTGCTGAAAGGCAGTCTGCCAATCAAACAGGGAGAGATAGGGGTGTACAGCAAGACAGGATGAGACTAATTCTGTGTGAATGTGACTCGTGCTGACACCGGTACAGGCACACAAAGGAAAAAAATGCATTTAAAGCTGTGTAGTTAGCCTGTTTGCCCCTTGTAGCAACACATGAAGAAATTACCTTAACTACACTGGAATCAAGAACGTGGGAATTGTCCTCTGAAATTCTAGTTAAAATTTACTCTAGGTCAAGGTTAGCTGAAATATGATTCAGTGACCACCGGCAGAAAATACCTAAGGAAGAAATACGAAGCTCAGTACTTAACAAATCTAGATGACCCTTAGAAATACCTGTTGTTCCTAGAAGTACAGCTGCTATTGCTGTGGTCTGTAGCCTAACTGCATTGAAACTGCCCATCTAAAATATCAAAAACTTCACTCTGTAACACGTTCTAATCAAACCTCATAGGTTCTTCTAACTAAAGTGTCCTTAATTCCTTACCTCCTGATTTTTAGGCATATTACACCTGCTTATAAGAAAATACACGAGTGTCTTTGCAGCCTGTGGTCTTTGCCCAAGAACCTAAGAATAGTATTTAATGTGAGAGACAAAATTTCTCTGAGGCTTTGAAGAGTCTGTAAACACAGTTATGAATCCATTCTTTTCCCATTCATTATTTTTTTACACTTTATGACTACCAAAGATGTCCTTTGTTTCCAAGCCAACATCATTTTTGTATCAAAAAGAGCTCCATAATAGTCTTTGATTCTGTTTTGGCAGAATTCAGCTTCCATCAAAGAGCTGTAATCTAAAATTTCCTTGTCTGAGAAGAATTACAGATGTAGCATTTGCAAATATGAACACAATTTTTGAAGTGCCAATAATTTTGTCCTAAAATTTTAGACAACCTCCAACTTGCTAGTTGAGGTACCCACACTTAAAATGAGATCAGTGTGGTTAGGTTCAGTGAACTATTAAATAATAGTAAAAATTATATTACTTTGGGGTAAATTAGCCGGAGAGGATTACATGATCCAGCAGACAGTCATTCTCAGTTACCTGCACAGTTTTCACCAACATCAAGCAGCGGAGGTCCTGCGTCTTCCTATGCAAGGAAGATGACAGCAATGGGACTTTTACACTGGGAAGCACAGATAACAACCTGTGCTGGTAGGCTTGAGCCTGTTGATCCGCCAGTCCCACAGTTTCAGTAGCCCACGGGGGTCGTGCTGCTGCTTTAACTTCGCAGCCACTGCTGCAGCACAGATGCGATAGCACCGTAGCCTTTCTTTGCCATGTTTAGCTCTGTCTGGAGATGCTGCTCCGAGAGACTAAAGACACTCTGAGCCTCTCGGAAGGGCTGCTCGGGGAGATGGATGGATTTGGGGGAGAGAATACAGCTTTAAGGCACAGGACAAAAGCATATATTCTGCTTGTATGGGGAAAACAAACAGGGTCAGAGAGGAGAGGTAAATAAAATAAAAGGGCCCACATACAAACTCTTGTATGAACAGTATCATGCTAAAGATGATGCAAATAAGCTAATTCGTCTTTTATGAGAAGCCCAAAAGCATTTGAAAGTGTTTAGTATGGACTGTCGGAAAACATGCTGATACTGACAAGTGAATCTAAAGGCAAGGAATACCAGCGTGTGTAATTAGAAACTTCAGGCAAGCTTTTTGAACACGATGTTCTTCATTGAGTTTGAACACTTTTAGTTACCGGTTTGTTTTACTAAGTTCCTGCATACTCATTATTTTTTCAGTGCAAAGGATCCCAATGACAGGGTAGATAAGTATCTGTCTTAAACAGCAATTTAACTGTCTGCTTAAGGGATTAAACTATTTGGGAGGGGTATTTTGAACACTCTCACTGTTTAGCTTAAGCAATCAGGTACCTTCCTGAGCCATGCCAGGCAGAAACATCTTGCTTCCCTGGAAAAAACTAGCGGAACTTGACCTGAAATAAATGCTTCCATCAACAGAAGTCACACTAAAGGATGCCACGCAGTGACAGCTCTGGCACTGAAGCAGCCAAAGCACCTGCCTGAAGAGTTCCCCTCCAAATCAGAACCAGGACCGTGTAAGTGGCTCAGAAGGGAGGGAAGGGTGGATGGCAGGACAGAAATAACACGGCGTTACTCACATAAAAGCTGTCTGTGCGAGGCGGTGATGTTTGCATTCCCATGCCAGAAGGGGTTGATCAAAGGGTAGCATTTGTTCCTAACTGATAAAGAAGGGGAAAAAGAAAAAAGCAAAGGACAAAAATGAAATATAGCAATATATTCTCTTCCTTTTGTGTGTGTGTGTGTGCATACAATAAATATGCTATCTTCTCCTTTGCAAACAGTTGTTCCTAGCAGGGAAGCAGAGGAGGGGATTTTCAGCGCTCCACCAAAGTAACGTCCTTCTCGTCTACGATGCCCATCGGTTACTCCACGCTCCTAACGGTGGAGTCAAACCCCAGATTAACCCCAGTGCTACAGCAACACGCCCCACATGCAGTTAAGCTAAATGGGAAAAACCCTGCAACATCCACGCGTGGCTGTGGGGTCCTTCGTAACAGCGCCAACCATCGGGGTCCCATCCCGGGCAGTCACCTGCCCTTCTGCTGCACGGGGCTGCAGCAATGGGGTTGGGGCTGGGGTTGGGGTTATTGCAGCGCGCACCAAGCGCTGCGGTACCCGGGACACCCAGGGCAGCGCCCGGAGCCCCCGCAGCCGGCACCCCCTGGCGATGCTGGGGGAGAGGGGCGGGGCCTCCGGGTGCCACGCCCCCCCCTCAAACCCCGCCCCCTTTGTTCAAGCCCCGCCCCCTCCCGCCGGCCCCGCCCCACTCACGCCGGCAGGTCCGCCAGAGCCCCGAGTGTGAGCTGAGCGCCGCCGTGCCGTTGGCGGCCGCCTCCAGGCGCGAGGCGTCGATGATGTACCAGAAGTCGGTGGCCATGGCCACGGCCAGCAGCACGAAGCTCGAGGCCCCCGCCAGCGCCAGCACCAGCGGCAGCGCGCCCAGCCCGCCCCGCATCGCGCCACGGCGCGCGGGCAGCCCGGCACGCCCCGCCCACCGCCCCGCCGGAGACACGCCCCCTCCGCGAGGCCACGCCCACCGCCCAGGCCACGCCCCCGCCGTGCCGGCCGTTCCCGCGCGGGGCCGCGCACGTGGTGGCGCGGGGCAGCGGCCGTCGGCGCAGGGAGCGGCGGTGCTGCCGCTCGGCGGGGCGCTGCGAACAGACACAGCTTTGTTCTGCGCCTTCGCTGTCTCCTACGTGCCCGGGATGTGTTCGTGATACGGGTAAGAGCCCGCCGAGATCTGCAAACCGAGCAGCTGTTGCCACCAAGTAACATTGAGAAGGGCGGAGGACAGAAGCCGTACAGGGTTTGCGGAGGAGGGTAAAATAAGTTTTGTTAGACCAATTGATCCAGTAAAGAGAAACAAATGAGTTTTGTGATGTCTTAGTTGGGACCTCAAGCTCATCTGTTTCCTCTAACTCTATCTGCAGTTTACTTGAAAGATTTACTTGGCCCCGCAAGCATCGTGTGTTGAGCGGGTGTTTTATCAGCGCTCTTCTCATAAACCTGCATCAGAGGCATTCGTATCTGAACCGTCACGCCGTTGTGATGATCAGCCATTTGTACAAATGTTAAAAAGCCCTCATGTTAAAATCAAGGGGAGGCAAAGGGTGTTACAGAGCAAAGCGGCAGGAACGTGCAATCCGCTTAGGTCCAAGCTGCAAATTGAGGATTTTATAAAGTGATCATCTGTGTCCTGGGCAGTTCTTTTACTAATTTTGGTGCCACGAAGTTCTAGCTATATGCTTATTTGTAGAAACAAGTAAGTTGTTTTAGTCATCAAAATATGCGGAAGCCCTTGTCGAATCTGTCTAGATTCACTTTACAGTAAACAAAAGCCAAAGCCTGCTAACTCCTGATCCTTTTGTGCCCAGACTGTGATAATAGAAAAGCTTATGTCCAGAATAAGTCAACTCTATGCGGAGATTTAATTTCCACGTCAGCATAATCAGATTAGGCAGTCATCCTTGTGCTGAGGAAAAATGAAGAAAGTCAGAAAAGTAAAAAAAGTACAGTTCATCAAAATAATCTTCTTGGATTTGCCAGGAAAGGTTCATAATGAAAGGAAAAAAACAGTAGTACAGATTGGCTTCACCAGAGATACAATTTCCAATTTACTGAGATCTCTAAAAATAACACAAATTCCTGAAGTTATGCTAGGATTTTCAATATAGGGTAAGAGCTCAGATTTTAATATAGACTTATCTTTGTGGAAGAGGAGGGACACGCTTTGCGTACACAGACTAGCTGTTGATTAGATCTGCTGACATCAACCTGCTATGCAGAATACCAGAGATCGTTCAGAAAATGCTGCCAAATTTGCAGTCAATTAATAGCCCATGGAGTGCAGTGTACCAAAATTAGCAGTCCTCTGGCCTGAATATACCAGAGCTTCTCTAAGTAACTTCTACCTCACCCTTTCTGCTTGCAAGATGACACTGCTGAAGGATTCAGGGTGTGTTCTGCTCTGAAACCCTCAGCATGGCTTCCCAGGGCCCTTATTGGGCAAAATGCATCTAGATTGCAGTTCCTTCTCAGATGCTCTGATTCTATATTGTACTGGTGCAGCAGAGGCCCCAACCCAGTTATTTTCATAGATTAACAGCTAAATCCAAAAAGTTATTTGAGGTAAAGCTGCTGAGGAAGTGCTGTGCTAACTCACTGTGTTACTGCTGGAAACGAGTGATGAAAGAAAGGCAGAGACATTGATTTGGCACCCTGTGGCCAGTCATTCTGGAACTTTTAAATGGTTTACTGAGTATGAGCATTTTGAGTCGGAAGCAGCATGTTACTAATTCCATTATAAACATGTTTGCTGTCGGCAAAACATCTACCTCGTGTCTGGACTTAAATTCTATCTGGTCTTAAAAGAGCCATTCCTCTCATAGGGTCAGTGTTTATCTTTTCAAACCATATAAACTATCCATGTAAGTTCAATAATGGCTTTTTAGGACATTTATAAAAACCTTTATTTTTTTAAAAAGGCTCTTAGACAATAAATTTCTCAGTTTTCCCTAATGTTTATTGTATTTTCTCTACTCTGTATTTGTGAAAGAGATGTTTGATATACTTACAGTAAATTATATGAAAATCTGTTTCTCACAATGTTTACCCATATGACTGCAAAAAAGGTAAAAGCCAGACACCATAAATGTGCACCAATGAATTTAAGTAATTCCACCAAAACGAGTAATGCCAACTCATCCAGCATCATTCAGAATCATTGCCCCCAGTAATGAGCTGCAGGGTTCCCTGCCCTGCAGGTATACGGAGATCACAGCTGTGAGCTCACATGAGAGGGAGCAGAAAGGCAATCAGAGGTTGTAAAAACAAGTAGTGTATAGCAGCAAATCTGGATTGATACTCAGGTTCAACAAACATCAGTAACACTATGGCAGTGAATAGACTTAAAGATTATGAACTTACCAATTCTGTAGCAGCGAATATGCTTGTGGTGGGTCATAATTATCAAGACTACGCGTGCAGTAGGTCATGCTTCTCAGTACTGTACTTATGACAGGCTACGTACATGTATATACGTATTCACCTACATATTCACCGGACCCAAATGCAGCAGGCTGACCCCAGAAGCGGGGGCAAGGTCATACTGACCTCAAAGGGTGTGATTTAAAAAACACTCTCAGAGGAGACTGACCACCCCCAGAAATGGGCCCAGACATGGGACCACAGTAGCATTCACAGTCTCACTTCGAAGCTGAACCATGCCACGTTGCGTAGAGCATCAAAGAGCTGGGAATCAGTCTCAGGCTCTTTTTATTTCATTGAGACTTGAGAGGATGCAGCACACCACCACTTCTGATGACTAACAGATCTTGTTACTTTCCATCTTCCTCCTGAGACAGCTAGTAGATGATGATATTTCTTATTTTAGAATCATAGAATCATAGAATATCCTGAGTTGGAAGGGACCCTTAAGGATCATCAAGTCCAACTCTTGACACTGCACAGGTCTACCCAAAAGTTCAGACCATGTGCCTAAGTGCACAGTCCAATCTCTTCTTAAATTCAGACAGGCTCGGTGCAGTGACCACTTCCCTGGGGAGCCTGTTCCAGTGTGCATCCACCCTCTCCGTGAAGAACCCATTTTCTTTCATTTTCTTAAGCAAAAATTATATTTTCCCAAACTGATCCATCCTTTCTCAGACAATAAGCTGTTGCTCAGTTTCTTGCTTTGCCCTTATCGATGGTATCTGTAGGATGTCTCCAGTTCTCAGGATGTCCCAGCTTCCCAAGCCGAAGGCTGAGTTCCTAGGCCTGGTTCCCAGCCTGGCAGACGTTTCTCCTGTCAGTGTTCAGCAGCTGTTTTAAGTCACTATTTCCTCATGGTTGGGTTGTCTTCATAACTGCTGCCATCACCAGGAAATGTCCTATTTTGTCTGCTATTTTTTTTTCTTGGCTGAGGAATTTAATAGAAAAAGTGTTTATTATTCAGCATTCCAGTAAAGCTAATTGGATTCTGAAATTTATTATTGTTTTAAGCTATTAAAAGGTTACTGCAATTACTTCTCTGTGATTAAAAAGAGAAAAGCTAAAAGGCAATGTATGGTATTACAATTTTTAGAGTTAGTGTCCTTTGAAATTACTAGCTTTTGTCTGATTGATCTGAGGTTTGACCATTACTTCTCAGATTTAATCTTTTTCATGCAGTTGTACACATTCATTTTTTTGAACAGCCTCAGCCTGCAGTGAATTTAGAGGGCAGGCCAGTCAGAATTGTATCTTTGACAAGAGAATACAGGGAATACATCCCTGAGAATACATCACAATGTCCTCACGCCTACTCAGTATTACCTGGTCTGCCAAAGAACCCATAGTGTAGTTATGTGGTATTGAATTAAAAGGGTAATTACATGAGGGACGTGGCTGAAGTACCCAGCACAGATTATTGCAACCAATTAATTTTTTTTCAAGTCTTGCTGCAAATTGTTCTGTTGAAAAACTAGTTACTGAGGTTACAGTAGGAAGGGTAGGTAACTCATTCTGAGCCAGCTGACCGTGGCATCCTCATCTGCTTGAAAATTCTGTAGTGCTGCACAGATTGTATCCCGTGATCTCATCTGCAACAGATTCTAGCAATTTTATTCTGAAAATTGCAGCAACAAAAAATTCTGTAGCATCACCTATCATTTTGCTTACTGTCTGCTAGGGAAGAATCTTCTGTCTGTGCAGAGACAGCATCATCCATGTCTAAATGGAGGTAGACTAATAGTATCTCTACAGAGATCTCTTACCAAGCAAGAATATAGGTTTCTAAACTTTTTTTCTTTTTTTTTTTTTTTTTGGGGGGGTGGGGGGGAACATCATCTTTCTAGTTACTGATTCACATATCCCATAGGCTCTGGGTCAATAAAACATTCCAAAAAAAAGCATATAACTTCAAATGTGTGTACATCAATAGTAATTCCATGATCAAAACCTAAATGAGACTAAAGTCTTCCAGAAGCGTGACTGTGGAATTATTTGTTGGAAGTACACTGTGAAGGTAGAAGTCAAGTTATGCTGTTCAAGGCTTCCCATTGCAGGGAGCAGCACTTCGATCCCAACAGGATATATGCTTTTATTTGCACAATGCCCTAAGAGGATAGGTCTGCCAGGACCTTGAAGAAGTGTGCCATGTTAGTTTACATCACAGTGCTTTCCCAAAGGAGAAACCTGTGTGCTTCTGAATTTAGTCACATCATGCTTAGGCATCTTCCTTTGGACTGGGGTGAACTTGAGTCTCAAGCCTTCCTGCTTTCACTGTGTGAGAATGGAATGTGGGAAGGCTTTGGTTATCCATGCTTATGCTTGGTGATGCCATGAAAAAGACTGAACTAAAGAATCTCAAGAGGCTGGTTTAGGTAAGCTTTGTAGTTAAGATTTTCCAAATACTTCTCTGTTTTCAGGCAGTACAAAACGCTCAATAAAGAGATTAGTCACATCTCATCCTTTTTGAAGTCCTTAAAGCCCCCCAAAAATACCTTTTTTATCTAGCCTTTCTTTGAATAGACAGATGGTAACTGTAAGCATGCCGGACAGTTAATCCATTGCTCTGAACGTACAAAGTGTTAGCTCAAGTATGTGAAAGAAAAGCTCCTGGTTTAGGCACTCTACTTCTAATCCTGCCTAACAATATCTGAAAATGATCTCCTTGTTGTTGTATTGAATATAAATTTTTCCAACATTTTCTTCTTTCATTTTTGATCTCCAGCACTGTAAATGACCCAAACCTCAATGCTGTTTTTATATGTCACTTCTCCCAGTTTGTAGTAAGGCCTCCAACTCACCTCAGTCCCCAGAGATAGCAGCACTGTTGCCCCATGGTGCATCCCAGCTTAAATGCTGTATTTAAACATATTAAAAAAAAAAAAAAAAAAGTAGTCTTGAGCCTCAAATCACTCAGTTACTCATGAAAGATGCCAGACATAAAAGATACGAGTATTGATAATAAAAAACAACAGCCTTCCTCATTTCTCTCCTCTTGCAAATTGTGTGCTCTGGAGATGAATTTGTGCAGCACTGGGTTGAATGCTGATGTGACCACACACAAAGTGCTGCATAAAACCCTGAGAAACACAATTTGATCTACTGGAAATTGTAGAAAACACAAAGTAAAAACGGAAGTTTGTGTTACTTAATCAATCAGGGATTTATTTAGCATGCGAAGCAGAAGTTGTGTAGCTTTTAAGCTGGTACAACAGGTGCTGATAACCTGAAACACTGAACAGGGACAGGCCTGGCATGGACAAGTAAGTTCAGGAAGACTGGGTATCAGGGCACAACACAAAGGCATGGCACGCTAAACAGAAAGAGCCCATCTGTCCCAACAGAAGGAGTTTAGATTGCAGTCTCTGTGTGGGCAGCCTGTGCCAGGGCTCTATCATCTGCCTGGTACAGAAGTGCCTCCTGGTGCTCAGAGGGAGCCTCCTGTGCTCCAGTCTGTGCCCACTGCCTCTGGGCCTGGCCCTGGGCACCGCTGAGCAGAGCCTGGCTCTGTGCACCCTGCGAGAGATCCCCGAGCCTCCAGTCCTCCAGGCTGAGCAGGCCCAGCTCAGTCAGCCTCTCCTCACAGGAGAGGTTCCCGTCCCTCCATCGTCTGTGTGGCCCTTCACTGGACTCTGTCCAGTGTGCCCAGGTCTCTCTCATACTGGGGTCCCAGCACGGGGTGCAGCACTCACTGAGCTGAGGGAAGGATCGCTTCTCTATCTTCTGGCTCTGCTTCAGCTCCATAACAACAGCATTCACAAACAGTGTATTAGCTGAAGTTTCACTTTCCCTGAATCCGCAGAACTTGGAATTTTCTATTATTCCTCCCATTGCAGGCTTTTCTACTAGCCATAGTCGCGGTACTGCAAAATCACAGTGTGTCACTTCAGCTATTCTTCATCTGACAGGCACGCTAGCAAAATCCTTTCTTTTGGTGTGATGGTATTTCAAGAATCTTTTCAACCAGGAATATCAAAGTAAGAATCTTGCTTTTACATTTCTAATGAAGAAGTACTGTTTTGCTTTGTAAATTGATGTGGTTCAGTTGAATTTGTTTTTAAATATTTTTCATGCGTGATTAACTTAAATTGAGAAAGCAGCTGGAAGATGACTTTTTATTTCTGAAAGCATAAATGCCTCTGTTTCCTTTTATGATGTCTTTAGGCTTAGAATCAAGTCCATTAGACAGGCCATTAGCAGGTTCATAGTTGTCCTTGAGCTCCACATCGGGCCAAACTAGACTGAATTAATTTGATTCTTCTTTGTTCTGATTTTATTTTTGGTGTTGGGATAGTTTTGTTTTGTGCAAATGCTTTATCATAGGCATATTGTTAAGTTTATGGACAGCTTCACTTATTTATTGCTTTGGCTTTGTTATTCCTTCAGCTTCCCCAGTAAAAAATACAAATGCATTTTCCATTCATTTGCACTGTAATTTGTATTTAAAATGAAATATGCCTTTGCACTTGTTTATACTACTAGTTCAAACAGATAAGCTAACAGCTGCTAGAAAGAGATGGACGTGAAATGTTCATAAAGAGAAAGTTCAGAATTGATAAATCTGGTAGAATGAAATAGGTATCAAGGTGACATTATCTTATGATGAAAAAATTCATATAGGCTAAACTGAGAGTCTTGGCTGCACTGCAGCGGGAACAATGGGGCAGATAGAGAGCAGGTGGTATGTGCTGTGACACGCAGCGTTACCTGCTTCGGGGCTAGGCCTGGAGACATCTGAATTAAATTGATTAATACATACAAGATTATGGAAACCAAACACTAAGCCTTCAGTCAGGGAAGGTTTGCATCTCAGGTGGATGCATAGTGGGTAGGAGGCAGAGACAATAAAGACCACACACGATGAGCATCACACTATTCTCTGACCCATTTGTTACTCCTTTTCTCTTTCCACTGGACTGATGATTTTTCAAGCCATGTTTGTCTAAGCAGATATTTGTTAGGGATCTAGTAAAAGCTTAGGCACAGATAAGATACAGCTACTTTGAGTGCTTTTTTTGTGTATAGCTCTTACATGCTGAATAATTTATCCTCTCTTTGCTGTGCATTCTACGGTGCACGTTTAAGTTGGCTGTGTTTGATGTAAACAAGTAGTGAAAACTAATTCCACGTATCTCCTTTCAACAGCACTGGTATAGTAGGATTGAAAGGATGGGGGCCGATGTATTTCTTCTTCCTGACAGCCTTCAGTTTGGTTTTGGTTTTATTTTTTGTTTTTACTGACCCGATGAAAGCACTGAATGTGTTTCTGTCTGCTAAGCATGTAATGAAAGAAAAGAAGACAAGCAAAGAGACAGTACAGTAAGTACTGGAAAGATACCATCAGCCATCAGGGATAAACTACTGAACAGTACAAGATCAGATAGATTTATTTGTAATGATAATTCGTCTGGTTATTTCTGTCTTAGAATCAGCTCTGTTCTCTTACACATTGCTAAGCAATTAGATTTGTCCCGTGATACATATTTTTCAGGGCTGTCTCTGGTTTTCCTCTTCTCTGAACCTCATGCAGCAGTGCTGGTGTTTCAAAAGGCATCCTGCAAGGACATTGTCCTATCAGTCCTACGGGCCATGAAAGGTTTGGGCGAAAATGGGATGCTCTGGGGTTGCCTTCTGTAAGCAAACTCCTAGTTCATGGGGCTGCGAGGAAGACATAAAATTGAAGTGCAATTGAAGTGCAAAGTTGTAGCAACTGAAAATTGAAGAGATTCCTTGTTAGACACTGCCATGAAAATGGTGAGGGAAGATGCAAACAATGTTACTAAAGAGAGAAGATTTTTATTTTTAAGACACAGGAAAAACAAGTATAATCCCTATGAAAGGGACAGTGCATCTTTGGCCTGTGAGCTTCATGCACTGTCTTCACCAGCGTTTCATTGTCACTCATGCTGCTGTTCCACACCAGCAGTTCATGACTAAGAACAGAGAATGGCAATTGAAATTAAAGGCAGCTAGTTTTCATTTTGCTTCTGGCAGGAGTAGCCTGGTCAGGGGCAAAGTACAGCACTGGGAGGAAGCGGGAGCCAGAAGTTTTGAGTGGATGCAGATGAGGTCATTTTGGTTGGGCCATTCTGAGTGATGACTGTAGTGAGTTCAGCGACTGTAGCTGTCCTGCTGGGAGTAGAAATTACAAGCCAGAGCTGGGAAAATGTAAGAAGAAACATGACTTTAATTTTTCTGTCACCAGATGTGGCCAGCCCAGACTTTGCTTTCCCTCCCACACCTCTCAGAAAAGGTAAAGTTTTTATAAACTAAATACCTTTACCAACTTCAAGGAGTTGTTGAGGTCACTAAGTTATTACTACACATCTGCATTGCTTCCAGAAGTGCACACAGCCAAAATCTCACTTCTCGGCGTGTCCTCATAACCTTTATGCTGCAGTGGAGAGGGAGGATGAGTGTTGAACCCATCTGCCTTCTGCTGTGAGGCATCCCTTCAGAGCTTCACAGGCATTTCTTGGTCTGAAGCTTTCCTCTTTTTAGGTGTATCCCTGCAGCTGTTACCAGCCCACAGCTCCTACTCATCCATGGACTGCCTTGTTGCTAAAGCCCTCTTGTGTGTAGTCCAGAAACTGCATCTGCACAGCTAGATTGTCAGCTAGCTGTCAACTGCATTAGAATGTCTGCAACCACACTGGCTCCTTTAAGATCTTCTACAGCCATTAGCTATTCCTGCTTTGCCTAATGATATTATCTATGTGAAACAAGGTAATTGCATTTTTTAGAAAATAAATTATAACAGCTCCATTTGTCATACAATATGCTCTTGTGTTTAAAACACCTGTGTAATGGAGTGAATTGCCTAACTTTTTAACTGCAAACTACAAACTTTGTCTGCACACCAGTAAAGCATCTCTTACTACAAACTGGTAAGATTTTGTGACAAATATCTGCTTTGTCTGCATGTTGTTAGTGCTTTATAGCAGTGGAGAATATGCCAGCAGAGAGAGACTGCAGTAATAACTTAACTGGCAGAGTATCACCACAGGAAGCAAATAATATTCTGGTCTTTCACAGGAGCCAGACAAAAGGAAAACAAATCTCCGAAGCATTTTGTCAGATATTCACCCACAGACACTCCAAGGAGAGATCTGAATGGCTCACTGTGTTTTCCATTTCATTACCACTTAGACTGTAAATACAGGGAAAGATTGCTACACTCTCTTAATAATTCTTAGTCTTTATAAATAGATGCAAATAACAAGAAACAGAAAGACGTCTAAAAATACAGACTTTGCATTACATTCCAAGTTTTTTCTAAGAGTATTGATTTAAAATCTTTCTTCGCTACGAGCATCCACTCAAGAAAAATACAAGGATCATGCGTAGCAACTCTATCATAGTATATAGTATCATATAGCAAGTAATTGATATGTAAATGTCTGCTTTTGAGACACGTCCTCCAGCAGTTAAGATAGGAACAGCTTGACTAGCCCTTGAAGAGGAACTGAGCTAGAATCCAGATAGGAGTTAGAGCATAGCTATGCCTGATGCTGCACAGAGACCGGGAACCAGAGGGGTGGTCAGCCCGGCCACCACAGCACATGGCACCCACAGGCTGCCAGGTGAGAGCAGCCTGTCCCGGGCCCTGCTGTGCCTGCCCCGGACCCTTAGACCCGAGGTGTGGGTAATAGAAGCTGCTAGTCAGCGGGTGCCTAACGCTACAAGTTGCCTACATCTCTTACTAGTTTCCCCAAGTGCTCTGGCACAGTGTTCCTGCTCAACACCAGACTCGGGCTTCTTTATTTTACCTGGCTCATTACACCTGGTGAAAACTTTGGGATTAAGCAAAGCTCCTGCCCCCAGTCAGTGCACGGCTGCCGCTGTTGCTCCATCTAACTCCACTGCGGCAGCAGCAGCTCTGACACTCTCCAGCTACAAAGCGCTCTGCCCGCTTGCCCCTTTGGTTTTGTTCTGTGCTGGCGTGTTTTGAAGTTTTGCATGGAACTGGGTATGAAGCGAGGCAGCGTAGCTCTGAGCCAAGTAACTAGCGGCAGTGGGGAGCGTGGGTTCACTGCCTAAGCGCTGGGGCTGCTTTAGGGACTGACAGAACTTAGCCGCTGGCGTCTCCTTTTGCCAGCGTGCCGCACCTCACCTCGGGCTTAGCGCTAATTACAGAACCTCAGCGCGAAGCCACCTCAGCGTTTGCTGTGAGGAGCTGCGCAGGGCTCGGGAGCGGGCACGAACGGCCCCGGCGTTTCCTCAGCGCCGCGGCGGCCTCGCGTCAGCTGCGCGCCGGAAGGGGCCGGCGGCTCCGCCATGGCGGCGGGGCCCGGGCTGCGGGAGGTAGCGGGGGGCGCGTGAGGGCCGAGCCTGCGGCCTCCGGGCGTGGGACGCGGTTCTGGGTTGGCGTCTGCGGCTCGGCGGCGCTTCGCGAGCCCCCCGCAAAACGCCCGGTTTGGGGCGTGTGGGGAATAAACGGCGCCTCTCGCCCCGTGTTCCCGGGGGGTCAGTCACCCGCTCGTGCCCCAGCGGAGCTGTGGGTGTGAGGGAACGAGGGCGGCTTCGGTCGTTTGTTTTCTGGGGGGAAATACAGAGCGGGGATGGCAGGCAGGGTGCCTTACCTGCTGAGTGGCAAGCTATGCGCTCAAATCATTTCAGTGAAGACTTGGCTTTGTCAAACTGTACATTTGCAATAACACTTCCTTTTTCACGGGTTTGTTAGTATTTAAGACTAGCTAATTAGCAGCTCTACTACCTAAAGTACGTGGTATCTGCCAGCAGGCTGCAGGTGACAGTTGGTACAGTGGAACATTGCTAACGAGAACATTGAAGCATTGCAACTTTATAGTCCAGTGAAACCATATTTTAACCTTCTAAAATGCTGCTGGAACAACACTATATAACTAAAAGCTGTCTGTATTTGGTTTTAGGTTGAATATCCAGATTCACAACTTGGTGTCGTATTGGAGCATGGGGGAGCTTGCACAACTGCAGCTTGCATGAGCTCTTCTCAGCACCTGCGTCGTGAGGTTGTCTCACCGAGCAGAGCTGCTGCCTGATGCCTGCTGACAGAAACTATTGGGTCTCTTCGTGACAGCACAGCACAGGAAACTGGTTACTGTAAATGTGCCTCTCACCAGCGTATCATGGGAGATGTGACAGAGAAGGAGATGGATAGCCTCACGTTCAAAAGTGACACTGTGCTTTCTGACGTTCACATACACTGTCCGAACAAGAGACATCTCATGGTACGGTTGAATGCAGTTGGACAACCAGGTAATGTGTATTTAGACTGATGGAACTGTATTTTAAGTATATTTGAATATCTTTGTAATGGCTGAATCCTCTTTTGAATGGTTGATAGTAATCAGTACATATTTTGCTCCGGCTAGAAGCAGAATTGCTTCCTGCTCAGTCTTTAGGAAGAGGGCTAACTGGATTGTCCTTGTGAAATTAAATACATAAATTAAAACTATTAATGTGGAATTTGTAGACAACCCATCTTAAAAAAAAAACACAAGTTACTTTCTGAGAAGAAGTAACCACATTAACCTTCACGACGGCTTAATTTTATTTATCTGTAATCTCAGGACAGCACCTTGGGAATCATGTTAAAAAGTTAGGATGTTTCTTACATGTAGACCAAAGCTGAGAAGCTATTGGTTTTAAATATTATCACTTAAAATAAAAAGATAATTATTCATGATTTCTATAAAATTTTTAAGTGATGATTTACCATTTGTTCCAGAGGAACCTAACAGCTTATTTATTTATTTGTTTGTTTGCTTATTTGCTTGTTTGTTTTTTTAAAAAAAAGCATTGACAAAGCTCAGTATAGCAATGGACTCACATTAGCAATGGCTTGTATAATTTGAAGAGTCAAGGCCGTAGTGAAAATGAATTGACAAATGAATGGCTCTGCCAGTTTGTGGGCTTCTGTAAGGTTGTCAGGGAAAATGACTTTGAAGCTGTTACTAAAATGTTCTGCAGAAAAGTATCTCTTGTGCTGTGACAAAAGTGTTAACCTAGTTGAGACTTTACAAATAAAAAAATCTTGCAGTTATTCTAGTGCATGCTAATGTAAAAAAAAAAAAAAAAAAAAGTATAAGAGACAAGAGGGTCAAAAGGCTTTCCAAGGAAGTAGAAACTAATTATGACCTTGATCAGGTCAAAATCAGGTAGTTAATGCTGTGATGTGTTGTCACAATGACTAGCATTCATTTGCTGTGATTCTTCTTGATGTGAAGATCCTTTCAACACAACAAAATGAGAGTCAGTGCTGTGTACTCTGAAATAAAGGAATTTTCCAGGTCAGAACTGGATAGCAGTGTGACAGCTTTAGCTTAACAAATGTGACAATAGAACTTCATACACTGTCGAGCTGTTGAAAGCAATAGTGGCAATTGGTTTCCCTTTGATAAGAATAAACACAATTGTAAGAAATTCTTAGAATCCTGCTGGTATTGACCTTTTTCACTGGTCATGTTCTTGCTTAAAAAAAAAAAAAAGTGATAGCATGTCAGTATGTTCAGCCTGAGCTGATACAAGACAGGTTGCCTATTTGTGCTGTCTCATTCTGCTTTAAGCTGATTTCAAGGTAGGAAGTTAGGTGAATCTCAAAAGATTTTTTAAATAGTAAAAGAAATTCTGTTTACTTTTTACTAGAACATGTTAGTTTCTTTTAAAACAGGAATTAAATCAACATAAAGATACAAATTGTAATTTATGATATTAATTTTTCTTTCAACTTGGTTTAAGCTTGTCTCAGCAGAAGTTCTCTTGAAGGATGTAAAAAAAGCATTCCTTTTCCCAGTTGCTAAAAGAGGTGTTATTATATCAGGTGAAAACATAAACTTGACTGAGTAGATGTTGAGTCAACCAGCAGACTGTGGAAGTGCTTCATTTATTCCTACTGTGACAGAAATTAGTAGCAGACATATTTCTTCCTAGCAAATAGAACTGTATTTCAATATACCTGTATGATTTGCAATCTTCTATATTTTTATAATATGTGAAATGCACATCAAAATGTCATGCATCTGGAAATTGGCCTACAGATTCTGTTCTTACCTAGTGCTAATCTTCAAATTCTTCCTCCTCCTGCTCCATGTTCTTGCAGTATTCCTGTCGTATTTCAAACTCCTTTGGAACACAGATGATTCAGCATCTGAGAAATCTGGAAGAGAAGCTACAGCTGAAAGGGAACACCAGTACAGCAGTGGAGATGAACAGTGTGACAAGGACAGGAATAATCTAAAAAATGAAAGGGAATCGAATACTGAAGGACTAGAAGCTCTGCTGGATGATGATGGAGACTTGGAAGTGGTCAGAAGACCTCGAAGCACTTCTGATTTAGAGGCGGAGGATCTTTCAAGGGATAGGGTATATCCTGTAATTCTGATGAAAGGGAAAGAAGATGCTTTTGAAGACGAAGAACAAGAATGCACTTGCACTGATGTTGTTAAAATAGGTAAATAGTAAGCTTATGTTCAAGGAGAAATGGGATAAGTATCTGTTTGGGTAAAACAAAAGAAAAATAGCTCTTATAAATTAAACAAAAGTAGTTACGTGAAAGGAGATAATAAACCAAATGTAATACTGTGATATTGTAAGTATTTTAAAAACAAACTGCTTTTCTCCAGAAGTGATTTGGGCAGTAGTATACCATAGGGGAATGTTTCTACTTGACTAGAGTGGGGTCTTCAGCATTATCTAGCATTACTATTTAAAATGAACAGTGGTTAGTTCTAGATTTAAAAGGGAAGCATGAACTGACTTTTCAAATTTGCTACTTCCTATGGAGCTTGATTTGAAAAATGTTTTAAAACAATTATTTCTGCTCCTCCTCCATTTTCACAGAGCATACTATGGCAACCCCCTTAGAAGATGTTGGAAAACAAGTAGGTATTGTACCTTGTATTATCTTGCTGTTCATGGATTGTGCTTCAGAATGTGCTCAGTGTAACTGCATCTCTTATCTGAAGGTCTGGCGTGCAGCTTTTCTTCTTGCTGACTACATTCTGTTTAAACGGGACATGTTCAGGTGTTGCACAGTACTAGAGCTTGGAGCTGGCACTGGAGTTACAAGCATTATCATGGGAACAGTTGCCAGCAGAGTTTATTGCACAGGTAAGGCACTTGCTTTTAATGAAATATTTTCATGAAACTCCACAAAGCAGTATTTTCATCCTGGGATTTTCATCCTCATCTATTCTTTTTTTAATTAATAATTTGTTATCAATGTGTATAAAATTGTGTTTATTGAAAAGTAGCAATAACTTTCACAACAGGATGAAAAAGCAGTAATATTTCTAGGTGCAAGCGTTTTAAAAAACAATATGTTGCTGTGAGTTAAGGATAGATTGCCTGTTAAAGTACAGCAACCTAATGTCGTTATTCAAGGATGACTCAGAGCTTAGTACTGAAAGACACAAGCAAGAAGAATGCTAGGGAAGCAGTTATCAAGGGAGAGAGTTGCTCTGAATTTTCCGTAATCTCATGAGCTTGACAGAAATTTAGAGAGTTAGTCTGAGAAGTTAGGGACACACGCAGCACATGTAAAATAATCTTATTTTGAATATTGTCACTGCTTCTTTCCAGATGTTGGTGACGATCTTCTGGCCATGTGTGAACAAAATGTTGCATTAAACAAACATTTGATGGAGCCAGGAGGTAAGTGCTGTGCAGTCAATACTTGTACTATTGCCTACCTGTGGAATTCCTTTGGGATTAATCAATTTAAGTCATTGGCAATGTGGCGTGTTTACATGTAAAATTAAACTTCTGTCTTGGTTAAAAGTCACTCATTTAGAAAGATAGAAGAAATCTATATGTGGTCCATAATGGGACAACTTCCTTTGGAAAAGAGCAAAATACTTGATCTTTCTTTGGTCAGCAGTTAAGACAAGCTGTGGTTCTAGTCATTGTGTTAGTTTCACTGAGGTACTTGGTGGATCACAGATGTCTAGGTGCCAAGGGTCATGTAAACAGAGTGTAAATGACAGAGGTGGAACTCTGAGAAGTATTTAGCAGCTGAGATATGTAGAAGAGAAAGTGGGGTGTTTCTGATCTTTAAGTTCATCTTACATTCCTTTTGTAAGGGGTAACTGGTTTTGTAAAGTAAATGATTTGATGTTCAACCTTATTTGTTTCATGTGTCCTCATAATACGTCTTTATCACTTGTTGCAGCACTGGCTGAAGGGCTGTTTGTGACTGTTGTGGTCTTTCTTCACCCACAGGAGGAGAAATTAAAGTAAAGGAACTTGACTGGCTGAAAGATGAATTCTGCACTGGTAGGTAGTTGTAACGGGTCCTTTGTGATGATTTTTTTTCCTCTCAAATCCATCAAGAAAAGTTCACTGTTTATGTAGTCAGCTAGCTAATGAGTAAGAAAAGGATTACTGATAGGTTGAGGATAGGTGAATAGTGGTTGTCCTTTGCTTAGTGAGATCAAAATTCAGAAGTGCAAATACAGTGTGTCATTATGTGGTGGTAACAAAATCCAAATACAATGACGTGGATTTGTATAATCCAGATTGTGATGTGATGGTATTGTGTTGCTTATGATGGCTTGCATACAAAACGATGCAAGGTGGGGGGGAGGACAGAAGATCTCTTGAAGGTGTGTAAATCTTTTTTCCAAATGTAGGGATGAATGTTTTATATTTTACATATTTGGAAAGAGAATACGGTTTGCTACTTTTAGTAAAAAAAGGCAGTTAATATGAGTAATTTTAAAAGTGCAATTAAAAGTAGTAAAGCAGATCAGTAAAGCTGTCTAGTAGTTACAAATATAGACCTTTTGTAAAAGAAATTTAAGGTCAACACAAAATTATAGCACTTGGGTGTATGAATCCTGCTTTGCTTTTTAGGTTTTGGTATCACTTAACTGTAGTAGTTCGATGTAATGATTCGAAAAATAGAACATCTAAGTAGGGAAGTAAAATCATCCTTTACACTTTCAAAAGCCTCTCTAGGACCTTAGAAATTTTCATGAAATGATAGCATTTAATACCGCTAGTTTAAAAGGCTGTGTGATCTTTAGACCATCAAAGAGAACATCTAAATTTTAACCAAGTCTAAATTTTAGAAAGCATAACTAAGCAGGAATCCTAATCAAATTTTGCATGAAAATGCATTTTTCTAGTTAAATCTGTGATCTTCCTACAGGGTAGTAATTGGTTGTAAATTTTTATGTCAAGGAAAACTTACTCGTGCCAATTGATCCTGAGAGGACTGGACATATGGCACAGAAAGCAAAGGACTGCAGGGAACTTAGGGAACAAATGGAGGCTGTGATTTCCCTGTAGTGGGATGCTCTGCTTGCTGAGTAGCAGATGAGCAGAGGAGTTAAAATGTTTGTTTGTTTGTTTTTAAGTCTATCAAACACTTGAGCCAGTTAACCCTGTACACCAAAGCCATCTTTGTTGTTACAGATCCGGAAGCTCTTTTTAGCTGGTCTGAAGAAGAGATTGCTGATCTGCATGACCACTGCACTGTGATAATGGCAGCTGATGGTATGAAAATGTAAACAGTAAGCTTTTTACATCAAACACGAGTAAATAACATAACCATGCCTATTTTGCTTTTTAAATCTAACAGATCAGATCCCTACGTAATTTGTCAAACCTCTGCCACATGTTCTTGTCTTTATTTTTTTTTAAACAATTATATTTACAATCTGAATTAGCAATGGGAGAAGAGACACTGAAAACATCCACTAACCTTTTCTTTCGTTTTATGTGGTAATTTTTTGTAACTAAATAAATTACTCAGAGAACATAATCACATATAAGTGATGAAATTGACTTTCAGAAAAAAAAGAGTTAAGTGTTGTTGTCCTACCTTTGTCTTTCATCAAATAACCTCTATACAAATAAAGATTGATGGTCAAAATCACGTGTACTGTAATGTGGAAAAGAAGTCTCAAGCATTGCACTTACCCTTAGAGTGTGTCCCTTCGGACATTTTTCACTTATTTTCCATTCTTGCTTAATGGAAAGAAAAAAGACGAGCTAGCTTATCTGTATAGAAAAACTTCTTTTAATATTTAAGTAAAGGAGGATTATTTTTAGTTATGATATTGAAAGATACTGGAAAACTGCCTTCCAAAGAGATACGCTCATAGTGGTATAATTTACTGCTTTTTTTATTCTTATTATTAAATAAAGGTGGCCCTATACACTGTGATATCATGCCTTTTTTAGCTTTGTGGTAAGATATTTCCAGGATGAGGGAGTTTTTGTTAAAGTTTTGTAAGTTGCCTGACGGAAGGGATTGCCATAGACAGAAGAGAAATCTTTAAGAACGTCTGACATAAAGAGCAGCAGTGGATATTGATATAGGGTCAGTTGTTGCCATTAAAAATATAATACTTCGGGATTTAGCTAAAATAATGACTTATAAAAAGCTCAAATGATGACTTATTTGATTAGAATGATTTAATTAAGGTTTGTTGTTGTTTCATGCCTGAGATTTAAGTAAGTACTACTCTTAAATGTACATACTCTGTGCTCTTTTTCCTGTAGTGTTCTATGATGATGACCTGACAGATGCCTTGTTCAGAACACTGTATAGAATCACACACAACTTGAAAAAATCTTGCACAGTTTTCCTAGCAATAGAAAAGAGGCAAGTATTGCCAAGAAGCACTAAAATTTTACATGCTTACCTTTATTTGGAAAAAAACCCTGATTTACTTGAAGGTTGTTTTATGATTATTGAATTGGTTGATCCAAGGCTGCAGTAAATGCATTTGGTTTTATACTTATTTAATTTTTATCAGTTCAGAATTTTACTTCCAGAAGAGTTTGGCTTTTGTGATCTTACTTGTGTCTTGCATCAGATAGATAACCTCTGTGCAAATAAAGGTGCAAATATGTGCAAATAGTTGGCTAGTCTGATCTGCAGTACTTGGTGTGTACTGTGTGTAAAGTGTGCTGTGTATTTAGGAGGTCATGGACTAAAGTGTCGAGTAGAGTGAAGGAGCTTAGAATGAGGACATAATCTCCCAGCCTGCATCCCTCCATAACAATTTCTCTTGTGTTTTCTTTTAAGGAATCTTTGTATGTTTTTGAGTACTCACATGTTGTAGTCCGTTCATGAAGTGATGTATACATAGTCCTTGTGTAAAGATGTGTAAGCAGTAGCTATTCATATGATTTGTTGCAAAGCGTTTCTCTAAGAAGCTAAATTAGTGATTTTGTTGAGGCAAAATGTGCTAAAATCAATGGAGAGCTTCATCCAAAACTTCCTGACTTATTGATAGCATGTCTCATCAGCTTTTTGGGGACAGCAGGGGTTACTTCTTTGACTGTGAGAGTTAATTACACTGAGAAGACCCACATTTGCCATTAGCTGAGGAAAGTCACATAGCTCTTTAAGAAACCAGTATAGGAGAAAGGTTTTAAATTAAATATTTTGTTGCCAGACTGAACTTCACTTTAAGACATATGGATATTACATGCGAAGCCTACAGCCACTTTAGAAATACTCTAAATGATCTGGAGAATCTCCAGGATGGAAAAATGAAATATATTGTGGAGCCCATTAAGCCTGATTTCTGCCAGTTTCTCAGTTATGAACGGATCGAGCAGTTGGTAAGTGGCATTCATTAAAATAAATGTAATGTGTTGGGCTAATAATCTCAAATTAGATTTTAGCTGTTTACTTAATATGAAGTAAGAACAGCAGAATAAATATTACCTTCTTATTTCCATTTAGCTGTTTATTATTTTAAAATAATTCTTGTCCGTGCTTACATAATCTATACTAAATTGACATAACGTGCCCTTTGCTATTATGGAGCAATACAATGGCTTAGATTGTTTCTTAACTTCTGAGGAAATGAGTGCAATTTCCGTTACTTTGTAAAATACATGTGTTGCGATTGACTAGAAAATGGACCAATATCTCTTTTCATTTATTTGCTTGTAAAAGAGCTTTCATTTTATAGTTTTTATAATTCCTTTCTCAGCTCAGGGTTAAGGTAATAATATTCTAATACCTGTGAAGAAGTTGATTAGTAGTAAACTTCTGGTATTCAGAAATGTATCACATACATTATTTCTGGTTTTCTAATTACATTCCAAGCATTCATGGTTCTCTCTCTCTATTTTTTTTTTCCTCAGTTGTCTTCTCTTATGAATATTGTGCAGGCTAGCTAGTAGCTTGCTAGCTTCTATAGTGATACAAATTAACTGACCTTTTGGGAGAATTTGCAAGTCCTATAGTGGATTGCAAATCTATTACCATGTAGTCAACGTGCTATTGCTTTGTCTACTACAGTACGTGTGCATAGTAAGATTCTGGGGACCACAGTTGTTTTGTGAGATTGATTTATTTTTCTAGTTAGTGCTTACACCTTCAGGTACCAAGTTTTGCACGTATGATTTATAACAACTTTTACAAGTGTAAAAATATAATACAGGTTATATCTAAATGTGTAAACTCGTTCCCTGCATACTTTCTATGGAAGGTTGCTACTGGTCTTTGAAATAGATGCATTTTTTAAAACACACATGTGTTTTTTTATTGTGAAGTACACTGCCACAATTCAAGATGTCATGGTGATGAGTATATGATAGTCTGATTGCTAATCTTTATTTGACAGGCAAAGCTTATACTGATTTATTCTACAAAAATGAAGTGCTCTGTTTTTCATCTTTGTTGTACAGTGGATTGAGAAGTGTGTGTGTGTGTGTATAAAACATGCACTTGTGGGACCTTGATTCCTCGGTACATCAAGTACTTTTTCAGTTGTATCTTTATTGGCATTATTGGAAGCATTTGTCAACACAGGCTAAGATAAGAGCAAGATTCTCAGTCAAAATACTGCAGAAAATTATGTAGACCAATGAAATAATTTTAAGAAACTACCTGAATTATACTACTTATTATTATAAAATATAATAATAATAAAATCCATGCTGCAGGAATAAAGGACTCAGTTCTGTTGCTCTGTCTCAAGGACAATTTGGTGGTCATTGTAAGAGACTAGAGAGCTGGATTGACTATAAAGCATAGAGTGTGTCTTAAAAGTTGTGTTAAAGTGTGCATGTTTAACATTATCAAATAACAGTCTGCTGGCCTGAGAAATTAACTATAAATATTTTTTCTCGTATAGGAATTGTGGAAGATTATTGCTGATCAGCTAACGTGACAGGGACATGAGAAAATAGAAGATACTTATCTAAGGACAATGACCTTTTTTTTCCAGTGTTTATTAAAGAAAAAATCCTGCTGGAACTGAGTTCTCAGAAAGTAATTCCACGCAGATTTGCCTTACCTCAATAAGTTTTTGTTTTGGCACTTAGGACATAGCTTCTTTGCTTCTGTTATGAAACTGGTTAATGTTGATCTTCTGAGTACATGAGAAGCTGGCTGTGGCACGGTACTGTCAGCTCTCCGGGACTGATGGCTTAGGTTTTAGATTCTGACAAAGAGGTATTTAACCTTGTTTTGTGTGGCTGATTTGCAGATGTCATGCATATTCCCCTTGGGTTTTCTGAACTTGGACACTGTTCTGTCTTATCCTGAGTTGCGCATTATTATATGTATTTATGGACACTTGTGAGACAGTCCTCTGTCATGAACTTTTCTTTAAACAGTCTGTTTATGAAATGTAGTTCTTTGGGTTTGGTTTGCATAAATCATGCTAGTTAGGGCAACTGTCTCAGCTGAAAAGAGACAAGATGCATTTAGTCTGAGCCTCTAAAAATGTTCCACATAGGTCTCGGAGCCATATTATCCTGCTAGCATTTTAAGCTATTCTGTGCTCGCCAGGTTGAGGATAGGAAGGTGCCATGTGATGTGACCTCCCCCTCTTTAAAAGCCGGAATTCAGAATGTATACATGTGAGGCAGGGGACAAGGAGGTGACCCACAATGTCTTGCCCATGAGGGGCTATCAGTGCCTTAGCTTTTGGATTGAAGTACAACATACTTATCGGATCTCTCCTGAGTTATTAATGAAACCAAAGTTCACAGTATTTGTACTTACTATAAATGTTACGTGTCCTATCATGTTTATATCACTTGCCATATGTACACTATCACTCAAATTCTTGTGCCTACTGGATTCTTTAGCATTACAAGAATGTTATGATAAAGCTGTCCCAGCCCGTGACTCGTGGGAGTGTGCATACATTACATTAGAAGCATCTGGTTGTCTTCTTGGAAGTCTGTTCTACATTTGGTTTAGTTTGGTTGGTTTAGGTCAATTATTTCATAACCTTAATGCTCATCTACATGAAGGCATACTTGTTCTATTTTTCATGTTGTTTAACGAGGTGAAAGGTCATTAGATGAAGATGGCCTTTTCCTTTGAGTATAGCCAAAGTAAAAAATACGTTATGTTGGTGTATACCTGCCTAGATTATTGTAGAACTCTCTCAGAACCCTCATTTAAAGCTGAATGATAAAACAAAAAAACAAAACCTTCTATCTTAATCCAAAGATTCCGAAACCAGAGTTCTGGGTTTTGGTGCATAGTGGTTTTGGCAACATGCCACCTCCACTGTCCTAAATGAGCATCTGAACAGTTAGAACCTAAGCCATAGACTAAATCAACTCTGTGGGTAGTTTATGGACGTTTCACAGGGGTGGTTCATAGACTAAGGGAACGATACGTGGGTATAAGTTGAAGGATAGTTAATCAGTGAGCACATACTGGATAAGGTGGGACCTGAGCATAATGTAAATGGTGTGGAATGAGGGGTGGATATTTTACCGGCTTTGTCTGGGATAGAGTTAATTTTCTTCGTAGTAGCTTGTGCTATGTTTTGGATTTGTGATGAAAACAGTATTGATAGCACACTGATGTTCTAGATGTTGCTGTGCAGTGGTTACACAGCATCAAGGTCATCTGTGTTTCTCATGCTGCCCTGCTGGTGAGTAGGAAGGGAAGGGGACGCAGCCGGGACTGCTGAGTGCAGCTAACCAAAGCCATGCTCCATACCGCACGGTGTTGTGCACAGTAGTAAAAGCTAGGGGAAAGGAGGAGGTGGGAGGGACGTTCCGAGGTACGGTGTTTGTCTTCCCGAGTTGCCGTTACACGTGGTGAGTCCCAGCTGTCCTGGAAATGGCTGAACACCAGGGGGAAGCAGTGAATGAGTCCTTGTTTTGCTTTGCTTGTGCACGCAGCTTTTGCTTTACCTATTAAACAGTATTTATGTCAAACCATGGATTTTTTCATGTTAACGTTTCCAGTTCCGTCCCCCATCCACGTGGGGGAGTGAGAGAGCAGCTGTGTGGTGCTGAGCTGCCTACTGGGGTTAAACCGAAGTTTGTTTTGCAGTGATATTAACTGTGACAAATTAACTGAAGAAAACTGTTTTTAATGTAGCTGCTCATTTAACTAGCGATTTTCTGAAGGTTATAGCAAGAGATGAGTGTGAACTGATGTGAAATAGTGTATGTAGTTAAAGAAGAGTTTTACTTGCATGGGAATTCTGAACTCCTTTGGAATTATCAACGGAAATTCATCCAGGTAGGGGGGTACTCGAAATCTGTTCAACATAGAATTCAGTCACTTTACCACAACTGGCTTAAATTAGCATCTTAAAAATATATACACACACATACATTAAAAAAAAAAATAAAATAAAATAAAATAAAATATATATATATACACACATACATACACCTGTGTCTTTGTTTGAGTAAATATGAACATTGCTGCTGCTTGGGAAGCAAGCTGGAATAGTTTCCTCCTAAAGACATAAAGCTAGTCTTTCTGTTGAAGGGAAACAACTTCTTTGGGGGATCGGTGACTGAGGTCTCTGGTCAGCTTGCAAATTTGGATGTGACACTTATCACTAATGATAAGGAATAGTCAAAACCAGGCAGTAATTCTAAGAACACAAGAATTGCAAAGAGTGTTAGAATGCCTTGGCTTTGCAATATAAATGAGAGAGAAATATAGGCTGACCTGCCAGGGAACTGGCTGCTGCTACTTAAGGATACTTAGTGAGGACCTTTTCAATTTTGTTCTTAATCGCGCTTTAAATAGGTCTGACATGGTAGTATTTTTTTAGAACTCATCACATGAATTTACACCTTTTTTGTTAGGATGATTAAAAGTGGAAAATTGCTTGGTGTTAAGCATACAGATCATGACTGGAAATCAAGTTAGTGCCTAAAATGATAATATTTCTGGCATGTTACCTGTATGTATATGATCAAGATGGTGTTGTGTTTTTTTCCTAATAAAGCGTGATTTTCTTAAAAATGGTATGCTTGTGGGGTGGTGCATCTGAATTCTGAAAAATTCCAACAGGTAATGTTCTTTGATTTTTGCCAGTCCTGTCTTATAAGTGATTTTTTGCTGTGTGTTAGATGCAGTTTGCCATGATTCTAAAATCAGAAAAGAGAAAATACGCTGGGGGCAGGGGAGTGTACTGGTGTGTGGACAGCGCTCCAGTATAAATTGCATGTGGCTTTCAGGTCCTACAGAAAAGTCAAAGTATTCAGCATCAGTTTGGATTGTCTTGGACTTGTGAGCTACAAGGAAAGAGTTTGCACATTTTATTGTCAAACACTTAAGAGCTCTGCTGGCTTACTCATACATTTCTTTTTGATCACCTTGTAGTGAGTAGGAAAATAAAAAGGTTTCTTTTTTTATTTGCAAACCAGTAAATGTTCCTAGTCTGTGTCACCCATTTCAGCACTAAATGTTTCTACTCTTCTGTGGAGTTGAGACTGGAAAGGTTTCACACAGAAAACCACCTTACTCCTCAGCTAAGTAAAGGTGGTCGGCTCCTGGGACACCTCTGCTGCTGGCTGGTCAGCCAAACACATGGTGAGGGTGGAGGGCAGCCTGCACAACCCCTGCAGGGCAGTGCTTCTGGTGAGGGAGCAGTGTCCTGCTTCTGTTGGGAAGCAGAGTAATAGTAGATACGATCTTCTGGTAGGATTTTGGTTGGAAACAAACTGACTTTTCTTCTGTCCCTCATCTGTTTTGAAATAATACGCCTGTCCTTGGTCCCCATGCTCAGATGAAGATGCCTAGCATCCCTGTCCTTCTCTCTTAAAAGGAACACAGATGACAATTCTAGATACTGGTCAAAAGAAGAATTTGATGTGACGTTTGAATGAGCCCTGCAAGTTGGTAACGTTTCTTTCTTTTCATTCTTGGTCGACGTGAAACTCAGCAGCTCTGTTGTGAACTCCTGTTTGCAAAACTAAACTTCAGTGTGTCTTTTTGTATTAGAAAGAAAAGTTACATGAGATAATTGCTTTATTAGAGGCATTATAGATGTTTATTAACTTAGTTCTCACATGTAGGTGGCTATTCATACATCATACTTGCAGCTCCATCTGCTGTGCAACACTTTGAGTCAAAACATTTTGCAGCTTGTTAAACACCCTTGTTGTTAAACACTCTGTTCTTTTCTGTTTTAACAGTATTGTGGGTTTGTGTAACAGTTTAGGTTGAATACACAGTTCTGCACTTCTGACTTGCAGATGTGTGTGTTAGAGATGAAATGACTGTGGAAATAATCACAAGAAAGGCAGTGTGTATTTACTAACTTTTTAATGGTACTTTTAGGATGCTGCCTCCAGCAGTTTGGGATTCTCAGGCAACATTTTAGGGAGTAGCGGACATAAGGTCTGGTCTGTGCTAGGAACTTGTCATTTGTTAGAAAATCAGAGCTTAAAGTGGAGCTCCAAGTTATAGCAGCTAAATTTCATGAGATCAGCTCTTTGTTGTTTTAACTTGACTGTTCTGGTGAACTTTCACGTGCACCACTGGTTCCACTTGGTTTGCGTTTTCACCAGAGACTTGAGGGTCTATCCCTCACGGCTGCCTTTCTGTTATTTTTCTTTTTTTTTTCCTCCGTTCTTATGGTTGAATTTCTGTTTTGCAGTGTTTGTTTTTTTTCCATTGTGGTGGACATCTTCATGAAAACTGAAGAAAATTTTGTGAGCTTGAGATTTGTACTCTGTTTCATGTAAAGATCAATAAGCCAGCGGACTCCAGCATCTTTCCTTAGCGAGCCAACGTAATGCTGGACTGTCTCCAGTGGGGTAGCACAATGTGCTCGGAGTAAATTGTGAAATCGATTGTTTCGCAACAATAAAAATGACTGGAGTTGATTTTGGAAAACCTTAAGTGTACGTTAGCAGAGACCTTGCAGTATTAAATGATGTTATAAACGTCCATCTTGCTGTTTCTGAAACACAGACCTACCTCTTGCTAGAGATCTTAAATAGAATAAAGAGAAGGGAAATAGCAAAGTGGATAATACAATACATATACAATAATATAACACATATATAATAATACAATATAATACAATACAATAGTGCAATAGTAATTATTGTATTTTTCCTGGTCCTTTACAAATAAATCATGTTAATTATACAAATAGAAATGAGAGGAGTCCTGGTGAGACAATGAGATTCCCTGAAATGAGGGGGAGATTCACAGAAAGAATCAAAGAAAATCCTAGAAACCAGCACAGGGAATTAATTCTTGGAAAGCCAGTGGGACTTAGAGGGGTAGGAGCAATCCTACAGAACTGAGGGAAATCTTAGAAAGTAGCACTGGGCTTTCCATGAAAAGCCAGGAGTTGGGGGGATCAGGGTGGGGGGTGCAGTCCTACACAGCAAAGTGGGGTTTGTCAGGAAGCAGCACAGGAAACTCCTAGGAAGCAATGGGATGGGGAACTTCTGAAAACAGTAGGGGAAATTCAGGAGCCCAAATTTCTAGATTATGCATACAAGTAAACAATGTATGATTTATTTTTTTTCTTTAATGTCCTTTTATGTAGAGGTAGCAGCCTGCTAAAAGATGAAGATATAAGTAAATGTCTTTTTGGAGAGAGAAGAGGGTAGGTTGCTGGGGACAAAATGAGGAAGCAAGTCCTCTGTTTTATTCCATCTGTGCAGTTGCCTCATTCCTTGCAGTGAGAAAGGCACTTTTGGAAGCCGATTTCCACGTGTGCTGAGGTTTGGCTTGCTTGCCTTTGAAGATCCCTAGTTCAGCTGATGGGCTATGGGGCTGTAGCTGAGCCACACACAGCCTGTGCCTGTCTGAACTGTGATCACTGTAGGGTATGCATCATGTTTTGCTCTGTTAGCTACAGGTCACAGGTACAGTCTTAAATCATGCTTTATTTTGATATAAGAATAGGCAGCTGCAGTAGAAGCAGTCCTGCTTTCAACCCCCTTGGACTTTTTTTTTTAATTATTATTTTACTTGTATATTTTCCACTTCCATAATTTTGGTTATAGCAGTTTTGCAATCTGAGTCAGTTTTCGAATCCAAGGGCATCTAATTGCAGGTGTATTTCTCTATTAGCTCAATGAACTAATCCAGCTGACTCCTGTGTTCCTGTACAAGGTCATCAGCAGAATTTTGTTGCTGAGGTTACAACGAGCAAGCAGACCACGTGTTCTGAAGACAATGGATTGCTGGGTTGGCTTTGGAGTTCCACGAAACCATTCTCCTAACAGGTGTGGATGAATGCACCAGCACATGGCATTTTAGGAGCTGTATTACTTGTAGTCAGGTTGCCAGAAGTGCTGATGCCAGATGCTGCTGTTGCTTTTAGAGGCAGTTTTTGGTGCTGAGTGTTGGGTCTAGAAAACTAAAGATTGCTTCTGAAAGATGGATATTGAATTCCTCTGTATCTGCTTGTTGTGAAATGTTAAGAACAGTTGCCTGTCATAAACTTCAAGAGATTTTTTTGAATATAAAAGTAAATTGAGAATTATTCTCTTTGTGCTTATAAGATGTCTTTAAGATGCAGTTCAGCTTGTGAGTGTGGTGGTGGTGTTGGTAACCTGGAAAACACAGCTGGCAAAAAAAAAAAAAAAAAAAAAAGCTTTTCTGTAT
Organism: Netta rufina; assembly: GCF_964035555.1. NCBI lineage: Eukaryota > Metazoa > Chordata > Aves > Anseriformes > Anatidae > Netta > Netta rufina. Next base: position 4,773,581 of record NC_140138.1, read on the forward strand.
ATTAATCCCAAAGGGAAGGGACTGAAAATGTGTTAAGACCCATGCGATGTGACATAGAAAATTGGGAAGGAATGAAGGTAGGAAGTAATACTTGTCCATTTCTCCCTGCATTTTGAAACGTGATTTCGTTCATTTGATGACACGGTCAGTGAGAAGCTAATTATGGTTTAGCAAAAACAATCAGGCTCAAGTCTTGAATGAGATTTGTGAAAGCTGCTGCAAAGAAGCTGCTTCTTTTCTGCTTCTTCCATGTCTAGTTCAAGTCCTGTTCCTTCCTCGCTTTTTCTTACCTTCTAGAGAGAAGATTATTTAGTGGTTTTCACAGGACAAAATATAATTTGTTGATTTAATGTGCTGTTACCTAAAGACTGACCAGGTGAGCACATTGTGTTGTGCACAGCTAAAAGAAAATAAAGAGAAGTCCCTAGCTTATACCACACTGAAAGCTGGTGCATTAGCAGGGTGAAGGTTCATCCTGAAGGTCCTGCCACGAGAGGGCCAGAACTCTGTGGCGTTTCCAACAGGTCAGTCAGGTGTGTGGGTACAGTGTGTTGCCTCAGAGGTGGCTTCTTCCAGCAGATGGCACATGGAGTTCCCTTTAACAATACCATCACCCAAGTAAGTCACAACATCTACATGTGTGTGTGATTACGGATTGCTTGCCTAGGCCGGTCTGAGAAGTGTCTGGAGGAGGAGATGTAAAGGGACCTTCAGCAAGCTGAGCGTGCTCTGTCAGCTCCTGCTTCCTTTGTAGGAGGGCTTTTCTGAGGTACAGGTAATGGCAGTAAGTTGTACTGTGTAAAAGTTATCTTCGTTTGACGGGTGGTCTTTTTCACTGGTTTCTTATTATTAGTAATAATTCCAAAAGAGCGTGAGTCTTGTTTTATGTTTTTGTTCCAAGGGTTTGAGCAGATCAGGCAGTGCAAATAATAACAGCACCAGCCATAAAGAAAGCGTGTTCTTTGGAAAAAGAAGACAGTTTAGCAATGTATGGCCCAAAGTTGCCTTCCCAGTCTCTAAGTGCAGCGTGTTGCTAGCACAGGAGCCCGTGCCGTGTGCTCCCTTGGGAGCTTTGGTTCAAGCGGATCAGCTCTCCTCCGCTCCTCGAGAAACGCCGTTCGTTTTCCCGTTTGACTGGGGGGGAAATGCAGTGGGTCAGATGGGGACTAGTGTGATGGCAGTTGATAATTATTGACATTAACTCCTGCCTCAAGGCTGAGGGCAATAACGCGACGTTGGCAAGCAGGCGAAGGGTGATCTGGGCAGAGGCAGCGTGAGGGGTGCTGTGAGGAGCAGGGGTCGGGCTGGCGGGCAGCGGCCCAGCCGCCGGCTCCCTCGCAGCCTTGTGCTGCCGGCTGGTCCTCGCCGTGACGGGCTGCGAGGGCGGCGAGAGCTCTGCCCGCAGGGGCCGGCAGCTGCTGGAGGCGAAGGGGCCGGGGCGGCTGAGGGGGCTGCGGGGGGGAGGCGCGCTCCCGCTCCTCCCTCACGGCCCCTGCGCGCCGCCGGGGGCGAGCCGGAGCCGCGCGCCCCCATTGGCCGTGGGGGGCGGTGGCGGCGGCAGCGATTGGCTGCGGCGCGCCGGGGCGGGGCAGGGCGGGACGCGGCGGCGGGGAGCGAGCGCGGGGCCCGGCGCGGGCGGGAGCTGCGGAGCCCCGCGGGTACGGTGAGACCCGAGGGGGGGGGGGGGGCGGAGCGGGGCGGCCCCTGCGCGGCGGCCATGGGGGAGGGGGGGCGAGGGCTGCGGGGCCGGGGGGAGCCGCGCCGGGCTGCGGGGCTCGGGGCTGGGGGCGCTGCCCCGGGTGGCCGCGCTGGGAGCCCGGAGCCTGCTGCAGCGGCGGGGCCGGCGGCTCCCTGCGGCCCCGGGGGCGAGGCTGGGGGCGAGGCGGCTCCCCCGTTGGCGCTCCCGGTCTCCGGGCGCTGCCGCGGTCGCCGAGCCCGGCGGGGAGCGGACTGTGCCCCGGGGTCCAAAGGCGGGGCTGCGGGGCGCGGGCAGCAGCAGCCGCCGGCAGCGTGCTCGGGAGCCCGGACGAAGCCCGGCGGTGCGGGAGAAGGTTCCAGAAGGGTTCCCAGCGCCGTACGGAGCGGGTCAGCTCTGGAATCCCGCTAACACCGCGATATTCTGCACCCCTGGAAAACGGGGGGTGCGGAGACACAAGAAACCCCAGCTGGAGCTGCGCTGGGTTAACGCACGGGCTGACCGCTTGCACGGGTTGTGGGGATGAGGCACGGCACAGCTGCGTCAGGGCCCGGGCAGTGCTGGGTTTGGGGACGCGCTGTACAGCCAGGGGTCGGAGTGTCCGGGGGCACTGAACTGGACCAGAGGGTGGAGGTGGAGGTGGGCGCACAGCGGGCGGTGAGCTTCCGTGGGTGCCCTGCTGGCAGCTGTGCTGCCCTCGGAAGAGGAAGGTGTCCAGGCAGGGGCTGTGTCGGAAGCGGAGGGGAATGGGGATGCTCAGAGGGCATCCACGTGTTCGTGCATCCACGCTGGCTCTCGCTGGACCTGACGGCCCCGTGGTTGGCGCGGTGCTTGGCAGTGAGGTGTCGGAGCAGTTGGCACACGGGGCTGCCCTGTGTCGGCATGCTCAGCAATAGTGACCTGTGCACGTAGGCAGCGGCTGTGCCAACGGCAGTGCTGGTTGGGCTGACTCCTGCCGACTTTGTGCAGTGCTCCAGCAGCTCCTGGTTTGTGCTCCAACTGCTTGGGCTGGGATGAAAGCAGCTCAGGTGGCATCACGGCACGCAGCTCTACGGCCTTTGCCCTGTGCCTTGGGAGGCTGTAGCGTGAGGGTTTGCAGGGTTAGGAGGAGCTCGCAGCTGGCGTAAGACAAATTGGGCTGGCTCTTGGCCTCTCAACTCTGCTCTGTGTCTTCTAGGACTGACGGTCTATTTAAGCAACACTGAAAAAATGATTAGCTGTTTTCAAGTACAAACTAAGATTCCCTTCCTTTCTTAACAAAATGGTACCAGCCTGTGGATATCTCAGGAATAAAAGTGCTGTTTGATAGTGATTATGGCCATACTGTACAGACAGTTCGGCATTCGTTGTTTATTTACAACAACAAGAGCAAAAACGGTTGTATCTTAAAGTCTTAATGTACTGGCTGTATATCAGAATTTTTTTTTTGAAGTGATGGTTCTTTGAACTTGAACAAATCTCCCTTGTTCTTGTCTTTGCCTTTGTGTGCAAGGGGGAACATGGGGAAGAAAGGAGTACGTCTCAATGGGGTAATTCTGCCGTAATTCTCAGATTTCATGTAAGACATTTCTGCTCTTTATTGTTTTCAGATATCAATTGATTTGTTCATGTGTGTTGCAAACTTCCAGTTTGTGCGTCATTTTTGCTCGAGCAAGCTTTGCAGTAGTGCCTGCTCTTCCTTGAAGTTCTCTACAAGTGCTGAGGAGTTTTTCAGGTGCAATGCTGAGTCTGAATCCAGAACCGAAGTACCTTATCTGCTTGGAAAGAGTAAATAATAGAAAAGAGCTGGACTGTGTCTTCCATCAGAAGCAGGGCAGCTGGCACTGGCATGCAGAAAGGTGTGAAACTACTGGTAAGCAGGGCCAAAAGCCACATCAGGAGCACAGCAGCTTAAAGGCCGCTAGCACGAGGCACAAAAAGTGACCCACTGGCACCAAGTATGGAAGGATGAATGTGCTTTAAAGCTGGTGTAATGGATTTGTCTTCCAAGAGGCTGCAAACACCCGGTTCCTGTTCCCAGCTGATCTCCGTTTGAGTTCCTTTTATCAATGAAGAAGAGGTTGCCTTAGGCTGGAGCTGCAACCAGCTTAAAAGAGATAATTCTGCCAGCAGCTGCTGTGTGGCTTGAAAGCCATGCGTTACGTCCCCGTCCCCTCTTTGTTTCTGTATTTTGTGATCTGTTTTGTCAAATCCCAGGCCTGTTTTCTGAAATGACGGCTGTGGGCCAGGAAAACAGGGAAAGTGATGTTTTCTTAGCCAGATGGTGTTTGTGCAAAAATAACAGTATTCTGGGGGTTTTCCAGAGCATGCAAAGCGTGCAAAATGGGGAATATTGTCCTAAGCGGCTTCTGTGGCTGTCAGACTCCTGTCTGATCGGTGGGAGTGGAGTTCTGTGCTGTGTCCTCAAATTACTTTGCTTATCTTTCCTTTTGCAAATATTTTACCGTTCCTTCCCTGTGTCTTAGGGAGCCAGATGCTAGAAATTCAGTAGAAGAACGAGGGAGGAACCTCAGTTGTGTGTTGTCAGCCTTTCGTACCTCGGTTGAAAAAATCACACCTCTTGCAGCATGGAGTTTATGTCCTTCTGTCTTAGTTTGTGGATTTGGAGTATTTTTCTGTTTTGTGCTTGGCAGCTTCTCAGTTGTAAACCCTGATGAGGAGAAGAATGCATGTTCTAGCTCAGGCTGAGCAGTCATTTCCCTATTTGACAGCTGGTCTCACTTAGGCGCCTTTGTGAGGGCATGGTGGAGTTGGTTCTGAAAGCTGCACACCTGTGGTGTTAGGGACACAGTCCTGCCCTAGTGATGAACTTGCTTTTTAAAAAATAGTAGAGCTGCACTGTGCTAGTCAACGTGAGAAAGCACTAAAACACTCAGCTGAAGTGCAGCCTTCAGTGAGCAGATGCTGCCAGCCTCAAAAAAAGGGCTGGGAATGGGCTCCCTTATTCAGACTCAGGTGATTCTGCTTTATGATGCCTGATGCAATTCCTTGAGAGGTGCTCTTGGTTTTAGTGCAAGAAAAAAGCATTTGTGTAGATGAGTGCTTATTGTACTACCTCAAAATTTCATTTGAGTCTCTGGCTAAAAGGCAGTGCGGGAAGGCACGAGGCACTTCACAGACAAAGCTTCAGCTTGCGGAGTTTCTCATCCAGATTTTGTGATATCACTGAAACAATTCAGCATTGGCAGGGAGCAGAGCTCTTTCAGATGTGTTCATCTTATGACTCTTGTGAAGCGTTGCCATTTAAAAATTAAATTTTAATTCTTCTGTTGGTTCTGGGGGTGGGTTAGGGTAATGCAGCTTGCTAGGGATTTCTTCTAAGAAGTCAGCCTGTCTCAAGTACTCTTTGAGTGGCAGGATGAAATGCCAAGCTGTCCTGCTGGCTGTCCAGCTGTAATTCTGAGAGTAAAACCACTTCTAAACCTGTCTCCAGTTTCCTTTATCTTGGAGGATTATTTTTAAGCCTTCTTTCTGATGGAGCATTCCTCATCAGACCCAAGCAAAATTCAGTTTAATTTTTACAAGTGAAAATATGTTACTTTGCAATGTCATACCTGTATGTAGTTTTGTTTTATGTTGGCGTGGTTTAAGAATGTCCTCAAAATGCCTCGACTTTGAAACCTGACACGTCTCAAGTACCCTTTTTTTGGAATACATCCCTCGCTAGATCTGGGGCAGGAGACTGGCGAGGAGAGTGAGGAGACTGAGCGATCATTCTTTAAGCAATTCTTGTCTGGCACCTGCTGAGGGACGCTGGCAGAGGCCAACCAAGCCCTGGCCGAGCATCACTGGGACGTGGTGGTTCCCTAGCCCCAGGGGGCTGCTGTTGCTGCTGTTGCAGGAAAAAACCCACACAGGCTTCCCCTGGCTTACAGAGCATCCCTGGTTGGTGCTGCCTCTCTCATGAGCTGTTTCTCAGAGTCCCCTGAGAGGTTTGGATTTGGGTCCCCGGGTTCAGACCTGCTCTCCCTTCTGCACTGCCAGTGCAGGTTTTGTAGCTCTGTCGGCTGTTTGTGAGCGTGGGTGCTGCTGTCCCCAGCAGCATCTTTCTTTTAAGACTTCTTGTCTTAAAAGCAACTGGTTCAGTAGTACTGGTTACTACACTAGCATCAACGGTACGGTAGCAGTCACTGGTTTTTCATTTTCTGTGTCTTAGATCTGTTCTAAGGACTCTCAGCCCTACCTGTCCGTTCTGTAACTAGGTGCATTTGACTAGAAGAGCACTGCAGGAGGTGGAGCTGCTCCTGTGGAAAGGCAGCAGGACAGGTGGCCGTGCGAGAAGCGCCGAGGAGAGGCACTGTCCTGCCTGTGCTGCTGGCTGGCGTCAGCCCGCAGTACATAGCTGCTGTATGCACAGGCATGGAAGAGTGTTAATGGGGGGCAGATTTCTACCACAAGGTTTTCTTTCTGGTTGTCGTCTTTTTTTTTTTTCTTCTTTCTTTGAGGGTTTCTGTTCTTTTCCTCCCCTCATAACCTTGGTTTCATCTCTGGTTCCTCGCAGAGCAAAGCAGTGGGCATTGGAAGAAGACCTCAATTAGTGCCGATGTTTTTATCATCTGTTTTTGATGCTTGGCTCAGTTCTCAAGTATCCAGCTTCCACCTGTAAGCCTCGTAACAGGCAAAGACCAGTGGCAGAGAAAGTCTGTGCCCTGGTGCTGGAGGCTTCCATGCTAACGTTTTTGCCTGTAATCCTGGTATTAAATCATCCCTTCGTCTTCCTCTTCCCTACCCAGCACATGAACAGCCCTGTAGATGTTTTTGCAAAGGCTGTCACCTTTTGCCCTTCTAGTTCTTTGCTTTGTAAATGAAATAATGCAATCATAGAGGCTTGCAGAAGCCCTGGAGAGAGCAGGAAAAAAATAGTAGTTGTGGGGAAAGGAAAGAATAATATCGCTCGTTTGTATTTGTATGTCATCAAGCTTAGTCTTGATTAATGACTTTGAACATCACAGCAGCATGCCAGTTTTGGGTTCCTCTTTTAGCAAAGGGTAGAGCGTGTGGAGACTCTTGGCAGCATCTCTTGACAGCAAACAACTGAAATCCAAATTCAGAATTCAGAGAAATGTGAATGTGAATAACCAATGTTAAGTATCTGCAGTTTGGTGTCGTTTATTAACAGTGATTTTTTTTGTGTTGTGTTTCCTCCATATCCGTCTGTCCGGCTTTCCTCACGTTAGGTGCTGAACAACCAGCTGTCCTGCCTGTCATCTCTCTCTGCCTCTTGCATGGATGACACGGGGTTTTTTTTGCCAAGTGCTTGGCTGAGGCTACTGTTGTGATGTGCACTTAATAATAATAACGGAGGAAGTTTGTACTGACGCATTTTGACCATCTCACCCTATAAATCTAATGCTAAACCTCGGTGGGGATTAGAAAATACAACAGGTTAAACAGCTATTTAGAAACCCAGGTTGCTCTTGGGTGACCAGACAGCGATTGGTTCCAGGGCTTGGGCTGCACCTCTTGGAAGGGGCTGGCGTAGCTGCCCTAACATGGGGCTTGTACCTTGGCAGCTAAAGAAAACCCTGAGAAGGGCCAGCTTCTGCTCTTGGGGGAGGGAGTGGTGGCACAACGAGCGGTGCTGGGGGCTTGGATCACGATGCTGTAGGACCTGCAGCTGGGAAGGACTGTCACGATCCCGGCAGCCATCCGGGCATTGCAGGAACTGTAGCTGACGAATCTCGTTGTGCTTCCTTCTTCCAGTTGTAAAGTAAAACACCAGGTCTTTTAGAAGAATTTAAAATATTGGTTATTTTAGCAATAGCAGTGACCGCCTGCTTAAATCCTCCTTGGTAAGGTTTGTTTCCAGTTGGCCAAGGCTGTGGTTGGAAGCTGCCCCTGCTGACGTGACCCGCAGTATGTCCGTTTGCTCATCTGACCATTGTGTGCCCGTGGATGAGCTTAGAGTTTGTTCTTTGCTTTTCTCTAGACCTTGGCATAGTGTGACTCTGTTCAAAACAGTACGAGCGTGGCTTCATGGCTAGCTGGTATTCCAACCCGGCGTGCAGGGTGGTGGCTCTCCTGCTCGGACGTCGTGGTGCCCGCGCTGCTCGGCTGCTCCTGTCTCTCAGGTGCCTCCTCATCTCCTGGGAGGAACAGCTGGATGCTGTTGAGGGCTTGGTGGTGACTCCTCTCCAAACTGGGACGTTCTTTGGTGGGGATGGGAGGCTGCAACCGTGCAGGTGACAGAAGAGCAAGGTGAAAGTGGGGCTTTCCTTAAAACAGAGGCGAAGGAGATGCAACTACCCTTGCAAAGCATAGGGCAGGGCAGGTTTCCTGACGCACCGAGCAGCTGCAGAGTGACTGACCCTGTAGCAGGGAGGCAGGTCTTCACCAGGACAGCAGCTTCAGCATAGCAGAACAATGGTGAAGAAAGAGGGGGGAGAAAAAAAAAAATCATTTTCCTGAATGCTGCCTTAATTACCTTTTCACTGCAGTGGTATCCCGCAGTCAGATAGACCAAAAGAAAAAGAAATAATCGCCTGTGCAACTCTGTAAGTCCTTGGAAGCCGGGGTGGATCCTGTGGAGGCAGAGGAGAGTAGAAGAAAGGAAAACCCTACTAGGAAAAGAACTGGAAGCACAGAAGGCTGAAAAACAAATAACGAGGAAGGAGGGAAGATAGGAAAATGAATGTCTTCCAGGTCCTGCACGCATTAAATCATCAGAAAAAAAGGCCTGTCCTTATCTGTTCTCCTTCCATTTGGGTAGTCCTCTATTTCTGAAATTCCTGGGCTAATTGTGTAAAAAGTATAACGACCCAATGAACTTCTGTTAGCTTAGAGGTCCCTAGAGATTTCCTTTTTAGATTTCTTTTCTTAACACTTGTCCTTGCTGTATGCTGAGAAATTAATCCAGCTGATGTTAAAAGGAAGAGAGGTTTTTTTTTAAGCAAACCCAGGGTTGGTTGGGTGACACCGCATGTAATTTCTAGAGGCAGCACTTACATAAAGTGTATTTGCATTGCAGTAGTCGTGCTTTCACCCCTAACTTTTACTTCTGATCTTGCAGCACGAAGTAACGTGCAGATAATATGCAGGGGAAATTGTGTTCCAGAATGATCTGATAAATGGTGAGAAATGGCTCACGGGTCCGATTTTACTTTTCTGAAAAAAAAGGGAACAGTTTGTTACACCTGGTCAAAATCCATAGGCAGCCTTGCATAACTGAGCTCTGTTCTGGCTGGTAAGCAAGCTGTGGAGGCTCGCAGCTGCATTCTTCCTCTGTTGCGAAACTCCAACCTCTGTTATCTCTTTCGGCTACTGTCGGTAGTTATCAGCAGAGAGGGAAGGGACAGTGCTTCTGAAGCTAGCAAAGCACATGAGTTGGTAACTTCTACAAAGATCTGTCTGATTACTGCTAAATCCTGTGGCTGCATCCATTTAGTGAAGCCCTGATTTTGTGCAGAAGATAATTTTTGCCTTTTTTCTTTCATTGTGGAGCTGCTATGGCAGGGCCCTGTTGGTGGCTGTGCAGGCTGGGGGCCGCGCTCCGGTGTGCTCTGCTCACGTTGTGTGGGGCTGCTTGCTTGTGTGAACCGCCCTCGGAAAGGTCAACAGCTCCCTTTTTATTAAATAAGCTGTTTAACCTAACTATTCCTGGTGTAACCTGGGGCAGCTGCTTCAAATTACCCATGCAGTGGACTCACCTTGGTATCGTTTGGGTAGGACCTGTCCTTCCTGGTGTTCACTAGTGCCTCTGGCAGCACTGCAGTCACAGAGGCAGGCTGAGACATACAGAAAGGAAGGGTAGCTGCTGCCCTGTGCCGCTGGAAGTTCTACTTTGCCATGCCTTTCTCAGGCCTTGCCACAGCATTTTTATGTTTTTTGTTGTTTTTTTTTTTTTTTTTTTGACAGACAACACTGTCTCCTACCTGTCCCATCACCCAAACTTAGTGCTGTTGCCAGCTGATTGATTTGTTGCTTAGCATTCATAGTTGTAGCCTATATTAGCAGAATATTTCCTTGCAACAAGTAGATATTCCAGAAAAGGTTATTTCCCAAATACTTAGCTAAGTTGGTCTCCTATGCGGGTGTTGGTGCTGCCACTGGAGGAGAGGCTGCAGCACAGCTGTGCCTCCATGAGACTTAACCCCCAAGTTTGGCCATGCACACATCAGCAGACTCAGCGCAGCTCAATTTCCCTCCTCAAATTGGTGTCCAGGCATTTGCTGCTTGGGTCAGGTGTTGTAATGCAGCAGCTTTATTATTTTGGTCAAGTATATAGGTATCAAGCAAGCCCAGTTAGAGCAGAAGCCCTGTGTTTTTTCTCTAGTGGGTAATTTTCAGATTTTGGTAAACATCAAACAGGACTTCATTAATGATTTTTCCTGCCATATTTTCGGTTCAACAAGGCCCTTTGGCTCATTCACAGCTTCAGGTTTGTGAATGGGCCCAGTGAAACCAAAGGAATTCGCTTGAGAAGTCTGTATCTTGCTGAATCAGGTTGGAACTCTTTTTTTTTTCTTTTTTTTTTTTTTTTTTTCTCCATCTGGAGCCCAAAAATAATTGTCAAAATATACTAGGGAACTGAGCCATGCAGTCTATTGAAACTGACGCTGCGTGTGTTTTTCTCTTCCCTAAACTGCTTTGGAAACTGCCCAAGTGATGTTGTTTAACTGAATCCTGAGCATCAGGCAATGACAGGACTTTTCAGTAGCAGAAATTAATCGGAATTGTGCTTAATTCCTGTTTCCCTTTTCTTTCCTCTCCTCCCAGCTGTGGCGTTCTTCCGTTTAATGCAAATTAAAGTAGATGGCATCTGAAGAGAGGGTGGCTCCCCTCTCCCCGTGTCAGTACGAGGTATTGCTGTTACTGACTTGTCAGTAGTGCGGGTGCTGCAGCTCAGCCGTGTCCTTGAACACATCCCAGCTCAGGTGATTTTATTTTTAAGATGTGTCCACCAAAAGAGATGCCTGGAGTTCAGTGGTATTGCTCGTGGCAAATTCCACGCTGTTCACTGCTGGTTTTTGTTTCTTTTAAAGGGGAAAACCTGCCTCCGCAAGCTTAATGTGATTTTATTGAATGTGGTGGAGTAGGAAGCGGTCCTAGGACCAGCCACAGGCTGGAAAAGCTGTAGGGTGTTGGGTTTCCCACCGATCTGAGCTATCCTGGTCCTTCCCTTTATTAGCAGTTATGCCTTTCGTGGTCACCGCCTTCGTCCAAATAAGGTTTTTATTCTTGTCTCTGTAAATCACCTGCTCAGATTTTTATAACTAGCTTGTGGTTGACATTTCTATAGTCTCAATTTGGGGTTTCTTCCATATGCATTGAAAGATTTTTAGAATATATTTGAAATTGAAGCTAGTGGTTCCATCAGTTGTAGTTACCGTAGGTGACTAACGTGAAGGTGACAAAGTCAGAAATGCTTTAGAACAGCAGAATTTTGCTTTTCCAATGCTAAACCAATTGGCTTTTCTAAAGTAATTTATGACACCCGTGCTGATGGACACGAGTGTTTACCTGCTGGTCTGTGTTAGGGTGCCTCTTCCTACAAGACCTCTGGGTTCAGTGTGTTTTTGTTTAGCTGAAGCCAGGCTGCCACTCACAGCACCCTAAAAGTGGAGCTAGCACTGCAATGGATGCGTTAGTCCTTCTCCGAGAGCACCAGGCCCTTGAGATGGCTGTTGCTTTCCTTCCCCATGCAAGTTTGGGGGTCTCAGACCTTGTGACGACCTTGGCTTTTGCAGGAGGACTGGGACCTGATGCTGTGTCTTCTGACTTGCCTTGCCCTCTGCGTTGTGAGGCTGGTATGCTTGGTTCCTGTTTCTTGCAGGCATACATGACATTTAGGATTTTGACACCGTTTCTACCCTTGGGCTGTTGTTTCTGGGTACTGATTTTTTCTCGAGCACTGTAGCTGTGTGTTAGGTGAAAAGCTTTGTTCTTCCTAGAACATGGAGGCTTTCTAGAGCATGAGGCAGTGATTAAGGGAGGTTGTGCAGTTGCTTCTGGGGAAATTTACCATCATTTGCAGTGAAAGTCAGCAGTTGATAACATAGTTAAACCTTCCGATATTTTGAATAAAATCCAAATATCCTTTATACTAACCTTGTGCTTTTACTTTGTCTTGTGGACCAATCTGGCCGGAATCTGATCCCCACTTGGCTTTGCATCATTGTAATGCTTTTCAGCAGGATGTGCGTAGCCTTGATGCATGAAAATATGTATAACAGTGGAAATACATGTTTTTGAGCAAGAATTCTGCTAAAGCAGGAGATTATTTTCTAACAATAGAGGGCTGTATAATGTGTCGTCCTTGGAAAAGTGCATATCAATGCAGATTGTAGAGTTATTGTGGGCTGTCAGCAATGTCCCTTCCAATGACAACCGATTTCAATAGATCTTGTAACCAATGTTCTCTTGATTAAACCACATGGAGGTGTGTGGCTTTCTTGTTGCAATTCACAATTTAGTGAGCTGCACACTTTCAACACTGAAGTGTTGAACAGTTACAGTCACTTCAAATCACTGATCTAGCAGTGGCTGGGACTCGGTGGTCTTCACCCTGTAGCTGGCTGGCACAAGTCATTGTCACCCCCTCATGCAGCCAGCCTTTCAGGCAGGGTGGTTGTAGGTAATAAATGGGCTGAAAGCAGCCATCTGTAATAGCATTTAACCCAAGGATTAAAACACAAAAAGCCACTAGAAATAAAAGTTCACTGCTGAATAATGCCTTCTCTGGAGGTGGGTTTCCAAGCAATTGGACATGATGTGTCTTAGCCTGATGGGGCACTGTGCGGGCTGGAGGCCCTAAGTCATGTCACATAAATGGTTAGCACCACTGTAGTGCTTCACCATAAGGAGTGTGTTTCATCCCGGACAGCTTTGTTTAATGCATCTAGCCTCATCCTGCACGGTAGCCCCTAGCAGAAGCACTGAAATTTCCTTCTCTCTCCAGAGTGCACCTTCAGGAGCTGTGATCCTGATTGTTTACCTTAGAGTAAGTAAGAAATTGCTGATGTGCATTTCCTTCACATCCAGCTTTCTGTATGTGCGACTGTGAACACCTACAAGTACTCTCAGTCCTTACCCCATGCCTTGTGATATGTCCCCGCCTGCATGGAGTTGCTGAACTTTCTGCGGCAGGTGAGCATTGGCAAGTTGACTTCAAAGCTGGATTGTTTTACTGCCTGGCAGCCAGTGCAGGCCAGTTTCAGGGGGTTGTTTTGAGGCACAGTTATGGAGCGTGGGATAACCACCAGGTTTGAAAAAACAGTCTGCGTAGGTGAATGATACCAGATTTCAGGTTATGAATCCCCAGCCTGTTACTTAGGAATAGCACGGTGTCGGTGGGCTCTTGGTGGTTTTGGTAGTGGTGTGTTGGCGTGGTGGCCGATGGCCCGCTGAGTGCAGCAGAGCTCCGGAGAGCCCTGCAGTGACTCCAAGCCACGTTCTCCTGCAGTGGGTGCAAATGGGGCGTGTGGACGCTGGCATCGCTTCTGTCAGTGTGTAAACTGCCTGTGTCCGGATGATGTGTCAGTGGAGGGAGACTGCAAGGTGTGTCTGGTCTGTCTGAATGACTTCGTCCCTTGCTGTACTTGTGTTTGAGCACGCTAACTACCACAGCATCCATCCCAGCCAAATAAGCACTGCTGAGAGAAGGTGACAGAACAAGGCATGTTGCTGTAACTGCAGCACGAACTAGCGTCAGTTGTAGGGTCTGTGAATCACCAGGGATCCCAGCTGTTTCCCGTACGCATCGCATCCTCTGTGGCCTGCTGCTGGTACCCCCCTCTGTGCCTCAGCCCCTTCGCAGCACCGCACCCTGAGTGCAGCTGCGGGGGCGTCAGGCTGCTCCTTCGGTGGGCACGGCCACAGGCCTGGGCCTCTGTCCCAGGCCTCTGCCTCGGAAGGCACCACGCGGAGATGTGGTGTCGCCTGTCTGCACCCACAGGGCATGCAGCGTGGCATGGGTGCTGCAGCTCAGACTGCGGCCTGAGTCGTTCCGATGCCCTGAGTGCGGGTAAGTCACTGCCTCGCTTGTAATAATTACAGATTTCCACCGTGATTTTCACCCATCGGTTGCCATGGCAACAGTGCAGCAGCTCAGTTGAAACGCTGTCATGCGGATTTAAAACTGAGGCGGCTCGGGCACATCTTCCCGGCCCCCCTGGCACCATGGCAACCCATCAGGCCCCACATCTTCCCTTGTGCCCCCCCAGTGTCATGGCAACCTGTTGGGCCCCCAGCCTGCAGGGGTGCAGTGGCACCAGGGCTGCTTTCAGTCCCTGAGAGCAGCAGCAGGGTTTTTGTTTTCTGCCCGAGCAGCGCTCCGCGGGAGGTGGCGTTACGGTGCCCGCTGGCTCTTGTGCTCCCTGCGTCTGCGCAGGACCCGAAGGAAACAAGCCAAGGTGGTTTTGTGGTACTCCCTGGGTGTTACCCTGGGGATATTTGCAAACTGGAGTCAAATGAGGGGTTTTAAAGACAAAACCTTGTTCTTAAGTTCACACAGTTCTTGAAAACTGGGGGGGGGGCATTTCGAGCTGTAATAGCCAGGCCCTGCGTCTCAGCTGTCTGTTTTCAGAAACCCACAGAGAAAGCGTGCAGATGAACTCGGCCGGTAGGAGCTGATGGGCTACACCTACACGTCAGAGGCAGTGGAGTGGTGGCTGGCAGTCAGATGATCTCGGTTCGGTTTCATTAACTAGCGGTGTCCCCCCGGCTCAGCTCAGCTCGGGCTGGGGGTTCCTCCGGGTGACGGATGCCCGGTCCTGCTGCCAGCAGTCGCAGGCTGGTGCTGAAGGGAGCGACGGCAGCGGTGCTGCTCCTGCACTGCTCCTGGATGTGGCCCGCTTTAAACTGAAGGGGAGAGCGGATTTTGAAACTGGCAAGCTGGCTGCTGCACATTTTCATCCAAGCCATGTAAGTGCCTTTGGCGTGTGCCGCGCAGTAGGGCTTAGTGCAGACTGTGCTGAGCCCGCGTTCGGGCTTTGATACCACCGCACACAGGGGCCCTGGTTCCCCAGGGGTGGGTTTGTCTCTGCAAGCAGGCATGTGTGGTGTGAAAATGTGCCCCTATGAATATGCATGCTTGGCTGTTATGCAGCTGGCTCACTGAACCCCTTGTGAAAGAAATCCCCTGCATGCATCTGCTTTTCTGTGTCTTTGGCTGAAGCAGGGGTCACCTTGAGAAGCTGGAGTGCTTGCTCCCATTTGAGATGTTTCCCTCGCTTTGGTGCAGGCTATCTCCAAGCGAGCGATTTTATGACCTCAGGAAATAAATAGTGCTTTGAAAGTACAGTTTACTGGATGCTGTTTTCGTGACCTTGAGGAGACTGTGATGGGATAATGAAGAATAAAATCTTAGAAGGAAGCTTTGCTTGAGGTTATTTTGGAATACTATAATTTTTCACAACTGCAGAGTGTTTGTGGAGCAGCTGATCTGAAAAGCATAGCTGTGTCATAATTTCAGCTGTGTAACCCTTTGAGAACTGGACTGCCTGTTTTGGTGAGGAAATGTCAGGAGATAACATGCAAGGTTCAGATATCTTGTTATCTTCATTTAAAATAACGCATTCAAAATATGTGAGCTAGAAGAAAGGTTCTGATGGGTAGCTCACTAATAAAGATGGTACCGTGAAATATCCAAGTGCAGTTCTTGCTGTGGGAACTATTAAAGAATGAAAAACTAACACTAGAAGTAACATTTCAGCTAATATTAATTGTCATGCTTACTTTTACCAACATTTATTTATACACAAACTTCTAATATACAATCTATGCCAGTTTTATAGGTATTTTTACCTGTGGCTCTAGAATTTGCTTAATTCCTACCAGATGCTTTCTAGGCCCCCCATTTTTCCTTTCCTGAGACAATGCATTTCTTTCACGCACATATCATATTTTAGCTGCTCCAATAGTTCTTGAATCAAAGATGAGCTGCTGAAAGGTTTGGTGGGTCACCTGAATTCTGGTGTGTCATAATTGCAACATTTCCACCTGGTTTTACACGTTGGATTTTGGACCAGGGATCATTTGTCAGGCCAATATTTGTGGGAGAGAGGGAAAACAAGGAGAGACAAGGGCAGAAAGATTAAACAAGTAAATAAGTAAGGCATATCTGTATCCAACCACCAAGTGTGCTTAGAAGACATCTGAAGAGGAGAACCTGGGCACATGGGAATAGTGACAGAATAATGACAATTCTGCCTGTGGGTGAGTGTGACGGCAGATCTGAAGGCTCCTGTCCTAGCTTCTTTGCTGCCTCAGCCATGACCTGATTGTTGGTGTGATTCGGCAGGTCGGTGTTGCTATGTCACGATGGATCATGCATGGTACTTCCAAGCTATAGGCACGAGGTTTTGTCTTGCGTGTTGCATCTTGCTTCGTGCTTTCGCTGCTGTTTTCAAAACAGACTGACTGAAATGCCAGCTGAATGTAGAGGGAGAGAAGGTAGCTGTGCAAAAAGCCAGTTTATTAGGGAAGGCTTACGCTGCCGTGTGCAGTATTTACTGTTTTGTCAAGACGTGAAAGTCAAAACCAGTCTCCCCATTTCTGTTCTTCTGAACGGTGGTGGGAGCGTTTGATCCTGTGGGTGTCAATAAATAAATAAGCAACCACGAATAACAGACACTTGAGCTTTACTTGTAACTATGACAACTGTGTCCTTGGTGACTTAAGTACAATCATGGAGTTTCCAATTACATCCTGTTCTACACAAAGCCACTAAGGTTATTAGAGGAAGAAACGTCAAAAGCAACTGTCAGCTCGTGAACTGTTGCCTGCCAAAATCCAGCTCGGTGGCAGGCGCACGCTCCCTCTTGCAGACACCCGCCGCTTGTTTCGCTGTTGGTGCTGCTCGGTGGTACATGCCTTGGCGAGCCGTGCCCCCCAGGGCCAGACTTGCCAGTACAGGTGCCCACTTTCTGGGTTGCTGTCTGTGAAACTGTAGGGATGAGCTCCTGAGCAGCTGGGGGACTCTGCTGTGAGGTGGGGGCCGTCCCGCTGGCCTCTGCTGCGGAGTGGGGCCCAGCGGCTGCAGCAGGCCCACGTGAGGCCTTTGGGGCCGGGGTACTTTGTGACCATCCTGCTTTGATGGCCCCCAGCTGAGCACAGCGGGTGAGGAGCCAGCTGGGTGAACCACCCCCTGAAGCTGAGGGGTTCAGCCTGTTTCTGTGCTGGGCTTCTTAGGTAAGCACTGGATAGAAAATGAGGTGCTGGCCTTGTGTGAAACTAAATGTGCATTTTCATGAAATTACCTCTTAACGAGCCTTTCCTGTTCCCATGAAGGTTTCAGATAGCCTTAGCTCTAGCTATCATTAGAAATTCTTGGTGATGCTCTAACAAACTTTTGTTGCAAATGCTGTTGTAAGCTAATTATTTTTTTTTCAATGAAACATGTCCTGAAAAAAACACCTGTTGAATTTGGAGGACCTGTTGTATTTCACTGTGTGCAGTCAGGCTTTCCTAACTACCCAGGCTTTATTGAACTCTTAACTCTGCTTCTGGGACCAAGTGAAATGCAGTTCAATACATTGACATGCTGGCAGGCTTTTTATTTTATTTATTTATTTATTGCTTTGTTGGTTATTCTGTTTAAGTGGCTCAAGCAGTTCAGTCAGGATTTCTGACATTACCTGGCATTCTGTCAGTAACACTGGTAAGTGGTTAAGAAGTCCATCGGCTTTTTCCTGCTGTAGTCTATGGAAGGGGACGTTCCTGTTCTCCCCAGAGGAGTGTGGGGTGGGACATAACTGCAGTGCAGTTTTCAAACAGCAAATGCTGTGTATGTTGATTATTCTTTTTTTGTGGATACAATGATGCCATCAAGTTGGCCTATTCTTCCTCAAATGCAGGCTAAGGAAGGACTCGATAATGTTTAAATTATTCTCTTCCACCTCACCCATACTTACATCTTCATGAAATTTCAAGGATATTCCAGACTTTGGGATGTCCTTGAGCTGTTTATATGAGCAAAATGCTTGAGCAGCATCACTTAAGCCATGAAAGATGCTTGCTCATGAGCACTAAATGCCTGGAGAATTGTCACTGTTTAACAAATGGCCTTGGATATTTTTTTATTTTTTTTTTTTAGCTGTTCATGTCAGAAGCTGCAATCCCATCCAGCTCCTTTTTCTCAGCCTTCCAACCTTCCTCCTGTTGTTTCAGAACCACTTATCCCATCTCTGACCATATGACAGTCCCTGCTTGCATGGTGGGGTCTGTGACGCCTCCTTAGTAGCCTCCTTGTCCTGGCCCCATTATCTAAACTCTTCCGAACTTGCTTCTAATCATTCAAGTCTGACTTTCCTCCAGAAAAGCAGTCTGAAGAGCCCCCATGTGCAGTTGAGGAAACATTGTGGAGACTAGAAAAGGAGAAGTAAGAGCTCACAGGAGATAAAACACTACAAAAGACTGGACCATGAATGCTTTAGCATGTGGTGGGTCTGTGTATCATTATTTGGACTTGCTGTCCTGCAAAGCCAAGGAAATACACTTTTAATTCAAAAGAAAGCAAACTTTGCTTGGTTTTCACGTCAAACTTATAGAAAAGCCAAGTGAAGGAAAACAGCAAAGATGTAATTAATTTGCCTTTACCTCCGCCAAATACGTATTGGGAAGACTTTGTGGAGTAATTGCAGTGTGCAGCTTTTGCTGCTGTTTCTAAAGCACCTAATTGTTCCTGGTAAATGGGTTTGATAGATGCTCCCATGAATTTAAAACGGGTTTCCATATCTTTGACATGAACTAGAAGAAAGAGATAAAAATCTGCAGTGCTGACTTACACATCTTACAATGTTTCTGTTTACCCTCTTACCTTTGAATCTATCCCGAGGATGCTTTCGGGGCAGGTTTTGCAAGCTGCAGTCTGAAACGCAGATGTCATGCTGCATTAGCTTCTCTGCTAGCAAGAGAGAACGGGTCATACAAAGTCCTCGTTTGTGGTTTTTGGCTCTTGTAAAAAGCGTCTGGATCAAGTGCCTTAAATGTTGGGGTCCCTCCATAACTTGTTTTATTTTTTCCAGGGGTTCTCCCCACATCTTGAGTTCACAGAAACAATTTGTCTTTTATATGCTTGCAGTAAGCTGCTGTTACTACTGCTGAATGACTGTTTGTCATTCCTGGTAACTAATTTTGCCTGTCAGAAATAATCACTTAGTACATAATTTTAGCAGATGCTGTTTGAAAAACAATACATCCAATTTTACATTGTATGCATAAAAAAATCCATGTATCCCCATTTCATGTGCTCTGTAGACTTAATGGAGCTGCTTCTTTGAAAATATATTTTCTTACTAAAAGAATGCGACTTTGTGACTTACGCATGCATTGGCAAACACAGTTTATATGTAACACCCAGAATATCTGCAAAATTGATATATTTACCGTTCACTTCAGAATAGCTGCTGTGTATAGTGAGCTCTAACCTCCAGCTCAGTCAGTTGCCATTAGAGGAAAAATATTTAAAGATGACTGTTGTGAATCTTTTTTCTGGAAAAGTCTCACTTCTTTGAAATCTAAGGTAGCTAGCATTTAATTGTAAAGCTAATCAAAAAAATTGTTCGTCACATCCCATTTACAATCTGATATCTGAAATTGGCAGGCGTATTTTGCGTAGATTTTAACACATCTGAAGCTGTAAGCAGCTGCTGCGGAGCAGCAGTGCTGATGGAGCATCACTTTGCTGCAGCTTTGGCACGTGCACGAGCACTGATTTCTGCTGGCTTCCAAATTCTGCCCCTGCTGCTTGCAGCGCTAGAACAAGCAAGGCCAGTGGGAATTGATCAAGAGATGGATTACGAAGGCAAAATTCAATTGGTTATTATGGCAACCAAATAACACGTGCTTAGACAAATGTCCCAGTCATATCAGCTAATCTACAGTGAGAATTTGTGCACTTAACGGAGATGGAAAAGAAGTTGAATTTAGTTATGCTCAAATGTGATAGTACATGATTTATTCTGACTCTGGACTGGAAAATGGTAAAACTTTTTATATAACAGCTGCCAAGGAAAATTAGGGGTAAGCTGCTTTATTTTTAAACCTCTTGCAATAATATTTTCTATGACTTTTTCAGAAAGCCAATACCTTTTCAAAATGTAATTTTGAGCCTTTTATGAATATTGTATTTCAAACGTTAAAGGACTTTAGATAAACTGTAAATAGAAGTGAAAGGTAAAGTAGCGTTCTAGGAGCAAACACGTAGGAGATGACTAGCCTAGGAAAGGGAAAGGGGGTGTCGCTGAAGGAGACCTGGTCACTGACAGATAGGATGGTGTGGTGTGACTGGAAGGTAGGTTTGATTTGGATGTGAAGAGACATCTCATTAAGGACGAGGTAGACTAGTCAATTTGTAGCAAAACACCCACAGGAGATGACTCTAAAGGGAAGCGGAACACCAAAGTGAGTCACGGTGGGTTACGTTTTAGCTTTCTCATAGGAACGTTTGCAGTGCTCCAGTTGTTGGCTCCTGCAAAGCTGTGCTCAAGTTAGCTTTTAACAGGCTCCTGGAGACTTCTAAATCTTGCAGAGCAAAGTTAAGGAGGAAATTGAAGGTTGCAGGAGTACAGAGGAGGTGAGTAGCTCTGAGCAGAGGACGTCAAGGTAGTTAATCATTGTGAGAGTTGCTGGGCTGATTGGCCCTTTAGCAGCTTTTTTTCCACTGTGGTGATTTCACTGACTCAGACTCACCTTTGTTTTTTGCCGGAGAATGACTGTGAGATAAGAAATGCATGGTATTGGGATTTTCATAAGTCTAGTTCCTTCTACGTTCCAAACCTCACAAAGCTGAGCAAGCTTTTTGTAGACTGCGCACAAATGTTGTGCAAGTGTTTGCTCACCTTGGCAGATTACAAAATACATCAGTTTTTAAATTGAACTCAGAGCAAACTGCAAGAAACCAAGTGCTGCGTCAGTGGTTTGGGAAGGCACAGGGAATTTTCCTTGTACCAAAGTATTAATGTTGTCTGTGAATTAATAGATCTCTGCAGGTGAGGATGTCTTTTTTTGCTTTATTTTGCCAATTCTGAAAAATCTGAAGTGTGAAGGAAAGCAAATGGTGTGTTGACTAAAGATGATACAGAAATAAAACTTCTGACACATTACTGTGGGATAAGAGATGCTTCCTGCCATGGCAGCTTGGTGTGTTCCCTTCATCCAGTGCCCAAGGAGTGTTTGCGTGCTGTACCAAGGGCACAAGAAGGATGCTGGCAGGGAGCTGTGGTCTCGCTCTGCCGGAGGAGCAGCGCCTTTCCATGGAGCTCTTCCCGGGAGGTGTATGGGTGGTGGCCGCAGTCCCCTTTGGACTGCAAGCCTGGATCCATTGCCAGCAGATGGCCTGCCCCTACTGGGGGCACAGGGGCACCCAGTGAGGAGGAAAATGTCAGCATGGTCTCTGCACAGACAAGCAGGGCCTATGAAGTCCTAGGTAGAACACGCCAGATTTTGAAGCGTAAGGTTTGAATTGAACCTGTATCGTAGATAATAATTTAATAACCTCTTCTATCTACTTGTGCCTTCCAGACAGGCTTTCTGTGCAGGTAATCCAGAATGAAAAAGGAGTCATATTAGCATCCGTGCTACTGGACTTGACAAAGTCATTCTGATACAGCTGGCTGAGGCAGTCGCCAACTGGCTGAGGCTGAAAGGGAGCTCTGGAGGCCTGCTGCTCTGAGGCCTGCTCACGCAGGGCCACCCAAGGCAGATGGCTGAGGGCAGTGTCCAGCTGAGTTTTGAATACTACCAAGCAGGGAGACTCCACAACCTCTTCTATGGTTTAGGTGGAACTGACTGTATTTCATTTTTCACCCGTTGCCTTGCCCTCTCACTGGACAGCACTGGGAGGAGCCTGACTCTCTTTGCGCCCTCCGTCAGGTCCATGCCTTGCCTTCACCAGGCTGAACAACCCCGGCTCTCACAGGCTGTCTTTGGAGAGATGAGATTGCTTGGTAGAAACTGTGTTTTCAAATAATTGTTTTTCTTTTATTTTCTAATGTTTCTCATGCTGTCTTTTTGGTTTAGATGAAGTTTTTATCATGAACATAGGTTCAGTCTAAGTAACACATTGTCCTGAGAGACTGACAAGAAAAAAAAAAATTAAATGATTAACTTAGTCTAACATGCATACAGAAAGTCGATGAGCAAGCGAAGAAGGGAAGCTAAATGATGATCTTTTATCTCTTGGCCCCACTGAAGCTGGGAGTTACAAATTTACTCTGGTAGTCATTTGCCTTAACAGGACCTAGTGTCAGACTCAGGTCTCAGTCCTGATACTGAAAGGAGAAATTGAAATGAATGGCACAGTAGCTGCATCCACAGGGACATGAATAAATGTTTTTCTTTTTTTTTTTTTTTCTTCCAGAACATCAGCCTCAAGATAGAGTCTTTTTGAGTAAAGAAAACATAAAATGGCGTCAATGTTGCTTAGTCGACAGCTGAGCTGTTGTCTGCAGCAGAACTCCAGGCTGCTTGTATTTGGTAAGTGGCTTTTGTACTATTTGGTTTGTATTTGGTAGCATTCATGTTATGCTAGTGAAGAAAATTCCAGTTTGAAAGTTGCTGGCGTTTATCTAGTGCTGCATCTTTCAAAACTTGAACGATACTGCGTTCTGCATCTCGGATAGTGATGCAGTTGTAGTACAGAAGTGGCACACAGGGATGCTGTGGGGTTTTTTATGTGATTTTTTTTTGTTTTGTTGGTTGTTGTTTGTTTTTTAATTTGAAGGACTCAGCACGTTTACAGTGCAAATTATTAAACGAAACAAAGCTCATCAGCCCTTGGAACTCTGCTCTAACAGGGCTACTTTCTCATGCTACGTGGTGCAGAGGTGAAAAAGTCATCCATCAAAATCACCTTTTGCCATCATAGCGTGCCCCTGCCTGTCTTCTTTGTGGGGAGGTTTTGTGTGACTGACACCAAGAGGTGGCCTTTGCTGGGGGTATTTTTCTGCCTGCACTTAGCTCTAATGTAAAATAAAGGCCTAACCCACAGCTTCAGGCTGTTTTCTCCTAAGTGTATGATGACAAGCTCTTGCTAGACCCCAGCTCCTAGGTTAGCACATGTACATTGAGCCTCCAGTCTCATGAAATACATGCGCAAACTTCAGTCTTATGCTTTAAAAGTGCAAATTTCTTTTGGTCTTTTTGGACAAAGTGTTGAACTTAAGATCTAGCATCCACTTTATGTGCTGTTACACTGAATACAGTATGGCTCAATGGCTTTTTCTGTGACCAAGTAAATATTAATGTTTCTTTTCCTCTAGGCCTTCTGCTGAGCCAATGTGCTCCTTGTGCCACTGCCGTGCAAACACAGAACCCCTCCATTTGCTTAGAAATTGAAAAAAAAAAAAAAAAATTTCCTTTTAAACAATAAACTTTGCGGAGCAGCTGACCTTTGGCTAAAGAACAGAACGTTTGGTCTTGTAGCTATTGGAAAAGTATTAGGTCAGTGTTTCAGGACTGGATGCCCTTTATGTATGGGAGTGATGCACTGATTACCCGAGCTGTGCAAGAGCGGTGATCGTTTGGTCGATAGTGGCCAATGGAAAGTGCTTGCAGCAAGTAGGCCCTCAGCAGCTGCCAGTCCTCTGAGCTCATCTGTTGTCTCGCTATCACTTAACACTCCCTGTCTCTCCCAGCATCTTGCACACTTCCTGATGCTCCCTGCCCAGGAAGACAAATCACTACAGCTGTGCAGTGCACCTGAGGTCCCTGAAGTGCAGGTGGGCTAGCTCTTCTGTTCTCACCATTGCAATGAAGGGCAGCAGTACAAAAGAAATGCAACTCTGGGCCCCATCAGGCCATCCTTTTCGGAAACGTGTAAGTGGAAAGGCTGCTAAAAGCAGGCTTATAGCAAAGGATGGAGGGCCTTGTTGGCAGGTTGTGTAGCTGGCATGCTGCTTTGGGTGCATGTCTCCAGAGATAAAACATGGAGCAAAAGCAGAAGCCCCTACCAGAAGGAACTGTCTTCTGGTAGTTTTTTAGCCTGCTACGTTCCTGGCTGACACAATAGGCAGGAGACTGACAGCTGTAGAAAAAATGTGAGCTTCGGGTCATTTTCCTGCTGAGTACCAGCCGAGGCTGCAGCACTGCTGGTCTCTGCTTGTTTTTAGGGAGATGCAGAGGGGGATGTCCAATTTCTGCCTCAGGGTGCTCTCCTCCGACATGTTTTTGAGCATGCAAACTCCGAGCTGTACAGACTGAGAAAGACTCCTCATACGTTACTCCCACAAAATTCCTGCAGTGCCGTTTGGTCTGCTGTTTTTTTCAGTGAGATACTGAAATGGCAGGGTTTGCAAAGGGGAGGTGGAGAGAATAGCTTGCCTCTTGGTAGAAGTCTTTCTGTGGGCTGTGATGTTTCAGTTGCGTGTCTGCATTGAGTGCAATAATTCGCGCAGCTTGAATCTATTATAAATTTATTTACAGAAAGAGAGTCTTCCTCCTTGATTATTTCTGATTTTTAAAGCAAATGTGGGTGGTAGCGTTGTGCTGGCCCTGAGCATGAACTATGCTGGTTTCTGACAAAAAAGGGGCATGTGAAAAGGGAAGGATGTTGGCAAGTTTGCATTCACTGTGGCAGAGAATTGTACCCACATTCACTGTTGTAAAACACATGGGAACAAAGGAAACTAAACTCAATATTAATCAAAATATTTCTAGGAATTTTTTCTCTGGTTGTATGTGGGAAATGGTGTTTAATTCTAATCGAGATAGATTTCAAGTCCTCAAATCTTTTAACGAATGTGGGATAAGAGTTAAGCATCTGGGAGGAGAATCTTCTTTACTTGACCATTGCTTTTGGTGTTCTAATTCCTAACACAGTGCTAGTCCATGGCCAGATAACTACAAAACGAAAACTGAAAATTGTTTAAGCTGATTAAAATGCAAAAGCTAAGTGAAATGTATCGATGTAACATACAAGTTAAATCTTCCCCATACATGTAAAGCCTGTAATAATTTGGAGTCCTTATGCTTTCCTGAAAAATAATAATAAGCTGTAATCAGGTATCAATTTGTTGTCTGTGTGTATTTCTTGTACTTGATAGTTTGCTGTCTAAGGTACGGTTTAATAGAATTTGAGAGGTGGCAGAACATCGGTAGACAGAGTAGCTAGCATAATATATATATATTTTTTTAACAAATAGTCCTGCATAGTGCTCTCAGTACAGCAACATCGAGACAAGCCCAGGAGAGGCAGTTGATGCTGAAGAAATACTGGTGTTTCTCAGTGTACATCATCAGCTGAGCGCTGCAGTCACAGCTGCGTTGCCATCAGCAGTCTCCATGCTGCAGGTTAATTAGGGCTGACAGTCAGAATCACGCACTAGCCTCACTTCGTGCTACCTCTGGTTTGATCGGCTGTGTCTGATGGGAAAACTATTCCATTTCTGTGCTTCAGAGGTGGGCCAAATCATAGTTTGTTGTTAGATGGTAGAGCAGCAGCACAGTTATGAGGACTCTAGAGAGCTCGGTTCAGTTTCCTGCTGATTACCCTGAGGGGTTGAATTCTTCTTTGATTCTTGAACTGAAAAGCATGCCAAAAGGCCAGTCTTCTGCCTTAAGGAGGCATCAGTTCCCATTAGTGCTTGCACATGCTCCTCCAGGATGCTGACCTGCTCTTAAAAGCCCCCAGCGGTGCGGCTTCTGCAGCCTCCCCGGGCAATCTGCTCTGTTGCTGAATTGCCCTTATCTTTAGAGCTTTTTTCCTAATGTTTAACCTAAGTTTCAAAAACAGGAAAAGTCAAGTCCTTACTATTTGTCCTATCCTCAGTGGACCTGGAAGCTGGAATGTTTATTATTTCTTAGCAGCAGCCTTCTACATATTTGAAACCTATTACCTCTCCCAAAACCTTGTACTTCTGTCTCAAATGATTTAAATAATATTTCAATCTTAATTCATAGATCCAGTTGTTCTCTTCCAGTTTCTCAGCACTTTTATTGCAGTGCCCTAGGTGAACTAACTCTAGTTGAGGCCATACCTCACATATCTCAGCCTATTTCCTCACTCTCTTCAGAGAATAATACCACCTTATCTCACCGGCATGCTGCAGTGAAGACTGAGAGATGTTCATGTTCATTCTTGACTTGTCCCCATCACAGTTATCTGAGGTTGGAAAACCATGAGAACAGTTTACTCTAATCCTTTTGTCTCCAGTATTAATCCTTGCTATGACTTACTGCTTTTTTTTAATTCTGTTTATACATTAGAAGTTTCCCTAGAAAATCAGGACAAGAAGTGAAGTGGTGTGAGGTCTTGCTCTGCCTAACGCAAACCTTATTAACATCCAGATAATATTTCTCTCTTTCAGTAGAGAGAATAAACTGGATATGTTTGAGGGATATGTGGGAGAAGCAAAGATCATATCCCTTCTCTGGGTGATAGAGGGCACAAACTTGAGGTCACCTTCAGCTGCTGCCCTGAGAACCAGCTGCTGATGACCTGGGGTGCAACCTCTCCTGCTAGCCTGAGGAACCTTTTCTTCCCAGCCTGATCAGACGTTCTGCCGAAAGCTGAGATACACGGCAATGCTCAGGTTAAAAAATGGTGGCTGGACAACTACTGGCCAGGAGGCTGAGCTGCAAGGCCAAGTTTGGGCAGCAGTTCTCAGCTCCTTAAGGCGAAGGAGGACAAGTAAGGCCCATGACGTCCCCATCTGATTTCCCATTCCTTCTGTCCCACACGGGGCAGCCATGGTAATGCTGGCTGTTTTCCCTTGTGGCTGTTAATCTCTAGAGGGGTCCTGATGAACTTTCACTTACTGTGGTCTGCTGGGCTGCAAATGAGGCACAATGTTATGGCTGATTCACATCACAAGTTCTGCAGGAAAACTAGCAGCTTGGTGCTCCCATTAGTGCTGAAGAGTTGATTTGGGATTATGGTGCATTTGGGGGGAGGGAGTTGTTCTTGCGCTTTCTTTTGGGAGCCTCCACTCCTGTTCACCCTCTTTGTTTTCAGATTTTGTCTTGGTCTTTGGAGAATCCTTTTCCCATAAAATCTCCAGTGTGTATGTGGGAGTCCTGAAACCCAGTCAGTCTCATGTGGAGCAGCTTCTGATTTTACAGCATAAGCACTCTGTAAATAGCAGTCTCAGTTTTCATAATATTATGCAACAGCAATGTTCGCTTTCCAAACACCTCTAGTTAGCCTGGGCTTTTGCCATTGCATTTCAAGAGCTGTTAGTAACAGATTATACTTGCAACACCTAAAATAGTATTTGGGGGAAATCACAGTCCTCCTACATTAGGCTGTCAGGGCCTCCATGCTCCAAAAATTCAGTCTGGAAGGAGGTTTGGGAGACACCATGGAGTAGAAGTTACAGACACGCATGGGAAATTGCCTTTCTGCACTTGTACAGGGCAGCAGTGTATGGCACATGTAACGTGCCTCCTTTGGGACTGGGGATCTTTCATTCTACACTCTTTCACAGCAAAACGTTTGAATTTGAGAAATGTGTCAGCATTTATTTTTTCTATCTTTTCTTTTTTGCCTTAGGATAGTTCTTCCTCTTAATTACACTGATAAAATTACAGTGCCTCCTCTGGAGTTTCTCTCAGGTAATATCCAGTTGTTGTACGTTCAGGAACTGTATTTATAGAGAGTGGTTTGGTCAAGCGTATCAGAGGTCTAAGTACTTCCTAGGCCTCTGGTAAACCTACCTGTCAGAGATCACTGCTTACACCAGAGACCTGCTAACAGTAGCGCTCTTTGTGACTGCTAACATCACCAAATGTTAGAAGGGTGTAATTATATTAATTATGTTGCTATAGCAATGTGGTTCTTTATTAAAAATTGCTGAGTGAGACACCTGGTGAGTGATGAAGATAGCTTAGAAAACAGGAGTTGAAATACGAGCTTTTCTGTCTGCTGGCAAATGATGACATCCTGTTACATGAAAAGGAAGAATGATAATTTGCTGATGTTAAACACTCAAGTGTTTAGAAGGATGCTATATGTTGTATAGAGCTTTGAAGAGTCTGCCAGAAGCAAGAAAAGTAGAATTTAATTTGTTGTACCCACCATCTTCAAATGAGAGGGGTCAAAAGTTCTCTGCAAGTCATTTAGCTGATGTGGTCTCTGGTAATTAGGTTCATTAATCATGCATCATTTGTTTTCTGACTTTTGATTTGATGTTAAGAGATACTCTGTTCAGTCTTATTAGCCACATGTAATTTAAAAGCCTTCATAATGCTTTTTTAGGAAGAGTCATAGTATTTGGTCCTGTTCTTATGCTAAGTTAATATACCATGAGAAACTCTTTTTCCATTGCTGTTTGATCACAGACCTCAACAGAAAGTCAGTAGGTTGAGTTGGTCCATTGGCTCAAGAGCATAAATATTGATACATCTAGGAAAAAATAAATATATATATGCTTGGACCTGGTAAGAATCTGTCACTTACATATTCTGGAGATGCAAAGTGGAGCATTCAAAACCAAGACCTGAATTCATCAGTCCCAAAATGGAGTAGCTTCATTTGCAGAGTTTCTGTTGCAGAGTAACTTGACATTAAAAAGTCAAACAGGAGTAATTCGATCCAAGCTGTAACATACATTCAGTGCCTTCGAGAGAGAGAAATTCCAGCTGAGCAGACATGGTACAGTTAACTAGGGATGCATTGCAGTGAGTGGTCTGATTTACTTGATCTACTGATTTACTTGCAAGGCTCGCAGAGTACTTGAGCTCCATTCGTTGGACAGGGCATTACTGACTTGTGCAGTTTTTGGAGTTTATTCTGCAATTACTTGTGCACTTCAGTCTTCTCTACCTGCTAAGCTGAGTTGTGTTACATCAGGACACCTGATTTCCCAGGAACGCTACCTTACATAGTTCTGCTTTTGTTATAACGATAGATGTGCTTGTGCACCATGGTGTTGGTCATGCACTCAGATATGATGTGTGTCTCTCTGTGCCCATGAAACATGCTGTGTGTTGGTTATGCACACAATTGCTGCTTATCGTGACAGATTGGGCCATCTGCCATACGTGTGATCACAACTTTTTTTTTCCTTCAAATGAAAAATCCTATTTCAGGTGTAGGATTGGGTCCAGGCCCACCAGTTAACATGCTGTCAGTGAGCAGTACTTCTGGGTGCAGGTAGGCCTAGAGAGCCTGTTCACAGCAATCCCTTCCTTCCCAATGTGTTGGCAGGATGAGGTAACACAAGCCATTTTCGTTTTCTTCATGGCAGGCTGTTCCTTCAGATTCAAACCATAGCATTAGCCTGAGCTAGGAGGTGGAATGACCCTTTGACAAGCACAAGGACCAGTAAATTGGTAAAGCTGTCCTTATACCGGTGTTCATAAAATGATACACACCGTGGGCTCTTGAAAGCAAATGTATAAATCAAATTTGTATCAGTGAATCAGCTGAAAGATCACTTGTGTTGCTCCTTTTTTAGGTGACTCTGGTTCACTGACATCCTGAAAGTAACTGAGGTTTGGCTAAGCTGCTCCTGAAAGCTGTTTAAAACAAAGTAATCTGTCTCATAAATTGACCAACGCCACTAATATAATAAAAATGATCTTTAAAGCAACTCTTCTTCGGGAAGACTGGCATGCTTTAGTTTCACTTGAGCAACCTTTGCTGTGTATAAAACCCGTCTGTTGACAGGTACAAGCTGTGCCAGTGTGAATTGATGCAGCACCACACAGCAAAGTTCTGCTCATTTTTAATCGCTCATGTGTGCCTTTAGCACATATCTAGTTCAAATATCAGTGTAGACAAGGCTGTTGCATAAAGAGCAGCAAAAAGATGATGCTACTAGCTTCTGTGGTCTTTGCTGCTCTACTGAGCATTTCTGGGAGGCTGGTTGCCCTCTCCCCAAAGTAGTCTTTATTTAAAAATCACAGAAATACAGTGTGCTAAATGTTTCCCCTAACAGGAAGATTGCACGTGCACGTTACTGATAGACTTGTTTACAGGCTGTGGGTCTTGGAAGGGTTTCCTAATGCCGACTCGCTTTGTTACGCTGAGATAGGTGTTAGTGCCCAGGGAATGTGGCCTGATTTCCAGAGATGGGCAGCTGATGCTCCAAATGGGAGGAACGTTGGCGATGGTGGAAGAAGAGGAAAGTGCATGTGGGCCCTAGTTCACCTGTCTTGGATGTGCAGCTTTGTCAAACTTGTCAAAAGTGTACTTGCCATATGTTTTCAGCAGAGAGGAAGTTGGAGAAAAGTTCTTGTTGGAGAAAGTTCTGGAGAAGAAGGCAACATTTGCTGTTTGCAGAACAAGTCAAAAAGGTTCCTCCCAGTAAGGCTCATACGTGCTGCGTGTTTTGGCTTTTCAGAACTCCCTGCTGAGGCTGTCACTGCAGAGAACAGGGTCTAGAGCTCTCCAGCAGAAACACCCTGAATTACATGTTCCTATTAGCTCCTTTTCAGCAGAGGAATGAACTGACCTGCAGTGGAGCATGAGTATAATATAAGCAAGTCTTTTCTTTTAAATGACTCAGAAAACAGTTTGGGGCCACAGAATTCGTAATAATGAAATAACAATAAAGACTTTGGCTTATTAAAACAACTAAAAGAAGTTCACTTTTTCCCTTACATCTGGAGGAAAACTCATTTTACAAGTATGTTTAAGTCAAACTTTCAAAAATAGTGGTAAAGCTTTAAACCTGACAAAATGTAAAAGCTAAAATGAAGTTCCCTGCATCTGTTATGGGAAATGGCAGCTTGGGCTATGACTAGTTAGAAAGAGGGTTCCAGGCGTGTGTTCCTTTTGCTTTGTACACACCCTGCAACCATAGTTCAAAAGCATCAAGTGCGAGATAAGTGAACGTGCTTCCACACCTTTAACAAAAAATACCAGCAAAGTAATACCAGAGTACAATAAAACATTTGTGTCGTACTGTAAAGCTATTTCCCTCTCACCCCTGTTCTATTTGGCATGTTACTGGGCAACATTATAAACCTTAGTAAATCTTTGTTGTGCAGGTATTTCAGAGTACTTGGAGCAGAAAATACCTGCACAGAACACCAACAGAAGGGTTATTGGTGGTACTTCTTGAAAGCTCATTAGATTTTTATTTATTTATTACTTTATAAGGTTTACAAACTAAATGCTGTTTTTCTGTTATTTATTGAAGCAGATTAAATGTAATTATTTCATGGTAGGTTAAAGACCTGAAATAGTCCAATTTTTTTTTTCATGCTTATATTTCTAAATGCATCAGATCCAGTTTTTTTTTCCATATCTTTTATGCTACTGCTGACTTCCAAAACGCCCTGGGTTTTCTGTGCCTCTCTTGGTGCTCTCCCCTGTACCACACAGCAGCACACGGAGCCTGGTAAGGGAGAGAAGAGAACAGAGGGCAGGGAAGTGAATCTCCTGCCTTCCATCTGCACCATACGACACAGGGATGCCCAGAAAAGTTGTGGGCCCAGCCCCGCTCTGCAGAAAAGAAGGTTAAAAGGAAAGGAGGGGGATATTGCAGTGCCCTGTGACATGCAGGGGGACAGTAAATTCTTCTATAGGAGGGAGAGAGCAGAGCTTGTTGAGGGGAGGGATGGAGATGAAGAGCACGGGGGCTTGGGTGATGCAGAAAAAATTGAAATGTTCCTGCTGGCTTGCTGTGATCTCCCATCCGGGAAGGAGCTGGGGGCACGGAGGGGTTGGTAGGGTCTCTTTCTTCCCCTTGTAGACTTCGTAAGCTGCCTACTGGATCCGCAGCTTAATCGGCTCTGTATTATGTAGCTTCTGCTGATCTTTTATCTGCAGTAGCTTTTTTTTCTGGCGGAACAGTTGCCATGCAGTCTGCAATTTACATGAATGCTAAACAGAATGACACAAAAATGAAGTGGTGTTGCTGTAACAAAACCTATTAATAGCTTCGCGGAGAGGCAGTGACGCATCTCAGATATAACACTTGGAATTAAAGCTGGGGAGAAGATTTCTCTTTGCAGACCAAGTTTTCCCAAAATGAGCAGTGAGTTTAAGTGCTCAGCTAGAGATGCTTCCAACGGGCTGTGATTTTGCAGATAAACTTTCTCAAAATCGGCCTTGCTTGGCACATCTCTCACTCGTAGCCCCCTGGGCTCATCTGCTCCCCCTGCCCCAGCAGGGCCACCCCGAGCAGGGGGCCCAGGCCCGTGTCCAGGCAGCTTTGGGAGACCTCCAAGGAGGAGACTCCACAGCCTCTGTGGGCAACCTGGGCCAGGGCTCCAGCACCCACACAGCACAGAAGTGCCTCCTGGTGCTCAGAGGGAGCCTCCTGTGCTCTGGTTTGTGCCCACTGCCTCTTGTGCCCATCTCAGCCTGGACTTACCAAATCCAAAGACAACGTCTCTAATCACAATTACAAACCTTGGCCAAACAGCGATGTTCAAAGCAGTGCTGAGCACTCTCAAAGCATAGCCTCTCTTTCTTTGATAAATACTTATTTGACAACCGTCATTTGAAAACAAGAACGCTTCTGGTGATTTTCTTAAATGAAGTTGCGGCTGTGAGGGGCAGTTGTGGATGTCCCACTGCCCTTTGCCTGCATGGACACGGCCTGCCTCACCTGGTGCCTGCCTTTCAGGGGTGATGGTGACATGGGGTGTGCTGTACCAGCACTGCGCTGCCAGAGGTGCTTCTGTCACCTTACTTCAGCCACCCGCCACCCCTCTGACCTGCAACTCGGCCTTCCTCTGAGAGAAAGGGAGCTGAGGATCTTCACGTGAGGTTTTGCAAATTGCACCATCTTAAAATGCCCGTCGCAGCCCAAAACAGGTGATGCGCTTATCTTTCAAGTGTTAATCTGCTGCAGGAGCGATGCCCCTAAGTTGAGTTTATTAAGACCAATTTGTCATTGATACCGTGCTGTGCGAGGCCTTGCAGGTGCTTGATGATAAAAGTCACAGGACTGTCAGACGGTTAGTTCAGTCCAGCACTTAGTCACAGTGTGCAGAGCTAGCTCATAGTCTCTTGCTGGGCACCTCAGTAAAGCCATCAAGTCTGTACTTCCTCTGTTGCAAACGTACAATTATCCCCTAAACCCCTGAATGGAACATACACATATTCCAAATGGATGCTTAGCATTACTGAAATGGTGCTTCCTGACACTTCCCCATCACATCAGCCTGGTGGCGTGGGTAGGCCGTGTCCCCAGCTTCCCTTTTGCATGGCGATAAGCAAAGCATGTTCTGTTCTGTTCTGTTTTGCTCTGCTTGTCCAAAGCACGTCCTTCACTTCCCTTCTTTCTGCCGCTCAGGCGTGTAGGGAGCCCAGGGCTGGGAGGGACCAGATGCACTCAGCAGGGTCTCACTGTCACTCTGGCCTCCAGCACTGGGTTGGTGCTGGTTTGTGGGGACTGCTGTGTGCACATGCTAGCACAGCTAACCAGGTGCTGGGATATAGGCCTGTCTCTTTATTTTGTACATCCAGCACTCCTCTGAGCTAACAGGCTATTTGTGCCCTATCTGTTTCTAATCGATGTAGACTGCTCCTTTCTGGCCTTCTCACACACCTCAATTTGGGTGGAGAGAACAAGCCTGGAGAACCAAAAGGTGCTGCCATGACTTTGTGGCTGGGCACTGACACTTGCCGGGGTCAGGGGTTAGAGCTTTGTACATGTAGATTTCAGATGACCAAGGTTGAGAGAGCTGCTTTTCCAGCTCTGCTTTTCCAGCTCTGCTGGCTGAACCCCACCGATATCATGTAACATTTCTGCGTTATTCGAAAGGCTGTATCCTGAAGTGTTGGTAAAGATGACTTGTAAAGCTGCTTTCTCTCTTATGAGCTATGCCCAAACACAGCATTGTGGTACAGTTGCTTCAGAAATGGGAACCGAGCATGTTACTGATGAAGTTCAAGAGGTTTTGCCTTTTAGCTTTGTTACAGATACAAAGTTTATTGTGATATCCCCATTACATACATGGATAAAGAACAGCAACCCAGGCATAGGACAGAGCAAAAGTTGTGTTGCTATTTTTGACCCGGGTTTCAGAGCTGCAGTGCAAGATGCTGGATTCACGTGAGATTTTCAGTTTATTTTAAACATACCTATTTTCCTTTCTGAGGCACTAATATTTTCCAAGCAGTGTTCTTTGAGCTATTGCAGAACATTGCAGTGCTGTTTACCAGTGGACTCAATGAAGCTTTTTTGGTTGTTACTGGTGGTGAGCCTTCGCTGCATAGGAACGGGGCATTCCCAGCAAAGGCTTGCTCAAGGTGTATCAACAGACTTACCAGTGGAGATGGAAACAGATGTGCTCTTAGTCCTCGTGTCTTTTACAGTAGGATTTGCCTGTTTTTCTAGGCTTGTGTTGTCGTTTTACTTCTTTTTTTTTTTAAAGCTACCTCACTGGTATTAGTTTTATTTCACACTTGTCAAAGATGAGGTATTTGGTTCACTTCAGACAGCACAACGTAATTGGTCTCATCTGTCAAGTGTTCTCAGTCAGATAAGGTATGGATATTTATTCTGAAGGAGAACACAAAAAATATGGTCTGTACTCAGGTTTTCATTATTTCCTACAGGACACAGATACATCAGTCAAGCTGCAGCTAAAATTGATGTGGATTTTGATTATGATGGACCTCTAATGAAGACAGAAGTTCCTGGACCACGATCTAGAGTAAGTTCTCAAAGTATAATGGCTTGTATATTTTTTCTTTAGCTGTGTTTAACTTCCTAGAGAACAAATTTAATTCCAAACTTTAAATCCAATATGAATAAATATCATTTTACAACACTCTATGCCCACTTTTATCAAGATGCTGAGAGTGAAAAGCTAGGAAGGGGGGAAGCCTGTCTTGCTCCTCTCTCAAAGAGACATCTAAATTTCACCTGAATTTCAACTGCCAACTTCCTATTCGAAGTTACTGAGAACAAAAGAGCATCAAGTTGCTGAAACTTCTCATCTGCCTGGTGCAGAGACGTGGCTACTTGTCCTCCTGCTGAAAAAGAGCAACCTGGTTGACTTTATGATGTAAAATAATGCTTTGGTTTTGAAATGAATCAAAAGTTTCAGTTTGGTGGACAATTTTACTCTGACAGAGTCAGTATTTATACGGAAGCTGTTCAGTTAACACAGGAAAGCTAACAAGCTTTAGAGCTAAAGCACTTAAAATGCTTTCAGTGTCAAAATAATTGCTCTTCAGTAATTTCCATATTGCCTCCTTTGCAAGCTCTCTGCAAAACACAGGAATATGGATGGAACTCAAATACAATTGGCATAGCTAGTCTTGATGTTAAGAAACTGATTTTATAATTTTTTAAAGCCGTATTTCTAGAACCAGTGTGCCAGCATCACGTCTGCATATGTTTTGTACATATGCCATTTGTCTCTTTTCTTCTCAGTTTGGTTGATCAGTATAGGACAGGCAGCTTTTCCTTTCTGAAGATTTATAATTGAACAGTGTGTGCAGCTCATGCGGCTCAACATGCCACTGTAACAATTTAAGTGTCATGTGTGCAAGATATGCTATGAAAATTCACGTGGCAAGTGCAGTTGCCTGGGAAGCATCTAAGATGGCAAGTTTTGCACACAATTTTTGTGGTCATGTAAAAGAAACATGTTTTTCTTCAGTGTTTGGTAATTACATACCTGGGGCTGATTTTTTATTTTTATATTTTATCTGCAGGAATTAATGAAACAGCTGAATGGAATTCAGGTAATTTGTCAAATTTTCTGAGTTTGGGCAGGTATCCATCCGGTGATTTCAGAACTTGCTTTAAAATCCTGTTTTGTATGTTTAATTCAATTCAAAAAAATAAGGTGGAGGACTGAGATTGGGTTTGAATGCTTAGACATGGTATATGTGTGCATTTGAATAAAATCTAGTCTATTTTGAATACAGCAGAATGGTTTTGCTAGAATCAGTGATTTCTCTGTAATTACTTAAACAGTTTATGTGCTTTTTGAGTTGTTATGTAGTAGCTAGTGAGAACACAAGTATATTTGGTCTTAAAAGTATGCCAACCTAAGTGCATATTGCCTTCCCAAGACAAGCAGTTCCTCAAAGTGCGTGCTTGCCCTTAACTTCCTTCACAAACTACTGAAAATGAGATTTCATAACAAAAAAAGGCTGACAGCCTGTATTTTTATATAACTGCAAGCATCATGTGGAGGTTCACTGGATAAAGAAGACTAAGTTATATTCTCAGATCTGAAACTACCTGGTTATTGAGGATTGGCAGAATTACTTTGTTCACTCCGAGTTGTTCAGTCATTATATATTATTTAGCTGATAGATGTTAGAAATGTGCATTTTTCTGCCTCCTTTTTTTCATTAGAACAGATGATTCTTAACAGTCTCTATAAAAATAGCTGTACAGTTAATTCTATGGAATGGATATAATGTGTCTTTACATTTTATCACTAGACATTTTTATCGAATTTTGCTGTTGCTTCCTCCACACTGCTGCTACTTAAAGCTTTCATTGTTTGTTTTTTCTTTAAGAATGCAGAAGCTGTACACTTTTTTTGCAATTATGAAGAGAGCCGAGGGAACTACCTAGTAGATGTAGATGGCAATCGCATGCTGGATCTCTACTCTCAGATTTCATCCATCCCAATAGGTAGGAAACAGCTATACCAATGCTTTGCTTTGTCCTCAAGCCATTGTTTTCTTCTCTCAGCCACTACCAAAGAACTGGGTTGATGAACAACAAAACACAAAGCTGACGTAATTTATGTCTTGTTGTAATCAGTACAACACTGCTATGTAATATGCAGTGGTGCTTTTTAGTAGCTGGGGAGATGGGGTTAAAATTCACTTGGAGCACAGAGTGGTATCTGGAAGAAGCTCTAATACTAATTTTAATTTATATATGCAATTCCACAATGTAGGCTGTCTGTGCTTGCATTTGTATACCTTGTGATTCTATAATAGTTTGTTATTTTTTTTAAACATTAATATAGCAAACATAACTTAATGATTTTAACATGAAAACATGTTTTGCACTTTAGTTAACATACTTGTCTCAAAACAACTGAAAAAAAGAAGCTGGCTATGTGGAATCCAATAAGGTGAAACAAGGCCAAACACTGAACCTGTGCTGCAGAGTTCAAGCAAAGGTGGGGTGGCAGGCTAATTGGGCTCAAGGACCAAACAAGAGACTTAGCAAGTACTTGGGAAAGTTGCTTGATGTTTGTGGAGCATTTCAAGAAGAAAAAACCATGGGCAGAGATGTAGGTCCCAGCTGCAAGGAATACAGGTGTTGGTAGGTGTTTAGTTTGTTTGTTGCTGTTCCATGGTTCCTCTCAGTTGCTTAACAATGTATTTCTGCAGAAGCAAAAAGAACAGAACTGTTTTAGTTTATAAAGTAGATGTTATGCTATACATAGAAACAATGATGACTCAAAAGCATCCCTGCGGACTTCCCTTTTGGGAAAGAGAATTTAGTGATGTTTAGGTCATTTTTGGTATCTAAGACCTTGAGATTGCAATAGGTTTTCAACTATCCCAATCTTCTCTGCAGACAGTTAATATGTTTGCTCTCTTGTAGCACCCTAAGAAATGTGCAATAATTTCAGAACTCTTTAATGTTTGTAGCTAATTTTCATCAATACAGTTTGTAGATATTTTTCCCCTTTAGAGAATACACTGAGAAAATTTTGTCAGCGCTAATGTAGAAACAGGATTGAGACCAAGAAGCACGATGCTTGTATGCCAGTCCTCATCTAACTGGCATTGGATTTTAGGGATCTAGGAAAGGAAGTGTGTTTAGTTTTGAAGACCTCCCATTCTTCAAACAAGAAAAGTTGTTTTGGAAAAATTCATCTGTAATCAGCTAGTCAAAGGCAAATCAGTGAGCACACCAAAAGAATGAAATGAAGGTTGTATGGACAATGCACCGAGATTTTCTGATGTATTAGTTCATGATGGTACAAGCATGCCTCTTTTAATACAGTTTTTGTGTATAAAATATTTAAGCACTAGTATGATTTTAAGTGAACTTTATTACTAATGTGTGACGGTATCTGTTGGTTTGCGACTATCAGGGTGTCCACTGGGCTGTTCCCCAAAAGGAGCTGACTTCTTATAAGCAGTGTCTAGAGCCAGTAGCTTTAGAACCCCTTTCTCCCTCCAGGCCAGGTCTTTCAGTTGTCCAATTTTTACTTATTTAGTAAAGCTCACAGAGTATTGGGAGCACTGGTATTAGCTAAGAGAGAAGACAAATTTGAAAAATAAAAATAAAAATGTGCTGGGTACACATAAAAGCTCTCAGTCTCCTTACTTTTATAATGAAAAATAGTTGAGATCTGTAGTCCTTACACATGGACGAATATCTTCTTAAGAGGTTAGAAATTGGGTCAGCAATGCTCATCTTCTTGCATCCACGAGAGGAAAGAAATATTTTCCTAATGGGCAAAACTTGTTAAAAATACGTTCAGCTATTTGTTATTCAGCTATTTATTAATAGCTGAACAACTCAGTGTTTAAGCATCCTAAATGCCATGTAGCTTTTTCTGACAGTTTTAGCATAATGGTAAGTTAAAGCAGCTGATGGCTAATGCTTTTCTGTTTCTTTATTTTTTTTTTTATTTTTTCTCCTCTTATCTAAACTATAGTTAGCAACAATTGTTTGTTAATAGGATCTGTTTTATGACCACAGTCATCATTGTAATATGTAATATTAATAATCTGCAGTAATGCCTGATTTGGTTAAGATTATCTTTAAATAAATTATTTTTAACATCTGTAGCATTATTAGATTTGCTCTTAATATAATCTGTGACCAGAACTGAACTGCGATCTATTAACTCTCTTGAGATAGGTATACTTGTCCTGTGATGTGACAGCTGAGGCTTCTGCAGTTTTCTCTGGTTGGTTGAAATTTATGACATGGACATGACAGACTCCAGTACATATAGCTGATCTTCAATTAAGCCATCTAGTTCCTCCTCCTTGAAGACAAGCTTTTTTTTTTTTTTTTTTTTTTTCCAGGTGACACGTTCCTCAGTCACCTAAGAGCTATAGTACAATGCTTTATATGGCTTCTCAGGTAGTGGGTCTGTGATGTGCAGCAACAAGTAAATGGAAGCATAATACTTACAGGCTGACCTAAATCTGACTGAACACACAGAATTATTTTTTTTAAGTTGAATGGAATGAGAGGCTATGTGAAGCTGCAGAGGCAGCTTGGTGACAGAGGTTCTAGACTAGGACACCAAAAGAAAATCATGTTGGGAATTCTGGGTGAGCTGACGTTCTCAGATCAAGGTGCTTGCTCGTTGCCTGTGCTTATCTCTACAAGTAAATCCAATAAAATCTTTTATGAATCTGTCAGAACTCCAGAAGATTTAATAATGATTTGGTACACTAGAATATACTTATCAGTAGAGGGTGAAAGGTAATACATGACTGTGTAGAGAGATAAAAAGTATATATAAAAAAAAAAAAACCTCTAGGCAAAGGTGTTCTGGACTGTTTCATGCTGAAAGAGCAAACAAAAGTTGTTTTGTTGTTGTTGTTGTTGTGTTTTTCTACCTCTTGTTTTTTTGGGAAATCGTAACACAACATATTCCTTTTAATCTGTATCTCATCTGTGTATGAGTTAGAAACCCCATGGAGCCAAATGCAAGGTATGTTTACTAGCAAACTGCCTGGAAGAGCAAATGAAAT
Source organism: Netta rufina (assembly GCF_964035555.1). NCBI lineage: Eukaryota > Metazoa > Chordata > Aves > Anseriformes > Anatidae > Netta > Netta rufina. The sequence continues at coordinate 4,812,769 of NC_140138.1, forward strand.
AATTTTTTTTTTTTATTGTTGGCAAGGTCTGTTGTTTGGGGAGATTCAGAGAGGTGTGGTTTGGTATTCAGAGAGGTGTGGTTTGGTTTGCTGGCAGCAGCCTGGTGTTCAGTTCAAATGGTTTCTTAGGGCTTCCTCCATCTCATTAATTTAGCAGGCTGCATTTTTTTTCCTGTTGCAGGCAGGGACACTCATGAGCCTGAGGATATGTTCTTTCCTGCCACATTGATTGAGAGACACAGCAACACTGATGAAGTGGGTGCCCTTCTCTCACAGCCAGCTCTGTCACTTCTTATAGGAAAGTAGTTAGGACTGGAGTCATAAAGCTACAAGCCACTGCTGTCTTAGCCCAAGAGCTTTTTGACTTTGTGTACAATAGTTACACAATAGTTAACGGAATAGTTACTTAACCAATTAGTTCTTTCTGGTGTTAGTTTTATGAATATAAGCCCACATACCAATTCAGCATCCTCCTACACACTGACCTACTCTTTCAGATACTCAGGGTTCAAGGATTCTCTCTTATTTTACCATGGCCTATACAATGATGCTCCAGTGGAACAGGGAATGTTAGGAGGAGGAAGACTGAGCCACTTGGCATGAGATAAGAGAAGGGAAGCAAAAGCATCTTGTGTGGATGGAAATAGACAGTTATGGGTAGTAGCAGCCTCGAATTTGTGTTGCATAAGAGGAAATACCAAGGTATCTCCTGTGATTTTGTGATTCTGTGAATACCAAGGTATCTCCTTCAAAATCTCGTGTTCTTCATTCAAACGCACCACCACCAGCAGAATCTCACATTTTTACAAGCAGTTTTAGAATTAATGGTTAAGCTATCTAGGCAATGGTAGTTATTTATAACAAACTTAAGTTTAATTTGGAGATTTCTGAAACATGAATACATACTCTCAAAGGTGCTCTCAGCTGTAGCCACAGTGACAGCTCTCAATGACACAGCTCTCAGCTGGATCACTCCCTCTAGCTTAAGCATAATTCTTCCCGTGACAGCAGGTGCAATGTGGATTTAGTTGTCTGTGTCCAAATAACCACTTATATTATCTTCCTACTAATTTTAACAGTTGGTTGTTTTATTGTTGTTGTTGTTTTCAGTATGACGTGCAATTAAAAACATACTGGATATTTCTTTATTTTGAACTAAAACATGTGAAGGGAATGTGTAAAATTTATTTGTTAACATAGTAGCCATATACTCTGCTGCTCAGACAGGATGATAAGGGCTGTTGTCATTCAACTAGAATGCGGAATTCAGGAATGTGATATGCTTTTGTAATAAAATTAGAGCTGACTTCTTGAGCAGTAGGGAAGATGAGGTTTCAAACTGTTTCTACAAGGGAATGTAAAAGATGATGCTAGTCAGTGGCCTTGGCATTTCATAAATTAAAAATCAGTCCTATAATAAATTTTTCTGGGTTCCATTGCTGTTTTTTGTTTGTTTTTGCATCAGGTACGTTGGTTTACCTTTAAGTAAGCAAGTTTTCCCACAGAGCATAAATTAAGCACTTTTGTCATGTTAAATCTGAAGTGCTAACAGATAAAAACTCCTCGTATCATATTTAAGATTTTTCATGTAATAACTCACTTGATATTTTAGAAGACAGCTCTAACTGCTACCATAAAAAACAGCGCATTTTTATTTTCAATCAATTAAAAAAGCTGTTGCTTCTACCTAGGTACAGTAGATGGTTTTCATTCATTTGTGCTCTTTTACTGTCACTATTTTTTTTTTATTTTTTTTTTCAAAATACATAGTGATAATTTCAACATTTTGAAATGCAGGGTAAAGTACTGCAAATATAAAAATATTAGAAAGTTGTGGATTTTTGTTTCTTCCTCCATATAAATACATTGACAGATATATTTTCTTTGGAAATGTATACTGACAACAGCCAGTGCAGGATGAATAAAGACAAATGAGTGAAAGTAATCAGAAGTTAAAAGAAAAAAAATATATGTTGATGGTTGATGTTTGTTATTTCAAAATTGCAAGCACCACAAAGGGTCTGATCCTCTCTTACACTGGTCTCAGTCTGCTGTAATCCATCCCTTCAGTGGACTTGCTTTACATTTGGCCACATGCTGAAGAAAATAGAGCAAGTATTGATTGTTGATGGTGAGGTACTCATGTACTAGGAACTAGAGAATTTGTGTCACATAAGAAAGGAAGAAAGATTTTTTTTAAAAAAAGGAGAAGCCAAAGGAGAAGGGCACCAAGGAAGTATCAAATGACAGTTCAAGGGGGTTTCACATTGGCAGAGATGCGGTTAGGAAGTTGCAGCAGTTTTGAACTCGGTGTCTCACCTGGCCATTGGCTGTAGCTGAGAGATGAGAATTGATCCCTCCAAGGTCCTGATGTGCTGAAAACTAAAGACTTTGTGTAGGGAAGACAAGTGCTATTAAATGGAGGGTCCTTTCTTTCCTCTGGAAAGAAAATGCAGACGTTTTCTGTGTCAGCTGGGAGAGTTACCCACAGTCTGAACGGCAGCGTTAGCACTGCTTGACACCGGGCCTGGGCTACACTCAGCTCAGCGGTCGGTGACCGACAGAGCCTGCACGAGCACCCTAAATTCATTCTCACTGAGGTCATAAGAGTTGGATCCTAACATTTTAATACGTTCTCATGAGGAACTCACATTATGGGAAATGATGTAGAGCTTTAGGTGTTTACAGCTGAAAAAGATACTTCAACATAAACTGTAATGAAAGCCGGGACTGAAATACAAGTTTCTGGGTTGCCTGTGTGTGGCTGTCCACATACCTCTCCTTGTGGTCAGATTGTTCATGGTCGTGCATAGACATCTGCAGTGTGCAGGAGAGGAATATGCATCTCCATGGGTGCAAATGGATGTGAGTGTATATGTATGTGTGTTTGTAAGCCCAGATAACATAAGGACCAGTACGGGCACGTCTCAGAACAAGTCTGACAGCATCTTGCATAGAGGGGCCGTTCAGATAGCATTACAGAGGATGGCAACGATGAATGTCCCGGAGTGCTGTCAGACCATAGGCAAAATTCTGCTCGAGTCCGGTGCTTGTCCCTGCTGGCTCTGCCTGACATGTGCTCACTGCACGCATCGGTGATGAAATCCATCCCTGAGCACAGCACCGCTGCGCGGCCACCTCACTCTGCTGAGGGACAAAGAGCCCTGGCAGATATTTTGGTACTAACTTCATGTCTGGATATGTTATAATGCATTGAAATTAGAATTATTAAATGAACTTTCTTTGGGAAGTTAGGTAATATTTAAAAGAGGGGAAAAAAAGTTTTACAATGAAGAAAAATCCAACCAGTAAAAAAAAAAACACAGTGAAGGGGAAGGAAAAAAAGCTGCTGTTGTACCTAGGGTTGATCAGTCTGATATTCAAGAAGGGTAAAAAATGGTTTGAGACTGGAAATGTAGTTAGTACTGACTACTGTAAACAGACACAGCTGCATAGGGAGCTCCCCTCTTGTGGCGGCTGTCAGAAGCTGTTTCTGAAATGCGTGCTGGGTGGGCAGAGCTCAGTGAAGGAGATCAGGGGGATGTGAGCAGGCATGGTAAGCAGCCTGCTTCAAGCGGGAGCACAGGCATGGCTCTGTACCACAGCCAGCAGAAACTACAGCTTGTAGAGGCTGTACTGGCCAGAAGTGGCTTCTCCTCAGCTGAGGAAGAGGAGAGGTTTGGTGTTGTGCTGTACACAGGAGTCCAAGAAATAAGAGCAAGCTAACTTAGTAATGCCAGACCTGCAATATTTGGTGGAAACTGATGTTTCAGTTGTCCAACAATCTACATCATGTTCATTTCTTTTTTGTTCAGTTTTTAAATGTAAATACAAAATTTCATTGTGTTATTGCCTGACACTAAATTTGTTCTGAAGTTGTAGATAATACATTTTGATAAATACGAGGTTTGTCCTTCTTCAAAAGAAGTTGTATTATTGATAGCTAAAACACACACAAGTCAAACAGAAATTGAATTAAGAACTGAATGAGGTTATTCTCTAGGTTACTCTCTACATTAGTTTATACAAACCAGATACAACTGTTTTCTCTTTTTTCTGTTTAATTAGGTTACAGCCATCCCTCTCTGATAAAGCTTCTACAGCAGCCACAGAACTTGGTAAGTGAATCAAGACATTAAGTACCTGAAGGCGTCCCCTCCCTCCTTGTGGCAGTCTTCAATTTTTCTTAAGTTGATAATCAACGCTTAATGACTCAATTTAAAGAACGGTAGGAACTGTTTTTGTTATTTGTCACTAGACGAAAAGAGATTGGTAGTGTTTAAGATGTCAAAAAGTATGTGAAGCTTTATAAGAAGTAAACATTTGGGTGATGCAAGCACTTGATACGTTTGCAGACAGCTTTAAGTCATACTTTGAGCGTAGTGTTTCCAATTAATTAACAATGCTCTTGACTGAAGGTTTTTGATGCTGAAAGCAAGCACAGGTCCTTGAGAGAGAATACAGTATTCTGAATATGAAAATGGCACTTTAAATCTGGAATGCTCCGTTTCTTTATTTCTTTTTGTTGCTGTTTTCTTTTGGTATTGTTTTGTTTTCATTTGGGGAGGAGCAGGGGAGGTGGTGGCTAGTTCACATCTCCGAAGTACTAAATTGACTAAACCACTGACGTGTCCGTGACAAGTTAAAATAGTTGGACTACAGCAACAGGATGATTTCAGAGCTGAGGAAGTGCTTCTAAAATAAAGTATCTTCATGTTTTACAAAAGCTATACTGACAGTGTTTGGTAATAATCTAGATTGAATTACAGAAGTAGTTGAAATAAAGTTACGTTCTAATTCAGGCCTTATTTTTTCACTTCTTGGACAGAAGTTCCATAGTCACCTTGTGCTTTTTTTTTTATTATAACTTTTTTACACAATAACTTATGTATAAGGTACCTAGATATTTGTGCACAGAGATGAGATTTAACTGAAAACCTGGAATGTAGCCATGCAAAACTGAGCTGCACTGGCTTTTGGCTAAAATTCAATACATCCTTGGTAGTTGTGCTGTCTTTCAGGGAGTTAGCCACGGGTCCTGCAAACCAGGAATGGGTGTCCATGCTACCTGCAAGGCATTGCTCAAGTCACATTGTTCATTGGTCACTTTCCTCTCATTTCCCTTCCTAAAGAGCCTGCTGGCTCACCCCAGAAGGGTGCAAAGCTTGAGCCAACACATGACGGAAGTGCAGACACTTGAGTTCCCTGAGCTGATTTGCTTAACAGAGAGTTCTCAGGTCTTCAGGATGAGAAAAAACTCTGCCTTTCCCAGAACCAAAATACTTCTTTTAAAGAATAAAAGATAAAAAAATCCACCACTGAGGCAGGAAATCCCAGAGTTATCAAAGGCAGATCTGGATATCATGGAAGCACTAATATTTCTAAATGCTTAATGTTAACTCATAAAAATGATTACTGATGAGATAACAATGCCTTCATTATAATGCAACAGTAGGCAAAGTCAGATTTAAAACACAATTAAAAAAAAAAAAAAAAGTTGTTAATTTGTCTGCTGGAAAAGGGAAATTAATAGGCTGGCAGCTAGAAGCCTGCATTAAAACAGCTACCTCCAAAGTCCAAAATGCACAGTGCAACCAAAACCCATCTCACCTGCATAAAAGCATCAAAAACATTAGTACCCGCCATTCCAATTTCTGAAACCCGCATTAATGCAGAGGAGAAGGTGGTGCTAAAACTGTGGCACGCTTATGATTTCCTGCAGCCTTTAGTCCAGATAAAGCACCAGCTTTGCTGTGAAAATACTTTTTTTTTTTTTTCTTTTTTTTCTCCAGCAATACACACTGATGTAGGGCTCTTGTTTATTGTTAGCAATGGAATTGGTGTTTTCTTGAAGAGATTTGGTGGGAGGGGGTGTTTATTTGTAATGCTTCATGTACCCTCTTTATAGCCAGCTATAAAGAACAGAATATTTATCTATTCATTTGAGACCATAGCAGCTTGATGTCAATGTTCTGTTTTTCTCAGTACTGAGCATCTCATAAACAACAAAGGAAAAATACACTCTTCTGCTTAACAGCAAATGTTGTCAATTGACTGTGACAACCCTTAATCAAATTCATGACAGATTTATGTTCTCATATTTCTAACTTTATATGAAAATTTCCTTCTAAACTGAAGTAAAAAGTAAGAATTCTCATATGTATTAAAAACTTGGTGGATATCTGCCAGTAACGTCATGATTTTTTTTTAAGCTTGAGTCTGTTGAAACAAATACTGTTTTGGAAGTAACACACTTGTATGAGTTACCAAGTCCTAGCTCACTCTTTATTGTAGCTTGTGTGATTTTTGGTTATGCCTAAGAGTTCTGATGACGTGTTCATACGTGTACAGTATGACCTCTGACAGATCTTACTGTGCTCTGAGTGAGTACCTCTAGTAAGGAAAAAGATGGAAGGATGATGAAATATGTAAAAGTTTGGGTTGAGGTCTGTCCCCTCTGGAGACCCATAAAGACTTAAGTCATCAAAGCTCAGCCTGTAATTTCAATGTTGACTTGCTAAAAATAAAAAATAGAGGGCAAATAATGCTTTGCAGTAGTCAAACTTATTGAGCTTGTCCTTTTGTGAGCAAATGTAGTTTCAAATAAAAAGTAGCACATTGTGAAGCAAATTAGATTACCTACAAAGCAATGATAAAGCAATTTTAATCCATGACACCTCATTTAAATTAAATGCTTATGCACAGCAAATTCATCTCCATTAGTGTACCGAGGAGAGACCAAGGGGAACTTTTCCAGAGCTTCCTGAAAACCACTTCTGTGGGCAGCAGGCTCAGCCTTCCACCAACTGCTGTTCACTAACACCAAAATTATCTTTCTCTAAAGTGTGAATCCTGACGTGACCAGTTCATATAATCAGTGGGACAGTTCAAGTCGGAAGGGACTTAGGAGGTCTCTGGCCCAACCTCCTGCTCAGAGAGTGTCAGCTGGGAGATGGACCGGGTTGCTCAGGGCTTTACCCAGGAGCCTGAAAACTTCCGAGGGAGACAGCACAGTCTCTTTGGGCAACCTGCACTGTCTTCTTCCTGACAAAGTTTTTCATTACACCCAATCAATACCTCTCATGGTTTGACTTACGCCCATTGCCTCTCATCTTCCCAATGAAGGGCTTCTAGTCGGGCTACATCTTCTCCATAACCTTCAAATAGGTATTGGAAGTCTGTGTTCCTGTAGTCACTTCTGTGATTACCAAGGCCCTCGCAGCGGCACAGATTCGGTTTTGCTGACTGATTAGTTTGGAGAAAAGAATTCCAGGAAGCCGGCATGAGTTCAGCTGGGTAGGCTGTGGGAATGCACTTTTAGGAGGGGTCACATTGCAGCCATGGAGGTTATTTCAGTAGTGGTGGCACCTGAACTAGGTCAGGCCTCAATCAGGAAATGGAAAGGAAAAAAGAAGAGGTGAGCATATAAGCCACTGAAAAAGCCAGCAGTGTGCTCAGGTGGCCAAGGCCAACAGGATCCTGGCTTGTATCAGAAATAGTGTGGCCAACAGGACTAGAGAAGTGATTGACCCGCTGTACTCAGCTCTGGTGAGGCCGCACCTCAAGTACTGTGTTCAGTTTTGGGCCCCTCACTACAAGAAGGACATGGAGGTGCTTGAATATGTGAAGGGCAGTGAAGCTGGTGAAGGGTCTGGACATCAAGTCTTATGGGGAGTGGCCAAGGGAACTGGGGTTATTCATTCTAGAGTAAAGGAGGCTCAGGGGAGACCTTACCGCTCTCTACAGCTACCTCAAAGGAGGTTGTAGCAGGGTGGGGATCAGTCTCCTCTCCCAAGCAACAAGCAATAGGATGAGAGGAAATGGCCTCATGTTGCACTAGGGGAGGCTTAGGTTGTTTATTAGGAAAAAAATATTCACTGAAAGGGTTGTGCAGCATTGGAACAGGCTGCCCAGGGAAGTGGTTGAGTCACCATCCCTGGAGGTATTCAAAAGACGTGTAGATGTGGTGCTTAGGGACATGCTTTAGTGGTAGACTTGGCAATGCTAGGTTAATGGTTGGACTTCACGATCTTAGAGGTGTTTTGCAACTCTCTGATTTTATGAATACTATTGAACAACAAGCTGGCAATCTTTTATTGTAACGCACCATAATAATGAATGTACCTAAAATTCAGGCTGAGGCACTAAGAAAGGTGACTGTGCAAATTGAAGGCACTAGAACAGAAAACATTTAACTGGAAAAATTTCCAGTGCAAATCAGCAAGCTTCACGAAAGCAATACATGGTTGAAAAGAATCTTCATCAACTTTTCTGGATATATCACGGTCAATGTTCTTGAGCTTGATTAAACACCCGTTGCAGATTAATGAGAGAACAGCATGCAATGTAGCTTCTTGCCGATCTTGCTACCCTGCCCCCTACTGCACGTACCAGAGGAGTCCAGAAGGGAGACAGCATGGCTGTATACAAGTTTTTTGTCAGGAATCTATTTTCTTGTACTGTTGGCGTTACTGATCGTTGCATGTGTGTTATCTCTCAGATGTAGTCCCTATCCTTTATGTCTACGTTGGTCTTGTTCCCTCAAATACCATTGTAATAGTATCTGGAGAATGTTTATAACCACAGTGTTATGAAATAGTCTTATTAGAAGCCTAAAAATGAAGAAAGTGCTGTTACCTTAATTGAATTTAGATCTAGCTACTCCAACTGAAGGCAATTAATTAAGATTTTAAGGTATATTTCCTGTGCATAAGGAAAATTGAGATTGGGTGACTAAAATGGCAATATTGAAGAGGAAATGTAATTACCAGTTAGTATACACCTTTTCTAAGGTGCCCTGTAAGAATAAAATATGAAATGACTAGATGGAAAAACTTGATCTAAGACATTATAGTATCACCTGGTTTTAAAACCCTTTGTGCCATGACTACAAATTTCTGGTTGGTATTTGTAATTAGAATTCAATGTAACTGCCTTGATATCAACACAGTATTTTTCATGTAATACTGAAAAATAACATCTTTTCATTTGTCTTTGTAGAGCACTTTTGTCAACAGACCTGCCCTAGGGATTTTACCTCCAGAGAACTTTGCAGAAAGGCTGAAGGAATCTTTGTTATCAGTAAGTTTGAGATAGCAGTGATGAGGTGCCACATTTTGTGTTTAGGGACACGGGTATATCAAAGGATGTTATGGATTTTAACAAGGAACATTACAGATTATCTATTTTCCCACCTGCTTTCGCTCTTCCAAGAGACTGGAACCAGCAAGTGATGAAATTGAACCTTTTTTCTCTGACTTGACAGATGTGAGAGGGTGATGTGTCTGCTTTGTACAGGTACTGCCTCTTTCAGTGTGGATTCAAGAACTGATAACACACTGCATTTTCACTAAATTCTGTTCACTGTGCTTTCATAAGAGATAGCAGAATATGTTGAGTGTGTTTTTCCTGTTGTAAATTGGAAGATCTTTGGGGGCTGAAACTGAGATGAGCTTCCTCAGGTGTAGTTAGAATCTGTTTTCTTCATCCCAGGCATGACTGGTTTCCCATTATATTGAAACTGATGATATGTTCAATTTACACTATAGCTGTGCTTAGTATTTTGGAGTAATTTGCTCTCTTTGTTGACAGGTGGCTCCTAAGGGTCTGCCACAGGTGATTACCATGTCTTGTGGATCCTGCTCAAATGAAAATGCATTTAAAGCAATATTTATGTGGTACAGAGTGAGTAAAATATTAAAAGTGGTTTGTTTGGTTGGTTGGTTTGGGTTTGTTTGTTTGTTTGTTTGTTTGTTGTTGGTTTTTTTTGTTTTTTTTTTTTTTTGGGTGGGGTGTATGTAGAAATTAGAATTTATCATGACTGCTGTTATAAAACAGATTAAGGCTTGGAGGCTCTCCACGTTGTGATGTGATTTTTATTCAATATAGTATAGAATCTATTTAAAAGTTTTTATCTAAGCTTTCAATTCTTATTGACACAACTTCAGAAATGAAAAAATAAAATAAAGAAAATGTATGTAGCATTACTGTTTATCCTTTCTTTGGTTAACCATGTGATCACCTGTGCAGTGTGATCTGTTTCCTCTTCTTCCAGCAATGGTTTAACTTAAAAACTAAAATAAATTCTCATGTATTCCTTGGGACTTACCTCCCTGAAATGGTCTTCTTTCTCCTATAGTCGAGGCGACATCTTAAACTGTCATTTATCTGAAATAGTTTGTATTATGAAATGCATATTGCAGTCATAGGAACCACTCTCATCGTCTTCATTGGCTCTAGTTTGGAATACCAGAATTATTAGTTTGTGACTCAGCTAAAAATTCACTGGTTACAACTAAAGGATAACTCTTTTTGGTTTTTTGCTTTTTTGCAGAACAAGGAGAGGGGCCATAATAATGTCACAAAAGAGGAACTGGAATCTTGCATGATTAACCAGGTAACATTGTTTTTTTTACCACACCTATGCATGTAACATTGTTGTGGTTTTATAAAAGAATATTGGGGGGAAAATTGGCTTTCTGATCCTGAAGGTTTGTAAATTCAGAAAATGGTGAAAGACAGACCGTTTCCGAAATATTCAAGACCAGCTGCTAGTGTTCTTCTGCATCCTTCCCAATTGTGAATTTTGGGAAGATCTCCCTTATTTCATGAAATGACACTAGAAAGGGAACAAAGTGATGGATGGGTCCATAGAGATTATTACTACATGCAACTTTTTACAAATATTAACAGTCCTTTTTATTTTTCCAGAAGCTGTAATTTTATGGCTTAAAATTCATCAGGGGGACAGTTAAATTTGACTAACCGTTAACAATGGGTGGGATGAGGAAATTGAGATGCAGCTGAGAAATCTGAAATCCTATAAACTTTCAACTGAGGTGGTCTTGCTCCTGCCAGTTAAAAATCTTACATGCAGCAATAGCAGAAAATGGTGAATTTAATTTCTTTTTGAGATACATATCTTAGAAATTAATAACCTCCTGGTCTTAGCTTGACTCTTTCATTTGTCTAGGGAAACATATTCCATTCATTTGCATGGAGTTAGGGAACTCATTCGGCTTTAAAAATGTGGAGGAAGAGGGTTTGGTTTTACTTGTCTTCAGAATTACTTTTTAAAGTTGTTACTCAGCCATGTCAGACAGGTGGCTGTGCCTGGATGGAACATCTTGACCCGAAGGAATAGGAATTTTGTGAGATGACTAAAGATTTGTGAAACTGATGATCACTTTTTGTCCAAGTTTAGCTATCTAAACATTAGGATTCCCACTTGAGCTAATTCTCCAAGTTTTCTTTATAGTTGCAGGGGCAAGAGCAATTTTCAGAGGGCAGCTCATCCCCCTTTCTTGGAGCAATTCCCCAGAATCCAATTGCAAATTTTGGACCCTTCAGTAGCTGGCTGGGGTCCTCTGCAGGCTGCAGTGAGTCTCAGGCATGGTTTCTCTGGGGCACTTTTTTCCTCTCCCTGCCAGGAGAGCTCTGCTCAGACTGAAAACCTGTGCTCTGTGGCAGCACCGAGGGGCTCTGCTGTGCCCTACCCCCGGGGCCTGGAGCCAGCTGGGCCCAGCTGTGTCCAGCATGGGGCAGCCCCGGCCCAGGCCCCGCCGCCAGCACCACGCCCTGGGCACGCGGTACATGTGTGCTCATAGTTTGTACAAAAAGTGCATTGTACTCCGTGTTCTGCTGACGTGTCAGTTCATGTGCAAAATAATACTACAAATCAGTATAAATTGTCAAATATTCATTAATACCAATGATATGCTTTAGGAGGTCAGGAAGATCTTAAGGGATGACAAATGTGTTGTTTAAATGTGTCAGCGTAACAGTTTTTGATGGTGATGTTGAAGAGGCAACCTGTGGGCAGGCTGCGGGGGGCAGCAACTTGGCTCCAACCCCATGCCCCTCTCGGGGCCACGGCCCTGTCAGGGCAGGGTGTCTGAGGGGGCCACATACAGCAGCGGCCCTACTGCTCACCTGCGGCCCCACATGTTGACCACTGTGCTTTGCTTTCAGCCCCCTGGCTGCCCTGACTACGCTATGCTATCCTTCATGGGCGGCTTCCACGGCAGGACCATGGGTAAGAAAAGCACTGCCAGCAGCACCTTCCCTCCTCACTCCTGGAGTAAAATTACCACAATATAAAAATGTGATGTCACCCGTTTGTACCATTTTATATTGGATCAGTCCCTGTTACAAACATGTTACCCAACATGTGTGTAATTGAGAGCTGTGCACCTGGTTTTCTTTAAACAGGTGAAATCCTCTAAACTAAGCACTGCTGTTCAGATTGATAAAGGTTCCCTTGTCCTTGTGGAATAGTACATATGGAAAGTGATGCTGAAAAGTTAGAGCACTCCACTTAAGTTCGACTAAATCTTATTCGTCAATATTTCAGAAAAGAAAAACCTGGAACAATTAAGACAGACTTTTTTTTTTTTTTTCCTAAAAAGAAAAGCAGTTGAGAAAGTCCTGGTGTCAGGCAATTTTTCACCTCTTGGTAGCTTTTTTCCTGTATTGTTCCTAGTCAGGTGTTTTTCTAATTCTTGTGTTTCTGGGTTTAGGTTGCTTAGCTACAACTCACTCTAAAGCAATTCACAAACTGGACATTCCATCGCTGGACTGGCCTATTGCTCCATTTCCAAGACTAAAGTATCCTCTGGAAGACTTTGTGAAAGAGAATCAACAGGAAGAAGCCCGTTGTTTAGAGGAGGTAAAAATTCACTGGCAGCTTTCTGTTATTTTGTTTTGAAATGATGAATAGTGTTAGTAGGATTAGCTGCTTTTCACTAAAAGAATGTTTTCAGGGATTGGAACACCATGTGATTAAAATAGCATTCACTGTTGTTTACAGTTAGAAGTTTGTCCTTGCTTTTCAGAAGAACAGCCAGTTTACTGTGAATTAAGGTCTACATGAATTATACTAAAGTGAAATTTCACCTGCTTGTTATATCACAGTGAATTAGCCTGCCAGATTTTGCAGAGGGACGTGGACTAAGAGCTCAGTGCGTATAATACTCTGCAAAGAGAACCTGTACCAATATTTCATTTTTTTCAGGTTTTCTGTGTTAGCTTTCTGGTGTAGAGCTCTGATCCTGCCTACAGCTGCAGGGAGTGAGTGGGCAGAGATTCAGAGCCTTCCCTAGCACAGGAGAAAGGTGGGCAGAACCGAGTTCAAGGGAGGCAAACTCTCTGCAAGTACCAGAACCATGGGATTCCCTGTTGGGCTTCCAGGGATCTAGGATCTGTCATTTGCAAGGGGTTGTTCTTGAGAGAGGGCTTTGGGGAGCAAGGCATGATGTGCCCTGTGGCTGGAACAGAAACAGTGCGCCATCTAGAACATTCTGACCACCGAGGAGTGGGCTGTGATGTGCTGAATGGAGCTCAGCAGCACTGCGTGGATGGCTGCACAAAGCTGGATTGGAGAGACTTCTCATTCAAACCTGCATCATAACTTCAGGGAAAACTGAAAGCACAGCAAATTGCTTTCCTGTGTTCGCACCACAATAGCTTATTGGGCTGGAAGGAAAGTGGGATGTAAAAACCAATCCACAAATGTTAAGCCATTATTTAAAAAAAAAAAAAAAAAAGCTGAACACTCTCTTGAAAGTCTGTAAATTTGCTTCCTGACTCCCTTTGGAAATCATTACTTTACACAGCCTACACAGGTTGTGGGCCTTGAAAGCTGTAAGTGGTATTTCAAATACAAATGACACTACTAATCACAGCAACAAGGTTAATTAGAACTTCTCTGAAAGCCCCTTATTAGCAACAGGATTTCTTCACCTCTTCATCTGATTAATTTTAAAGTATCTTAAGTGAGTGATTAGAAAAGGCAAATTTCCCACATTGCATTCATTAATACATTAGATGAGTTTTGTTTTGACACCAAATCTACTTTTTTTTTTTAATATAGGTTAGGTGGAATGACAGCAGTGGCACAGCAAACTGCAGTGGTTTCAATGGTATTTTCAGCTGAAGTTTGCTGGACCTTTCACACCATCGTAGACAACTACGCAACTAGTTACAATATGTTTCAGGATATGGTTTAAATTTCATTATTTAGGAACAAGAGGGTAATGTTAAATCCTGGATGAAGTATTTGTGGATTCCTTGTGGTTCCTGGCACCTTTATAGCAAGAAATAAATGTGAAGAGTTGACGTGCTGGTGCTGAGGTTTAATCATTCTGGAAAAGAAATGTCAGAATGTCAGAAAGGAGAATGTAGCATAAATGTTTGATTTACAGGTGGAAGATCTGATTGTAAAGTACAGGAAAAAGAAGAAGATTGTGGCTGGAATCATTATAGAACCAATACAGTCAGAGGGTGGGGACAATCATGCCTCAGATGACTTCTTCAGAAAGTTACGAGATATTGCCAGAAAGGTAATCAAATATTTCACTGTTCACTCACTGGTAGCTAAACATGAAATTATTTGTTCCTGTCTCCAGATACTTCCTCTGCCACCACTCTGGAGCTTCACAAGCTTCCTCATTAGCAGTTGGGATAGTTACGTGCATGTACTGAGATACTAGCCACTCCTAGAGTCAGCACAGTGGTTTCTCTTACATTCGGTGCACAGTTAGTGGTTTCCTCAGTCCACTAATTTTTTTTTTACTGTCTAAATGACAGAGAAATTGCTCTGACTCATTTACACTGGATTTCATAGTAGTGTTCTTTAAATGATAATGCCAATTTGTAGAGGTGGGTTAAAACAATTTTAGAAGAGGAAGGTTTGGGTAAGGGTAATTTTTGTTTGACATACTTGTTTTTCAGGTCTTTTTGCAATTATAAACAAATTGAGTCTGTCTGCAAGTTTCAATGTGTCAATAAGACAATGAAAACGGGCAGATGCCTTGATACTCAGAATGTGAACTTACCTATTTAGAAGCAGTGGCCTTCAGTAAGACAGACTGTGCTTTTTTCCCCTCAAACATCTGTATCAAAAGCTTTAATGTGTGTTTACAGAGAAAAGAATAGGTAATATTTGGAAAACTCTCTTTGGAAAAGTGCAACTTTTCCCATTGTTAACAGCTGCTCATACAAGGGTGATGTCATAAATAAGGTGAAGTGAAAAGGTTTGTCTTATCTAAAATGTGAATCTGCAAAAAGTACTTAGCAACTGTTTTTAATGACAGTGTCATGATGTAGTTTGATCTTCTCGTCCTGCAGCTTCAACAAAATTGTCCTTCACATTAAAAAAAAAAAAAAAAAAAGCCAGTTAAAATGAGTAGCTCCTTCAGCAGACTCATCTGAAAAGGCTGTTCCTTCGGTATCACTTTAGGTCCCTAAACTGAACATATCAGCTGCTGGTAGTACTTTTGCGCCACAAATGTCTGACTTAGATTGGAAGCTCAGATTTCTCATTTAAAACAAACAAAACTCCTGGAAATGAGGTTCTACTTCCCTCAGAGGCTTTGACAATGCCACCTAGACTCCTCTCAGATGTTTTTAGGTATCTCTGTGTCAAAAGAAAAAAAAAATATATACACACACATATTCATACATACAAAAAACATGTATTTTGCTTCTGAGTTTAGGTCGAAAATATGTTTCCGTTGCCTTTCTGAAAAAATAGCTGAGTTCCTAATTGTGCAATCTAATGCACAATAAATATGGCAGCATTGGTCTGTGGTTGAGGAGTGGAGATTTGGAGCTGTGAAGGCGGAGGTAGGAGGGATGTTAAATGTAATTGACTTGTATTCATCATTTCACTAGGGGAGGTATTTTTGGTTTTGAAGTGTATACTCATGTCCCCTGCTTTTTCCATCTGTCTCCACAGCATGGCTGTGCATTCTTGGTGGATGAGGTGCAGACGGGAGGTGGCTGCACCGGAAAATTCTGGGCCCATGAACATTGGGGCCTGGATGATCCAGCTGATGTGGTAACATTTAGTAAGAAGATGATGACAGGAGGATTTTTCCACAAAGAAGAGTTCAGGCCAAATGCTGTAAGAGTTTTCGATGAAAAATTGAACTTTCTGCTAGTTGGTGCCCCCTTCATTGGGTACCTGTAATGTCCATGGAAGAGGCAAGCTTTCTTTCAGTAATGCAGGTTCAGCTAGATGGAGCTGCTATTTCCTAGATACTTGCTTTGTGCTTACATGAGAGTTATCTTTACTTCCTCACATTTATTCTGATTGTTCTCAGTCACAAAGGTCATAAAGCTGGTGGGAGAGAGTGGAGAGCTGGGTTTAGCCTGCTGAAGTAATCCTCAATAGGAAAGCAGCCACAATTTGAATAAAACCTTACCTTTTCCGTATTATAAGTTGGTATCTTCAGAGCTTATATGTAAGCATTTTGAATTGTTATCAAGACTTATTCTTCATCGTAATGTCATTTTATATATAATAAATGAAGAAACTAAATGGGAAAAGATAAAGCTTGAATGCAAAACCAGTATAGATGATGCTGGTTTCAACACCATCTACAGCCATGTTTCAATGAGATGTCAGATTAGCAAAATAGAAGGCACTAAATTCATAGCATAAAGCAGTTGTTTGCCCTTTGTTTCTGCTGAGCAGGGCAGCTGTATTTTGCTCTTAGAACAAAAAAGGGGACTTGGTGAGGTTAGTGCATGCTTTTTGCTGTACCAGATGTTGCATGACCAGTGTGATGGCTTGCTTTTTTTTCTTATAGTGATTTTCCTGTTAACATATACCACGACTCTCTTTCCATCCTTTTTCAAGCCTTATCGGATTTTTAACACCTGGCTTGGAGATCCATCCAAGAACCTTATGCTTGCTGAAGTCATTAAGGTTATTAAAAGAGAAGACCTCCTAAACAATGCAGCCCATGCAGGGAAAGCGCTACTGACCGGGCTGCTGGATTTACAGGTAAACATTTGGAAGGCTTATTGTAGATAAGGGGAAATTTGAGATAAGGGGAAATTTGCTGATCAGTTAGGATCTGACCTCATGCAGTTTTAAACACTTGAAGTCTGTGGCTGCGCAAACTGTTGTCAGAAAGGGGCAAACAACACACAAGGTTGTGTCAGGTGTCCAGACAGTGCGCAATAGCTCCACTCCCCCAAAACGGAGGAGGCAGCAGGTTCTTCACGTGGCAGAATGCCTGGCAGAGCTTGCCACCTGGTGCCCTCTACTGCAGCAGCTGCCATGCATACATCCTCACCTCTCTTTGCAGGCTCGCTACCCCCATCTTATCAGCAGAGTTAGAGGAAGAGGAACATTCTGTTCATTTGACACTCCAAATGATGCAACTAGAAACAAGTTAATTACAATAGCCAGAAACAAAGGTAAGGCAATTTGTGTGTAGTTTAGCTTCAAAGGACAAACAGGATATGTGATGCTTTAAATTGTCCTTTTTTTGTATGCTGTGTGTACTACACTATCCAAGGACAAAAGTGAATTATAAACAAACTGTGTTTAGGCTTTTCTGGAAATAGATGTATTTTCATGAACATTTAAACCAGTCAGTTGCATGTACATGCACCTTTATCTTTTGGTCTGATATTACTAAAGAGGCCTGTGCAGGGCATATATTTCTGATGTCACTTTAATATTCCTCTGCAGTGAACCTCAGCATGGCTCATGTCTAGAAAAATGAAGTTAACTGTCACACAGGAAAACACAGGGAGGAGGTGGAATTTTATGTAATACCTAATAACAAAATACATTGAGTTGCCTAAAATGGGGCTCTACAACTGCCTGCCCCTTTTACTACACGGGCTGTAGACAAGCCTGTGTTTCAGGAGGGGAACCTCATGCTCTGAAGCCTAGTATCCTCTTTGAATTGAACTGTGGGTCCTGGGTTTGCAGCTGTCAGGTTTTTGCTACTTTCATCTCTTGAAAGAAGCAGGTGTGATGCATCTAACTACTGTGCAGTGATATTTTAGTGTAAGACATCAGTAACATTTTGTTCTTGAAAACTAAGCCAGCAGAGAGAAAAGGTAGAGCCATTTGCTTCACAGTACACCAACTGATGATGCTCTGTGTGATTGTATGGTTAGGAGTGATTTGGGAAGCTTCTGTTTCCCCTCCCCAGTGATGTGAACATTGCCAAATATTCAGAAAATGCAGTTCCCACAATGGTGGAAATGACTAAAGAAACTCTTCTTGTCTTAGGTGTTGTACTGGGAGGCTGTGGTGACAGATCAATTCGTTTTCGTCCAACGCTGATCTTCAAGGATCACCATGCACACCTCTTTCTGAACATTTTCAGTGACATCTTAGCAAACTTCAAGTAAAAAGCCGTTCTCTTTCACTGAGCAACTAACTGATTATGAGATTAGTTTGCATTAATTCATGTCTTCTCCACTTACAAGATAAGTGTAAAGTCATAAACTAAGGGTTGTGTTCTGTCTGTAATGCTGCCCAAGGCAAGCTGCTCCATGCAAACTCGACCCAGGCAGAGTATTGGTACTGGTCACCAGCAGGTACCCGCAGCTGTCCTACACTGTGCACAGAAGCGGTGGCCCTCCATCCTTGGGTCCTATTAATTGCAGAGTCCTCCATGCATCCATGGCCCTGACTAAGTTGTCTAAATACGACCTGGTACAGTCTGTTTTCACAGATAATCCCAGTAGCTTTACTTGTGTCCAGAAGCAGCAACAAGTACTAAAAGTCACATGCCTGCCATGCAGAAAGTGCCATTCTCTAATGGTAGATAGAACAAAAGAGGTGTTTCAGGGAAAGCTTTGCTTTCCACCACTGCCAAGTACAATATTTTACAGAATAATTTCAAGCTTTACTCCCCTGAATACTGAAGTCTGCCATACCACCTGGATCATGACACTGCTCTACCTAGCCGTTAGCCTATACGTACTACTTGAGAGGCACTGATGCACGCAGCCACGTGTGCGGTGCCATGAGTGGAAGTGACGTCCTTCCCTCCTTGTCCTGGATTTTAAAACTCTTGACTTCTCTTAGAATTAGAGAAGAGAAAGCTATACTGAGATGTATGTAATTTGACAAAGCTTAAAGAATTGTGTGAAGCACATTATTTCTATCTCTGTCAGCAGTCTGAAATTATTTGGGCTTATTTTACCATTTGCCCATAATATGCCATAAGAGCCATTAATTTAGCTATTACAAGTTCTACATTAATAAGGCTGTTGTAGAACTACAGCAGAATTGCTTGATCTTAGCCATTACCTGACATCAGTGCCACTACAGTGAAGGCCTAGTCCTAACTGCACATTATAATGCAAAGTAGTTGTGTTGTTCTAATAGGTTACTCTTAAGTTATTGATGCTTCAGAAGTCTTCTAGAAAGCCACAAGATGAAAAAGTTGCAACACTTTGTTACTTTTATCCTCTTCAGAGAATTGTTCTGGACATCTCTTTACTATTTGCTTAAGGCTGACTTGACCTAGTTCTGGTGCTTTTTTTTTTTCCCTTCTCTTTCTTTGGCTAGCAGGCATCTGACTTTTCCTTAGCAAGTTTAACTTTTGTATTTATGCACCAAAAAAGAGGGACCACTTTTAGACTTTACAGTTGCCCTATCAGCAATTTTTAAGTACATAAGAGACAGAGCAGTTAAAGGATTTATATCTGTTTAATAAAGCTGCCAAACTGTGAAAGGTTTCTTACCTGCTCCGGTAAGTTTTAATCATGGTTTACCCATTTTCCTATTTTTGAGTACTGGTATTGGACAACTCAAGAAAGCTGACTTCTGCTAGCTTAGAAATAATGGGATTTCTATAAACCTCTCTGCAGAACCCAGAATTCTGGTACCAGCTGGTCAGAACCCAGGCAGGTTTTTGAACAGAGGTTGTTGAAATCTGGAGAAAGGACTGGTGGATTGGTGTTCAACAAAACCTCACTGTCATCACTGTCCTCATAAGAGTATTATCATCAAGAGGAAAGTCAAAACAAGAACTGTGTTTGACCACATTCTGGGAATTAGTTCGTTCAACATATCAGTGCAGTAGTTTTAGTAAATGTCTCTAGCAAGTCTTGTACTTCTACAGAAGCAAAGGTCCAGTAATTTGAAGTCTTACCACATCTTCACTTTTATTATGAATACTCTAGGTGTTTTTATAATTTTTACTGACACTCAGTAACTGTATAATTGTGTACAACATATTGATGAAATCATGTTAGAGAATACATAGAGAGCACTGCAGCTGAAGCATATAAAGTTAATATTGTTTACAGCATACTGTGGACAGTGCCAAATAAATGTTTAAACAAATACTTAACTACACTTCATGGTGTAACTAGTAACTGCACACAGATTCATAAAAAAAAAAAAAGACATCTCATGTGTAATCAATATTCTTAAATAAAATATTTATAATTGAAGTTCTTCAAGACTCTTTGTTTTAAACCTAGTATATGCCTAAACTGAATCACTAGTGCTTATTAAATATATTCTTACGAAGATAGACAAACCTCCAGAAAACTTGCTATGTGCATGTAATCCACTTCAGTCAACCTGTACTTCGCTGCCATAGTGTTAAAGCCAAGGAAAAATTACTTTCCTTTTGATATTGCTGCACCACTTGGTATTAGCCAAAATTTAAAATAATAAGGGCCCCATTAGGAGAAGTTTAACCTGAGTAAATAGTAAATGATGATTAGCCTGTGTGTTATAATGCCAATTTTACTTACCTGCATCTGCTGATCCACCAAGAGACAGAGGTTTCAATAGGCCTGAGGAAGAAACAGTGAAAAGAATTCTCCAGACTTTGCTCTTGTGAAGTTTAGCTTATTTGCCATAATTCCAAATGAAGTAATAGCTAGAAGAGCGGTGTAAGGCGTTACCTTGCTTGTAACAATTCAAAAAAAAAATCTTACCTGTTAAAAGTGATCAGATTTGATTCTCAGGTTTTAATCCTGCTTTTTTTTTCTGTGGAGGTTTTGGCAAAGAAGGAATCATGCTAACACCACAGAATGAAACCAACATCCTTGAGGACACATGGTGAGGTGATCAAAGCTCCAAGTTAGGGAGAACACAAACTGCATGTTTCATCTTCAGCTTTAATTCAACATAGCTTTTAGTTGTCTTACCTGTTTTCATGTCAGGTAAAATCAGCCTGGGGGTGGGAAGGAGGTCTGCAAATCCAGTAAGTGGAAGGGTATTTGGCAAGGGCACTGTTCATGTTAAAGCATTCCCAGGTGAGCAAACAAATCAAGTGGTGCTCTAAAGGACTGAGTTCCCAGGCTAAACTGTTATCAGTGGTGCAGTAAACAGAAGGTTGTTGAATTCATGTAGTCTAAGATAATTTTTGGCAACATTTACTGCAGTTTTTTGGAACTTAAGAGTTACAGAATCGCACCATCATCTAGGTTGGAAGAGACCTCCAAGATCATCGAGTCCAACCTCTGACCTAACACTAACAGTCCCCACTAAACCATATCCCTAAGCTCTACATCTAAACGTCTTTTAAAGACCTCCAGGGATGGTGACTCCACCACTTCCCTGGGCAGCCCATTCCAATGCCTCACAACCCTCTCAGTAAAGAAGTTCTTCCTAATATCCAACCTAAACCTCCCCTGGTGCAACTTTAGCCCATTCCCCCTCGTCCTGTCACCAGGCACGTGGGAGAACAGACCAACCCCCACCTCGCTACAGCCTCCTTTAATGTACTTATAAAGAGCGATAAGGTCGCCCCTGAGCCTCCTCTTCTCCAGGCTGAACAAGCCCAGCTCCCTCAGCCGCTCCTCGTAGGACTTGTTCTCCAGGCCCCTCACCAGCTTTGTCGCCCTTCTCTGCACCCGCTCAAGCACCTCGATGTCCTTCTTGAAGCGAGGGGCCCAAAACTGAACACAGTACTCAAGGTGCGGCCTCACCAGAGCCGAGTACAGGGGGACAATCACTTCCCTAGCCCTGCTGGCCACATTGTTTCTTATGCAAGCCAGGATGCTGTTGGCCTTCTTGGCCACCTGAGCACACTGCTGGCTCATATTCAGCTGACTATCCACCATCACTCCCAGGTCCTTCTCTGCCTGGCAGCTCTCCAACCATTCCTCTCCCAGCCTGTAGCTCTGCTTGGGGTTGTTGTGCCCCAGGTGCAGGACCCGGCACTTGGCCTTGTTGAACTTCATGCAGTTGACCTCAGTCCATCGGTGCAGCCTATCCAGATCCTCCTGCAGAGCTTTCCTACCCTCGAGCAGATCGACACACGCACCTAACTTGGTGTCATCTGCGAACTTACTGAGGGTGCACTCGATGCCCTCGTCCAGATCATCGATGAAGATATTAAAGAGGACCGGCCCCAGCACCGAGCCCTGGGAGACGCCACTAGTGACTGGCCTCCAACTGGATTTAACTCCATTAACACGCACAGCAGTGGTGACAGTAGTGATTAAATGTTATACATACAACCTAAAACAAGCATAAACATGAATACATGCAAAGAAGGACAAGTAGCTCCAGATTTCCAGATTATAAAGGTTGCAGTTATTAGGATCTAAATCAAAAAAAAAAAAAAAAAAAAAAAAAAAACCAAGGGATTGATCATACGCTGTCCCTGTAATTCAGAGCATCATAGCTTAGGGACGTTCTTCCCGTATTTCACTGGGGAATAAATGTGTGTTAGAGGCTCCTGAAGTGCTGTCCCAGTCTTTAATTTTACATCAGGACTGAACCATCAGCTCGTCTAGCACAACGCACCCCTGTGCTGCCAAGTTTTGTTCACTTCCCCGAGGATGGACTCACAGCCATTGTCCCTGTGTACTCCTACGAGCTGGTCAATGTATCATTTCTTTAACAATGACTTCAAAATCTGACAGAATTTTTGCAGTATTATATGTATAATTTACTGTTTGTTAACGCGTGAGCTTGTAACTCTTAGAACAGCAGTGTGACAGCAATACCGCACACACTCACTGTGAAACAGAAGTGATCTGCTCATACCATGAACGAGCTACAAAGACGTTTAATCCATTGGATTGTTCACTACCATTTCTACTTCCCATGCTGAGCACACTCACCAGCAGACGTCACACAGGAAAATAACACAAGTATGTCAGGTTATCAAAGACTTCGTAGAAGAATAAGCACAAGGAACAACGCAACAAGCAGAATTATCAGGAATTTGTTATTGTATCACTGAAGTTCTCCAAATATTTCCCTGAACTTCTGTCTGTCTACAACCTGGCCGTATTTAGTCGTAAAGTACAAGGTATCTTTGCTGTTATATCGTTTGAACTGGAGAAGTAGCTCCCCTTTGACATCTCCAGCTTCATCCGAAGTCATCACTGTCTCTATGGGACAGTAAATGTCATTCCGTTTTCCCCAAAATGTCAAGTGGGCCACTTTGACTGTTCTGCCGGATTCACTCAGGTAGATTAATCCAATAATTCGTCTGAAAAAATAGCTCATACCGTACAACATCACGCCAGCGAAGAAAGCAACGCCGGTTGTATACAGGAGCACGGTCTGGGAAGCCTGGCCCTGCAGATAGAGGTAGCAGACGGGAGGCACCACAGCCAGGGTGGTCGCGGTCTGCAGCAGCTTCAGCCTGGACAGCGCCCGGCAGTACTTGATCCCCGGGAACCTGTAGACCACTGTGAACTCCTCCGCTGCCTCCGCTACCGCCGCTTGTCGGAGCGCAGCAGCCGGAGTCGCCCCGCACAGCCCGGCCGCTGCCACTCGCCGCGCCTCCGGGCGGGCAGCGACGCCCCCGATCCGCCAGCTCTGCACACACAGCCGGGAGCCAACGACGCGGGGAGGGCGAGCGGCCGCTGCTTCCCCCGTGCTCGCCCGGAGCCCATCCTGGAGGCACCTCCGCAGGGGCAGCGCTGCGCGGCCGCTGCTCCGAACCCGGCAGAGCCCGGCCTGGAAGGAAACGGCCCCGCAGGTCACCGCGAGCCCCCCCGGGCTGTCCCGCACCCGCCCCGGCCGCGCAGCTCAGCCCCCCGCGGGGCGGGCAGGAGGGGGGCTCACACCCGCACCTCCTGCGGCTGAGGGGGGACAAAAGCTGCCGTGACACGGCCGGGGCCACGCGGCCCCCCCCCGGCTCGGCCCCGCCGCCCCGCTCCCCCCTGAGCCGAGCGCTGCCCCCTCCCCGCTCACCAGCGCCATGGCACCGCCGCCTGTAGGGGGAGGAGGCGGGGAGGGGAAGGGGAAGGACGAGAAGAGAAGGGAAGGGGCGGAGGGGGGCGGGCGGGGCGCTCCCGGCGGCCCCGTGGCGGATTCGCTTCCTTCTGTCCCTCCAGTGCCGCTATGGCGCCGTCGCAGCGCGCCGCGCTCTGCCTCTTCGATGTGGACGGGACCCTCACGGCGCCGCGGCAGGCGAGTGCCCGGGGCCGGGCTGGGCTGGCGGGGCCGCACCCGCCCCGGTACCGGCGGCGGGCCCCTGGGGCAGGGCGGGCTGGGCCGGGCTGTGCCGGGCTGGGCTGTGCCGGGCTGTGCCGGGCTGTGCCGGGCTGCCTCGGCTCCTTGCCGGCCGCGTTCACTGCCAAAGCCAAAGGCAACACCCGAGAGGCGCCCTCGCTTCTGCTGAAAGCTCTGCGCCGCTGTGCTGGGGTTTAGCGGGCGCTGCAAGGCGCTGACAGACCGAACTGCTTTGTTTTGGCATCTAGAAAATCACGGCTGAGATGGCCGAGTTCCTGCAGAGGCTGCGCCAGAAGGTGAAAGTCGGGGTCGTGGGAGGCTCGGATTTCGAGAAGATCAAGGAGCAGCTCGGCGAGGACGGTGAGGATGGGTGGGGGCTGACGCAATCTGGTGCCCGGGGTTGCTCAGAAGGAAGTCCTGAAGGTGAAATGCTAACCCTGCTCGTCTTCCTCCTTCCTGGCTGTAAACCTTTCCTTTAACACACGTTGCACGCGGTTTATGAGCAGCTGTTGACAGGCATTTACAGCCTGCAGGCAGTGTCTGTGTCCTGCAGGCATTCCCGTATTTTCCTAAGGGATCGCTAGGAACAGTGAAACCCCGACCCCGTGACAGTGCCTGGAAGGCACCCACCTCGCTGGTGCCTTGAGATGTAACTCCGCGTTGCACACACGTGTGTGGGCTCCTCCGTCCTAGCTCATCCCTGGAGGACCTGATGTCGTTAGCAGTGGGGTTACTGTGCAGAGATAAATGCTTGCGTTGGTCTTTGGAGAGACTCCTGAATGGTCTTTACTTAACTGACACCACTGATGCCTGTGATGCCTGCGTAAGTCAGAATTCGTTTGGTGTAGGAGTGGTCCCCAGCAAGCCATCTCCTTTTGCATTGCAGCTGGATTCTCACAACTCTGTCATCTCCTGTAGGTTGGTACCACTGAGAAAACAGACCTAAAACAGTAGTATTTTATTTGTTGTCTGTCCCGGCTGTGTGCCGAGTTTTTGCAGTATTTGACATATTCAGCCCCTTGCATTTAATGCAAATGAACGTACTTGCAGGAGAAGAAGAGACTTTAAGCAAAAATAGAAATAACTTGACTGAAAGACTTAAATGTGATTTGAGGCGCATGCTAATCTTGGAGAGAAATCAGTGGTTTTAATCTTGTGCTTGATGTTATGCTGCTGAGTCCTTCACGCTTTATAATCTATGTTTGCTGCATTTTAACCTATGTAAGACAATTCTACGTGAAGAACATAGGGGAAATTATAAGTTACTACGTTTTTGTTTGGTTGTAGTGGTTGAAAAATTTGACTACGTGTTTCCAGAAAATGGTCTTGTAGCATACAAAGATGGGAAATTCTTCAGCAAGCAGGTAAGTGCGAAATTTCCAGTAAGGGGAAATTTTCTAAACAGGATTTTGCTTTCTTGCTACAGTGCAGTCTTCTATAATCACCCTCATTAAGCCAAAATTTCTGCTATTTCTGTATGTTACTTCTGTAGCAGATCTGTTTGCTCTCTGGTATTCTCAAAAGCACATCTGGAGCCTGGAACATCCGACCGGATAAGAACAGTTAAAATCCTGGAACAGCACTTCCCTCAGCTCAGCCATAGGACACATGGCCAGGCCTCTGCCCCTGGAGTTCCTATGGAAGCTGGCACTTCCTAGCCTAGGCTGTTAGGCCTTAGGGTTTAGAAAGTTTCTTTTAACTCTAATGTAGGTACATTTTAGTATTCAGAGCATACATTCTGATACACTGTATATGCTAGAAGGCATTCTAAAGGAATAAACAACTGTTTCTAGATCCTTTAGTCACATACCTTGTTTCAACAAGTAATAGTGATGAAACATTTAAGAGATCCTGGCTGAAATCGCTGACTTGGAGAGGTGGTTTCCAGTTTATTGCAGTCACGATCTCCATTCTTCATGCATGGCTACAGCAGCCATTAACTGCAGTTGGCTTTCTAGGTTTGCTCTCTTTGGCAATGTTTCCTTGTAAAGCAGGTACTAGTAGGGAGCATATTAAACGAGCGTTTGTTTTTATGGTTAAAAAAACAAAGCAAAACAAAGTAAGCAAAAAGAAAAATGGGATCCTTAAGTTAGTACCATGAGTGCCTCACTTGAGACTTATTTATTGAAGGAATATTTCTTTGTGGTATTAGCCATATCTGATTATCTAATATCTGTATTTTCTGTGTGATTCATTTTTGGAATCTCATATTCTGGACCTTCGGTTAAATGGTATTTATTTTGTTAGAACATTCAGGGTCACCTGGGTGAGGACATACTTCAAGATCTAATCAACTACTGCCTGAGTTATATTGCAAAGATAAAACTGCCAAAGAAAAGGTATGTGCATACACACATCTCGGGATCACCATGTTCTCCATGTTATAGTGTTGAGCATCGGGATGTAAAGCAGACTTCTCATTAAAAAAATGAGTAATTTGTGGTTTAGGAACACTGTAGACATGAAACAGAGATCGATTCATGCATACAGAGACAAGCTCCCAAGTGGAGCAGGTGAAAATGATTGAAAAGGCTGGAAAAAAATCTACAGAATTTGAAATACCAATTGATCGCTCATTTGAGAGGGAAGGAAGTTCAATTTTTGAGTAGGAGTATTCCTTGATAAGTCTGGACTTCAGCAGCATAATGCTTTCCAGAGATGAGAGGTATGAATTAAGATCAATTCTGTGTGTTTGCGGGGGTGCAGCTGCTCGAGTCAGTAATGTCTACCACATGTGAAGCTAGCTAGAAACTCTGCCAAGATTCTTTTTTGCTGTTTCACCTAAAAGATGCCAGGCTGGTGTGCTAGTGGCTGAGCGTCTGGTTGGCAGGATGCTCCAGTCACATTTTTAAAACAAATCATGCCTTTAAAAGTTAGTAGTGATGATTTAGTAGTTGCTAGATTCAAATAAAAGTCCGAAAGATTCCCTCATGCCAGTAATGCTGGGTCCTGTATTTATTTTATGCATACAATGAGAGCCTGAAGGAGACAGGCTCTCACTGAGCCCCACTGTTCTGATTCCCACTGTTCTTAGAAATAAATGAAACCTCATCATGATACTCAGTGTTTTGAACAATTTTTCATCTATTTTCTATCTTGTTAATCACTTCTTTTTCCAGGGGCACTTTTATTGAATTCCGTAACGGGATGTTGAACGTGTCCCCCATTGGAAGAAGCTGCAGCCAGGAAGAACGAATTGAGTTCTATGAACTTGATAAGGTGAGGTACAACTCTTGAAAAATATCCAACTCTTCTGGAAGAGGCAGTTATAGCCAGGTTATGATTAAAAAAAAAAAAAAAAAACACTTCTATACTTTGTCCAGTATTTCATTTTTTCATTTTAATTTTTTCAGTGTGTTTTTAACTAATTTCCTTCTCCAGACTTCAGAAAATATATACAGTAGTTAGTTTTTTGTTGCAATAGTTAACTGAGATGACTTGCAGAAGAGGTGGGCTTGGCTCATGTTTCTTTTAACCCTATGTGCAGGGTACTGAATATCCTACCTCCACATACGTGTTCCTGAAAAACCCTGTCATAGACAAAACTGTACTTAACTGCAGCACTCTGTAGTATATGCAGCCTCCATCCACTCAAGTCAATAAAACTATTCCTTTTCTCCTTTTCTTCTCAACTCTCCAAGCCTTTTAAAGCAGAACTTAAAAATCAAGATCAAACTATGTGCTCTCATTTATTTTCCTTTGTACACAGCTAAATGTGGGAGGTCAAAATGAATCTGAGCCATGGTATCAGAGTTCTGTTCCCTGCTACACCGTAACAACTGCTTCTGATGTGATACAAAAACTGAAATCTACCTCCTTAAAAGTAGTGATTGCTTGTGACTGGGTTAACAGAGCCCGAGGCATTCTGAAAATACCCTTTTGAAATACACGGTGTCAGAAGATTAGCACCATTCTCCCTGTGCCTCAGTCACCCCATCTGCAAAACTGAACTCTGCTGGGAGATGAGGCATACCTCCTTAGCATCCTAAGATTTTCAGATAAAAATGCAAATATCACAGCATGTATGTCAAGTTTTGCTCTTATTTTATACAAGCTGGTAATGGATTAAAATGGAAATACTCTCAGCACGCTTCCAGTAATAACAGAATGTAGCTCTCTCACACTAGTCCTGATACCCGGAGCTTTGGGTATTTTGAGGGTGGGTTTGTTTTTTTTTGATTGTCTTTTTATTCCTGAGTTAACACGACACATAGCTGATGTTTTTTTTCCCCTCCCCCTTTTTTTTTAAACAGAAGGAACATATAAGAGAGAAATTTGTAGCTGATTTACGAAGAGAATTTGCAGGAAAAGGCCTCACATTTTCTATAGGTATCACATTTGAAATAATTTCATTGAAAACCATTTCATTTAAATTTCATTTAAAACAAATCACATCCCCTCACTGCATGCAGTACAGCGAAATACATCGGTACTATTTCAGTAGTCCGTGGTTCTTTAGTTCTATAGCTGCGTTGAGTGGGAGGAAGGAGAGGAAAAAAATCCAAAAGCAAGTGCAAACAAAAAAAAAAAAGTGATAATAAGGTGGACTTAATTTTCCTATATTTCTTCTTTTTTCCCTTTCCCCCCTACTATATTACAAAAATTTTGCCTTTCACTTTTTTAAATCATTTTTTCAAATCAATAAAAGACATATGGGTGACATTATTGATATAGTGTTAAATCACTAATGCAGAAGTGAACTGCTCTCCTAAAGCATGCTGTAAATACCTTTTTGACACTCACTTCAATGGGGAAATACGCTTATATATTGATAAAGTCCATAGATTTGGAACTGGGACATTTTGTCCTAGTCCTTGACATTGCAAAAAGAAAATCTAAGATCTAATCTCAGTGCAGCATTGGTAGTAGTAAAGTAAAAAATGTTGCCCTGATAGTCAGTGACCTGTTAGGTTGAGTTCCTCCTTTTCCTATTTTGAAAGCCTTAAAAAGCTTTTGCACAGAGACAGAAAAATCTCAGTATGAAGCAATCTCTCTGATTCGGACACTGAACACATTTATTTCTCAGTAGTTACAAGATGAAGACACTGTATGGTAAGCAATGGCTGTATTTAGTCATGTGGTTTCCTTCCAAAAGTCAAAAGATTAAATGTAACTTTAAAATAATTAAAAAAAAAAAAATCAATTTGTTCTAGAGAAGTCAATGGTGTTTGAGAAGTTGCCAAGACTTCTATAAAATACTTTATGAAAATTCCAGGGTCTCGTAGCATTTCTGTAAAGTTTCTTCTACTAAAAATGTTATTCAGTTTTGTTCTTCCTCACTGTCTCCTAACAACTGTGTTCTTATAATAAAGATTGCTTGGTTCATGTCTATCCTAGGAGGCCAGATAAGCTTCGATGTGTTCCCAGATGGCTGGGATAAGAGGTACTGCTTAGGAATCATCGCCAAAGACGGATACGAGACAATTTATTTCTTTGGAGATAAGACTATGCCAGTGAGTATATTGTTTTGTATATGCATTTCAGAGAAGCTATTTTAAACTGCAAGGACTGTAGGTTCTAATCACTTGCCTTACGCCTGACAAGAACTGAATTCAGAATATGTATGTAAACGTGGGCCTGTGCTTAACTGGCTGCGCAGTACCGGTCAGCATAATGCTGGGAGATAGCTACGAGCATAGATTTTTCCTGTTTTCTGAAGTGAGCAGAGTGTGCTTAACAGAGTTAGTACTGGAATATGTTTTTAAATTGTGCTTCTGTAATTACATTAGAAAGCACAGATGACTTGACCATTGAAAACTGATACTCCTATTTGATTGCTGTAGATGGATGTTTTTTCTTGGCTGGTGATTATTGAACATTTATTTTCCATTTAATTTCATATGGTATCTTTGCTAACCACTTTATCAGTCCCCTGTTGAGAAACTGAACTTGCATCTAATCCCTGAGAGAGGTACACAATAGGCTGTTTCACAGGCTTTTGAAAATACTGGGCAGAGATAGATATAGCAAAGGGTGGTAGCAAGCACAAGGACTTGGATGAAATTCAGGCTGCCTGCACATGGCCAAAGGATGGTGTCAGGCTAAGCTGCACAAGAAAAGGATTAGTTCTGTACGAACTTACAATTTTATAAGTTACAAAGAATGTCATAGTTAGAAAAGCCAAGTTTTCATAAGTAAAATACAGGCTTTGTATTAAGTCGTCCCGCCCCACTTGACACCAGCTGCAAAAGTAATCAGCTTTCCCTCTGGTGTAGGGTTTAAAATCAGCTGCCCCTAAGCTCTATAATTGCCAGTGCAGCATTTTCAGTTGTGAAGTAGCAGGAGTTGCTGTTTTCTCACTATGCAGCAGTGTGGCAAGCAATGTACAAAAATTAGATACCGCTTCCGGTAGCATGAAGCTGCTGCTCTCGGGGATCTCTGCTCACGCAGGTGGTAGCACCTTTGGCAGCACCTCAGCCAGCTGTGAAAGAGCCTTCCGTCACTCTCCTGTGACTAGAAGCCAGTTACAAATGCCACATCAGAGCAGTAGCTAGCAAGGCCAACCTGCTGCAGTAGCAAAGGATCAACAATGTTAACAGTCATGTAGCTAAAAAGGAAGGAAAGCAAGCTGGAAGGAAGAGAATAATGCAAGTAAGTTTTAAATATCTGTTCTGGAACAAGCTTAACACCTGTATAAGTAAACAATTTTAAAACAATTTTAAAAAGTTGATACTGGTTTGCTATACAAAACTAAAACCCTGGCTAAACTTAGACTGCGAGTTCTACTCTTTCACTGCCAACTCTAATGTGTGGGTAAGGAAGTTCTCATGCAGGTGTTTGTGATGTTCTGCAGAAGTTTCAGCACAGGGGTAATATAAACATGTTATGCAAAAAAAAAAAAAAATCACAAAATGGTGGTTTGCAGTTTGTTTTTAAAGCTTTTTGGAAGATGATATCTCAGGCAAGACTTTTGGCCCTCAGTTTACAAGAATGGCCATCTCTTTTGGAAATTGACCTGAAGGGAACTTCTTTGTTGTTGTTTGAAACCTCAAATAAAATTTTCCTGCAAATTGTTTAGTTATGCTACTTGCTCTTATGTTTCCAAAAAGAAATCGGGCTACTGCTGAGTGCTTGCTAAGTTAGGCAAGACTGATTCTTTCATCAGCATCCTCTCCCCAGTAACCGGTTCCAAATGTAACGGCCCCTGCAGAGCTAGCAGGATCAGAGTACTGCAGCAGTAACCTGACTGCTTTAGTACCAGGCACTAGTTAAATCAGACCTACATTTCAGTTTGATTAATGTTTCAGTTTGTTTAAGGTAGCTATTTTAAAGGTGTCCTCATTGTCATTCATTAGCAAAGCTTTTAAGTCGGCATGTGATTCAGTCTTTTCAGCATTGTCTTTATGTGCTCCTGTTCCACCCTAAGGCTGTGTATATGTTAAGCTAAGTAATGTTAAAAACTCTTCTACTTTTTTCCTTTTCTCTTTTCAGGGAGGGAATGACTATGAAATTTTCACAGACTCCAGGACACAAGGCCACAGTGTCACATCCCCACAGGATACAAGAAGAATCTGTGAAGAGCTATTTTTTAAGTAAAAGACTTTCTTTTAGACTTCATGCTTACAAAACGGTTAAGACAGCTTAATAACTCAAAACATCTTCATTTTATAATATGTTTTTCACAACTGGTCATAAATAACAAGTGCTTTGCAGGTCCAAAGGGAAGTGTTTTAACTGAAGCGAACCTTTCCAACCTGTTAGAGTACAGTACAGCTCATTTAGGACCATCCTTTCATGGTTTGCATTGGAAAAAATACTTTTTGGTTAGTTGTGATTTTATTCTTTTTATTTGATTTTGTTCCAGTTAGGCCAAAAGGGTTTATTGTGTCTCATGTGTTTTCCTGTGAAGTGTTACTTTGGGAACAGTAACTAATTTAATTTAAACAACTCGGTATTTCTGGTAAGAGTAACGTGCACCTACACTAGCATCAGCACAGTCTCCACAGGCATGGACCAACTACTAGCTTGGACTGCAAGCAAGGACACTATGCTTATGAATAGCAGAAATTGACTCTTTGCTGCTTTTGTGCTTAATGTTACAGGAGTCTAAGACATGAAAAGGTGATAAACCTTTATGTTAATGCATTGTCTGACATACTCTTGGCAGTATAAAATGCTTTATACATCTGTGCAGGGGGAAAGGAAGAACTGTGGCATTCTATTTTTCATCACTTTGGTTTAAAAAAAAAAGGGAAAAAACTAAAAATCCTTAATTACACTTTCACTCCGTCCCCTCTCCCAAAGTAATCTGTCTGCTGTCAATTAATAGCCTTAAAATTAGCCCATAAGGCATTATACCTAGTTTCGTCTTTGAAGCTGCTATTCAAGAAAACAAACATTTTCATTTATTTTTAAATATTTCCTTGTGCTATGAAAACATGAATTATAAGACACTTAGGATTTTCTTGTTTAAAACTGGAAGATGAGTAAAAGATAGGTTTGGGTTTTTTTCTGGGGCTGGAAAGGCAGAACTGAGCCAGAAGTCCCTGACCTCATACATATTCTGGTCAGACGGCGTGCTGAGTCTACTCCCACTGGACTAGCCGGGGCTAGTTACCTCCTCAGGACAGCAGCTTGCTGTACCAAGGCACAGCATGGTTAACGGTACCTATACTTTTTGCAGATGTTTTTAATTCTGCAGTAGAGAGAAAAAAAACACAATTATCACTAAAGCAACTTGAGCACAGTAGCAAAATACAGTTTTCTCACTAATTACATTTCTGATTTTCCTGGGAGACTTTTTGAGTAGATGAGATTTTTAGTGCTACAATAAAATAAATGACATATAAGATGTTTCAATTAAAATTCAAATTGAAGTATGACAATCAGTGTAACTGTTAATACTACTTTTCTCATCTGGAATTAGGAAAGTAATCTCTTGTGTGAACAGTTTGATTTAGAAAAGGAGAATAAAAATCTTTTTATCACGGAAAAAAATTAACAATTTGTCATTTTGGCAAATAAAATATTTTAAGCAGATCTGTTGTATATTGCTTGTCTGTACAATTAAATGACTAAATCGGATCCTTCGCATGTCAGGTTTGCATGATACTGAACAGTTAAAAAATATGTGTGTACAAAATAAAATCCCCACAGGGATGAGGAAGGGAATGTGTGATGCCCTCCTCAGAAAACACCTAGCCTTCTAACACACTTTTCACATGCATACTTCCCTACGGTAATTCAGCCTCAACCATTTTAATGGAAGCAGATGCTGGACCAGACCCAATTGTAGTGCAAGAAGAGACTTAAAAGAGGACCAGAGTCTATTTGCTGCTTTGTATGTACACAACTGTGATGCAATTAATTATTGGGTCACTTCACCGTTGTTCCTTATAGTAGCAAAAACCTGTGCAAAACACTGTGCAGGACCAACACCATCTTTGTTTTCTACCTCAATTATGATCGTCTGTGTGCACATGCCCTCATAGCAGTTACCTTGCTAGTCCTGTGCAGCCATTGCCAGTAGGTAAGGTTACTTACCTACCAATCTATCACTCAGGAGGAGGAAAAAAAAAATCCATAGTCCCTTGCTTCTAGTGTGCTTTCTCTAGTGTGAGCTTATAGCACTAGGACATGCACAATCCCTCCCACTTTTGGCAGCAGCTTCTTGGGTCCCAGCCCCTGAAAGCTGTCTAAAGCTTTGCTGCAGCATTTTTGGCTGCTGACTGCTTTGTTTTGGGAGCACCTTCTGCAGTGTTCTAGCCTTGATCCCCCAGGGTTCAGTCAATGCAGCCAGGCTCTAATGTATGCTAATACAAATAATAGCTAATATTAAATACTATATAAAGATGTATTTGCAGAAATAGTAGTGTATATTATAGGATAATAGATTACACAGCCAGAAAACTTGCTAACTTCCTCCCTAACGCTTCTGGTAACACACCTGATCATACCAGTCTGCATGTGCTGGCACCTCTTCTGTCTTTAATGCTAATTGTCCTCAATACAGATTAAGCAGAGAGCAGACTGAAGACATATATTAAAGCATTGTAATGGTCGCATTTATTGTAAAGGAAGCCATGTGTGATATTCCACAAGTTAGTGTTAAACCCACCATTAGTTAGTCATGTTGTCAGAAAACAAAACAAAACAAATAAAACAGCACTGCAGGCTCAGCCTTAGTATACACTACAGTGTAATAGAGGCACAGCTTAAAGTAAACCAAGCCATCAGAGCAGCTACTAACCTTCATGGAGCTGAGCGCTCCGAGGTCAGCCCTTGGAACAGCTCATCTGCTGGGAAAGAGTCTTGAGACATTTCATGACAGCAAGTGCCTATTGTTAAAACTGCAAAGAGGCAACTGAAGTGACGCTGTCATGTAACTGACAGAAGAGTAGCATGCCATCTTTTTCTATTTTTATTCTTTTTTTTTATTATTATTATTTGCAAAGTCAATAAAAATCCACTGGTAGGAAACAAAAGGGAAAGATGCTTCATTTGGAAAAAGGTATGGAAGGCAAATGGGAGCAGTATAGTTGCACATCAACTACAGGAAATCTTGCAGGCAGAGCATCAGGGCAAGGGTGACCATATCACATCATACCAAGCAAGTCTTCCAAGGAAACACGGCTGCAGAATCTACGTTGCCCAGGCAGCTGAGCCTGTTAAGTAACTTGCACAGTATACACTGAGCTAAACAGCGTATCATAGAATCATATAACTTGCTTTGCAGAAGTACAGTTATTTTGTCTGTCGAGTGAAAAACCCTAGCAGACATTCATCATCTATATGCAATCAAGAAGGTAAGCTTCAGATTTGTATAAATTCAGATACACCCAGAGGCTACAAAGCTACGCTACAGCTTTCTACCACTTACCTTAAAGCAATTTTTTTTTAATTTTTTTAATTTTTTTTTAATACTGGCCTATAAAATCAGGTTAATCAACCATCAAGGCACCAAAGTAAATTCACAAACAATCCAGGCTTTTTAAAAAAAAAAAAAAAAAAAAAAAAAAAAACACAAAATTCCACACCTATGAAGACAGATCATATGCAAACACTGCACCTGAAGGACACCCAGCCATGGCCAAGAGCACATAACCACCAGATGGAGATTCTCCACCATGCAGCAGCTGCTCTGTTTGTGAGCTTCCCTCCATCAGGAAAACAACTGACAGCAAGGAACAACTTGCTCACTCTAAAGCCAAGGCATTCGAGCTCTGCTGCAGCAGTAAGCATGCTCTAACACTTGCAGAAGAGCAGCTCAAAGGATTACGGTGCTCACGCACCCATGGGGCCTTGGACCTGCACCTCTGCTGTGGCTGTGTGCTGCAAGAGCTCTCCTTCAAACCTCTCCCTGACTACCCCGGGGATTCACTAGAATTGGTTCACAAGATAAAGGAAAAAATAAATCCACCCCCCTCAAAGCACATAAACTAAATCTCTTTAAAATACATTTTTATGAACACATTAATATATATATTTTTCATTTCATTACCATCTGGATTGCCTTTTTTTTTTTTTTTCATTTTAAAATCAGGCCTGCTGTAAATATGGTAATTTTGGCCTACTTCTGCTGCTGTTGACAATGCAGTATTTCCTCCCGCACAGTACCTAGACTATTCTTAGGTCAGGTTCCCTGCAGCCAGTTGAGCAGTGACCCACACAGGCAGTGTCCGC
Source organism: Netta rufina (assembly GCF_964035555.1). Taxonomy (NCBI): domain Eukaryota; kingdom Metazoa; phylum Chordata; class Aves; order Anseriformes; family Anatidae; genus Netta; species Netta rufina. The sequence goes on from NC_140138.1 coordinate 4,848,587, forward strand.
AGCAGCGGCGCTGCCTCTGGGACGCCTTCAGGAGCTGATGACGTGCCCCGACCAGGTCTCGTGCTTGGTTCCTGGGGCGAGGTGGGTAATCACGACCTCCACGGCCTGAAGCTTCTCGTTCTTTGGAGGAATGGTGCACACCTTGTAGGTGACCTCGTCGCCTGCCACGGGAACGTACTCGCCTTCAATGCTGTGGGAAGAAAGCTTCAGTTAATCATAACTCACCCGCTTACTTAAAGTTTTATCACCACAAATGCTGTATGTGCTTAAGATACTTCAGCTTTTCTGTTTGTTTTAATAGAACCCATCAGTCATCAAAGCTGAGGTTGATTTTGGTTGTCTCACAGTAAAATCCTATGAAATTTCTGCAAACAACACCAGATTAGAAAATAATAAACAACTTTACATACAACCTCTAATATGACTTTAAAAAAAAAATAATCCACTGGACCCAACTTTGAACAATATTATGAACCTCACACCTTCACACATTCCTATAACCTCTTACTCATTGGCAGCACTAGGGGGCAGGGCTGACACTGTTCAGTGCTTTGTTTTGGGATCTGTGTTTTTTGTTGTTGTTTTTGTGTGTTTTTGTTTTTTTGTGCGTGTGTGTTTTTTTTTTGTTTGTTTGTTTTTGTTTTTTAACTACAGGAAGTTGGTCCCCCACCCTTTCTTAAGGTTATGACGTTTTGTTTTGTTTTTCCCCCCTCCTCCTTTTTAAAGAAAGATTGTTCAATTGTAGTCACTGATTTTATCTTTAGGTTACTCCCCCATCACATGCGGTTTGCCTGGGGTGTTTAAAAAAATAAAGCAAGCCCAAGTACAACAGCATCAAATGATTTAAAATCACTTGCTGGGAAATAAATGAATAATTAAATTAGTTCTGTGGCCCTGATGTGTTCCACCAAAAAAGCTCTCCTCCAGCAGCCAGTCGCCCATTTCTACCAATCCTCTCCCAGGGTGATGAGGTGGGGTACTGGAGGAGGTGGGGTACTGGACACCTCACACTCTGCATTTGTCACTGTGTTTGAATCTTATCTGGAAACAGTGGGAAGTGACGGAAAGGCTGGCACCTTCTACCTAGAGTCACGTACTGAGGAGACAGCACCACGAAGGGTAACAGCCTTCCTCACCTCCCTGTTCAAGATCAGAGCTTTTAATAAAAATCCCAGCATGTGCCACTGCAGACATGGAGAGATGCCTTTCAAAACCACATTTTCACAATCCTTTGACAGGATGCTACCTCACCCTCCTTTAAATATACCTACACAAGCCTGTGCTCAGGATTCCCTTCTCTGACAACACAGGCTCTTGATTTCTTTTTGTTTAGAGGCTTTTCAGCATCTCACAGCAGCACCGCATACCGTCTGTAGCTAGAACAGGCCAGGTGAACAGATAACATGCTAAATATAAAATCTGGATGCCTTGTGCACATGACTTGCTTGTGTACTTTTTTGAGAGGGGTGCGGGGTGGTCCAGAGAAAGGGAGAAAAAAAAAAAGAGGTCTTCTAGGTCAGGACTGGACTGTTGTGTTTGTTATTTGCCTTCACTGAGGGCATGTTCACAGCACCCAGGAATTTTACCCTGTAAATGCTTCTGTCACTGCAGGGGCAGAAGTTAAAGGCATTCCCAAGGCCTGTGCTTTGAAACATGTTCCTCAGGTCCTATCTCCCTGGACTAACCTCCAGATTGCAGGAATCAGACCCAGGAGGGCACATCCTAAGCTGAACTCTTCAGAGTGGTGCCTGGGAAAGAGGCAGTAAATTGCAGGCAGAAAAAATATTTACCAAAAAGCCAAGATAAATCCTCCTTCATCAGTCCCGACAACCCTTTCCTTACCACAAAGGCTGATCTGGCTGACCTTTATTTACTTCCAAAGTCCCCTGGCCAGCCTTCAGCCCAGCCCTGCGTCACACTGCACACACCGTGGTCGAGCTCCCACCTCTGGATTCTTGCTGTGTCCATCTCCTTCAGTTATTGCCTTTATCTATAACCCTCACCCCATTTCTAACAGGTCTGATATTTCTTTTAGCCGTGAAGGATTCGCACACCCAGTACTGACTATCCTTTTCGGAGCAGAGATTCATTAACCTTTCTTACTGCCAAAGGATTTTGCCACCATGCTTAGCCCTGACTTTGAATGAAAGGATTTCATGCAAGGATGGGAAGAGGTTACTTGTACTGTCTAACAGCTGGAGAAGTGGAAATGAAACCTCAAGAAGAGATGCAGGAGAGGGTCAAGCCCTGACTAAAACTGGAATTCCATGTAGAGAAATGACAATATCTCCCACCTGAATCTCTTGAATGAACCAGTAGGTTCGATCCTGGTAAGGCAATGCCCCATTGCCACGCGGTTCTTTTATGCTTTCTCAAGTACTGATCACTGCAAAGCAGCAAAAAGGCAATAAAGCCATGGGCTGCACTCCAGAGCAAGACAGAAATGTGCCCCAGTGTCTAAGCTGGCCTTGAAGTCCTGGCAGGACCTTTGAGACAGTTTCTGCCACAGATGAAGTCAAGGACTGTCCTGTGTCAGAGGCTGGGCGTCCTGCTGCTGCTCCGCGTTAGCACAGCTAAAACACAAACTAAGAGTTCGGTGAGGGAGAGCACGTTCCTGACAGATTGTATTAATTGGTACCTGAAAGCCTAGCATTGATGGCAGCAGCCTGAAGCCCTGCGAGTAGCATGGGAATACCCTGGGGACAAGGAGCCAACCCAGTGCAGGCAGACCTGCCCAGCCATCCTGCACCCCTGTGACAGACAAATTAGGCATCAAAGGCAGGGACCAGGACACCACCACCACAAACAGAACACAAACACTAGAGAAAAATAAAGTGCAAATGAACACTTGATTGTTCTGAGTGCAGTAACTCATGAGCATCAGCTATATGTGCATCATGCTGCTGCAGTGCTCATGCATACAGATGAATGAGCCCTCAGTCCCCCAAACCAAAGGACTGCTGTTATTTGAGCTAAAAACACACTGCCACGAGCAGTAACACACAACACAACCCCATGTAGGGCAACAGTCCCACCTGAGCAAGGTAACATTTTTTGGTGGAAGACACTACCACACAAAAGCATTACCTACACAAAAAGACACCAGACTAGCAAAAAACAGTGAACAGAACCATCTCCCAGCTCAGATGTAATTAGTGTAGACAATACGAGCCGATGCAGAAAGTCTGCATTGACTCAAGTGCAGCTGAGCCACTGGAACAAATTGTAACGAAACGTGTTTCTTCATCTGGCCTCGAGCAGCGGGACCATCTGCAGACAGGATTTCAGGGAGCAGAGGCAGAGCTGTTACTTGAAGCTGGAGCTAAAGCAGCGTCTCCTCTTGACGTTATGGCTGCCCGCCCCACAACCCCGAGCCTCACTTTTGATTCCTGCACAGAGGATGAACACGCAGAGCAAGCAGCGAGCTCGGAAGTCACTGCTTTGCAGGAACCAAACAAAACGGATGCCCTGCCCAGGAAAAGATCTGAAGTTCGGCTGAAAAGCCTTTTTCACAAACAGGAACCTTACATGTTCTCTAAAAGCTCCTGTAAAACAGGATGAGATGCAGTTAGCAATATAAACATTTGAAAACTGCAAAAGGTATTAGTAGGTGGGGCTAAGCGAGAAGGAAAGTGGAGTCACGCTGTCTGTTGAAGCGCCAGAGACATACCCATACATAAGGACAGTGTTTTAAGCTCCTGAAAAAAAAACAAAAAGCAATTAGATATCACTTGAATATTCAAGTGAGGAAGGAGTACAGCTCAAGAGCTAAAAGTGATGTGGCTTTTGTTGGGATGTGTTTGGCTTAAAATTGAAATATGAATTTATACCAGGATGGGCTCTGGTAAGAAAGGGGTTGCAGGTGCCCTGCTAACCAAAGTGGTGCTGTTTTTTCCATGAAAATAAGAACAAGCAAATTGGTACGCACACAGCAGTGGTATGCCTGACATACAACAGCCTGCAGTCAGGGAGAGGAGAAGCAATGGGACCAAGCCAGACTAGAGGCTGTGCTCTCAGCTGTCACTGAGAGCCACCGCATCCCTCGGCAGTTGTTAGATCACTGGCTGGAGTATCATCTGCTGTACCTCGTCTGCACAGAAAATAAAAAGCGCATTAACTCATTAAAAAAAAAAAAAAGGCAAGTTTCTGACCCAAGATTCTTAAGCTTGAATCATGAGGTTAATTACTGTTGTTCCTTTCACCTGTGAGGTCACATTAGCCCTGAAAAATGCACAGCCCTAAGGATTACCCCAAAAAATACACTTTTCTCCACTAGAAAGCACTTCTTACAGGATTAAGCATTACATGTATTCTGACAGCATCAGATCCTTTCTTGGTTTCTTACCTTATTCAAACTGACACTACAAGAGACTGAAGCTTGTGATAAAACCCTCATTCCATCCCAACACTCCTTTTTCTCATCCCCTAGTTTGTCTCTTCTTTTGCTCGACCTGATCAAGACCAGGACTGTCCTTTGCACAGCTATGTGAGAAGGCTGTGGCCACACAAGCAGCTTTAATTTCGTACTCTGTTTTCAGTCTTTAAGCCTGTCTCCCACAGATCAGACATCCTTTTTTTTTTCCTGCAGCCTTCTGGCTACTCGTTACTCTTGGTGCCTACCAAATACACGATTAACTCATTGTCCCCAGTGCACGTGAAAAGCAAGAGGACAAAAGTCTCGGTTTGCAGCCTGATTACACCTGTTTGTGAACAGTGTAAGAGCACAGTGTTTGCTCACCAAATGCTGCTTGTGGAACAGTGGTACTGGGTACATGCAGGAGTATCGCTGCATGTACCCAGTACCGATACTCCAGCAGCAGTATCGCTAAGTGATGCTTAGAAGCAGGAACGAACAGCATCCAGATCACGCAGTGTTTTTGGTGGTGTCAAGAAAGAACACTGTAATGGCACTTGAAAGCTGATGAGATGGCAGAGCTCCACACTGGATGGCAGAGCTGCAGGAAGATCCTCCATCAGGAAGCAATTGCCTTAAGTGCTGGGAGGTAACGAACTGGGGGAGATTGGAGAACGTACACAGAGATCTTGGAACAGATTCTGTCTGCAGCAGCTGCTCTGTACACAATGTAAGTTACCCAGACAAGTTCGAAGAAATTAAACATGGACTTCTTGATGTTATATGTTGATGAAATATTTTATATCTTTTCTACAAATACATGTTTTATATCCATGTACTTATTTTTACTCTATTTAATGTTGATCTAAAGACAAATGCATTAGGAGACTTGTACGCATATTCCTATTCAAACTAATGCCTACTGATGTATCCAGGAACTTTAAGACACTTTGATAAATTAAGCTAAAAATGTGAAATGTTTTCCTGATGTTTGTGTCAGAGAGAGACACGATACAGCAAGCTTTAGATTATCCAGCAACTCCCATTTCCCAGCTCAGTGCCAGTCTGGTGTGGTGGAGCATTTTTATCTTGCGCTATTTTTAGGGAGCTGGGAGGTTATTAGGAAATTACCTAAATAAGAAATGTTCTAGCTCTTCCTCCTCACAGCTGTTATTCATATTCCAAGGCACTAGTTAAACCCTCTGGGAGAAAGACGAAGTCAAATGGAAACATTTTCGAGCACAAGTTTTCAGGGAATTCAGAGCCGTGTTGGTCAACAAGGCTGCCACAGCTCACACCACGCAGCCAGCTCCCACGGACCGATGGGCTGTGTTATTTTGGCGGCTTCTCAAAGCTCATTTCGCTCCTCAGCATGCCTCCCAGACCTCTTGTGTTTTTACTAAACAGCAGACCCAAACAGAAGCGAACCATCCTGAGTTACTGATCCTGAATGCCCTCCCGTGCAGTCTCGGCAGGTATCAAAGATGCCAGCAATGACTTTAAGGAGGCAGCAGGCAGGCAAACCAGGAGCACGGCTGCCTCTCACCCACCAGTCACACTCATAGCTGGGACAGACAAGTGTGAAAGAGGTCCAAGCACTGAGGAATCCCAGCTGTAAACAACCAAGGTCTCACCTATAGGATTGCCCTGGTCTCTGGGGGATCTGGCCCACTGCAGAGATGTTCCCAGGTGCTGCCACATCTCCCCACTCAGATCTCCAGTCATGGTTTTCAAATCCATGCTTGGGGACAGTTACACCTCCGTGCCCACTCAGCAGCCAGTTCAACACCAAGCAGCCCACCGGGCACCAAGAAGGAAGTGGTGATCGCAACAGGCAGAGCTTTCCAAAGAGGCCCACCAGGACTCAGATGTACAGAAAACACCTGTTCCTACAAGCATCCAGCTTGGATCCTGTCGCAGCAATACCTCCCGTTTAACCAGGGCTTTGGCTTCTGGATGCAGTCGTCTTCTGTGCTCACTAACCAGAGGCTCCATCCTCAGGCACCTACGGCCTCCTGCACTGCCCAGCCTGCAGGCAGTGTAAGTCTCAGCTTTCCCTGTCAGGGCTTTCATCACTCAGGTGGAGGTTCTGGAAAGGCTGTGCTACAACTGTGGCCGCAGCAAGCTGGCATTCCTTGCAGCATGCAAGTTTCCTGAGCCAACCTGGGGGTGGATGGGAACCCTAAGGAAAAGGTTGCCCGTGTTTTGTTAACACCCAAACCCCTCCCAAGCAAGAGCTGCTGTGCTGCAGCCTCTTCTCTCCCCGCAAACAAGTTACTGCTTTCAGGCACTTCAACAGTGGCAGCACGGCACCAGGAGGGGAGCACATTAGGAAGGAAGTGTGCTCAAAGCAGGCAAGTCATCGAGTGCCTTGAGCACTTGGAAGGAAACCTGAAAGCTCAGGTTTGGCTTCCCAGCAGCCCCAGAACAGCTGCCTGCAGCCAGCAGAAGCTGCTGCTCGTTCCCAGGAAAGGAACAGGGGCTGGACGGGTCCGCTCCCTCAGCTCACTTTCAGCTCTGGGTTTGTTTCTAATTACCAGTTAATTTCCAATCCGTATTGTTACGCCCCACTAGGAGAGCAGCAGCATGAAGATGTCAGCATTGATGTTGTGCATTAAACACAGCGAGCTGGCGGCAAGTCAGAGGAAAGCAAGCAGTGCGATAAGACGCCTCCATGGGTGTGGGCAGCTCCGACAGCCAGGCTCTGCGATGCGGTGGGACAGTGGCCAGGACACAGCTGGGTTCCTCCCTGCAGGAAGACGCTGCTGATAGCATGGCTCCAGCACAGCCAGAAACCAAATGCAGCAGAACAGGACCGTATCTCCACCTGGGATCCCGCTGGGAGACCATTTCTGTGCTTGTTTTTTCCCCCCGTACTCCCGAGTTACGGGCCCTAGGAGCATATTCTCCCGAGGTCACAGCACACCGTGTGAGCAAAGCACAGCAAACTCTGCCTCTATCCAGGGACCCAAAGGTGCTGTGCAGCGAAGCCCTGGGGGAGGTACAGCGCCAGTTCTACAAAGCCATCATTAGACACGGGGTCAGGAAAGTGGCCTGAAGGGCACCCTGAAGGCCTCTCTGCAATGCAGCATTTTCCCCTTCAGAGCCAAGCTCCAGCAAACTGCAGAAAACCCACAAGCACTGCACGTGTTTTTTTTTCTCCTGTTCCAAGAAGTCAGCCACTTTTTCAAATGAAACTCCTTTTTAAAAAAGTGTGGTCATTAATTCCTCGCTGCTCTCTGCTGCTGTCTCCTTGCCTTGCCTTTGCAGGTACGCAGGCTCCAGGCCAAATCCCAGCCTAACGCGAAGGCCCCGAGGGTAAACGAGACTCCTGCACGTGCTCACCCCCAAACACACTGGGGAAGCAGATGTGTGGGGTTCCTGTGTGCTGCCCAGAAGAACATCATCTGACCTACTGTGACAGGCACCTCCAACTCGCCCCTCTCCACCCCGCAGCCCAACCCCAAGGTGCACAAGCTGCGGGGAACCTTGAGAGCCACCACCCAGGGGATTCCCCAGCCCGCTCTCCAGAAACATGCCACCTCTGCAGGAAGTGTATGAAGAGTGAAACTGAAGCCACAGGGGCGGTTACATTCCAGTGATGGTCAAAACATGAAGTAGTTGTGAGAGCTGAGTTACTGCAGCCATGAAACACCAGCAGAGGAGGCGAGGTGTTGAGGATGGTACAGTTCTCAGCACTGGCACTACAATACCACCATCAGATCAGTGACAGTGGGGCACAGAATCAGAGAGGCTGGAGAAGACCCTTCAGATTAACAGTACGTGTCATTATTTACAAATTTACTAAAGGGTTTACAAAAAAAATTTACACCAGGTGAACTCATTTTCCTTTGCTTCCAGCGCTGTTATCTTGAATGACAATCTCAGTGACTGCTGCATCCCCACGCTGCCAGCTGGGGTTTTACATTCACTACTAGCAGGCACATTTTGTTTTCTGTTCTGGAGATGGGCATAGTACTAAACTGAGCACGATAAAACCAAAAAAATCCCACATTTCCCTAGAACAACCCTTTGTACCAACTTGAGAAGTTCTTCCAGCAAGTGCAAGGAAGCAGCACTCGCCATGCACATAGCACAGGAAGCACCAACGAGCCTGGGGCTTGCTCCTTCAGCTGGCTGGCAGGGGCAGGACGCCGCCAGCACGGCACCAGCCCCAGGACGTGCAGAGGAGCAGCCGTGCGGGTCGGTACGTGAGAGCTGGCTGCAATCTGCCCGTCAGAGCACCGCCAGCGCTGCTGTTGTGGTGCACTTCCAGCCACAGATGCTTCACCCCCAGACCAGCCTGCAGAGGTGCCACGAGTGCTGTCAGGGAAGTGCCACCGCCTGCAGTGACTGTCACCAGAGCTGCCACCACACCTCACTATCTGCCACAGGAGGAAGGCTTGGAAGGAAATGCCACCACCTGCCCCCCGCAGACATCAGCATTTCGAGAGAACTGCAGGCTGCCCTGGCTCACCGTGCACTTCTGTGTAGCTGCACCTCCTCAGTTCAAAGAGGAACCAGCCCAACACAGTGCTTGGGTTGGGTTTTAGTAACACAATTCTTCTCTCCACTCCTCAGAGCTATCTGTTAAAACAGACAAAGCCACACCGACAAAACCCCTTCAATAATTGCTTTCCAAACTGACTTTTTTAAGCTGTATTTCCCCATACCCGATAAATCCAGCTCCCCAGTAACACAGCTTTGCTGCAGACTCCATTCATAAACCACACCCACACGACAGAAGCACAGTATTCACCTTGAACTCCAGCAGATACTGAAACTGAAAATTTTGCAACGCCAAATGAAGGAGCGAGAGTTTGAATGCCACATGCCACACATGCTTGAATTTATTTTTAGGCTAACACTCATTCATTTATGGAAATGTAAACATCATGTTAAGTATAATTAGCTTCCCCCCCCCTTTTTTTTTTTTCGTAAGATATGGGAAAGAGAGATTCCCTTTCACAGAAGGCATTTCCATTGAAGTGTAACCTTGCTTCCCAAAGCTCAGGGGGAAAAAATTATTCTTTCAAATTAAATTTTTATGTTTAAAATCTTATTAACCTGCAAGATTGGCAGCTGCTCCTGATGCTCAGAGCATTCACTCATCACCACAACATAGAGCCCTCTGCTGTGTTCTTTACAATCTTACTGGATCTAAACTGGCAGACCATTGTAATCATGTTCCTGAAATCCTAGCTTTCAGGAAGAACTGATTCAGCAGAAACAATCCTCTTTCTTTTCACAAGTAGATGTCTATAACACACTGAGACAGTGAACAGGTTGATGTCTATCCCACATCCAGGTTTAACCTCGGAAAACACCTAGAAAAGCACTGCATGACAAACCTAAGCAGTATCTCAAAACCCACACTATGCACAGAGTCATTGGAGTCTTCCCGAGACACGGTGATGGTTACAGCATGCTGCTGTAAAAAGCAATTCTCATTAGTAAAGAGCAACGTTTCTAATTCACAGTGAACTCCACTGAAATGAAAGACATTATTAATTCATCTTTCCAGTGCTACCTTGCACCAGAATTAAGACAGTGATACCATCACCCTCTAGCACTAAAAGCTGTTTCCAACTAATTCAGACACACTCAGAGTAATTAAAGAATAATAACGTGCTGAAAACTTCAGTACTTTGGTGATAGCACTTTGTAATAACATGTTCAGGCAGAAACATCAGCTATGTTTGAGTCTAAGCTCTGCAATTATTCCTATATAGAATATCCTAAAAATTATGGCCCAGTCCTGGTTCAATGTAAATAAATAAATAAATAAATCCTGTTGACTTCAAAGGAGGAGAATTTAGCCTAGAAGACTTGCATAAAGTGCATCCTTCAATCTTACAAAATTCATATGAACTTACCTTGCTAAAACATCTCTGAAAGAGCAAGAAAAATAGTCTTTGAACGCATTAATTATATGCTTAAAGAGGAAAGACATCATCCACCTGCTACGGAGATGGAAGGAGCGAAGGGTCATAAAGCAAGGGAGAGGGAGGTTGAACATCAGAAACAATTAAGAACCAGGCCTGTTCTTTATAGGAAGAGATCAACCAGGGAGGCAGTGGACCCCATCACTGGAATTGTTAAGAGGAGGTTGGGAAATGCATCTGCCAGAAAGGCACATGCACCCTCCAGCAGCAGGCAGGGCAGAGGAGGTCCCCTCCAATCTTCTCATCTATGGTAAACAGAAGACCCCTGCTCTGTTTTAAGGGATCTGCTGTGCTACAGAAAAACTGCAGCATGCCCTGCTCTGTACAGAGTGACACAGAGATGGGCTGTTCTCCACCAGCACAAGAATTACACTGAAATGAAGCAATTAAACCTGAAGAGAAGCAGCATGGCCTGAGGGCTAGGACACCAAATTGAGACCTGGGAAGCCAGAGCTTAGGCTGAAGCTGGAGCTTGCCATGCCCTGCCCATGCATCAGCTCTCCCCCCCTCATCCTTTATCTACTCCAGCTTTTTGTTGCAGGGGCAGGCTGAGGGCATGGCCGAGTGAGGGTAAACAGAGAACACGACACACGTCAGCAAAATAAACATGCTGAAAATACATCAAGAAGTGCGATTGCTCATGAACTTTTACAACCACAATGACTTGTTCGATACTGTTTTTAGGATAGATCGATTGGGTGGAGGAAAGGGGAAAGATGGCACGCCACATCCAGGCCATATTCATTTAAATATAGTATAGAGATGGCTCAGAGTCAAAGCGTTTTGAAAGCATCCAGGATTGATACGGTTAGTAGCAGAGCCCACAAGAGGGGCCACCTGCGAGATGGGGCCTCTCACACAGGCCACTGAAAGCACTGCAGCCAAAAAATAACCTTTATAAAAGTCATATAGGTCCTCAGCATAGGAGACATGCTGGGGTCTTAAACAGAAACAGTGAAATGGAGTGGGATTGAGAGCAGGAGCAGCACGTGTACCCAGAATGGTCCATCATGCAGTGAACATTTCAGAAAAATTGGAAGAAGGCCAACGTGCTCAAAGGACACATGCTAACCACATGAGCAGGAAAGATAACTGGGGCCACCTGGATAATTTGGTAAGGCTTCTATTGACTTACCACCGGATAACCACTCCAAACAAAAAACGAGGATTATACAGCTTCAACATAGTAAGCAATAGGCAGATTAAACATGGTGACAGATCTAAAAGAGGTTACTGGAAAATAAACATTCAGTGATCTTAATACAGGCCCGCAGAAAACAGTTTCAGCCTCCATGCTGGTGAACATCTCAATCTGGAAACAAATATAAAATTGTCTACTAAATGCTGCAGATGAGCCAAACAAATAAAGACGACAGCGTGGTCACAGAGCAATCTGGATGCCTTGGCAAGCAGGGCCTGTTCCAGTCAGATGTGCTGCAGTGCAACCAAATATGAAGTCATGTATCCGGGAGCCAGGAATGCAGACCCTGCTGCCAGGGGATGACAGACTGCATCTGGGACTGCACCAAACTCTCACACTGCAGAGGATGCAGAGGTCAGAGCAGATAAGCAATTCAGCAGAAGACTAGGGATTAGAAGGGCTAATGCTATTATGGGACATATAGAAAGAGAAACAGAGCAGGAGCGTGGAAGAGATTTTTATCTCTGTATACTGAAACTATCCATACATTATTTTTAAGTGATATTCAAATCCTGCAGCACAGTTAGAAAAGAAAAGATTGTTTTAGACTGGAGAAAAAAAATGAGGAACTTGAAAAGTTCAATTTTTCAGAAGGTATATTCAGAAGTGATAAATCTGTGTTCAAGGAAAAAAAGCGGGGGTACTAATGAACCTGTTAACAGAGAAAGTTTAGCCATAAGCTGCTTGAGACTGAAGCTAGGCAAATTACTTTTCTTAACAGTGGAGGTAATTAACCTTTACTTTAGTAATGATACAAGCAGTGCAAAAGTAAAAAGTGAATTTTCAGTGTCAGAAAACTTTAAATTAAAGCAGGGTACGGCCTAGATGATTTGCTTCACATAAATGCAAGCTTCTTTGTTTGGGTGAAATCACACAGCTTATTCTAAGAGATCTAACAGGATCATCTACAAGTTCTCAACTGAACAGATTTATAATAGTACTGGCAGTCAGAGATTATGCTGTTCTTTTTCCGTAACATCCACAGAACTGCTCTGTGCTAAGATAAGGGTGACAGATTACAAACCATTCTTGGCACGTGATGTGTCACAAGCGTTCCATAATCAAGGCAAACTGGAGCTCCAGCTTCCTCAGTGACCCGGACAACTTACTCAGAAATGTGAACGAAGATGTCAGGTCCTCCATCTGCGGGGGAAATGAAGCCATGGCCTTTGGAGCGACAGAAGCATTTGCAGACACCTTTGTAGATGGGGCCCTCCGATGCTCTCACAGTTCTGCAAAAACATAGCAGACAGAGCAGTTTGTTGCTGAGCGGGGACGTGACAGCTTCAGCTGCAGCATGTCTAGCAAGGCAGCACAGCCAAGTCCCTGCTTGCTCCCCAGTGAGTGCGTTCCTCTGCAGCAACTGTTCACTAGTGTCAGGCTGCACACGTTCTGCCTGTAGCCTTTTGAAAGTGGGATAAAAGCGATGAAGATGTTGGCTAAAATTATAATCCATCAGTTGCCATCTTGAGTCCATCTACTGCATCGTCCTGCCTTTTCTCAGACACTGTATCTGAATGTAAGCATTTTATACATTATAGGAGTTCTGGCAGTCCAGTGTACATCTGGGTGCTGTGTGCACTTCCAGAAGCTTACAAACAAGCGTGTGCATGTGCTATGGAGAGAATGCAGTGCATGAAGGCACACACGAATGTCTCTGTATGTATGTACATAAGTACACGCACACCCTTCTGCAGGCAATGTCTGCTGCTATCCTGCCAAACTGGGATCAGTGAAGTCAGTATTTCACCTCCTACCGACTCCAGCAGGCTAACTGGTATGGACAACACCCATACTCAGGGCTGATCTCTTAATCCACTGTCATGAGGCTTGTGTTTAAGATGACACTGATTTTAGACAAACCCTTTGGATGACTTACCACCATCAAGAAAAACAACTTACATGAACCCATCCTGACAATTGTGTGATTAAATCCCTTCCCCCCCGCCCCATTAAATATACTGAATCTTCAGAGATCCAAATTCAATAATTAACAAAGCCAACTGTCTTAGACATCTTACATAGTTTACACGGAGGAGTTACTAAATCAGGACCTTCTTGCGACATGATTATCCAGTAAGTTACTTCCATGTTAGAAGATGATTTCTGTGGGACATTTTTAACCAAACCCTCAGTAAGAGATTGTGGTGTTACTGGTTATATGCATTGAGACAGTTTTGAGATTACTTCCATAAGGTTTCAAGTTTCCTGAAGTCTTAAATAATTAAAAAACAACAACAAAAAACCAGCTCTGCTGCAGAAGTTAAATTAACATTAAAGAAATTGGAGTTGAAAGGGTTAAATTTCCATTAAATCATTTCATTTCCAGTTCTATAAAGCTGTCGACACACCTGACCCCCCCCAAGTGCTCATTACACAGAAAAGCACTCACTGCCCTAAATAAGCCATTAAAGCTCAATTGCATCTTTCAAGGAGACAAAGCACTGTGAAGGATAAGACCCCACACTTGCTAATGAACCAAAATTAAATAATCCCACTGAATAATAAACCACTGCCTGGCACATTTGCCTTTTCCATACAACTGTGAGGCTAGGGCTCACTTAAGCCTCTTGTTTAAAGACTAGACTACAAAAAAAAAAAAAAAAAAAAGAAGCATTTTGATTTTCAGGGCTAGCAAATACAGCAAGATTCCTACACTAATTAATGATTAAAGAACTATGGGAGCAAAATAACCAAATTCTTTAATTTTGTAGGAACAAGACTAAGATTAACAACTCAGAAGAATAACAAAGAGTTCATCAGTAACACCACTGAGACAAGCTAGTCTGGAACTGGTTTTTAAGGTCAATCCCAATTATCAAGTCCATTATGTTCTTTTCAGCAATATACTTTCATTACAATGTTTATGGTATCTGAAGCCTTTCAGAACAAAGTAAAATTCTCTTCTGCTGCTGCTGCGTTTTCACCTCATTTTGAATAGAGAGATGACACAAAGCATCACTGAAATTTATCCACACATTTTTAAATACCGCTTTTGAAGAAAAAAGCTGGGTAAAACTGCAAGGAGAAAAAAAGAGGGAAAAAACAAATAAACACGCCAACTAAATTATGTAGCATAGAACAGGCTAGTTGCTGGGTTGAGATCTTGTTTCTAATGTTTCACTGAGCACTGCCAGACCACCCATACACAGAGGTAACTGTAGGACTGTGCCAAAGACACAAAGGATTGACCAGAGCTTCACGCTGTACCTGCAGACAGGAAAGCTTGAGGAAAGCTTACCTCTGCTGTAGGATCACCATCTCTAATGACTGCAAATAGCAACACACCTTGTTTTACGAGAAACTACGTAATTTTACAGAATCAAAGAGATTAGCCTTCATATCTTGAAAACCAATGCATTCTTTTACATGTCTGTTTGAACAAACCCCAGATGTTAAAGCTGCATTAAAAAGAAATGAGCCCTCTGACAAGTGCCATGGTCATGAACCAGCCCTAGAATGTGACCTGACTGATGGCAGCACAGGTGTCAGGGGTGAAAGAACTAATCCTTCAGGGGTGGTGAAGAGATTAGGTCAAAGGAGGAGGTTGGGCTGATAAAGAAACACTGTTGAATGATGGGAACTGGTCCACCAAGAGCCTCAGCTCAATGCACAAAGTGGAGCAAAACTTCAGAGAAGAGGAATCTGTTTTGAAGAGCCTCAGTATATTTTCCTCACCCTCTAAATCTCTAGTCTTAAAGAGGGGAAAATACTTTCAATATTCTTTACCCAAACAGAGTGTAGAAGAACTACAGGCAATTTAGACTAACAAATCTAGTAGGATTAGAATACTGGGGGGGGGGGGAAGAAAATAGCAGTAAAATGCCAAAGCATCTTCCAGACACAACGAACTCCCCCCCCCTTCACCCTGGTGAAAGCAATCTGCCCAGAAGCAAACATTTGGCTGTGCCTACTAAATGCAGTTTCCCCAATACTCACGCTGAAAATGTCCTGGTCCGCCGGGTGGGCAGCGGACTGGGAATGAGGTACCCTCTCATGGGAGACGGGGAGCGATCTCTTGTCCTGCGATTTTCAGGCAAATGAAGGGAACTGGGTGAGTGCACAGAGGAGGAGGACTGCTCCAAGGTGGGTGAAGTGGTGTCAGAAGACATTCCTGACGCCTGAGAAAAACCTAGAGAGAGGAAGAGATCTGACTTAGCCCAGAATGGAATTTTTCATATAAAGTCACAAATTCTTCAGCTTAGGATTTTGTAAGAATATGACTCATTTCCTGCAGACGTACATGCAGACATAGTTGCAGCAAAATCTCCTGCTCTGTGTCAGTGAGTTCAATTTGTTTATTTTTTTAGAGAGCTCACGGCTTTTGTAAACTGTAGAAGGCAGCTCCACTGAAAACAGATCAATTTGCAGCTAACCCGAGGTATTGTGTTTTGTTTCCTCCTGCCTCCCTTGCAGGCAATGGCTCCCAAAGCAGAGCTCAGCCCCAACATCAGGCATCAGCGTGCCCCAGGCAGGCCAGGTTTGACAGCACTGCAAAGCCTCCTGTAAGTGCACACAAACAGGTGCTACAAGAAAGAACCACCACAAGAAGAAATGCAGGAATACAGGCTACATCTCCACTGCTGGAGGTTATCTTCACTGTGCAATCACCAGTGCTAACTTCATTCACTGTGGCTGCTGCCCAGCTATTAGCACACCTCCAGCACAGCTTGTAACACCTTCAGCTCGACTGGAAGATGAAAATGACACAAGTGCTCTTTAATTCACTTCAGCTGGGGTCAGACAGTTAGTTTACTCTGCCAGGGATGGGGAACGTGTGAAGCCAGCAGAGCTGGAAGGCAGTGGCTGACTGCACGGAGGTGAACACGCCGGCCTGCAGACCTGGCAGACACCACAGGGTGCTTTGGGGGCCTACATCTGCTATGGTCTTCCTACAACTACTCTGTGAGTGCATTTGGACTCCCCACTACCCAAGCCAGACTTCCTCTTATTCACGTCCTAGAGCAGGGGAGGAAGGTCCCTTTCTCAGCACAGCAACAGCGGCACGTGGCTCATCGCACAGCACGCAAAACCCAGAATCCATGAGAAACAGCAGCACTTCTGCATACGCTTACAGGTGTAAGCAGGGACAGATAGAAGAGAAGTAAATCAGCACTGCTCTGCTATTACTGTGCAAGGCCCCTTCCAACGTGGAAGGGGAATAAGCAATTCAAAATTAACCTATAACCCACCACATTCTTATTTAAGAAAATCTAAAAATAACTGGATGAGTTAGCAAAATATGTAGTGATCTGGGTCAAGAAAATAGCACGAAGGCATGAAAAGCTGTCTTTAGGGCCAATAGTCTCACTGAACTACCATCTCTCATCACCATTTTGCACCCTCCTTTCCACACCCACACTCCCCAGCCCATGAATTATGGAGTGGATCCCTCACACAACATTTGACATGAAGCCTTCTTGTCAATGACAAATTCCCATTACTTCTTCCCGAAACTAATAACTAAAATTAAAAAGGCCTCTTAAGAATGAAGTCACCAGGGAACAAAGGCTTTTATGTTTAATTGTTCAGGGTGCTGAGAAGGTGGAAGTGGATAGTCATGTTCCCTCGTGTACCAGCTTGAGCTTTCCACCCTGCTCTCAAGCACAACAGCTCAGCTGGAAACAAAAGCATGGCTTTAAATTGTTTAAATACGGATGGCATTTGCAATCCACTCAATAATGCCCTGCCCAGCATTATGGCCAACATTCAGCTGCGACCAAGAGGATAACACCAAGGGGATGGGATTTT
Organism: Netta rufina; assembly: GCF_964035555.1. Lineage (NCBI taxonomy): Eukaryota > Metazoa > Chordata > Aves > Anseriformes > Anatidae > Netta > Netta rufina. Next base: position 4,865,838 of record NC_140138.1, read on the forward strand.
CCAAACCTCCTGGAAAAAGGCTTGCTGCACTGGCTGTACGTGGAAGTCTCATCAGAGTTTAGAAGGCCTCTGCTCTGGGCATCTTGTTGTCAATGAAAGCATGCTATGAATTTGCAGGACTGTAAGAAGTTGCAGGAAAAAAAAATGAACAATTAAAACCGCATTCTGACAACTCAGCACCTGATCTGAGCTTTTGCATGAGTGAGAACGCAGCTTTCACAGAACCACACACTTTCTCTCATCTAAATATAAAGCAGCTCGTCAGGTGATGAGCAAAGTGCAGATCTCTTCCCCCGTCTGCAGCAGGGTAGTCAAGCCAACCACAAAGTGCTGTCGGTCCCCATCCTAAAACAAGGGCAGAGAGGCAGAATTTTCCCTCCTTTCTTTACAACACAGATGAGCCACAAATATTTACAAACAAAGCAGGCTAAAAGGATTTAGAAGAGCGCTAACTTAGGCGACTGTTCCCATTTATGATAGTTTGTGCGTCCTCTGCTCTGTAGACACAAACTAAAACGTGGTGTGGAACACGAAGCACTGTTTTGCTGTACAAATAGCCTTTTGTTCTCTGCCCACAGCCCTGGCAGATGAACAGCCTCGTAACTTCGGCCCCACGAGCCCCTGACCATGACGGGAGCCCTGTGGGGGCGGACGCATGGAGGCCGCAGCTGGAGGCCGCCCGCCCACCGCAGCGAGGGGCACAGCTCAGGGACAGGGCAGGTGCTGGCAAGCGGCTGTAGGAAGCCTGTGGCTTAACCAAGGACTGCTATTTTAGCTTATCTGTTACCATGACGTTGTACGTGCACCGATTCACCTGACGGCATTCCTGAAGGAGCAGGAGCGCTGCTGAGGAGACGCCGGGGCTGGGCCGCGTTGACACGGGAAGCCACCAGCAAATGCCCGAACCCAAACCCGCATCCCCAGGCCTCCCGGCCTTCCCCTCTCCTGCAAGCCTCACCTTCCAAATGCAGCTACCAAGAGCTTTCACAGAGGATTTTCTGATGTTGTCTTAGGCTCTGAACTGAGCCCTGCAACGCAAGAACCGCCCTCAGACAGCTCGCTACAAGCCCTCCTCAGCAGCAATGCTTCCCCTCTTCGTCACTAGCTGAGCACACCTATTTTGCACACATCGTTCACCAGCCCAGCATCTCCCACCCCGTTTGGCTTTCCTCCATCCCTCCGGTCCAGCCACAACCCTCCACCTCACCATGGTGATGAGGACGTGGCACGAACCCCACGCAGAGCCAACAGAGCATCCCAGCTGGCCTCCCCCGAGCAGCCGGAGCCCTACAGCAGCACCTCGTTGCTGCCCAAGGCTGAGGCTACAGCAGAGATGAGGGACACTCAAGACAGTATCTGCCTTCTCCTCGAGCCAGCAAAATATTTACCTTCCAGCACTTGCAGAATGAAAGCAACGTGACGCAAGGTGGTGATATTTTCAGGCTCCCTACTTCAGGAAGCTCCGACCACACGCCACCCTAGCCTTACGTCTGCCCGTATTTCAACATGCGGTGCGTATCTTTGAGCAACACAGATTTGTTTTTGTTGTTATTTAAAAGCTGTAGGAATGCGCCACTCTAAAATATAAATTAAATACACCCTGGAAGCATCATGGAAGTAATGGGCTAATTTAGTATCTCAAAGCTTTTTTTTTTTTTAAACCACACTTTTTTTGAGAAAAAGTGGCCAATGTTTACACAAAGAACTCAGAATATCATCTGTAACTGGTGACCTACAAAGCACAAGCTGCAGTACATGCAGGAAAATAATATGAAAATTTTCTATGAAAATATAAATATTTCCATGAAAATGATATGAAAATAAGAAGGTTGGTGGCATGTAAGTGCCACTATCATTTCTCTATTTATCTATACATTGGTCTTCAATTTTGCTTTAAATCTACCCCATACCACTAAAAGTATCCCAAATATAGCTGTATGGGGGAAGTTAACTGTTCTGAATGGCACCCCAACACCACCAAGGAAATCCAGTCTGACTTTCAATTAAAGGAATTGCCTCAGAAAAAGCCAGAATGGATAGGACAGGGTGCCAGGCTCTGGGCAACCTGTCTACAAACAGTTTCCTTTTCACGCACCAGGCATCACAACACAAGCAATACTTTGGAAACCCATCCTGCTCCAGAGCACGCTTCCCAAGCAGCGCATCCCTCACCTTCATGCACTGAAAGCAGAGGCACACGGACACTGCTCCTCCCTTTACCTTGCTCTGATGAATGTGAGGGCACTGAGCTCCCAGCGGTGCCCCCGCTTCTTTTAAAGCAGTACCTGGCACCTCTCCCAGGCACCTGACCCCGACTCCCCCGCAGCACCAGACCAGTTCCTTGCCAAAGCAGCTGAGGCTAACTCAGACCCCAGAGCCCAGGAGGATCCCCCCGCCGCAGAGCATCACCGCGATCCTCCTGCGTCACAGAGTTCAGCACTTACAAAACACGCAATTATGAAACAGCCGGGTCAGAAAGCTTCCCTTTCCAGCTTAGCTTGCCTTGCCTATGACCAACTTTCCACAATTAATACCGGCATTTCAATTAACACAAACGCAGAGCAGTTGCAACACACGTGTGATGTGTCAACACAGAGGAGTATGGCATAAACATTATGGTTTCAGCAGGATGCAGGAGAGCGTGCACAGTGATGACCTGGCAGTTCAGAGAAGCCAGGACATTGCCCAACTGTCCCCACGTCCAATAAAAGCCTAATTATGAGGTAACCAAAATACAACTAGGAAAATTCCTAGTGCTCATCTACACATGCAGATTAGTTTGGATTAGAACAGGGGTGAGTTTAAGCAGCAAAAGCTATTCACAGTCAGCCCCAACAGCCGGCACCCTTTCCCCAAACGCTGTGGCTGCCCTCGTGCTCCTCAGGACTCGCTGAGTCCTGGAGCAGAGCTGGTGGGGCAGCACAAAGCAGCCCCACACAGCCCAGGCCACAGAAAGGGGTGGCAGGGGAACCACGTCAGCTGCAGCACAACAGGTCACCACTTTGCACTGCTCGTGTAAGCAGCCAGATCTACTTTTTAAAAAATGCATTTTGGTTAAGGATCAGAGCGGACAGTTGGATTAAGTACACGTTTCAACTGGTTTATGGTTATAAAGAAGGCCATACAGTGATACCCCGTGTGTCATTCTGTCGAACATACTGGGGAATCAAGACCCTCTCTTGCTGGAAAGCCAGTACTCGCTGGGATTGATACTGCTTAAGCTTCTTGCTCCCGACTGCCCAGCACACCGACAGCCAGGGTTCTTCACCTGCAAGCACACGCAGGAAGCTGTACCCAGCTGAGTGTGCCAGCTGCCACAGGTGACAGCACTCACTAAGATTTGCCTGAAGGAAGAGCACACAAATTAACAAGGTATTGAACTGGGGGGATGGAAAACTTTCCCTGGCTCATGGCCAGCTCGGAAGAGCAACGACAGGTCCTGGATGAACATCCTGCTCTGGGCACTCTCCCCAGCGCAGCTAGTGGCAAGGACAAAGACAAAGATGACATTTTATGCCATGCTTTTCCCCCAGTAACATGCACTTCTTGTTGGAATCTGCTCCAACTCCCTTCTGGTTGTTACTATTCATGCTAATTGGTGCATGCTGATCAGAAGCAAGTGCTGCCCACTGACTTCAGCGCCTGCACACACACATTGGCTACTGGCAAGTATTTAAATAACTGTTACCTGCAGTGCTAACAACTTTGCTTTGCTGTAGTACAACCAAATTGTCCAAGACAAGGCAGGGACAGCAGGAAGAAGGGTGAATCTCACCAGCACTCAGCATACCTGTGCTGTCACAGCTGCAGGTACAAAGCCATGAGAACAGTACAAGGAAAGCATGAACACAGCAGGTACTGCCCCAGCAGCTCTGAGAGTCCCTGCCTCATCAGCTGGGGAAAATGCTGCAGCGCTGCAAAGAGCAGGCCCCTGGCATTGCCAAGCTAAGGCTGGAAGGGGCTGAGCTGCTGTCTGCACGGCGTGAGCCAGTCCTGCACACAGAAAGCCACTCCTGAGGGGTGAGCACAGGCACCTCCATTGCTCAGCTGCATCACGCAGTGGCGATGCAACCTTTTCTAAGGTGGCATCCAAACCCACGGTAAGTCTGAAGGCTGTGCATGCAGCTTCACTCCCTTGCTCATGCAAATCCATTCATGCAAATCCCCGGGTTACAGAGCGCTGTGCCTGAAATATGTCTGGGGGGTAGACGTGTGCACTGGCCCTGCATTGCCTGCAGGCTGCCTGCACCTGGGAAGGACACCGCAGCCTCTCACCAGCCAAACACGGTAGCACCAGGTGGGAGCCACCACGGTGGGAACAATAACGCCCTCCTGCATGCTGCTGGGCAAGCCAAAGGAGCAGACCTCAGCCAGTCCGAGGCACAACTGCTGGCAGGTCATAAATCACCATTCCTGGACTACCAAACCGTGACGCTGAGCCAGCAAAAGCCCAGGGTGTGACATCCAGCACCTTGCCTCCCCTTCAGCCTGCCAACTGTTCTGTGTGAACCACCAGCCTACAAACCCAATGGTTTCTGCAGCAGCGCAGTGATGCCGTGTCACAGAGCTGCCCAGATACTTGCTAAATCACTGCCAGGCCAAGAGCAGCAGCACATGCATCAACGCCCAAAGCTCTGCTCCAGCCACTCTTCTGGAGCCAAGGACACGACAGGAGTACACCAACAGTATGAGCTGGTTTATCCAGGCAGAAGTTAGTCTTCGGGTGTCTCACGCAGGCTGTAATAAAGGGAAGGCAAACATGAAGAGAGATCACAGAGACTGCAGTCACAGAGGGAACAGCAAGAAGATTTTCAGTCTGACACTTGTGGCTGCCTAGGTCAAAGCGTAAGGTGAGCACACCGGGTATTTACCCCCAACATGTTTCCAGCATCCCATGGTGTACAGCTTAAACAAATGCTAAACTGAAGGTGACACAGGGGTATTTAACAACATCCTATCAATTTTTTCAGATCCCTCCAGAGCCCACACAGTCTTTTAGCACCCACAGTATCCTGTGGCAAAGAGCCCCACAGCTCAACTATCACATGAAATAAACATCTGCTTAGAGGACAGTGAAGGGAAGCTCCTCTTACAAAGACATTACGAAAGAACAGAGCTCAGAAGACAGATTAGCAAATAAGGTAAGGAAAGGCAAGGGAAGGGAAAGGCATAATACACACCAGACAATAGAGGCATTAGCTCAGAGCAGCACACAGGGAAGGGTGCAGGCTTATTCATAAATCAAGCCTTAAATTTTCAACCAGAAGAGTCACAAATGGTGACAGACAGAAAAAGGGGCTACAAGCTTCTTTCTGTTCTTTTCCCCCACTTTTAAACTTCCAACTACCAAAGAAAAACCTTATGACCTTTTAAAACGTCTTCGGATTTCTAAATCACCCCCGATTTGACACTTGAATGGTTGCCATTACTTTTCCTTAGACAATAAACCCTACTAGTATTAAATGCTTCTAAAGAATCCGCTCGTCAATGATTTAGCTGGTTTTGTGTGGACCAAGCCCAGATATTATCTATTCAATGTTTCAGGGTCTCCAGCAAAGTGCCTCCGTGCTGCTCACACACTAGCCTAGCCTCTTGCCCCCTCCATCACACCTCAGTTAACAAAGGCTGAGAACTTTGTTCTTGGATAGCAGAGGCAATATTTAATATATCTCATCCTATTCTTGCTAAACAGGCATCAAGAGTGCTGAGCTTCTGCCCTTCCCAGATGAAGTACAACATGTGGCTGAACAGGGAGCAAGCATCTTCCTTCCAGCACTTGCTTTTGAGCTCTGCAGCTCAGCTCTTCCTGAAGGGCTTCTGCAAGCCTGAAGCTGTGTTCCTGCCATTACTCCCATCCAGCACGTCCCATGCGAGTTTATTCCAAGATTTATTTAATTTCAGCAGAAAATATTTATACCAAAACATGAGTAATCTTTCTTACAGTGTCTGAGCAACTTAGCGCTCATCTACAAGGCAAATGGCCTTACGCAGTGTCGTGCTGTCGTAGCCTGGTTATACATATGTAAATCCTTCCGTGCTTCTGAGAAGTTCTCCTTTCTGCCTTCTCACATCACAAAACTTCAACCACGATTACGGGTAAGTTTGTTCATGTGCAACTTTGAGCCTTTTAAGGCTACTGAAATCCTCTGAAATATTTATGTAGCTCAAGTGTTTCTCAGAACAATTAGTTCACTGTTTTCTCCCTAATCAACATTTTCAACAGGAAAAAAACAGATCACATTAGAGAGCTCTATAACCATGGAAGTTTATGAGGCACACAAGTATTGCCAAAGGAAAAAATACTCCTCTGAGGATATTCCATCTGCCAGCATTACAGCAAGAGGCACGTTGTAGGGCACAGAGTAAGAAACCACTCACAAATGACTCAGTCCTCAAGGCACCCACAGACCCCAGACTCCTTTTTGCCAGGCCTGGCTCTGTTTTCTGTTATCACCCTCCAGTCTCAGCGCCTCACAGCCCTACGCTTCATTGCAAACACAGCAGGTTAGAGGAGCGGGCTGGTAACAGAACAGGAACCCTGCTCCCCCCAGAACACTCACGCTTCATGGTGGCTTGTTCCCTCTCAGCTAACAGTTCTGCGAACATGGAACAATCAGAGCACAAGTGGAAAAAAAAAAAATTAGAAGGTCAGAAAACACCAGGAAAGGCTTAAAAAGTTCATTGTGCAAGAGCAAGGGATGATCTGGCGCATCCAGCTCGGAGCAGGAGTGGGGAATGGCTGGTGTGAACCTGCCCCAGGTCCGAGAGAGCTTTGCGATGTGACCCTGAGGCACACCTCGGTGTCCTCGCTGCCTCAGCTCCTGTAGCAGCGCTTTGCAGCAGCAGCGCTAGGACTGGCCATGTCCCCACAGACCTCGGGACACAAAAACCTGCACAAGCCCAAGAGCTCCGTCCAGCTGATGACATCCAACTGTGGCACCCGGTTCGAACCTGGAGCTGGTCTCACTGCAGGCTGAGCCCTTCCCAGGACCTCCAGTCCTCAGGCCACCATCAGCGCAGGCAGCAGCAGCGAGGTGCAGCAAGGTGCCAAGGTGCCTGCTGCAAGACCACGAAACTCCCTGCCAGCAGTCCCACGCTCTTTGCTGAGAAGTAGATCAAGGCCACGGATCCTCACGCTCTGGGTCAGGGAATACAGCTCGTGCTCCACCAGGAGGTAACTTGGTAACACAGATGAAGCACTTCATGCTTCCTTCTTGACTCTCAGGCTGAAATTGTCTCAGCTCATTTAAAATTTACAAGACAAGCACTACAGACATATACACACTCCACAAGTCTTATTTTTCTTTAAAAATACATAACAAACCACTTGCAAAATAGAAACCATTTTCATTTTACCTTATGTCTAGCTAGACCTCTCCTCAGCTCTGTCTGGGCAGCACCACCAGCCTCACAGCGAGCTGCTGCTGTCGATGGATCTTTGTGGTCCACAGCGCTGCCAAACAGGTAGTGCCTATGTGGGGTAATCAAATCTGTGATTATATGAGTAGTCACAGAGCCACAGCACACACCCACTGCGCACAGCCTCCCAGGCTGCTTCAGAACAGCAGCCACTTCAATAAACACCTTGAGCCCTTCAGGACCCAGGTGTTATACAAATCCTCTGCCACATCCCTTTGGCCAGCAGTTTGGGAAACACAGCTGATAGCACCCTGTAGATTTCTAGGGGGGAGAAAAAAGAAAAAAAAATCTCTTCAGTCTCAAAACTGTCTGGCAGTACTGGCAGTCCGGAGTCCAGTAGGTCTCCTGTAGGCAGTGTCCCGCTGTTATCTGACTGATGACAAAATGGACCTGCAGAAGTTTCATTGCTTTCACTCGGATTACCATGCGTGCAAAAACGAGTTTTTCTTGCTCAGCACATCCACTCTCTGCATTCAGAGCCAGTTCAATGACAAAGGGAATGGTTTTGTGCTCTACAGCCTGCAAAATCGCAGAGCCAGCACAGGCATGTGGATTTCATGTCTACTTACGCATCAACAAAACTATTTACCACGCTCTGATTTTGAGAGCCACGGCTCCAGTGATGTGCTGGAAACGTACGGAACAGGACAGAGCTGTCCAGAATCACAGATGCTGGAAGTGTTATTTATGCCTACTGAGCTAATGCTCAAAAGCTAACGAGACAAAGCTGGGGAACAGGCAGCACATGCTTTTCAGGGAAGGTACAAAAAAAAGTAAAGAAGATTAAAAAACATCAACTGATACAGTCAGAGAAAAAGCAGACAAATCCTGACATGTATGTCCTTCAGGTAGGAAGATAAAAATCCATACAAAAGAACAAATTTAACAGAAAATCGTGCTAGCCCCCGTACTGAAGCAGTTATTATCCCAAAGAGCTGAGCAGACTTCAGTGCAAGCACAGAGGGAACAGGCAGACGAGCAGAGTGAACACTGCACAGGACAATTGCTGGGAGTGCCTTTATGAAACTCTCTTGATTGAGCTCACCCGTCCGGCCACATGCCAGCAGTTACGTGCCCTTAAGAAGCCAGTTGTTCCCAATTTGCTCACTGGGAGCAGATAGCAACCTCCCCACGCATGCAGCCCCACACGCCAGTGACAACGGAGGAACCAGACCTGCTAACGTGGTGCCAGGGTGGGAGAAGCCAATAAACCAGCCAAACCTAGAAAACCACATGCACTGAGCAGGGAACAGCCCATGGATTACTGCAGGAGAGCTGACTCCCTGCTTTGGGGTCACTTGAGACCAGGTTGCAATGGGAAGATCTCCCATCCTTGTCCCTTGGGTAGCATGGGCAGGGTGCAGGCAGCAGGGGGCTCAGACAGAAGGCTGGCTGCCCACAGGGACAGCTGAGCCCCAAAACAAGCCTTGCTCCTGCCTTCCACGCACACCCAGAGTGCAGGGCGAGCAGCCCAGCCATAAGCAACCTACAGCATCCACAGCACGGGACATGCCAACAGGGCTCTCGGGGAAAATCTTTTTGGATGTCCATGACCTGCAGCCCAGCGCACCCCGCTCTGAGGGCAGGGACCCGCACACAGCCTTCGCTTTGGCAAGCAGGCAGGAGCCACACTTGCAGCCAGCAGAAAAGGGCTGCTGGGGTGCTCTTTTCTACAGCAGCCCCGTGCACACAGTGCTGGGTGCAGCTCCTCCTGCCCACGAGTGTTTGGCACCGTGCGTGAGGGCCTGCAGCAAGCCTGGAACCCAGCAGCATCCAAGAGATGTTTGAGAGCAGTGAGGAAACAAAGGCAGGGAAGTGCAAAGCAGCACGTTATTTTGTCCAGAGCAACGTTTTGCATGAAGCCTGATGTTACAAATATAGGAAACCTCAGGCAAGCTCACACATCTGCCTGCCTCGAGAGCAAGCCACAAACCCAGAACAAGTCACATCACGGCACTGGGAAACCGTGAGCGCGCGTCTGGTGGCTTCACCAGTCTTGGTGGCCAAGGGATCCCGGGCTGCACAGGTCCACATCAGCAGGGAGAAAGTTGATCCTCAGGGTCTGTGCCAGTGAGGGAGGCAGCACTGCAGCCCCGCCACACCAGAAGCTTAAGAACAAATCTAACTAGATCCCAGATCCCTGTTGGACCAGGCTCATGAGTGTTCGGCAAAAAACTTCTCTCCCAACGGGGCTGCAGTAAACACCAGGACAGCTCTGCACTACCTGTGCTCCTTATTTCGCCCCTCTGGGGGGATTTCCAGAACAGGTTTGGCTGCAGAAAAGACAAAGGGACGGAAAGGTGGGAGAGGTCAGCGTGTGAAAACGTAGGCAGCAGTACGACAACACCGTAACGCCAGGATGCTGCCAGGTGCAGCCCCGGTTGGCTCCAGCAGCAAGCTGCCTCTCCCAAAGTCCTGCTGCTGTGGGTAAAGGACATTGCATCACATCTCGTGTCCCCAGGAGGGACCTTTCTGGCCTAAATTTTGCACTGGGAAAAATAAAAGAAGGGGGAGAAAAAAAAATAAGCAGAAGACAATGGAGTTGCATGGAACATTAACAAGAAGTTAACATTTATCATCTAGAACCTTTGTTCTATGTGTCCGGGAGAGTAATTTTTAGGACCCTGCCAAGGTCCTTGGAACAGGAAAGGACCTTGCAAAGGCAGCCCCTCTGCATGGAAAAAACATGCATAATTATTAGAAACTTTTCAGACCTAAGATCACTTTGCAGACACTTTCCATAACACCACAGAGCAGAAAGCAAATGCAAATATTCACTCTATTCACTCTTTCCTCTACTGGTGAAAAGAAAAACCCAACACATGAAAAACTTTCAGAACTACTCCTACCAGTCTCCATCAGGAAGAGGCTCCTTGAAAAGGCGATCGCCACATTTCACAATCCTGGTTGTTAGATTTCCTCCAATTACTGAAGGAACAAAGTCACGATCTACACAGCCCAGCAGAGTTTGCCTGTCCCGGCTGCCACCCGCAGCAAGCCGGCGGGCTGGGCACGTCCCTGCCTTGTGGGCCGGGTGAAAAGAGCCCAGATCATTTGTTTACTCCGCAGCAACAGGTATAAGCTCTGTAAACAGGACATTCTCTTGCATTGTGGCTTTTTTTTTTTTTTTTAAGCAGTTACATTTCCTCTTTCAAGTAATTGTCAAGAAGTTGCAGTCACGACTGTGGTTTATTCTAATCGAGCAGCTGATGTAACCGAAAAGAAGCAAATGCCCCGGACCAGCTTTCTCAAATTGTATCACGCAGAGAAGGCCACCAGACAATCACCAGGAGGGCAGGAGCTCATAAAGCAATCTAGTCCCTATTGCTAGAGTGCCTTGGTCAACTTGCCTGGCTGTGCAATGCAAAGCAGACATTAAATGTGCACTAACATCAAAACAAGACTCCTCCCCGCAGCTAGAAAGGCAAGATTTAATGGCTATTTCCCGGGCAGCCTTTGAAACCGCACGGGCAAAGAATTGGAAAGCCTGGGGAAAGCAATGCTGGCAGCCCCCCAGTGCTGCAGCCTACCTGCTCCTTACGCCAGCAGTCAACGGGGTGAGCAGCCCACGAGGTCCCACCCTAAGCAGCAGCAGCATGGACTTGGCTTTTTTTCTTGGGCTCAGCCTTAGCTCTTAACGCCCCGCCGCCTCCAGCCGGCTGCTGCCCATGAGGCGTGGCAAAGGATCAGGGCGGTTTAATATTCAAGGAAAAGCGCTGGGTCAAGGCTCTCTGCTTTCCTCTGCCCTGCACAGAGCGTTCTGTGATCAGATCGGGCACACAGCCATCGCGGGAAGGAGCAGGGCCACGCAACGCGGCGCATGCCGCTGTCCCTGCTTTTTCCAGAGCGCTGTACCGCAGCCCTCCTCCACCGCAGCGCCCTCAGTGGAAAGCCACCCAGGGGTGTACACAAAACAACGGCAGGTTATTTTGTTTCCTCAGTGCCTTCTCACCTCCAGTATCTGGTCACCTTTCGAAGGCAGGCTGCAGCTCAGTCCCAAGCTTACCTCCCCAGCCCCAGCTGCTCCGTGAAATGCCTGCCCACAGGGCAGCAGGCAGAATGATCCCCGGAACCGCCCCACGGGAACCCAAAGGCCACGCTCACATTTACTGCCCTTGAATCACCCTGGTATTTAAACAGTGCTCGAGACCTTCACCCTCTCTCCAGCTCCTCCCTGGAGAAAGGCAGAATTCACGGCAAGCGTTAGATGAGACTACGGAGCCTAACACGCTGTGGGTCACAAATTTTATGTCCATTTCCCTACTGAGGCTGCTACTCAGTTTCCAAATGGCATTCATAATGCAGCAACCTCTTAACACCAGTGTCATTACTCCCCAGAAACTCAATCAGTTGTTAAAAAGGATGTCTTGGGTTACTTTATTATTTATCTCTATCTCAAATTGACCCAATGAGAAAAGCAGCAGTGCAACAGCCTCAGGCCAGCGCAAATACAGAACGAGCAAACCTCTGAAATCAGTCGGATTATAGCGTCAGGAGAACCACTGGAATAAAAGCAGAAGTGGGATGGGGTATTTCAGGCTGTTTAAACCCTGTCCATTAGTGTGAGGTCAGGCTCCCAGGGCAGAACCCATGCCCCATTTTCCCGTAAGCCCTATGGCCAAACTAGAGAAGATGCGACTTGACTTGCATGGTGTTTTACAGCTTCCCCGGGGCAGAGCAAACAGAAGCATCATTTTAATGCATTCCACATGGCCTACAAATAACAGAAATGAAAGCCAAGTAAGTGCCTTCCTGCGCCACGCAGAGAGGGAACGCATCAGCTCGGGTCCTCTCCCAGCTGCACCTCGCAGCTGACACCAAAGCTGGCCCGGTGCTCCAAGGTGCTGCCACGTGACGGAGCGCTTCCAGCTCCTGGCCCTTCACATTTTTTTTTCTTAGTAACCAGCTGAGTGGGGAAAAAGCAAAGTCTGCCTCCAAGTGAGCTCACTCACACTTGTTTACAGAAAACCTTGCTCCACGTAAGAGGCAGCTGTTTGTTCTCAGGAAGGGGAGGCTGTGCAAGGAGCCACGCTGCAGCAGGGAGCGCTGAACGCTGCTGTGCGCAGCACCGTCTTTGTTACTGCACAGGCACCGCTCAGCGCCTCCCTCAGCGCTCTTCCTCCCAACCTGGGCTACACGACACAAGGTACATCCGCACGCCCCTTGGGAACGACGAGAAGGGAAGAATCCTGAACCCACCTCCTCGCTAGCAGAGGGCGGCTCAGAGGAACAGAATTACACAACTGAAAGAGCAGAAAGCAGCGCGAGGCGTAGCTGCTTCACGCAGCTCCGAATTCCCCTCTGCAGCCCCCAGAGACAGCCCAGCCAAACAGCAAGAACGGAAACAAGCTGGTCAGGAGGCAGAGGAAATTAAGATTACTGAGCTGTCGAGGGGGCTGCCTTGTACACGGTGGAAAGACAATACTAGACTGAGACAGACGGAAGCAAAACAACTACGTCTACCCTGCTCCGAGAGAAAAGAGAAAGCAGGCAGATGAATGCTTCCTATTTTCCATTTTATCTGAGCTATGCTGTGGAGTAACATATCATGCAAACACCACTTTGTATCTCTCAGTTCTCTCCCGTATTTCAAGCTGATCCATTTTGTTCTCCACTACAACCTGTTGCTGGAATCAAGAGTTGTGTGTGTGTTATTTTGGGGTTTTTGTTTTCTGTTTTTTTTTAATTGCACAGGGAGGAGAAAAAAAAAAAAAATAAAAGGCAGAACATTTCATTGCTTTTCTGCTCGCCAGAGACTGCCAGCCCTCGGCAGCACGGAGCCCTGCTCCCAGCCCCACTGCCCAGCAGCCCCAGGTGAAGGCAGCTCCCGGCCCCAGGGCAGGGCTGTGACCACCACACACAGGACTCGCTTACATCAGGAGGAAGGTGACAGATTTTGCACTTTTCCATACTAAATACCTGTCCCCAGACTCTCTCAGAAACCCCCCAGATGAGGGGCAGACCAGTCACCAACTCTTGCCACCAGTACCCAGAGTATCTGTCAATGTAGCTTTGAACTGGTTCAGCCTCATCATATTTTGCTAACGTTGGGTCCTCAGCAGTCTTCCCTCCTTCATGTTTTAAGCAGTTACCATCCCTCCCCGCTGAGTCTATCCCACAGGCAGTAATCCAAAAATGGTTCCTGGCAGAAATATAGGTCAAATACAGATGAAAAGTAAAATCAGCAACAACTTTCCCCCTGAAGCCACTCCAGCCTGCTGGCCGGTTTCTCTTTTCTCACATTCCTGAACAAGACTACTGCCATACCCCCACCTCCACACACACGTTATCACACTGTAGCGGTAACTTGACCGCTGTGGTTTAGCCTTTCTAATTCCCTCTTAGAAATTACATCCACCGGCTCTTCCAACATCACGCACCTCTGCCCTCCAGGTTCCCCTCACCCCTCCGCACTCACCCACCAGCGACGTGTGCCTGGGGACCGTGCTGAGCACGGAGACGAGCAGCCAGAAGTCAGCATTACCTCGCTTTATCAGGCTGCTTTCAAATTATTTGCATGCACATATTTCTGTGTGTATGTGCACACAAGTAAAGGAGAGGATGTTGCTGCTGGAAATAAATACACCCAGGGGCAAAGCTACAGCGAGTGACACCTGGGGCGGTGAGGGGGTGGCTGCGGCCAGGAGCAGGTGCACAGGACGTGCAGGGACAGAGGTGACACAGCAGCGTGGGTGCTGGTGTCACACACAGGTGCCCTAATGCACACAGGGGCAGCAGGACCAGGACCAGCCCCGGTGCTGCTCCTGCAGGAGCCGCGTTTTGTCTCCTTCTGCTCCTCATGCAGCACGTGAAAATCCCCCCATCGCCACAGGACCGGGACGTCTTTCCTACGTTTCCTTTGGCACACTCAATTTCTGTAAATGCCTCAAGTCTTCCAATATGAATACCTGTGGGGTTTTTGTTTGTTTGACAGTTATCCTTGCCACACGTTAGCACGGCCTCTTCAAGTTCGCTCGGTGCTAAGCCATGCCAGCGGCAGCACACGGCACCGGCCGGCCTCAGAGCACCCAGCTGAAGGAACAAGGGGCGTTTGTCATGAGGTACAAAAAACAGAAGGTGAGGCTTAAAAACACCAGTCGAAAAAAAAAAAAAAAAAAAAAAAGGAACCTTTCAATTTCTCGAAAAATAATCAGCAGCAGCACGTCAGAGCAGCTTTAAAACGTTCCCAGGCTCTCAAGGAAATCACAGCTGGCACCGCCGAGGGCTCTGCAAACACTTCTCAGAAGCGGCTCGGCAGTTCCAGCACAAACAGCGTCCCGCAGAACTTCGCATCCCCGCCCTGACCGCCGGGCTCGGAGGCACGGCTCCAACGACGAAGCTGGGAGGCTTCTCCCCGAGAGCAGGGAGGGACAGGGACAGGAACAGGGACACGGACACGGACCAGGAGCGACCCAAACGCGGCCGGGCTCCCCCCGCCCCGCACCCGGCTCCGAAGTTCCGCGGGGTCCCCTCAGCACCCGACCCGTCGCCACCCGCCCCGCAGCCCCCCGGGCACCACCTCTCCGAGGGGCAGCAGGGGGGCGCCGAGCCCCCGGCCCCCGGCCCCTCTCCCCCCTCCCCTCCCCTCCCTCAGGCGGCCGCGGCCCCGTTCGCCGCTCACCTCCCCTCGGGCAGGACGGGCTCGGCACGGCCGCGGCGGGCCCCGCGCTATGAGGCGGGTGGGCAGGGCCCGCGCCCCGCCCCGCCCCGCGCCTGACGGGGAGCTCCGGGGCGGCCTCGCTTTTGCCCATTTCGTGGGTTTTTGGAGCGGGTTTTGGCCGCCCGGAGGGCGCGCACCGCGCCGGCGGAGGTTGCGGCTGGTGAAAAGAAGCACGCTGGGGAAAAGAATGAAAAGGCAACAGTGGAGAGGAGAAAGGCTGAGAGCTGCCCAGGCTGGGGGAGAGCGCTCAGGGAAACCTTACTGTAGCCTCTCGTTGTGTAAAGGGGGCTGTGAGCAAGTTGGAGAGGGGCCCCTAGGCAGAAATGTTTGGCCACGAGGGCGGCGAGGCCCTTTTCAGGCTGCCCAGAGCTGCGGGTGCCCCATCCCTGGCAGCGCCCACGGCTGGACGGGGTTGGGGCACCCTCAGCTGGTGGGAGGTGTCCCTGCCCATGGCAGGGCTGCAAATTGATGGTTTTTAAGGCCCCTTCCAACCCAAACCATCCCGCGGCGTTATGAAAAGTGTGCTAAAGAAAGGCCGATATGGGCAAAGAGGCTGGTCAAACCCGATGACTTTCCAGAATAACCCTGGTAAATCTTCCTCGATTTTGCAGTAAGAAGGATGAGCAACTTGGCTGTGGTGCCAGCTGATGAGAAAGCACCTGCACGTGCACTTACTACAATCATTTGGACGCGTTTGAGGTCTGCATGAACCAGAGCTGTCTAATCTGCCACAGCAGGGCCTGAAGTGGAGCTGCAGCAAGACAACTGATGAGACAACACAGGATAGTTACAAGGACAGATGCTCAGTTAATCGTCACAGACTCTCCTAGGAAAGCAAGGATGACTGAATGATGCTGCATCAGAGAAGCGGCTGTCTTCATCCAGTGTCGTCACCAGAGACCAGCACCAGTTTCAGAGTGCAAGAAGCTGGGCTACAGGTACTACTCATGACCCTCAAAAGATCATTTCAAAGCAAGGTGCATCCACTTATGCCCCAAATTGACATAGATCCTTGTGGAACCTGCAAATTATGCAGAGCTATTATACACATGATTTCTCACCAGTCACCTCACCATGTGAACCAAGCCAAAAACACCATCCAATCTGTTTTCTTGGCTGGCCGGCATAAGGGGTAGAATCCTGGAACAAGTTTTAGCCGTGCTTTTATTTGCGCACAATTTTCCTAGCTGATAATAAGCCACAATACTTTAGAGCATGGTTTCCAGAAGATCACTTAGACACTGAATTATTGTTGTTGTTGTTTTCCATTTATAGATACCAGACAAAGCATGTACTTGTATCGTTACAAAGGTAAGATTTACAGAAGGCAGAAGTATACAGACTTTTAGCCAACCATAATCAAATAAGAAACAGCACTGTGCAACTTGTGGCAAACTGCCATAAACAAATAGTGACAGGGCTTCCTTTTTTTTTTTGGGCGGGGGGAGAAATAAGCAAAAGTCCCCTAACAGAGTAGCCAGTGCTTTATCTTAGGGGTCTAGGGGAAACTGCACAACATGAAGTAATCATCTTTCTATGTCAACCACAAGGTCTTCTTTCAAAGTATCTTACCTCTCTGTGTTCTTACCCCTCTGGAAGATAAACAGTGATAGGACTGATGACTTCTCTTGCTTCAAATATTAATTGTATTCCTGGAAAACTTTTCTGTTTTGCTTTGTGTGGCCAGACTGACTTTTTTTTTTTATAGGTGGAGGAGGTTGAAGGGAAAGCATTACGTAAGTGAGCACTGTTCAGAGCAATTCCTCCAGGCACATGGGCTGGGATTAAACCCATGCTTTCCTCAAAAGTTCTGAGTTGTCCCTCTTCCTTTCCCCTCCCTCTCTACTCTTGCCAAACATATGTGCACAACATGTGGGAGATAATGCAACAATGTATGTCCACAGTCATGAGGCTGTTTTTTTATATTGGATTCTGGGTTTGGGGGACTCCACGTGAGTGTGTGTACATGCGTCACAGTTAGGAAATGCAATTTTGCCTGCTGCTCTTTCCACCAGCTGCTGCAAACAGAGAGGTTCCAGCATCCCCCTGAACTCTGACCTGCCTCCCTCTCCTTTTCCTTTCCCCCAGAACAATTAAATCATGACCAGTTAATCATCTTCAGCTCACATGCCTACCTTGCTCTCTCCGTTGCTGGCGTGGGGTGG
Organism: Netta rufina; assembly: GCF_964035555.1. NCBI lineage: Eukaryota > Metazoa > Chordata > Aves > Anseriformes > Anatidae > Netta > Netta rufina. Next base: position 4,883,082 of record NC_140138.1, read on the forward strand.
GCAGCAGGGCAGCGTTGGCTCCTTTCCCAGGACACGGGCAGGACTGGGAACCCTGCCCAAGGCCACTGTTGTCAGCGTGGCCCAGCAAGGCACAGCTCACAGCTAGAAGGAGGGCAGGTGGTGGTCCAGAGCCACTGGGTTCTCCTGCATCTCTCCTTCCCTGCTGCCTGGTCCCCTGCTTACTGAGACATGGCTCTGGGCTCCTGCAGGGACTGAGCACTCCCCTCAGCAATCCTGACAGGGAAAAAAACAGAAGGATTTCTTGATAGCATAGCATCATTATACCACTTTTCATTCATTTAATGCAATTACTTACACAATTTGAGACAAGGAAATGAGTGTGTAGGGGGGAATGTATCAGCTAATGTGATTCATTAGTAACGGTGGGTGAAATACGTCCCTGCGCAGTGGCAAGGATGAGGTGGCTTGAACAGGTCTTCAGTGGTTAGGTGGGTGCTGGTGCTCAACATGCTGTCCACCACTATTAGAACAGCATAAGTTAGTCTGGAACAGCTCACACACCACAAAGGCAATCCTGATTCCCAGTTCCTGCTTCTGGACCAATTTTTGGCACTACTTCATCTACAAGATATGGTTGGCACAAGCACAAATAGTGTAGGCTGGACATGAATGAATTCTGCCTGGAAATAAGAAGCAGGCTTTCAATGATTAGATTAGATTGTAGCAGAGAATAATAGGAGGAGAAATACTCTTAACTCCTTTGAGATATGAGTGTTCAGATGTGTTCAGAGTGCTCTGTTCCACTTTATGGTCTCATGTCCAGTCACAATGCCAACTGGAAATTGAGCATTGCAACAGCAATGTGCCAAACTCAAAGTATGCAATCCAGCTTTCACTTAAAGCTGTTTACTCTACAACTGGATAGAGTCATTCTATTTTATAAGATCCATTTTTTCATAGCCAGTATCTGACAAGTTATTATATGCTCTCACTATCTTAATCATCTGTAACTTTGAATCATGCTTTAGATTGCTTCTATTCAGTTTGCAGAGCGTAGGAATTGAGGACATCTTTCCTATTCTCAGATAAATCATAGCAGCAGGATCAGGGAAACAAAATGTTCTTAAAGGTACATAAATCTCCTTCCATGGATAGGATTTAGAATTCAGGTAATGCTAATTACAGATAAAAATAAACTTGCAAACGCTTTACATATTTGAAATGATGAAAACAAAGGCCCAAATTGTCATTTGATCATCAATAACACAGCACAGCAAGAATAGCACTAACGTAACCTTCGCAACAAGAACTTAGCCTAACATCTTTCCACCTTTCCCTCGCACGGAGGATTTAGCCCCCAGATTTAGTTATCGTATCCAGAGCATTTTTAATAGCATGATGCAAGATGAGTCCCAGACAGACCCTCACAGCCAAACTTGGGACACTATACCACGGACAAGGAGTAAGTCGGCTTTCCAGTAAGTTGGCCCCGGGTTGTAACCACCTCTCCCATTTTATACTCTGGGAAGGTGTGCCAAAACCCTACCAAAGAGCTATCACTTACCTCTTTACGTGGTAAATAGCAAGAGATGGCGTGAGCCGGCCTCTAACAGACTTATCTTCTTATGGTCGTTCTTCCTTTTCTTAAACAAAAACATTCCCAGGCTCCTCTGCCCATGATTTGCATGTAGGTGAAATTCAGTCATCTTTACTGGGAAGGGAGGGACTCTGTACCAGTGCAGAAGTCATTAGTGAGCAGCTTGGCAGGAAGATGTATCCATCGACTCTCTGCATTTGGGTAATTTTTTCTCTTGCCCAGCATGTCTTCAGGTTCTCCTTCTAAAGAAAGATTATGTTACGAGCAGCAGAATGCCTTAGATGGCTTACAGAAAGTGGCGTTAGTGTGAAGTAGAAGACTATTTCCTGTTGAGTGAGGGCACATCTTTTCTTCGCAGAGGATTCAGGACATCAGGCAACTTCCTTTTTGCTACTGGGTCCTGGTTCTCACCATCACGTTCTTCTACAAAGGAATCTTCCCCTTTGTGGCAGATGCCAGGAATTGTTCTATGGCCACATTCCCACTGACTGACACAAGCCTATCTGAGCCCTGTGGACCCTTGATTTTTAGTTGACTGGGAAATATGGGGATAATATGGTTTTTCCTTCCACTCATGAAATGCAGAGTAACATATTTTTAACACTTAGTTAAAGAATATGAGGGTTCTTTGACCTTTTTTCCCCTTCAAAGACAATCTGAGATGAGGGAGGCTTCTGAAGCAAGGTATAAATAACTTAAAGGGAAATGATTCATTCAATATATAAAGCTTGGAACACTGCTAAAGGAAGAACAGAAGGATTTGGGAGAAGGGGAAGAAACACTTTAATTAAAAAACAGTTCAGAGACATCTCACCTTTGCTAGTGTAGCAAACTGCGTTCAGAGATGGGTGAGGCTTTGGCTTCACAGGCCTCGGGCAGTTCTGTCCTGCACTTCCAGCATGTTGTCTGCAGTGCTTGGAACAAAGCAGCCCAAGTCTGGAAGCGAGGAAACCTTTGCATCCGAATGCAAGTCTTGCAGACTTCCTTTTTCATACCTTCAGTTGCTTAAGACAAACAGCGACCCATTCAACTAAATGAGGACTCCTATTTCTGTCCTGTGGTTCTGCTTCAGACTGTCATTTTGCAACTTTATTCCTACTTGTGAAATGTGGATGATGCGGCTTCTATCACATAATAATTGTAAACTTTTATACTAGCAAAGGCCTGTAGTAAAAAACATGAAAATTATTTTGGTAGTATTTCGTTAGTGAGGTATCATAAGCCACCCTGAATGGGTGAGGAATGAAGAAATGTTATCAGCTGTTGTAGCAAATGTAAAATCAAGTTATTAATAGTAAAACAAAGAAATTCAAGAGGGCAAGACTAATCAAGGCCTTGATGAGATGGACTTTCTGTGAGTTTTAACTGAGAACAGTTACATCTGAAAACACAATCCGCATTTTGCAATTCTGCCTCCTTGCATTCTGTTGTGCAGCAAAAGTCAAGGCACTAAGTCATGTTTCAAGCATCTCTTCTGGCAAAATACGCTCTGCTGCTTCTCTGTTGGAAAATAATGGTTTCAAGGCCACTCCTTGGTGAATTCTGTTGCAGTTAAACTTCAGGGGACGGTGTTGTTTCATACTTTGATGACAGCACAAGCTATAAAGGCTAATTATTACTAACAGTAAGTAACAATGCAAAGCCAGACTAGGTTTAAGGAGGTACAGGATCTCTACATAAACTAGTCTCTCAAAGCTGTTGTGACTGTAAATTCTGTAAAGAATTTGAGTAAGATTTTATGCCATCTTAATGTGTCCCTAGAGAAGGAGAAAGGCTGACTTCCTAAAAATGAAACAAAATCTGGTTTATATAATTTCTGCTTTAACTAGAGACCATCTTAAAGATGCTAAGAGGCTATGGGGGAAGTCTTGGTTCTTCAAAAACATAGATGTTCAATTTAAATGCTGGTCTTTGCTGACAGATTATTTTAAAATATTTTCCTGCCCCTCAGCATTTTCACTCGTGGATTGAGAATCGTTACTGTCTCTTCAAAGAGAAATGCTAAAAAAAAAAAAAAAAAAAGCCATGTTTTGGACAGGTGACTGCAAAATTTTTTCCTGTTTTCCTGTGAGCTGTGCTGGCATAATTGAACATAAGCAAAACCTCCACCTGCAGTTTTACTCTTTGCTTGCAGGCTTGCAGACAAGTCTTGAAAGTAGTGCTTTAAGCTACCAACTTCCCTGTGCTGTGCACCAATTAAAAAGGCAATAGAAACAAATTCACCAATGCTTGGAACTACTATCCAGATTGTATCAAAGTTGCTTACAAGTCCCCTAATTAAAACCCTGTCTATATATTTGTGTTCAGACTTAGTTTCCATCAAAATAACCAGATCAAGAATCCTAGTTATTGAACTTTTTTCTTCCAGTCATTTTTTAGCAAGTTTATCCAAGATAAATATTCTGGTTGCAATCAGCAGGATGCCGCTTACATTGCTGGGGCAGTGTACGACAGCTCCCTTGTTCTCTCTGCAGCAGTTGGCATATTAATTGCGAATACCCAGAAACAGAAGTACATTTTCCTAATTTTTTCAAATGTCTATTATAACCCCCCCATCCAGAATTGCTGGACAAGCAGTCCTTTAATTCCTTGCAGCCTGCAAGATGTGCTTCTGTCTGAATTAAATTGTGAGAAATAACATTAACTGGTGTATATGTAACCTTCTGATCCTTAATTCCGCTGTGGTATCACCAAACACTGGGAAATAGCTGCACGTTTTGAGAAGCGAGGCTGGAAAAGCAAGGATCGGGATAAGATTTGCAATGGGGAAGGACAACCTGCACGTAGACAGCCCACATTTTGTCAAACTCTTCCTTATTTCTCTAACCGTAGAACGGTGTATTTTTCTTCCCCCCTTGATTAAAACCTACCATTTCACATGAATACTGAACACTGATTCTCTGGTCAGGGTTTGTCCCAGCACATGAGCTAGGAAATAGCTAGGGCTATTTTCAATAGCTAGAAAGTCACACTACTGCCGCTCATACCAGCCCGCTTTGCTCAGCTGCTCGTTCCAAGGACAGCACGAGGATCTGTGGGAAGTAAGGATCCCTTGTAAGAGGCTTTCTCTTTGTTTCCTTTACCAGGACTACGTTGGACTGAGAGGCATCTTTGCTGTTAGCTGTGCGGCACTGACCCTGCCAGTCTTCGGTCTCCTGGCATTTACATCTGTTCCTCCACTGGTATCTACCACCTGGTTGGGAATAACTTACTCCTTTGCTGCTGTAAGTTCACAGCGCCACTGCTTTAGTTGAGTCTTTTGTGCTGTGATCCTTCCACATCCCGGCTGGCGTATATCACGGCTTCTGTGTGCTGAGGAGCAGGTTTAACAGCTACAGTTTGAAGTCATTGGCTCCCGAGACCTTGGTTAGTAACACATGTCCAGCAGTGAATCAGTGTGGAACAAAACTCAAAGCACAGTAAGGGACCATTTGATGTAGCATGAAGCATTAAACTGTTTTTACTTTTCCTAGTAGTTTTTCCAACTGAATGTACCACATGAATCTTTTTAGAGTCTTACAAGCTAAGTCATCAGGTCTAACTCCCCTTCAGAAATCCAGCTGCGTTATTCCGGTTTCAAACTCCATGCGTTGTCCATGCTGCCTCAAGCCCTGCTTGAAAAGGAGGGATAGCAGTCTAGAACCTGCCATTGGCTAGGAGGGATATATACCAGATTTTATTTTTTGTTATTTTGAAGATAAAGCATAGATGTTTATTTAGTAGGAATAAGTCCTCTTAAAACTGATGACCACTTAACACCTTTCAGTAACACTCAGTTAATTCTTCCTTTCATTATTCCTACCAGGTTAGTATGTGGCCACCATACCTCTGGTGGTCCCTCAAGCAACTTTAGGGACAGCTATGGGGCTTGCAACTTCTGTTCAGATGACTGGAATTGGTTTTTCAAATCTTATTGTTGGATACATTCTGGGAACAAAGTCCAGGTGAGAATGCTTCCCCCCACTGCAAGCAAGGGCATCAGTGTGTTAGTGGAGTACTACGAACATAAACCCGTGTCTTTGCAACCTGATGTTGCAAGAAACTGTAGAGGTGCCTTAAATGTCTTCAAGTGACTTGTTGTTCCATCTTGGTTTGGCCTTTCCTGGTGAATTAAAGATCCCCTTGTGGCACTGACAACAGATGATGATCTTTTTGTTGGCAAACACTATTGCATGTATTGTTGTTTCTGTCAGCCTCAATGTTGTGGAGAAAAAACAGGTAAACGTGATAAAAGGCAAAGAATAGCTTTGCATCGCCAGCTTGCTTTTATCGGTGCCATAGCTGGTAGGTGTGTGTATAAATAATTCCCTCTACACAAAAATGGGACTGCATAAAAAGGATTTTTATGAAGATAAAAGATTATCTTCAGATTATGAAGATAAAGGGTTATCTACTAAGATATTGATGCAGTGCACATTAGCCTGACCTAGTATCAAGCTAGTTGTGGCTGTGATTCTTTGGAATGTGAGGGTAAGGGCCTCACCCTGTGATACATGTTGGCCTGGTGTGGCTGGGATAGAGTAAATTTTCCTCCTAGTACCTCTTGTGGTGCTGTGTTTGGGATTTAGATGAGAAGAGTGCTGATAACGCACTGATGTTTCAGTTGTTGCAGAGCAGTGCTTACACTAAGCCAAGCACTTCTCAGGTTCTCACATCACCTTGCCAGTGGGCAGGCTGGGGGTGCAGCAGGAGCTGGGAGGGGGCAGACCCAGGACAGCTGCCCCCAGCTGGCCAAAGGGGCATTCCGGGCATTCCGTACCAGCTGGCATCGTGCTGAACTATTACATGGGGGGGCTGGCCATGGTGAGGAGGGGCATCACTTGCTTTGTACATTGTTATTATTATCATTACTATTATCATTCCCCTTCCTTTTCTGTCCTATTAAACTGTCTTTATCTCAACCCGTGAGATTTTATACCCCCCTCCCCCGCCACTTCTCTCCCCCACCCCACTGCAGCGGAGACTGGGTGCGTGTGAAGCAAACAGCTGTGTGCTGCTTACCTGCCTGCCAGGTTAAACCACAACGCACGTACAGGAAGAACAACAGACTTTTCATCACTAATTCCTTCTCTGAATTTCTAGGGTGGGACACTGAACAGAACAAGAAGGAGAGCACCTGCGGAGCAGGACGACAGAGAGCCTGCAGACAGCACACCGCTCCTTGATGAAGGAGAAACAAAGGCTCTGCCAACTGAACCTGAGCAGTCCGAGAACAATAACAGCTGCCAGGCACATCACTGATCACTTCAGTTTTAAAATAGACTTTTAGTCTGCCTGTCTTTAAAGGGAATCATGGAGGAAACTACCTACAGAAACAGAATGTTTCCACTTTCTTGTAGCCAGCACACAAACGAAACGGCTGCGACGTGGTTCCGAGGCACTGATACACAGCCAGCGAACAGAGACCTCCATCGGGCACCTTAAGAGCTGCACTGCAGTGAGTAAAGAACAGCTGAAGCTTGGTCATGAGCCATTAGGTTCTGTACATCAGAACTTGCTAAACCAGGTACCTAGAAAGGCCTGTTTTACTTACTGCTCTGCATTAGCATGCATCATTTACAAATTAGATATCCCAGGTAACACCATCATTATTCTTTAGGCAGGAGGTAAAAGACCAGGTAAATCAAAGGGATTAGGTTTTGTACACAAGCATAGCTTTAATTGCATTTTACCTTACAGCCATGCTTCCACAAGCAGTGCCTATTCATTTGCCCGCAACAACATAAAAGGTTTTGATCCAAAATCCTGTCCTTTAAACCAGGGTGCTCTTATGAATACTAAGGGCATACTCAGCCAATTACCCTTTTCACCATGCAAAACTAACACTTGCAAAGTGTTTACAAAAGCACAAAGGATGCCTCAAGAATGAAGTAAACTTTCACATAGCCAAATATAAGAAATGCTGAAATGAATGCCTTAAATAAATTACAAATTCTTAAGAGAAAAAGTTCTTTAAGTTGCATTTAATATAAACACTGGTAGACTGAAGGCACTTTAGCCACTGACAACATCCGGTCTTAAGTGGTGGTCACAAGATAAATCCACACAAAGCAAAATTTTCTTAAACTGAGTATTCCCACAGAGACTCTACTACTGCTAGGCAACCTGTTCCTCTGTTTGAGCACCCTCACAGTTTAAATAAAAAAGGTTCCTTGTGTTCAGATGGAATTTCATGTATGTTTGTTTGTTTTGTTTTTGTTTTTTGTTTTTTGCACACTGCCTTACGGCCTGGGAAGACTCTGGCACCTCCTTCTCCACTGCCTCCCAGCAGGTATTTATACATATTATACCAATATATTATTGATGATTCATGATTCGGATGAGGGAATTGAGTGAACCCTCAGTAAGTTAGCAGATGACACCAAGTTGGGGGGAAGCGTCCATCTGCAGGGGGGTAGGAAGGCCCTGCAGAGGGACCTGGACAGGCTGGGTCGATGGGCAGAGGCCAACAGGATGAGGTTCAACATGGCTAAATGCCGCGTCCTGCACTTTGGCCACAACCCCATGCAGCGCTACAGGCCTGGGGGAGAGTGGCTGGAAAGCTGTGCAGAGGAAAAAGATCCGGGGGTGTTGGTCAACACTCACCTGCACGTGAGCCGGCAGTGTGCCCAGGTGGCCAGGAAGGCAAACAGCATCCTGGCTTGTATCAGAAATAATGCAGCCAGCAGGGCCAGGGAGGTGATCATCCCCCTGTGCTCTGCTCTGGTGAGGCTGCACCTCGAGTGCTGGGTTCAGTTCTGGGCCCCTCACTACCAGAAGGACATCGAGGCCCCGGAGCGTGTCCAGAGAAGGGCTGCAAAGCTGGTGAAGGACCTGGAGCACAAATCCTGTGAGGAGTGGCATTCCCTCTGGTCTCAGGGGCATGTGATTCCTGCAAACCAGTCTTACTGGTAAAGACCAAGGCAAGGCAGGCACTCAGAACCTCAGCCTCTTTCATGTCCTTTCTCACCAGGTCTGCCATTCAGCAGCTGGCCCGCATTTTCCCTCATCTTCCTTTTGCTGTTTATGTACTTGTAGAAGCTTTTCTAGTTGCCCTTCACATCCCTTGCTAGAATCAATTCCACATGGGACTTGGGAGGAGTACAGAAACGCTGTCTGAGGGATCAGGAAAGCCAAGCCACCTGCCCCTGCCACCACCTCTTGTATGCTTCTTTTTTTTTTTTTTTTTTTATGTCTGAGCCCAGTGAGGGAGTTTCTTTCTCATCCAAGGCTTTCTGCTGACTTTGCTTGATTTCTTGTTTGTTGGGACGGATCCTTATTGAACCTGGAGGAAGTGATCCTTGAATATCACTCAGCTCTCCTGGACCATTCATCTCTCTAGGACTGTATCCCAAGGGATTCTTCCAGGAGGGTCTTCAAAGAGGTTGAAATCCAGGGTTGTGGCCCTACTCTTTTTGCCCTGCTAACCACCTCTTAGAATCCCGAACTTCACAATCTCGTGGTCACTGCACCCAAGGCTGCTTACAAGCATCACCTCCCTGACCAGTTCTTCCCTGCTTATAAGTATCAGGTCCAGGAGAGCACATTGTTTTGTTGGCTCCTCAGTCACTTGTGCCCAGAACCTGTCATTCATGCACACTATAGTCTCCTAGATTTGAGATCTCGTGCTTGAGGGCTGCAGTATTGCCCTTCCAGTCAATACCAGGGTGGCAAAGTCCCCCATGAGGATCAAGGGCTGTGAATTTAAGGTTTTAAAAGTGAAGAAAGTACTTGTGGACATGTTGCTTACTTGTTAAGCAAGTGTAAGAATCATTTCTTCTTACAAAGAAATATTTCATATGTCCTCTCAGAATAACACCGTTTTTTCACTGATTAAGCAGTACTAAGGACTTGTTCTTTTACTCTGGTAATATTGCAGAAAGCTAGCACTGTTGTTTAAAGCTTTTAAGCAAGCTTCAGTGATTTATCCCTGATGTCCAACTACAGTATTTTCACTCAGCTGCTAAGTCAGACTTGCTAGACTGTGGCTTTAAATACTTCTCAGCTATTCCTCAGTGCTCAAATCCTGCTGTTTCATTTTTTTTTCCCAACTGGAATAATTTAAAGGTATTTTTCCAAATGTGATTATTATAAAACACATGCAGCATATACTCAAGCTGGAGGCTTGTCTAGAGAAGACACGTCCAGAAGAGCTGATTTTGTGTCAGATACTACCAACACCTCACATAAAAGTGATGACTATCAGTCAAATCAGCCTGGTTGAGAGGAAGTCAAGCTGTCTCAGTTTATATACCACATAATTCTGCAGCCAAACTCAGTGGAGTTGTTCTTGTAATGAGTGCTGGAATAGCCACTGGAAGTCCTGCATTCAGTTCCCATGAAGAAGGTCTAAACCATGGCCATCTATTTTCCATCACATTATCTACTGCCCAGTTACTCCAGTTTTACTCTTCTGTTTTGATGAACAGTTGTGACATCCTTTCCTTAAAACCTGCTACTGGTTAGCAGGTCTGAAGAGGTAGCCCTGCAAGTCTCACTGCGAAGCTTTCCTGGTTATCTGTGCATCACAGCCTGTAACATGAGAACTTCTGCTGGTTGCAGAGGTCTTTGTAGATACCATTTTACAAAGATCACTGACAAATGCTCTTATAAACCCTTTCACGTAATCTTAAAAAAAAGGGGGGGGAGGGGAGGAGGAGATTTCTAGTGGCCCTTTGTCTGTTGTACCATCTTTGCGTTGGGAGGCTTCTGTTAGAGCCTCTTACAGAGAAGAGTTGTTCCTAAAAGACTGTTCATGCCTGCCTGCTCACACTAATAAGACTTGAAGCTGACATAACTATCGTAAGGAGGTAGAGAACAAGACAGAGTACCTGCTCATCTCCATTAGAGTACATCAGCAGCTTCCTGCCACTCCTGTTTAACTGCTCTTTTCACTAATTACTCCACTGATGACTAGAAAGTCACCTTCACTTTGCCTGTTTTCCTGCTTCTTGTTTGCAGCTACTGTTGAGATGCCAGAGCTAATTTCCAAGACAGGAATTGCAACTTGAAAGAAAGGAAAGTCAGACTCAGTGTCCTATTGCTTCCTGTAATGTAGTACAGCACACTATCTTGCTTATGACCCTACTTCATTCCTCCAAGAAAAATAAACAAATAAATGCAAACCCCTAGCCTCACCATTCTAAACCTTCACTATTCCCTACGGGAAGTGATACAGAACTTCAGCAGAGCTTCAAGCAGAAGTTTAACAGGAGATAAATCAGAGGACTTGAGCGAAATGCTAGGTGGTCAGTTGATTCCCAAAGTATGAAGATCCAAGTGCCAATTAAGCACAGTCCTCACTTTGACAGGCAAACCAACTCCTCTCCATCATGCAGTCACATGGACAGCTAAGGTACGTGGACACCCACACACCAGGATGATATACAGCTAAACTATCGGCTGCTAGAATTTTTCAGTAATCCTGGAATTAGCAAGGAACATATCACAACAACAACTCATTTTTAGTGCATAAATAATTGAATCCATACAACACCACTTTACAGGTGCTCTTGCTAGACAAGCCCCAAGAATGTACTGTAGATATTCCAAATATGATTAATGTCTATAAATACTTCAAAAACAAAATAGCAGTAACACCACTTATTTAAAACACCAATAGAGAGGACAATCTTCCTTATCAAGAGCAAAAACTATGCTTTTGTTTATCAACGGTTATACAGCGATGTAACAGGACACTATCAGACAATGCTTGCTTAAAACAGAGTGCATAGAAGTCAGTCTTAACAGTGGAAAATATGCACTAATCTGGATTAATCATTTTCACAGGGGATTAGCAGGGATTACACAATGCAGCTGACTGTTCGTTAGAATATCATCTTGTACCGTACAGGCATGGTGATGTATTTAGGAACTAAGCAGCAATGCCTAGAATTGTTTTATCTACTTTGACACTACTTGTCAAAACACGCAAGTAATCCTTTAACCACTTCCCAAGCTTAGTAGAACAGATACCTTAATTTTTCTTCCAAAAATAAGCCAGTAACCTGGATAACATTCTACAGTGTTTAAACTTCAAATTCCCAATTAGGGGCAAAGCAATGACAATGTGTAGTTGCAAAGTGAAACTATAGGATTGTCTACAATACAAAGACAATCCCTTGTTACCAATGCGGTAGGTATCAAGGATATTCACGGGTTCTCACACTCAGCAGATGCTATCCAAAGCATTGTGCATGCTTGAGAGAGAAGTTCTTAACCACAAGCAGCAAAACTCTCAGCGCAGAATAGAATGACTAGAGGCAAATGGTAGGTGAGAGGCTCTGTAGGGTATCACAGTCTGTAACTTATGGCATAAACTCATCAGACTTAAAACGAGCTGGCTGAGAGGACAGAACGTCTAACTCACCAGGAACTGGAGGTATAGGTAGCTCCATTCCGTTGGCAGAGATAACATGGCATAAGAGAAGAGTTCTACTCTTTGGAACTGTAGAAGTGGGGATACAATTTCTCCACATGAAGAACATCCCTGCTTAAGGGGAGTTATGTTATCGTACAAAACATTTAAATATTGAGAACGTGTGAATATTCAAGCCTATTTACAGTATTGTTGAAGAGCACAACAGCATTCCTGCATCACACAGAATGTGGAACGTTACCAACAGAAATGCAGTGATCTGAACAGCCCACCCTTGCTGCTGTCCCTTAACTCCCAAGATGTGCTTTCTCATAAGCAACCTCAGGTAGGATGTCACATCTCCAAAGATTACTCTCCACTACAAAATGCCTGGAAACATTTGTGTTATTTCTCCAGTTTCAGATAACAAAATTCAGTGTTACCTACACTGAACTAGACCACCCATTAATTTATTTAAAAGAGCAAACATCTACACACAGTGATGTAGCAAAATACAGAGGTTTATTGAGAAGTGCATGATTAATCATCTGATTTCCAGTCCCCTTCCGTGGCAGAGAAATGTTACCAAATTTACTTGATGAACTGAAAACAGTTTAAATTCCAAAGAAAAAATAAAAACAACACAAAAATGAACAAAATAAACACAGTTTAACCAATTTAAGGCCTTGTTGGAAGTTTGTTTAAAAGACAGGCACTGTAGCCAATGCACTAAAAGATGCCAAGCCTAAGCTCAGTATCCAAGACAGTATCAATTACACCAGACCTTTCAATGCAGAAAGCAACTTCTGGTTGACTTTTCTACCTGGTAACCTCTTAAAAGCCTGTAAAGTAGTACAATAAGATACTGAAGCAGAAGTATCAGACTCAACCAGAGGCAAGACAGCACAGACTCTATAAAAGCTGCTAGGAAATACACATTTAGAAGTAACACAAATTGAATACAGGGTTGAACTTTTTGAAGTTAGAATTCCTGCATTGTTCTCCTGGGGGGGCAAAATAACAGCGAGTCCCAAATTTATCTGAGAGGTACAAAGGCATTGTAATTCCTGCTTTCCACGATTATTTCTACCCTTAGCACTTCCCATACATTTCATTTTCACAATCTGAAAAGGCAACTAAGTCTTCAAGCAGTCATCCACCACTTCTGACGTATACAGAACAGAACAGTCTAATAAGCACCGTAATGACAGAGCTTTTAGCACCGGACCCAGAGACAGTCCCCTCTAAACAGCAGCAGTTTTCAGGGAACCTGGGCTAGTACAGCAGTGGATATACACAGATAAGGCCACTTGTTCTTTGGTGTACCTGAACAACTCCTGTTTTGAATGTCAGATTTAAAAATCGCTACTAAATTCACTGAGCCATCTAAGCAACTAATGTTAGCATTCAATTACCAGAACTCTGAACATAAAAGCTAATTCAGAGAATCAACGATGTGAGCTACCCATCCCAACATACGCTTCTGCAAAAGAAAGAAAAGCACATCTTCCACGTATGATTTAAGATAGCCAGCATGATCAAAAGGTTTGTATTGCTAAAGTCTTTGTTTCTCCAACTATGATAGTCTACAGTATGTCTCAAAACAACTACAACTGTGGTGTGGGGAGAATCCAAGTAGCTTTTCCCCCTTACCAACAGAAATCTGTGTCAGTCAAAGGCAAATCTAAGGCTGACCAAAGACAAGAGGATTCACTAACAGAGTCAGCACAGACAAACAAACAAAAAAAATGCACTGTGGTAAAGACAACAAAACAGTCCTGGTTTCCGCAGTGTACAAAGTAAAAAAAATGTTGCAGAAACTAAGGCATTTCTATACAGGTTGGGTTACCAAAGCTGGCTGGCTAGACATCTCAGTATGTTTTCTACATTCACTGCACATCTTAAGTCGTTTCTCCTCAAAGAACACCATGAGGAGATTGTTTGCACCAACGTCTTTTCCAGGAAGCGTGCAAGCACTCAACCGAGATGCTTTTAAAGTCTTCTAGAATCACCTACACAAACCAGCACATTGGACTGGTATTACCATTCATCAAGAGCTAGTCAGAGTAATCAGCAGATTACTGAAGGCAGCAGAAATGCCTGAATATTCTGAGGAGGGGAACACTAAGACACTTATTAACATTGATGATTTATGAGTATAAAAGACTTTCAGCATGATTTGTCTTTGTATCCACAAACGTGGTGTTCAGCAAGAAAGAAGAAAAAGAGAACCAAAGACTACAGACACTCAAGAACACAGTAGCACTAGTTGTTCCAGTTGAACGTATTTACATTAAAGTGACTGCAGGTCAACTCATACTGTGAATCTGTGTCCTGTTGCCTAGAGAAAAGCACAGCCTACCTGCTGTGCTTCAGAATATTCCAGATGTGACCTCTGGGTCCCTACCCATTCACACTGTTTTACGTGTTGACTGTATGGAAAAGCCTGACTCCACAAGAATGTCCTGAGCCACTGGCAAGCTAAGAACCTAAGGGCCTGATGAAGTCACCACAAAGTAGCACTGCTCTTTCACAAAGTTACACTAATGTCCCCCTCTGCCACCCACCCAGGCAGGCAGTCCATACTCATGTCTTCTGCAGGGCCCCCTTACCCTCCCCAGCCCTCCCTCCCCAAATCATCAGGTTTCCTTTGCACACACTTTGGCATAACCCTCATCCATCTGCCTAAGAACCTATCCACAAACAATAGTCCATAAACTGACCTCACAACCACAGACAAGACTTTCTGTGCAGACTCCGTTAGTGAAAGCGAACAGATGACCCTAATAGAACGCAATGCTGGATTTTCCACCCGGGGGATTGAGAACTTTGTTGTGAGAGCGTGGCCTTGGCCCTAATCTGGGCTCATGATTGTCTATCTTGGGTTCCGGCTCCTTGCATCGCTCCTCTTTGCCCAGATCTTTTTTCTCACCACCATCTTCCAGCTGTGGTTTGTTGTTTTCTGCAGCTGAACAATAAGAAAAAAGGATTAGACCAACTAGCAGACTGTAGTGAACAAAATTTTTTTGCACACATCATCTTGACTAGGCTGCATTTTTTCCCCATGCCTCCCATCCACAGTACACTAAGGATGTAGTTTATACCTATTCATTCTTTCCTGAAAGAAACAGGTACTGAAGAAGAATTTCACTTTTGTAACAACTCCTTTCTTGCTTCAGCAATCTTTCTAAGGCAGACACGTAGGCCTAGCAACGTACCTTTGGAATTACTTTGGCAGTGTCAGACAATTAAGAGATCTACCGATCAACCCTTTCATACTGCTTGAAAGCAGTGCTCCCACCATTCTTTAACAGTAATTAGCAGAGTAATAACACATTTTGTCAGTCAGCTACTTGTTACTTGCAACTAGAGAAGGCCAAGACTACACACCTGAAGGAAGCAATCTGACAGATACATATGGAATCTCTGTATATATAGAAAAACATTCTACCTACAGTATCAAGCAAAGTAGATATGCAAGCTATATACACATTATCAAGGCTTGTGCATGGGGTGCTCTCCTCAATAAGAGAACAATTTCCATGAAGTTACGTGATTCAGTTTCTGACTAAGAGAAGGAAAACCTCTGTTATATAATGCTGAACTTCAGCTTTAGTCTTCTGTTTTTAAGAGGAAAGCATAAGAAACTGTTCCTCAGATCATGTCTTCTCAAAAACAGCAGAGTTTCTGTTGCTGACCTTCTGGCTTCTTCGGTGTTTCATCTTCTTTCAAGACAATGTGATCCTGCAATGAAACCAAAAAACTGTCTCAGTATATCACCATCCTCAAACAGTAACTCTGTCACAAGATCTTTTAGAAGTTTTTCCTTTGTTTCTTATCAAAGTTCATACATTTATTACGGTAAAAGCCAACAGCTACAGACACTCTTTTGCACTCCTCAGCCCTTCATCCCCTTTCACCACTTCATAATCCCAAAAGAGCTTCTAGAGTTTAGTTCTACTAGTGGACTCCTACATTACATTCAGGTGCACATCCCAGACAATTCATTGAAACAGATGAACACACTATGCTAATTCGTTAGATACTTAAAGCTTTGCCTGTGATAAGCAGTTCAGTCCAAAGGCACGGAATTACCATTCTTGACAAGTACATAATACCATCCAAGAGAAGTTAAGACAACTTAGAGCAGCTAGCACACAAGCAGCCCTTCAGCACCCAAACTGACATTTGGCAATTACTGTTGTAGGTGAGTAGCAAGAGTGACCCAAACAGCGAGGTAATTCACAAAGCTTTTTAAATCACTTTCCCAATAATGTTAATTGTCAGAAATACAAAACAGTAATTCAGAAAAGCTTCCATGTTTTCCCCACCCACAAAATTTAACTTACTGTAATTGTTGCAAATATGCTACCCCCTTTCCATCCCTGTATCTCCCACAACTTCAATGCTCTAGTTAAATTCAGAGGAGTTTCCAGAGTTCTGTCCTCCCTTTAGTCAGGAAATCACAGGAATTAAAATTTTACATTAAAATAGAAAAAAAAGACTAGCCCCATAAAGGGGTACAGAGGAACAAAACAAAGCCCTCTGCTACTCCAACAGTGCTACTCCCAACAAAACCTAGCTTCCACAGCCTTCCCTCCCCTCCCTTTTCTTATGACTCAACCCCTCCAAATAAACTTGGGAGCATGCATAAAGATCTAGGCAAAAGCCCACTACCCGCACCTTCAAATTTAGGAGGGAAAACTGAAAAAAAAACACTTAGATTTGTGCAATCTTTCCTTCTTAAGGTTCCAAAAAATTTGAGACTACTACTATTTCTTCAGCATAAAGAGTGTCAGCTGCATTTCATAGGATGCTAGGTTTCCCTGGTACCTCGCATGTGAAAAACACTGCTAACATGGCAATTATTACTCTAACAGTAGCTACTTAGCATAAGGCAACAGTTGTAAATCCAAATACAGGGCTTTTGAACACACAAATCAACTCAATGTAACTGGGAACGTTCCCTCCTTTTTTTCCAAAGCCAGATTTGGTCACAACTTTCCAACTTGTACATATCCCAGCTTGAAGACCAACAAATGATACCCGATACAGTAAAATACACTTGTCTGGCACCACAAAATCCATCACATGCTAGACCTGAAACTCAAAGTTGATTATCAGTGTTGATCACTGAAGCTTAATCATCTCCTGCTGAAGTTCTTTCATGTTGAACGTCAATGCATATATTTAAGAGAGGTGAAGACAACAGCAAGGTCACAGGACAATTTTGACTGTAGTTCACTGGTGTACACTGGCTTTCCAGAGTGGGTGTCACTATCACCTCTGCCAAACTGCAGAATACAGGGAAATCTTCTACCCATTTTAAAATACCTCTTGGCTCTGTGCCCAGCACTCCATCTGTACCTCACTTATAAGATGACCAAAGGATTCAAAAGCACTTAAAAAAAAAAAATACACATCTGCAGTGTAATTAAAAGTTTTACCAGAAACTACAGGGCATAATGAGAGTTAATATACCAAAGTTGATAAACTATGAAGAGATTTCAGGAATAACTGCCTATTTTGAGATTACCCCATTCACAATTTAGGTTTGTCATTTAAAAAAAATGCAGACATTGCTGTGTTGGTAACAAGACTAGAAGATGACTCACTGAGCTTCTCGACTCAGTGAAAAATGTACAAATACCTTAGGCTTGTTTGGGTGTGCTCGCACAACATTGGTAGATACTGGAGACCCAAAGATATCACTTGTCTTCCCACCAGGTGGATTCATACGCGGACGAGGCTGAGCAGTACCAGAATCCTCAAAAATACCACTTTCTTTTCCCCCTGAAAGGCAATTGTTACATTTTTTCCAGATGACTTAGACTTACCACATTATATCAAAAAAATTGCAAGAATTCAGAGACTTCTAGACCTCTGCTATCTAGAGATATCTTGCCTGAAGATAATGGTTGAAATCCCTTGTTACAAGAACTCAGAGAGTCTCAGATTCACAGCTGTACTCATTGCAGCTAACTGATGATAGAATTCTAGAACAGAAGCAGCATCATCATTTCCTAGGCCCCAATTTTACTAAATGTATTCATTTTGTAAAGACACATAATATAAAAAGATAAATATTGTTGTACAATAGTAACGCGAAACCACTTCTGCTTTGCAATTCAGAGCCCAAACATGCTGCAAGAAGAGACTGCACTTACCTGGAGGGTTTGTTCTTTTGGGAAAATTCTGTGGTTCTTCTGATGCTCCAAAGATATTGGATGCCATCCGATGTGGCCTGCTGGAAGAAGAAACTTCTTCTGTACTCCCAAAGAGATTACTAGACCCTCCTCCAGGAGGCTTCAGTACCCTACATCACAGAACAAGAGAAGCAAGAGATGGAAGTGTGTTCAAAACGTACAGCGTTCCACATATTTAATGCCCCCTTCGCATTTCCCCTTCTATGTTATGATTGACTATGCTGATTTGAACTTACTTCAGGTAGATCTGTTAAGTCTGTGAAGCATCTACTTTTGAGAAGATGCCCTAATAAAGTATTCTCAAAATATTACCAGCCTCCTAGTCAGCCAACTTGATTGTTATCTGCTATTATTTGGAATGGTCACAACAGTGCTACCAGAAGGAAGGTCAATGCTATCTGTGGTCTTCCAGACAACACAAAAATACTTATGTCTCTGGTATTTTAAAAATAACCACTGCAGTGTCAGTCTACGTTAAATTACATATATTGATTTTGCATCTGACATAAGTCAAACATATCAACTTTTAAATAAAACGAGGTATTTCCTAGCTACTAAATATTTGCTAGTTTCAGCCATCTGTTATCATACCAGATGCTGGAGAGTTTAGAATGGAAATCAAAGTGTGAGAAGCTGAATTTTCAGTTGCCAAGATGCACCACCATTAAGATTAGAGCTCCGTACCACAGGTATATCAAACAGATCCTATTAAAAAACGGAGATTACAACAGAATTAGACCAACTTCTTGAAAACCTACTAAAAGTCATGCTTGCCATCAAGTAATAAGTCTCCAGTCAATACCTATGCCTTGTTAATAGACTTAAGTCCTTTCCTAAAAAGGAAAGGAACCATTACCGGAGAGTAGTGTAAATAGAATTAATTGGAGAACTCACAGAAGAAGCATGACAAAGCAATGAACGTGTAGGTATCAAAAACAACCTTCACAGTCATGGCTTCCTGGTCAGTTACCCAAAATCTTAGCAGCTGAGCAATACAGTAGCTGAATTACACCTCTTCTAACCTGAAAACCTGATCTGGAACCTAAGCTCACCTTTCCTCTAATACAATGGGAACAATTATAAGTTATAATTGTAACTAAGTCTTGATTATACAATTAGCAAGCTTAATAAAACATGAAAATAAATCCAAAACTAAGTGTTAGTCTTATGTTGTCCTCCTATTTTTGTCACACACAGCATACATCCTAAAAAACCCTACTCCTGCAACGAGCAAGCTGGAGGAATTGTTTGAGGTGCTCAGGAGGCCCTTTCAAGTCAGCACAAGCAGCATCCCTTTCTCTTAGCATCACCCAGAAAAAATGTTGGAACCCCACAGACATTAAGTGGATTTCCCTCCTCGATTTCTAAAGCTTCCAATTACTAGCGTCCTTCCAATTATTCCAGAACAAAATAAACATTCAAGCAACAGCAACACCGAGTCCATAGAACTCTAAATAATGCCAAGCCATTCACAGGAACTGCCAAAAATAACCTAGAAGTATAGCAACAAACTCTTCCCACTTCTGGTTTCACAGATGTGACAGGATTTTGCACTCCCTCACTTTAGCCAAAAACCAGGAGAAAAAGTTGTTTTGTTTCTGCACAGACTCGAGGGCAGCGTTGGCCTCCTCATACTTCCAAGTTCCACTTGCTTCTAGATCCGAGTGAGACAGTCAGGTCCCACAGGAACACGTCCAGGTGGGTTTTGAATGTCTCCCAAAAAGGAGACCTCACAACCCCCTGGGCCTGCTCCAGCGCTCTGTCACCCTCACCGAGAAGTTTCTTCCCATATTTAAGCGGAACCTCCCACGTTCCAGCTTGCACCCATTGCCCTTTATCCTATCATTAGACGCCACCAAGACGAGCCTGGCTCCGTCCTCCTGACACTTGCCCTTTACATATTTATAAACATTAATGAGGTCTCCCCTCGGTCTCCTCTTCTCCAAGTTGAACAGACCCAGGGAGGTGCAACCCAGGGAGGTGCTCCACTCCCTTAATCATCCTCGTGGCTCGGTGCTGGACTCTCTCAAGCAGACAAATTCAGCATACACTTTATAGTCATTTTAGCTTATATTTCCATACCAGTTTATAATGCAATACTTTTTGTGCCTCATAGCTAGAGAATTTGGATCTTTTCTCTTTCAGGGGTAGGGGAGCAGAGAGGAAGCTGTGGTGTTTTTTTTTTTTTTCTCTTTTAAACAGTAATAATAAAACTTATTCTGTGCAATTTAAATCTGCCCCTTCTCGCCCAGACCAGAACTCTGTCAATTCATCTCAAACAGCTAAATTAGGAACCTACCCTGTAAGTTTAGAAGCCTCTACAAATTGCTTTGTTCTCTCCTGGCAGGCTTGAAGAATTTTAATTAGGTTTTGTGGTCTTTTTTGCTACACTCAAACACCCCTGAATTTGAATTTTCTTCCCTAATTAAACCTCTCAGCCAACCTCTGGAAGGGGTGCCAAGACTCAACCATTACTGCAAGACACTGACTAAATAAATATTTTTATATAAAAGATAGATCTATAATTATATACAACTGAAAGCAGAACAATGAATTCCTGCCTTTCGGAGAGCTCTAGTGAAGGCAGAAGAGGACAGTTGCTTTGTGCATCAGAGACCCTCGCAGGGCTAACCAGCAGAAGGGCAATCAGAAAGCAGGCACCGAGGTTTGGAACACCAACAGAGCCCCAAAAGTTGCAGGCCAGCTTCTGCTTTTAGATCAGTACAAATTCCCTGCTGATTAAATACCTCCCTCATCTTATACGCAAGCAGCAAGCTTTGTTCAGTCAATCCTCCTACTGAGCTGAAAGCCCTGCAGTATTCTGCAATAGCACTGATGGGGAGGATGTGTGTTATATTGTTGTATTTCCGAAGTGGCTACCAGTTAAGACAACATTTAATGTTTTCAGCTCCACAGAGTAGCTGTGAAACTGCTCGTACACTCAATAAATTGAGGGTACAGGAAAGCAAGGCATTTGTATAGCCTACATCAGCAGGATGGTGAGAGCAATCTGCCCTGCTTTGTCCTCAAAGCAACAACAATTAAACGTGCGATTTGGTTTTATTTTGGAACAGCAAAACTTTTAAAGAACACAAAACTTCATCACGAAGGTTTAACAGCAATCAGACCATGCAGTCAGTTTCTCGCAGCAAACAGCAGCGGGCCGGCAGCGCTCGCTACATCACCGTGCACTGCCCTGGATGGCCGAAGACCACCACCTCTCCGTCTGAGGACCGAGCAGAGCGTGCTTTGGGAAGAAAACACCCTATAAAGCCCTGCCACGGCTTAACAGCAGAACAAAGCCGAACCCAAAGCCCCCCCCCCGGCTGCCGGACGCTTCCTTCCCCGGGCCGGCTTTAACCGCCCCGGCCCCGCCAGGGGAAGGCGATTTTTAAGCCGCTTCCGCGGGTCGGTGCCGGACCCGGTGAGAGCGCCCCGGGCCCGCCCAGCTCCCTCCTCGCGGCCGGGGACGGAGCCGGGCCCCGCCGCAGCCCGGCCGCCCCCCGTGAGGCGAGGCCCGGCGGGGCCCCCCCGCCCTCAGCGCGGCGCCTCAGGCCGCCCCCAGCCCCGAACAAAGACCCGCCGGGGACCCCCCCTCCGCCGCCCGGCCCCTGCCGGCTCCCCCCTCTCCGCCGCCCCACCTGGAGCTGGGCTTGGCAGCGTCGGCCTCCGGGCCCTGGAACATGGCAGCAGCCGGGCTCGCAGCGCTGCGCCGCGCCTCACCGGGGAGCAGGTAGAGCCGGCCGCCCCGCCCCCGCCCCCTCCCCGCCCTGCCATTGGTTGATGCGGCTGCCCATCACGCGGATCCGCCTATCGGACGCGGCTCGCCCCCTCGGGGTCCCGCCTGTCCGGTCAGCCTCGCGGCGGGAGGGAAGATTGAAAAGGACCCGCGCCGGCGCTCGTCCTGGTTTTGCTCCCATTGGAGGCGCTGCACGTCCGTCAAGGGGAAGCGGCAGAGGGATTGGCTGGGAGGAAGGAAGGGCGGGCAGAGCGGAGGGAGGAGGCTTAAAAGGGCGGAGGGCGGCCCTGGGCGCGGCTGCTGCGCGTGGCGGTGCCGCCGGGTCCCCGTGCCCGGGGCGCGTGAGGGGGGAGCTGCTGGGGGGGGGTCAGGTCCTTCCCACCGGGAATCGGGGAATGTCCCGAGCTGGAAGGGACCCACAGGGACCGAGTCCAGCTCCCGGACCCACACAGCTCTGCCCAAAATTCAGACCGTGGGACTGAGAGCACAGTCCCAACGGTGCCGTGACTGCGTCCCTGGGGAGCCTGTTCCAGTGTGCACCCACCCGCTCAGTGAAGAGCCTCTTCCTGATGTCCAGCCTAAACCTCCCCTGCCTCAGCGTGACACCATTCCCTTGGTCCTATCACTGGTGATTAAGGAGAACAGATCAGTGCCTGGCGCTCCACTCCCCCTCATGAGGAAGGTGCAGGTCACCATGAGGTCCCCCCTCAGCCTCCTCCAGGCTGAACGTGCCCAGTGCCCTCAGTTGCTCCTCATCCATCTTCCTCTCTAGGCCCTTCACCATCTTCGTCGCCCTCCTCTGGACACTCTCCAACAGTTTTACATCCTTTTTGTGCTGTGGTGCCCAGAACTGCACACAGCGCTCAAGGTGAGGCTGCACCAGCACAGAGCAGAGCAGGACAATCCCTCCCCTCGACCGATCAGCAATTCCGTGCTTAATCAATGCATAATTACCTAAAGCTGCCCTTGGATGGTGCAGACCAAATGCTGAAACACACACAAAACAGAATCAGATCAGTTAGTAACACAATTCAGGATAACTCAGGTTGAAAGGAACCGCAGGAGGTCTCCAATCCAACCATCTTCTCCAAGCAGGCTGAGGGAGCTCTGCCATCAGGCCGTTTCCTCAGGGCTGCATTCACTTGTCTTGAAGAGCTCTGCAGACAGACACTGCACACACCTCTCTGGGCAGGCTGTTCCCCTGCCTGCCTGGCCTCAGGGTGGAAACTTCTTGCTGTAGAGATTATACAAACACAATGGCATAAAGTTTTTATTGCAGCTAAGCTCCTGCTTATCCTCAGTCATGACGATGTGCTGGGGCGTGTCTGTGTGGATAGGGGGAAATCAGGACGATATGCAGATCCTTTTGCTTTTTTTTCCGCTTGTTATTGGTAACCACTGTCAAACATAGGAGATTCAGGACAGAGAGCCCCCTGCTTTGACTCATGATGTTCACAGTTAGGGGATGCTATGGGGAACGGAAGCTGGAAGGCATAAAAAAGAACTACACAACCCAAAAATCAAAACATTCTCTCACCCTGGTGAAAATCATGACAATTTGGGGATGGGAGATGATGGAAATTATGGCAGTGAGTTCACTGGAACCAGAATTTCACCTTGAAAAACTCAGCATTATAGACACACTTTTATCCCCAGGATTCTAATGGGGTCATTACTACGTACGTGGAAGTTAAATGGAAGATTTGATAGGATATGAACTGCAAATAACACACTGGACATGAGTTAGACCAAGTATTAGTATGTATTTATGCACAAGAATAAAAACAGCTTTACAAGTTGAATTGGAAATTTAAACAGAGGAAGTTTAACAGCTTTTGTATATTATATTAAATAACCAAAACACCTTTTTCCAAAATTGGTAAAGAATAAATAATATAATTTACAATATGGTACAAAAAATAATCAGTAAGGACAGGCATTCTGCTTTATACATACACTATATAGGTATATTTATAATCTATAAAACAAATTCACATCTCAAACAAGCCAGAAACCTTAGATGATATGGCTTAACTATTATTAAAAGAAACAGCATTAAATTTTGCTGCCAGAACCATAAGCTCTAAAGCAGTTATCATGTTTCAATAATTAATGATAACTTATTGCCGTAGTGCTTGCCAAGGTTTCACTTAGTTAACATTTACAAATTGCTGTCAAATTAAGAGATTCAAAGGTTTGAAAAGTTTTTTTCTTTCTTAAAAAAAAAAAAACAAACAAAAACAACAACAACAAAAAAGTGCAGTACTTTTCTCATAAATTCATCCAAAGTCTGAGTGTAAAGAACAAAATGCAACTTAATTTCCACTCTGGGACCTGTGGAGTCAGTAAATTAGATGTTTTTATAAGTGTAGATTTCATCCAAGCTATTTAATTCAATTTAGAAACATAAAGAAGGGTGTCAAGGAAAGGCTTAGCAATGCCATATTAAAAACAATCATCATTCCTATGCTTAATAGATTTAGTGATAAAGGATAAAATGAATTGTGTGGCTAATCAGGATGCAACCCCCAGAAGAAAACCCACTATTAATGTGCACACAGGTAAATCTAATTCTTAGGATGTAGTACTGCTTTTCACCCAGACTATTATGACAACAAATACTGAATTTTCTGCCACTCACCTTGCTGAACTACTCCGAACTTCCTTATTGTACATACAGCTGCTAAACCAACATGGGGCAAGCCATTCAGAAGTTTACAAATAAAACCAGTAGAAACTAAAGCCTTAGAGCAAATAATACTAGAACTGGAGGTTCTTAGTGTCCATTTGTCCTCTCCAACTGCCTTACAGCATCTCAGGCAGCTATTAAGCTACCAAAGTTACACTTAACTTTAAAAAAAAAAAAAAAAACCTGCCCAAATTTCAGTGTAGCTTGCTTGAATGTTTGCTTAGGATAAGCTGACATTGTTACAAACATGAATCCTCTTACTTCTGCTGGGGAAGCTGAAAAAATTAAACTTGAAACAAATTTTGGGTTTTCCCAATATACGTGTGTGGGTGTATACGCATGCACAAACAGATGTACGTACACACATCCACACACCAATTTTTCCCTTAGCAGTCCTAGGCACAAATTAACAATAGGTATGTAAAGCACATCCACAGAGAATCCAGTACTGGTGGAGTTAGATGTGTGTTTAAGTGAGTTTTCATGTAGTAAGGGTAACAAATTCTGCATCAATTCAAAGTTATCACAACGATCTAAGTTATTTTCAAGTTTTTCCCTGATAAAACCTCCTTGTCCTGAAAATGCAGTTTGCAGAACATTACACTTCTGGAATCAGAAACCAAATATGGAAGGCAGGACTGTTTCGGAGCTTCAAGTCTCAAAAGACAGGACCACACTAAGAGAATTTGGTGCAAGAAAAGATGTCAAACTGTTTCATAATCAAAACTTTTAAGAGGCTGACGCTAAACACGTTTCTAATCACAGCGTTGATGCTGAACTGACTTCTGTCATTTCCACTTTATTACTTGGTGGTCCCAAGTCTACTTGCAATGGTTCAGCATATTAAAATTTTTTGATCTCGTGGCATCAGTAAGAACAGCCACCATGCTGACATTCATTCTGCATTATTATTATTCCCCTCTGGCCACTGAATGGGCTGAGAAGGGGCAACCTGACAGCTCCCTGTATCAGATGGCAGAAACTCTTCACATACCTTGATGAAATGCTCTGCCATACGGTGCAGCAACACCGGAACTTACTGTAGGCAATCTAAAAGTCAAAATTAGTGTGGCATCCACTTAACAGCTGTCATGGGTAGAAATATTTGTCAAGCTACCTAAATATATCAGAGACCATCAAGCTAGTCTTTCAGTATTTTAAAGTTTAAGAATGGTTCAGATTTTTTGTTTATAATACAGTACTTCATACTAGAATACATCACATCCTCCTGCATGTCCTGTAATCCATAGCCACAGCTACATGAGGAGTCCTCTACTTCTGTCCTGCAAGTCTGAAGGATTCGGAGGTACAGCATATAGGATAACCAGCATTACTTATGTAAGAAGCCAAAACTGATAGGAGACACTCTGGGAAAGACTGAATCAAAACATGTAAAACTGAGAACTTTTAGGGTGAGTGACTCTCGAGATTAATGGACATCCTCTCCACACCAAGGGTGAATGCTCAGAATCACATACTCCTCAGCATTCATTCTTCTGACATCATTCAACTTTTTATGTTCCAGGTTAACATGATTTCCTGATAACTGCATCACCAAACAACACTCTGTAAGGATAACGAAAGAGAAATAATGACCAAAGGACTTAACATCCCATGTGACATGGACAGAATAGAAAGTTAGCCCACAGGTACAAAACTCTGTTTTTCGAGTCATGACTGTCTTCTTGCTAGTACTAAAGGCTCGACTCCCAGTTGGGAACAGCTGTTCATACTAATGCTGTTTTACATAGGTCTGTGGTTCCTGTATCAGAGAATGTAGCAACCTTTTACGTGGGGTCCTGGAATGTCATACAAATCTCAGTACTTCTTGATTGACATTAGTGAAGTTGCTCTGGGCCACACAAAAGGTGCATCAGAAAACTTGTGACATTTTCTTTAAATGACAAAGAGCGTAAGGCAAACCATGTAGCAGTAAAACAAAATCTTCCTAAGCAGGGTAAAGTGACTGGGAAAACAGCAAATCCAATCAGTGCATCATGAGCAAGGTTACGAGCAGAAACTCCCAGTCAAATGCCTTGTAAAAGCATCTAAAGGCAGGCAGAATTCCATCCACCAAGTATAGTGCAAGTTGGGAAAATGAACCCCTGATAATAGAGATGGAGTTTTATTATTTATTAATAATATAAAGTTGAGGTTTATACAGGGCTATGCCCTTGGAGGATAAGTTCAGAGCAACTTAAAATAGCCAAGGGACATCCTCTCAATGGAGAAGCAGACAAGTGCTTAAAAAAAGGGGCACAGTAAAGGTATTCGTTCTCAGGACTGGTAGGAAAGGAAATAGGAAAAGTCTCCTGAGTTATAAAGGCAGAACTGAAGGAAAACCAGCTGTAATTTTAGATTCCTTTCAAACAACTGGAATCAGATCTGTGTCTTTCAGATACTAAAACACTACCATTAAATGCATAGGGATTTAGCAGAGGGGGATCCAGATCCATTAGTGCCTGGGAGTGACTATAGTGAAAAACGATGCCCTGAGGTACTACAGAGTACCTGGAATTCATAGAACAAGGAAGAAACAAGGACGGACCAAGGGGTCAAACGAGGACTTGACACCCCTCCTCTTCATGACACAAGACAGATAGACAGATTTCAACAACTTTATCATTAAAATATTATTTGTATCTATAGTTCACAATATTTTTTTCCTATTTCCTCTCCTGGGAAAATTCTCAGGTATTGTGTTTTGTTTTGTTTTTTTTGAGAAAGATGGCAATATATACAGGTTTCCAGCACAGCCAAGACTACTAATGATAAAGCTTTCATAGTGATTCCAATAAGTTGTTTTGCAGTTTCTCCTGACTTGAAAAGCAACCGTTCTTCAGGGAAAGCAGGAGAGCACTCTCCCGCTCATGGAATGAACTGTGCAATGTGGTGAAGAATCTCAAACGTGGAAAATACGAGTGCAGCAGAAGGATGATTGTGACATTTGATGGGGTTTAAAAAGAGAGGACACTCCCTAGGGATCCACACAATCTGGGAGTAGGGTGAAGCAGAGCTCTCCTACAAAACAAAAAAGCAGGTGTATGCCCCTGCTGGAACGGTCAAACAAACCATAGCCAAAGAAACAGAATGGTCTATAGAAATGAAGCATCACAGAGTTGCAGCGTCTTTGAAGAGAGTGCAACAAACTTCAGTTTGACTGATTTCATAAAAAGAGTGCCAACTAGGACATGTCAAGATGCAAAACAGTTTCCATACCTACCCGCACCCTTCATCCTCCACAACTTCAATGTGGATTCCAAATCATGGCATTTCGAGTACTATGCAAAAACAACTCATGTAGGGGAGCTTCTGGCAATACCTGCTTGAGCTTCTTGCCTAGGCCGTTCCAAAGTACAAGTTCAGGACTGTCCTGTAAGCTTGCCATCTTACATCACTGATGCAGGGGACGCACCATTCCTATAATAATACTCCATGTTTTGTTGTTCCCGGTATATTGCACATTCCAGGACCTGCAAGTACTTCTTCAGACCTTGAAGACAACGCTTCTCTTTTAGAAAGAAGTGCACAAGACAGGGACAACTGAGCCTCAGCTGCTTCTCTGCAATCGGCCCTTGCCATGAACCAGCACTGCAAGCTCCAAATTAAGCTAAACAGTCTACACCAGCCTGCTGGTATCAACCACTCACTGTGAGAGATCCCCAATGGGGGGCCCACCACCTCCTCCATCAAACAGAATTTCCCTGCGGGTTGGCTCAGGTATCGACAGTTCCTGGGCAAGGTCATTAAAACGAGATATGTAATCTATGCTGTTCTCATTCATCATGCAAGCCAGCTGGGAATCCACCACCTAGAAGAGAGATGACAGAAAAGAAGAGCTACACGTCAGTGGAAATTTCATAGAGGTGTTTGAGTTGTAAGGGGGGTTTTGTGATCATCTTGTCCAACCCTCCGGCTCATCAAGGTCAACAAGAATAGGTTGCCTTGTTGTCCAGTTGGTTTCTGAGCATCTCCACAGATGGAGACTCCACAACCTCTCTGGGCAACCTGTTCCAGTGTTTAATCACCCA
The DNA here is from genome assembly GCF_964035555.1 of Netta rufina. NCBI lineage: Eukaryota > Metazoa > Chordata > Aves > Anseriformes > Anatidae > Netta > Netta rufina. The sequence goes on from NC_140138.1 coordinate 4,911,641, forward strand.
CACAATAAAAAAATTCCTAGAATAGAATAGAATAAATAGAATTTCATGTGTTTCAATTTTTGCCTGCCACCTCTCGTCCTTCATTCCCAGCCTCCTCATATGAAGGGAGCACTTTATCTCACTTGATCTGAGTAAGAGAATAGCTCTTACCTGTGGCTAAATGGAAGCCTCTCAAAAAAATACATAAATAAATAAATAAATAAAACAATCTGAATGGACCTTACCTTAACATCCTTAATTCAGCATTAAAAGTACACTAGTTGTTATGCAAAAACTTTATAGACATTGCATTCTATGCAATACCTGCATTTGTAAATAAAGCTTGACTCTGCAGGACATTTAATAAAATGCCTTTCAAATTTCTCCCATCATTAAAGCTATTTTAAAAGGATACTCTAAATACACCTAACACAAACCCACATCTGCCACAACAACAAAACACTACAGCTGCTCTGGTGTGCTTAAAATTGCAGCTGAACCCATTTTTCCCTGAAGGCAGTTTGTTAGATCAGGGGCTGCAGGGTCACTTCAAGCCCACACAGACAGATCATCACACATGCCCTGCATGAACACACACACAAACGTGTGCATGCCACTCAACAGCTTCTCGCAAGATAGCAGAATGTCTGAATTTATACCAAGAAAACAGACCAGCTTCCTCGGGCTTTATCTCCACTAGTCTCGAAAAGTTCTTAAGATGGAGACTGCACAACCAGACTGGGCAACCTATTTCACCACCCGTTTCCCCTCAAGGTGAAGAGGTTTTCCTTTCCAGGCTCTGTAGTCAGAACCTCTCGGTTCAGCTTTTGCCTGTTCCTGCTACTGGTTCCTTTGTTACAGTGAAGGCCCTGACTACATTTTCTTGATGACTTCCCACAAGTACAGGAAGAAAGCTATTGAGTCCCCCACACCTGAAGCCTTCTCCAGGTTGCAGCAGCCTAGTACCATCAGCCGCTCCTCACAGACAGAGGCTTCAGCCCGCTCATGATCCTGATGGCCCTCCGCTTATCTTGATCCAGTTTATCTACGTCTTTTCCCGTATCAGGGGCTCAAAACTGGTTCACAATATTCTAGATATGGTCTCACAGCAATTCTGTAGAGTCAGATGATCGTTTTTCTTCAGTCTACTAGCTATACTTAGGCTAAGACAGCCCAAAACATTGCTGTGTTTGCTGCCACAGCACATCTTGGCTCACATTCAGCTTGCTGAACAAAGTAGAACACACAACATAGAAAGATAAAAACTCTGTCAAAACAAAAATATGGCCAACAAGGCAAATACAACCTCCGCCAGCAAAAAGAGCCTGGGTCAAAGGTGCTCACGACAGTTTCATGCACCAGCCCTGGTGTAGTACACCCTCAGATCATTTTGCATCTTTCAGTTAAGACTGTAACTTTGTTAAGCTACAGTGCAGATGTCAAAATATCTTTGCCGTAAGTATCTTGGGAAGGTATGATGGGTAATATGCAGTAACACTGCACTAAAAAAGGAAACAAAACCATCCAAATGTAATTCGATGACATACCTCTGCTACATCTGCCAGAGATCGTGATACAAAAGAGTCCCGGGAGTTTCCATCCAGAAGGCTAGGTCCCAGTAAGGAGGTGCCACTGGCAGTCCCAACAGGAGTTGGCAACATTTTTCGTCCCTTTTCAGGGGAGATGAAACTTGCTATAAAGAACAGGCACATCAGTAAGTCACTGTACTGAAAGTTTGCAAATGGGAGGACAAATAGAAGAACAAGGACACTGCAAATGAAGGATGACTACCCATTTCTTCTATCTCCTAAAATTTACATGTTGCCAGTATGAACACCATCAGCAGCTTGCTAAGAGTACAGACTCATTACACTTGCCTCATTAAGTGCTAGCTCAAAAACCAACCAAAGAAACAAACAAAACTAAACAAAACAACAACCCAAAAAATAAACTCAATGATCTCATCTCTGAGATTAGGCTCACCAAACACAGCAAATTTCCAAGAGCAGAGCCAAGGGCATCTTTTCATTTTGGCAGAACAGCCAAAATATCTCAACTTAGATGATGAGTCAGGCTCCAGGCAGAGTACGAAGTACCACCAAAGCATTATTTACTGCAAGGTAAGGGCTCTTGCTTTAGTTTAGCAACAGGATCTTTTCAGGAACAGATTTATGAAGAGAAAGAAAATGCACTCAAAGGCAATGCCATACTAACAAGTAGTAAAGCAAAAATTCCAAAAATGTCCTACTAACTTGACTATTTTCTAAAGGAATCAGTTCTAATTGTGCTTCTTTTTCATTTCCCTATGTACCAGCACTTACAAAACAAGCTGCTGAGAGACGAGTCTGTGGAGTCATTGGGGTACCACTGGGGATCATGGCTGGGAGAGGCAATCCAGTTCTGTTGAGGACTACTGGATGGGGACGGAAGACTTTTGGAGCTGTCACTACCATTCAGCTTTGCAGGAGAGAGAGAAACACCTTCACCTGTAAGCCAACATCAGGAATCACTGGTTCAGTCAATGAGGTTAAGTTACAGAACACTGCATCAATTTATGTTCAAAAAAAACAACCAAAAAAAACCAAATACATTAGAAAAGACAGGCCAGCCACAGTCATATTTCCAACAGATATATTTAAAAAAAAAATCAAAAAACTGCTTCCCCAAATTTTCTGCTAACATGCACGATGACAAGGATTTTTTTATTATTTATTTATTATTATTTTTTTAAGTTAACAGGAAGACTTCAGCTAAGCTCAGACTTACTGTATTGCCCAGAGCTGATAGCTATTTCAATGATAGAATCACTGATTTGAGTGGCAGGTTCTCCTTGAGAAAGCACATCTTCAGGTGGTCCAGGCAGAGAGATATCCAAGAGAGCAGAAACATTGGGAGGAGAGAGCCGGGTACTGGAAGCCTCTGATGAGGGTAGTGGAGGAGTGGAAAGGCCATTTTGGAGGGGAGTCTTGGACAATTCTGATAGAGAAAGAACTGATGTGCCCTGGTACAAGAAACAGAGATAATTGCTCATGAATTTATGAAGAACTTGGATATGTCTGAAAAACAGCACCTTAACTCCTAAGCATTGGATTAATATCAGACTTTTAAAAAGACTAATAACCCAACAGAATATATATATTTTTTTCCACGGATCCAAAAATACTTCGAAGTATTCTTCTCAGTTACAGAAGAGCAATTGATCCCATATTTTGGATATCCACTTCTAAGAGTAATTCATATTCTTCTTATAAAAAATGTCTAAGTATGAACTGATACTCTTCAGCCCATATCCTGCCAAATCATCTGAAAAAAGTACGGGTCCGTAACACCTCAGAGGAATTTAATACAGTCTACGTAACAGAAATAAGCATCCATACATAATAATAAAATGAATATGATTTTGAGGAATCTACATGATAGTTCTTAAGAATTATAATATCTGCCTTTGTATAGGCAAACAACCTGTAGCTTAGAGTATACATATTTTAAAAGACTAACTCATTTCTCCTTATAGCCAGACTTGCCAAAAATCAATGGGCTTTTGTAAGGAGTCTAGATTCTACTACCCCTTAACAGAACTGTTTGTGATTTTTTTTCTGATGTAGTAAAAAGTGAGTAATGTTTTGAAAATGTGATTGCCATTACTAGTTAGATGCCCTTGTTCCCCAGTAATCGTATACCATTATTGCTGTTTTGTGGAAAGTGACAGAAGTCCTGCACATGGGAAGGAACACTTCCATGCACCAACATATTCCAGGGTCCCACCAGCTGGAAAGCAGCTTTGCAGAAAAGGACATGGGTGTCCTGGTAGATGTCAAGCTGAACATGAGTCAGACATGTGCCCAAGTCAGAGCTTGTCAGATTTACTTTGCTTTTTTAGAGAATGCCCCCCAAAAAAATTTAAACAACTTTCCTGACATTCTTTTTTTAAATTTACTCCAATGGTAGACTTCCATTCCTACAAAACAATAATGATGGTATACAACTACTGCGAAACAAAGGCATCTAACTAGTAATAGCAGTGGTGTTTTAAAACATTACCTATTTGATACAGCTTTCTTTCAACACATACTCTACCTGGAAACCATCAGCAACTGCCTCCTGCTCATGCCGTGTTGGTAAGCTTATAAACGGAACGCGACACCCAGGGCCTGAGCTCTAGAAACAACAACAGGAATCACGTGAGTGAAACTTTTATAGGAGATGGTGAAAATATAGTTGGGGAGATAAGAGACAGGTGCATATCACCATTTATGCATGCTCTTTCTATATACCCCACCTTTCAAAACAGTCCATTAACTGCCTGAGAAAATGACAGAGGCAATCGTGTATCAGGATCTCAGTAAACGAGGCTAGCAATGGGAAGTCAGTTTCCATTCCAAATGCAACCCCAAAAGTTCATGTTTTGCCCCCCAGATTCCCTTCTGAGTCACTGTCCCTTGATATACCACTGTTTCTTTTTAAGCCCAGATTTCTGAATGACCAACTTCAACAGTCTAACAGTTGAAAGGTATTCTATGGGATAGAAATCTGCTCAGCGCAGTGATGATTTGATCCCTTAAACTCCTAAATACATGTGTTAAACAGCAAGCCCCAGGCGAAGGCTCACTGGAGAATCATTACTAATACAGCTTTCCACACAACGGAAAAGCAAGACATTTAGCTCCTTCAAAAGGCGTGCTCAGGGGACTGACCTCCACTGTGGTGATGGAGCCTCCGTTCTGATGCGCTGCTGTTGACTCCTGCCCTGTTACTACCGTGGTCACTCTGTCTGGCGACAACGGAGATACACCGGGCAAACCATCTGCATCCAGGACAGGCACGGGGCTACCAGGGATTATACCAGCACTTTTAGCTGCCAAGTCAATAGCACCTTTTGTGAAACAAACAAGCAAAAAACACATTACAGGTCTTTTACTCGCACAATTACTTTGTTGTGACTCTTCTAAAAAATATTTTTTAAGATATTGGCCAGCAAGTCAAAACTTAATACACGCAAGAAGCAAACATGGTTATCATACGATCAGCTATATCAATTGTTCTTCCTCATGAAGTGCAACTTTTCTTTTAGCTGAACATTTGTAATTCTTCTGCCCTGCTCCAATCAGCTACATCAAAACAGTTTAGAGAAACATCCCAGTTCTCCTCCTTCCCACTATTTGTAACATTTTTTTTTTGTCATGAAAATATTTAAGTTGTTAGTTATGAAATTCCTAGAAATGTCCTATGGTTTAACAGAGAAACTTTAAAAACAACATAGTCTTATTTTTATTTTTTTTTTTTATCTTGCCTTTATCAGCAGTTTAGCCTCAATATATAAACTTACGTTGTTGCTGGGTCAACATCACGCAGAACTTTTAAAGTCTCAAGATTTTAAACTTTTTAAAAGTTTAAAAGTGTGTTTTTTTTCCCCCTCAAGTTTTTAAACTTTTTTAAAACTCAAGATACCTGAATCATAGAATGGTTTGGGTTGGAAGGGACCTCAAAGATCATCTAGTTCCAATCCTTCACCTCCATCTAGTTCCCTGCCCTGGCAGGAACACCTGCCATTAGGCCAGGTTGCTCAAAGCCCCATCCAACCTGCCCTTAAACACTTCCATGGATGGGGCACCACAGCTTCTCTAGGCAGGTGTCTTCTCATCACACAGAATTGTCTAAGCCTGCTGTAAGCCACCAAGGCAGTGACTGCTTTCACCTCACCAATCATTCTAATTGTGGGACCCCTTTTTTGTTGCAAGACTGTATTTGCTTGGGGTGCTCTGGCATTTTACTTTCTTGTAGAATTCATAATCCCATGTTAGTAGATAGAGTGTTTATAACTTTATTTGAAAAGGGATCTTGACATGTTTGAAAGTGGCCTTACAGAACAAAAGCAGAAGAAAACAAACAACAAAATCACAGAAGTCCTCAGCTTCAGTTACAAATTCTAAATCCTTTCTTAGCAAGCAGCTCAGACACAGCAAAGGAACCCAGTTTGGACTGTCCCACGACTGACTTCATCCTTTCTCCAGCCACAAAGCCAGCAAGTAAGATATCATTAACACGACCATTTTCTTTAACTTTAAAAGGCACTAACAATTTTTACACAGGAAAAAGAAATGAACAACACAACATCACACATACCATGAAAGACTAACTCTCATTCTTTTTAAGGAATGACTTACTAGACAGGTGGTTGGTAGCCTGTGTTGGAAGAACTTTGGGCACAATAGGACGAGAAACAGCAGCTTTTGTCAGTGAGGACTGGATCGGCCGAAATGAACCTCTCCCTGTGGTGAAGAATGAAATACCTCTCAAACAAATGAGATCTACCATCTTTAAAGCAGAGCACAACACAGTTTAGTGGAAGCAAAATAAATACATTTCAAGCAGCACTGAACTTCCATGAACGCAAATAGTGGGGACAATTAAACAAGACTTAAATAGTAATGCAAGCTAACCAGTGCCTTATCACAAAAATGCAACAGCAAACTGTTAGTTGAAGCTGCTTTCCTCATTTTAAATGAGGGTAACTTTTAAGCTCTAGTGTTGATTTTGAGAGGTTCAAGCTGAGATGAGACAATATTTTGAGGCGTTGTTATCTTGAGACATCAAGAGTAGTGTAACAGCAGGAAAGGACAAATGGGCAATGTATTGCTTATACTGTATGAAATTTAAACAGTATCCCAGGTACTAGGAAAGGTTTATTACAAAATCTAAACAAATTATTACATCCTGTAGAAAAAAAAATCTTATCTTAGTAATTTATTCCAAATTGTCTCCTTGTACAGACCTCCTCACTCTTCCCCATTTTCAATGACGGGAAATGGAAGAAAAATAATTCTATTGTAACCATGACTTGCTTAACAATGATCCACGACAACAATTCTGTCATCTTGTAGAAGCGACTCAACCAATTGATAAATGACTTTGTGGTTTTGAAAGGATATTTGCCTCTTATTATATAACTTATAAGTTATTCCTTTATGCAGTATAAAGAGACACTTTCAAATCCACCTCATGGCAGCATAAAAGTAACAGAAGATATGTGGAACTCACCTGTAATAGACGAGTTGGATAGGATAGAAAAGGAACAGACATGTTGGGATGGATTTCCAGATGGCCTGGGGAGCAGAGTTCTCTATGTGACAGAAAAAACAGTAAATCAAAATATATTCAAGCAGAGAACAGAGGATAAAGCTGATCTTCTAAGGCACAGAAGTTCATGATACCTTCCAGAATAAGGAGCAGAGTATTTATATGGTGTGACTGTGCAATCTTGAAAAAGAAGCTACAGATAGGAATCATGTTTCCTCTGTAAACTACCATAAAAGAAAATTTCCACACGGATAATTCTCAGACAAATGTGAATTAAAACTAAATTCCTTTCTGATTATTCCTTGCAGTAATTTTCTCTCAGTTATAATCTCTCAAGAAGTTACAGAAGTGATCTTAAGGACTAGACTATGTACAAACTGATCTTCTGATCAGAGTTAAACAAGAATGAATTAAATAGGCAGTTGTATGTATTCATGAAGTTTAAAAACAAATGGAATTGCACAGACCAGGGTATTTCACTACCAGAAATAACCTCTAGGTAATTTCTAGGTCTCCTACTCTTATACAAAGCAGAAGAGACCAAAGTGCATATTGACGCTTGGTAACTTCCTCTTCTCCAAACAAGTTTCCATTATTTTCCATCTTTCTAAACTATTTCTTGTTCTCCACCTGCCACAAGTCCCTAGAACAGGTCTGTGGTTTCACAGTGCCAAGAATCTTTCTGCTAGGATTATAAAAGTAGTCTAAGTGAGTTTAATGCTTGCCAAACTCTTAAGATCCATGACAGCACGCTAATTCTCCCATACATCTCTTTGAAAATTACATTTTTCCCCCTGTAAATCAGTGTTCTTTCAAGATTTTGTTTTATTTCACTACAGTATTTATACCCATCCCAGTTTCACAGTCATTACCAAGTAGAAAGGTGGAAAAAACATCTACAGGGAGATGTTGTTGCAGTAGCACTGACAGCTCTAACAATGACAGATCAGGATACCACAAGAACATGCAGCTTGTGCCAGCAGGCCCAAACAGCAGTACCTGCTTTCAGATAAGGCTCTTTTTTATTCTTTCCCAAACTACCACACACACTAGACTACTACTGTTGACATTCCTCATACAGAGTATATATTATGGCTCGTTATGACATAGACATCTATTTCAGTTTAGCTCAAATCATTTTAACCTTGCTGTTATCTGCTCATGAACAAAACAGGCATTTTGCACTTCCAAATTATTCTGACCTGTACTACTAACGGCTTCCGCAAGTGCCTGTTCCGTAACTTCCTTGGCTTTGGCAAGAAGAAGTCTGACTGCATCTGGAGAAGAACAGGAAATCAATTAGGAAGTATCCTAAGCAGACAGATGCAGCATAAATTATATCCTCAAACCTCTTTTCAATAAAACTGTAACTATTAATTAATATACTGATTTGTTTCAAAGCGTGTAATATTTTTCTTGAAACTACCTTTAAGTTAAACATATCTCACTGGATTTTGATATTTTACACTACCATATGTATCATTTAACTGAAAGCTCCTCAAACACAGTCCAGTAAAAGAAAAGCCTCATGGAATATGGAAACCCCATTTCCTTAACCCAAAAGTTAACACTTCAGATTCATATCCCAGAACTTCTGCTAGAGTAGTAACATTTTCCACTAGGAACATATTTTTTTTGTTTTATGGGGACAAAACTTTTTCCCCCAAAAAAGCCATTTCACTACTTAACTACTGTAGCTTGATATGAAGCTGTTACTGAGACTGTATGTATAAAAATAACTTTTTCAATCAAATAGAGCAATGTGGTTGTATTAAAAATCAGTTGCACAAGAAGAAGGGTATCAGCTTACTGGAGCAAACTAGAGAGTGAAGCAGTTTCACCAGGTTGTGTGATGGCGTTCAGGTCTGAAGAAGTGATGACACTTCAAAGCATAATCATGTAATCAAAATCTAAGCTCAGCTGATACAGTTATGCTTAAACATCACCAGAAGCACTGCTTCATGAGGAAACATTTTCTGATGAAACGAAAAACCTCTAATCCTACTGCAAGCCAGCTCAGGCACAGTATGCTACTTTCTTCATTTACTGATCTCACTTACACTGATTGTGTCTAAGTGCTGCCGGAAGGTCAGCTCTGCTTCTTTACTAGGCAAGAAGAGTTTCCCGTGGCGGCTGTTGGGTGGCAGAGTTGTAGGAACTGCAAAGAGTCCACCATCAGCATCAGTGTTTCCAGAACTTGAAGGACCAGCCACCAAGAGAGGTCTAGGGAGGTTTCTCAAACCTGGAAGATTTCATCAGCAATTTAAATTAAGTGGAAACAAGAAGAAAGCAGCTATTTACTAACTGAAGGATCAGATGGAGAGCTAAGACATGGGTATTCTGGTTTTGCCACCATTTGCGACCTCAAACAAATCACAAAACTCTCAACACTTCAGTTTTCCCACCTGTAAGCAGTCAATATTTACGGGCTTCACAAGGACGGCGCAAACATTCACTTGCTTTGAAATCTTTGGGTGAAGGGGCTTAAATGCAACTTTACACTACTACAGGAAAGAGAATCTAAGCACACAATTTTGAACCCCCATACCAGCTTTGTTAACCAGCTTATCTGTTCAGTTTGTAGAAACACTTGAAGGTCCTTCTGCTCTGCAAACTATGTATCTACCTGATCCACTCCTTTTGTAGGGTGAGATAATACAAAAATAGCTTAATCCTGCAATAAGTATTTTTTACTTAGACCTCTCCTCCACCCCCCACCCTTAGTGTGGTAATTCAAAGTGCAATCTCAGCGAAATGATCCTGATGACAGAGAAGTGAAAGAGCAGGGATCATTTACCAAAAATACTTCTCAAAAGATGGAGTGTCTTAGAAATGCGTATGTCACATTAAATAATATCTGCTCTGAGTAAAACTTCTTTCACATTTAACTTCAAAACAAACAAAACCACGCTGTATTATTTCAGTGCTGTGCAGGCATCCAGTTAGAATGAAAAACACTGCTGCTGGTATTCCACAGAAGTGCCTGCTTTAGTTACAATGCTGGGCTTCGTTACAATAGACAAAAATGCCTATTTTCACACTCAGTATTACACCCGTGCTTGCCATGGAGATAACAGTGAGGAGGCAACAGTCATCCAACTCACCCAGAAGCGGAAGAGGCAAAGTGGGCAATGATTCTCAGCAATGCCTGCTTCCTCCCTGGGCACGTAAACCACACAGCACAAGCTTGGGCCATCCTAACACAGAGATGGTTACACACAACACTATTCCAGAAGAGTTTTTTCCAGAAGAGTTTTGAAGAACAAACTTCACTTGCTTGATAAATAAACAGGAGGTGTTATTATCCTCCTATTTAAAAAGGAAAATTGCCACCTGCCATTCTACACTGCTTGTTTGTTTTTTTCCACAGCATAGTTAAAATTACAGCATGCCAGAGGATCTAAAAAGCAGCTAAATGTAGAATAAGAATACATTTGTCTCTCCTGCCTGACCAGGAGTTAAGACAGAATTGTTCATACACAAGGTATTTTCTTAAAAGTCTGCAATGGGATGAACTAAAATTATCTAATGCTATTTTATAGATAACTATTACAGGCTATGTTCCATCACAGCTGTTGCTTCGCTCTTTTCTAAATCTCTTTGCATGACTCTTTTTAACCCTTTTGTTTTTTTTCTCTCCTGCTAGCTGTGTGCCTTTTGTAAAGCTACCAGTTTGTCAACACTTTCAGTTCTGTAGAAGACAATCTATTTTCTATATTTCCTACTGAGAAGGCCAAATCAACTTATCTTTATTTAAAAAAAAAAAAAAAAAGACAAAAATGAAAATGCAGGTTGTACCTACACAGACTTGGGACCTAAGTCTAAGAGGGAATGTAAGGCTGAGCTGTGAGAGATTTTCTGGATTGTAAACAGTATTATTGACACATATTGTTTTTCAAGATTCAAAGAAATACTGAATTTAGGACAATCCTAAAGCAAATTTACATGTACCAATGTTCTTAAGCAATTAAATTCATAACAGCAGAACCCTCGTTCTCCCGGTGTTACCTTACTGGAATGCATTCATCACGTATGAGGCATTAATGGCCTGATCTCTTGAAACGTATTTTTACGAGCATTCACCTGAGGAGCTGGAAGCAGCACCAGGAGAAAAAGTCTTGTTGTTGCGAAGGGCAGACTGATTCCGCGTGCAGCCTGGACTTCTGGTGCTGACGGCAATTACCTTTCCTGGAGGAGTCAGTGACTGCTCCTCTTGAGTAGGCTTTATAGGTGATGTGGCAACAGAGCTCATCTCAGGGGTCTGAAAATGTGAGTACATTAAATGAATATTGTGTATTGTTACAACAAAAATGTGGTTAAACTCATTCTACTTAGGAAACATTAAAGTGTTTTAGTGTGTCAAATAGCACTCCAACCAATACCTCTGAACGTCTGTGGAAGAAAGCTGAAATTCCTCCAGTGGGCATTTAGAAGTGTTAAATACCATTGGTTCAATATCGTTAATTTATGTTACAACCATGTCAGCACCCAACAAGCTTCTTACACTGTGCTGCACCAACCCAGGGGAAAAAAAAAAAAAAAAAAAGCAGAGGTAAAGATGAAGATTTGTCACAGTAACAAAAGAGGCGTTGCTTTTAATTTAGTAGGAATTTTCCTGAACTCTAATAAACCAGAGACCTCTTCTGGATGGAAATACACCTGGACAAAAATATTTTGCTGTTAATTCTGATTGAATAAAGAAGAATAGTTTGTAAAGCTTTTCCCATTCCCTTTCATATTTCATACTGTAACTCAAGAATTAAACCAGAAGCACATGGCAAGGTGCTTTACTGATTTTCCAGGCCTATCCAGTTGACTTCCTTTTTGTTTATATGGTTTTCTAGAAAATGCTCCCTTTTTAAAAAAATGTGTGTAACCACAAGCATAAAATTATCAACCTAAGCTTGACTGCAGTGCAATTTGCTACAGTTAATTTTATGCCTGTAATATTCATTTAAAAGAATGAACCCCAGAACAGCTGACCATTTTGGCTTTGTTACATATTATCTTGAGAAAGTTGTAGGGATCAAGACAAGTAATCCTTTCTCTGCTGAAGTACCTTGTGGCAAAAATATTATGGTTCTTATCATTATTTGATGAAACAGAGGTTTTAAGAGATGAAACTTTCAAAAAAAGTCTACAGCACTTTCAGTTAGGCAGTAAATACCATCCTTTTCCCTTGAATGGGTGTGTCACTCTTATGACATTCATTGCCACAAGATGTGTATCTACCTCTTTTTCTGAAATACACAGTGTATAAAGTGATATTTGACAAATAAAGCAAAAGGTTACTTCTTTTTATTGGAATATATGTAATGATGCATATCTAAAGTAATGCCAATCTTTTCCAGGTGTATGACTCGGCTTTGATTAAGACAAAGTACGCTGAAGTGACAGGAAAACACTTGCAAATAACTGCCTCATATCATGTTTTTTGTTTGGAGTATTAACATGAGAGAGAAGAGAAAACACCTACATGTCTGATCTTTTGAGCTCACTGTAATACTACTGAGACTCTGACTCATGCCAAACAAGAAACTGAAAGGCATGTTAGAAAAGCAGGTGCAGCACACTGAGGAAAAGTCTACCCTGTAGCAATCGATTTTGATTTTCTTTTTAAACATAGGAAACTCCAAGATCTTGACATAGCTGGTCATTGATTTACTATGAGAACAGCAACAGGAATTATTCCCCAGATCACGTAATATTTAGCATATGGAGCATAAAGAAGAGCTACTTACTGGTTTGGGATTGACTTCAGTAGAGATGAGTTTTAAAAGGCAGTTTAGAAGTCTCTGCTTGTGAAAAGTGGTACATGCAGGAACAGCACTTGATTCAGATGTTTGCTCCCTAGCATCCTGGGTTTCTGGCTCCAAGACAGCCAACCAGTCATACTCCAGCTGCAACTTGTTCGGTTTGCCCATCATGAGGTAGACTTCAGCCAGCGTAAGGCTCTCGGAAGTTCGTAGACTCCATCCTTCTTCTCTGACTTGTTGAGAGAGCCGGCTCGGGTCATCCTTGAGAGACTTTGTACTAGATTGTCCCTGAGGTGGAGGTGGAAACGAGGAGCTCAGCTTCTCTTGAGAATCCTCCGTTACTGCATCTGTAATCTCCTTGGTACAAGCATCAAGCTGCTGACCCTGGCTGTGGCTAGCCTGAGCTTCGCATCTGGCTGGGCCACTGCTGGGTGAAGCCACACCACCTCTCAGCAGCTGCGAACAGGACTCAGATGTCTCTGTGCTCCTCCCGCTTGGAAAAGCCACAGGAGAAGTATCGCCAGCTGCTGGAGCAGAGTCTTTCCCATGCGGTTTGTCTGTGCAAGAACATTTCTCTGGGACAATCAGGTCCTGACAGGACTTCATGTACCGTGGGAATGGATCGAGCAGAGAGAGCTCCTCGACATCAGGGATCTTACTGCAAGCACAAGCTGTGCTGCACGATGCTGGTACAGTTGCTTGGTCACCAGCCAAGGCCTCCCTGCCTTCCACACAGAAGGCCACTGAGCTCAGCTTCTCATGGTTCCCTCCTGGATCTTGAAGTCCAGAAGGTGGTTTGCTGAGGGAGTTAGTGATGCCAAGATTTGAGGCTGTTCCTTCTGCCAGACCAGCCTCTGGGGAGCCATCTTCAGTGCCTGCAGGAGCCTCAGCTGTGGGATGAGGGGTTCTGCTTGATTCTGTAGTGCTCTCTGCCCTTCCAACGCTCTTACCTTCTGTTCCCCGTGTGTATTTTAGTTGTCCCCTAGCTGTTCCCTGACCACTCTGTATACCTAGGATTTGTGCAGGGGGCAGTAAGTGAGAGTCTTTTGTGTTCTGTTTGCATTTGCCAGTTTCCTGCCAATGCACTGTGCAGAAAGCCTTGGAGTGAACCACTCTGGCTACCCCAGGCAGTGGAGTGAGTGTACAATTCTCTCCTGGAAAGAGATGGAGCATCACCTTCTCCTCTGAGAAGCTACCTCTTGATTCTGAGTCTCTGGAGTCTTGAAGCTGCCGTTCCTCTAGTGTTTTACGCTAAAAAAGATGTGTTAAAGACTACAACCACCATCTGTCCCCTCATAACAAGTATTTGATGGCCTATTTTGCAAGTTAAGTTAGTAGCTGATCAAGGATATGTTCTCTATTCAGCATAGATATAAGGGCTCTGATCAGAAATTAGTCTTGCTGTGTTGATAAGGCACAAACTAAATCTACAGTCCAGAAAAAAAATTACTATTTTCTGCTTCAAATAGCATTGCAATAGGAAAAAAAAATCTTGCATAGTGAAACAGACTCCCCTTTCTGCGCAATAGCCTTCATTTCACATATTTTGGCATCTTTCAAAGTTCAAGTGCTACGTGAAACTTCTTCCAGGCTCACAAATTAAAGAAAGATGCCTGAATTAGAGGACTAAGAACAGGATACAGCATACCAGTCAACAGGAAAATACATGGCTGTTATCTCACAGCTAGTCTCACAGGTCTGCTTCTACTCCTTGGATCTAGGCTCAGAGGTAGGAATATCTCTGTAATGAGTTCTGTGGCTCAGACAGCATATAAAAACTTAACAGGCAGCAGCAGCTACCTAAAGAAGCTTAAATGTTTGTTTGTTGAAGCTGCGTACAGCAAGTGGAAAGATTCATTCTCAATTTCCTTGCTGAAACTGTAAATCAGTTATTATCCAAGCTTCTACAATGCAGTCACCCATCTGTGCTGAAACACACCACACCCACTTTTTAAGGCAATGAAATAAAGGCAGGGAGCTTCACTTATTACTAACTAGTTTTTCAGAGGACCACAGCAGAGAAGAGTTGAGGTAAAAGTGAAATCCTGCACAATTTTCCACAAAAGACTCCTTCACATTAGTGATGCTGAAATGCTGACCTCTGTTATTATTCAAGCACGAACTGGTAAATTTGTTAGGTAGACTCACATTTCTGATGTAAAGCTGAACCTAGAATGGGAATGGAATTGCTTCCAGGACAGAGCACACAGAACAGAGACTAAACAAGAAAAGGATACGATGCGTACTTCATGGAGAGCCCACTTCTGCTTCAGGAACTCAATGAGGCTGGAGACCTTCCGATGCAACTCCACAATCATCCTGTATGCAAGGTAAAGCAGTGGAACAGATAAAAACGTCAGCAGAAATTCAAATCAGACCCCCAGTGCTAGAATAGGAATTAAGGGAAGAAACTGGCATTCTGTGGCACAGAGAGCACAGCTACCACTCCCAAACTGTAAGAAAAAAAAAACAACGCAACAAAAAAAAAACACTGGCAAAATAACGGCAACATTAAAATGTAACTCACAACTGTGAATGATCTGAAAGCCTATCAGACAAATCTGATTGCTGTGACTCAAGGTACTAGTTTCTCCAGATGCAAGAAGATGAGAAAAGATGGCAAGATTTCACTAACCTGCAGTACTGCAAGCAAGGCACAAAGCTATCAAATGAAATATACAAAAAGGAGGACAAAATACTTTTACTTTTTTGCCCTGAAAGCATTTTGCAAAGTAAACATTACACTGCAAACCTTCATTCTCCTCTCTGCATAGTATTTGGTCACTATACTGAAATGTTCTATTTGAAAGAGAAATCAGCATCACAGAGGCCTGGTTGTTTTCTGCCCTGAGTTTTGGACCAGCCACAAGTACTAAAAGGAAAAAACATTGATGACACTGGAACAACAGCACCAACTACATTTTGCAGGGGGAATTTAAGCTAAGTATCTTCCTTCTTGCTACCACTGTGCTGCATTTGACATATTTAGACTCCCAGCCTAAAAGGAGAGAAGGCAGCTCCAACTTCCCTTCCCTTCCCCATGCCTCTGTCACGTGGCATGTTCAATACAAACTTCAGTAGCACTAACGCTGCACGTCTCTGTTCTACCTGCACTCTGACACCTGGGTGTAAATGGCACCAAGTATATTCATCTCCAACTCCAGTGTCTCCTATCATCACTCAAATCTAAAAGTATAAAGAATAATGGTAAACTAAATATCAAGTTCGATATCTCACTATCTACACAAATCATATGCTCTGGTTGTGCAAAGGCTTCACACTGAGTACATTTAGGCAAACTGCATCATCAACTGCACCATCTAGATCACAAAGAGAACCCTGAAGGGAAAGCAAGATGCTAGAACACCGTCCCTGCATTTCACTGTTCTATACTGAGCACTAAAATCAGCTCCTCATTACCTAAGCCGTGGATTCTGGGCGAGACTCTGCACTCGAGCCCATGCATGATTATTTCGTGGCTGCAACTCCACGGGAACCTTGAGAGGAAGACGTACTGGCTTCTGGTCCTCTTCATCACTAATGCCTGAAGGGAGATAAAGCACAAAGGTCAAAGCAAGGAAAATTCAGGCAGAATGCTATATGCTCAATTACATGGAAGAAAAAAAAAAAGCATCACAGATATCAGCACCATCTACAGATGATTTAGGCAACCCAGCTGCAGCCATGGAGGGAACTTGCTTCCTTAGGTTTACTCCTGTTGCAATTCCCCCCCCCCCCCCTGCAGTAGTACTAGAGCTCTCAGCTGAGCAAGCACTGTCAAAATCAGGTTGCTGGAAACTCCAAACAAGTACAATAGTAAAATATTTCAGATCTTTAAACTACACTGATTCTACTTAGTGAGGGAGGGAGAGAAAGAGAAGTCACACAGCTGAACTGGAGAAGGTTTGTTGTTTTTTGGTTTTTTTTTGTTTTTTTTTTTTGTTTTTTTTTTTTAAATGTTCAGTGCTAAACAACATACTGCTCTTTATTTACTGGCACAGGAGGAAGACTAATTTTGGAATATAGTGAATGGAAACCTGGCAAAGCAGTAGTGATCTTGTCCTGTGTAGCTGTTTCTTCTGTAATTTCACTAGTACTGTACACTAAGAATTAAAGAGCTCAGTGGATCTTAAAGTTAGTGGGATTACACAAACTAACGGGATTATGTAAAAACAATGGGGACGTATTTGTGCCCAATACAAATGCAAAATAGCACAAATTCCCCTGCCAGTGATGCACACATCAAAACAGGCCTACTCTCATATTCTTCCAGCCATCTGTTAAAACTCTTTCACGTTTCAGCATCTTTTACTTACCATCTGGATCACAGAGTTTCTTCAAAGCCCTGCACATTGGAGCTTTGATACGAAGGTTTCTGCCTTTGTAACGAACAGTTGTAGCCCTGGATATATTGAAAGAGAAGTATTTAAAGGCACCATTACCAAAAGTTTGGGAATATGTATCTATCAGTGACACACAGTCAAATACAATCATCTCTATAGAAATGAACAAAGACATTTAAGGATTTACAGTGCAGATTCACAAGGGCATAATAGAAAAAGAGGGCAGAAATAGAAAGGGCAAAATAGAAAAACAGTTTGAAGTTTTTAAATGGTCTTCCAGTGGCACAGTGCTTTACCAGATGCTTATCTATGGTATTTCTTTAATTGTTTCCTTTTTTTTTTAAAAAACATTCATCCACAAATCCCATAAGTTTACAAAGATACCCAAAACTATTTATGTTTTGTCTACTTTTTTTTTTTTTAATCAAATGTAAAAAAGGTTGCAAAAACTAAGCTAAATAAAAATTTTTCACTCCTAGAAGTGAAACGAAACAGAAACCTTTGCTCTAAATCTATTTAAATGGGTTCCTGAGCAGTTCTAACACACTGCCCCAAAGCTTTGTTTCTTGTTACGTATTCTAATCACACAACCCAGATACATATCATTACTGTAATAAAAAACTAGTAACAAAAACTGGTCAGATAACGATTCAGATTCTCCATAGTTTCTAACCAAGTTCATTTTTCACAGTTGCCCAACTTAGTGTTTGTGAAAAATTCTTCAAGCAACTTGTGTGGGCCAGTGTTGTCTTGAGCATGCTGAACTACTCAGATCAGTTACAAAAGCTGACAGAACAATTCTTACATTCCCCTTGGACTTAAAATATCTAAACTTTGATCTATTTTCTGAAATATCGCTGATTCATGCAGCTGCAAACTAAAGACTATCCACTAGCCTGATCTTACAAACTGTCAAAGTTTTGAAGACATAGAAGCACAGCATTGCATGGCCTTAGCTTCACTAACCAAAAAAGGACGTTTCACACAAAGATTCTGCCATTATATTAAATAACCAATTGATTTAATTTTCAAGTGCTCTCTGCTACCTGTGACCATGGTTGTAAGTTTAACTAGGAATATTTTCAACATGGTTTTGCTATGAGCATCTCAGTCATTTTTTCATACACCAGACAATTATTATAGAAAGCCTGAGTTGATGTGTAACACAAGAAATATAAACACCGAATTAAAGTCAGCAATTCCAGGGTCTAGACTCATCCTGCAAACAAACTGCCAGACAGATCCTCATAGTTTTAGCTTCTCTTGATCTTTCTTACCAATCTAATTATGCTGATGTTTACCTGCTTCAGGAGATTATCACGTGTTCTCATTCCCTATTCTTACTTTCTAAACAACCACTTCCATAGTGACAAACTGCACAGACCGCATTGTACTTAGAGGGAGAGGAGTATCAGACTTGAAAAAAAAAACAAAAAAAAAACACTAGGAACTAAAAAAAAAAAAAAAAAGAACTGTTTACAAATAGAGTGATCACAGAACTCTAATGCCACCGAGAGAGATGGAAGGAAAAAGCTTTATATAATGGTTTATATGCAATTTATAATGGGTTATATGCAATTTATTTGCTTGAGAAGACACAGGGCTGCCCTGCGCATGTAGGGAATTAATTCAGATAGTGCAAGCATACTGGTGCTAATGAGGATGAAAATGTGAGCACGTTTTCTTGCACAGTTTATGCCGGTATGAACAACAAAGTTTCCCAACAACTAGGGTAAGAGATGCAGGAGAACAAAGGAAGCAACAATGAGTCTTCCACATTGTAGAGAAAAAGCCTATGCAAGAGCAAGTGTTTCTGAACTGCCCAAGAATGTAAAAATTTATAAACACTCTACATTTTGGGTAGAAGATGCTTAGGAGTAATATTTTCAACTAGAAGGATTCTGACTTTCAAAATGGTTTGTTACAAGACTGGATTTTATAGAACAAACAGTTAGACTGCATACAAATTATTAGCCCTCATAGGCAATTTAATTACAGTGACTCAGGCCTCAATAATGTCAAGTGCTAGATTAATACTATAGCTTGCTAAAAATCTCCTTTACTATCATTTAGACTATTTAGATGACACAATACTAGAAAAGCTCTCCAGTACAACAAAGAGGGACCAAAATGACTGCCTATAATCTGAACTCTAGATGTAAAAAAAGTTAACTTCTTAGGGAAAGAAGGCTCAGGCTGGGTCATTTTAATGGATAATTCAAATTTAAGCAATTTGTTTAAAATATTATTTCATTATATGAAAAAAATTTACTGGTAAGATTTTCTAATTTGTACAAAGCCCAAATTAAACGAAGATTTCTGTTCTAATTTCAAACTTTGTAATTAACAAAAGAATGAACAAGTGATTTCAAAAACAACGACATTCACGACCTGCAACACAACAGCACACTGTACAGAGTGCAGCTCTCAGGAGAATGAAGCCTAATAACTGTAAGGCACTCACTTGGGAACTCAATTTGTGAGCAATGAAGGTGCAACAAAAAGTAGCCAGTTTATGTAAGGTGAAGTCAAAAAGTCAGCAGCTCTCTCCTATTTGCAGTAAAGTTTACTTCATTAATAATTTGCTACAATAATGTACCCTAGAAGGACAAATGCCAATAATAAAAAGGGATCTGTAATAGAGAAAATGATGCTGTTTTCAAATGTCTTCTGAAGACATGTTCAGGACAAACCAATGTCTGCTGAGCAGCTACAATTTGGAAGAAATTAAGTTTAATGATCACACACCTTAATGACAGCTGTTGAAAGATACTTCACTGTAGAATCCACAGACTATAAAAGCAATACTACTTAGAAAAAAATGCCCAAATATCAGAAAATTCCCTCATTTTGTGTAGTATGGCAACTTCTAAACAGTTCTGTATTCTAAAACTACATTGTTATCAAAAAGGAACCCCCACTGCCCGTAATTCATTCTTGAAGTGAAAGAGACTACTCATCCTCAAATAAAGTAGATGCAGAAGTGACTAGAGGGCTGTGGCCTACAAGCACACTGGAACTGCTGGTGCATGTCTGAAAGTCAGGATTCAGAAGCACTGTTGGCAAAACTTTTGGAGATGAACTATATTGAACTATATTCCCTATACTTAACATACTTGTAATGCCATAACTTCTGTAAAGAATTCTCTTTTAATGAATTTCTTAAAGCTCACCTATCCTTTCTACCTAATTAATGGCTTCATGGAAAAAGGGAGAGAAAAAAAACATACAAAAGAAACTAAGAATATCAAATGTCAAACTCCAACTCCAAAAAAGTAAAAATAGTACCCTAGACTCTGGATGATGAATTCAACAATTAAGCTGATGAACAATCCAGTTTTCTGAGTTTCAGGAATAACTTACTACTTACCCAGCCTGAATGAGCTCATTGAGTTTAGCTGCATTTTTGTCATCCATACCTTTACATGAAAAGGGATAAAATAGTAATTAGAACTTAAAGTGATATAGTTATGACTGTTATTACTCTATTTTCACAATATACAAGCTTTACACAGTCCTTGCCTTGCATGAAAACTACATTTTACTCAAGGATTAATTAAGTGATCCTAGTTTAGGTGCTACAGACATAGATTCATAGAATGGCTCTGGTTGGAAAGGACCTCAAAGACCATCCAGTTCCAACCCCCCTGCCATGGGCAGGGATGCCACCCACGAGATCAGGTTGCTCTGGGCCTTGCTTAACCTGCTCCTGAATGCCTCCAGGGATGGGGCACAACCTCCCTGGGCAACCTGTTCCAGTGCTTCACCCAGGTTGTTGTGCGTTACTCTGACTCTGAAGTGTTAAAAGAAAAGCTTCCTCATCTGCCTGCTCAATCTCTGTTGCTAAGGCACCACAGCATAATGAAAGAGCACTGAGCGTTCGCAGCTCTGGATGCAATAAAAAGAAAGTAAATAAAAATAATAAAATGCACGTATAACCTACACCTTTCTTCCATGCGCTATACTGAACATTTTAAAATAACTTGATTTCTATTCTCTATGTTATGCCCAAACCTATTTACTGAACAATTAACATCCCTCTGGCAATACTGAAATCATTCCTGACATGCTTTTAATTCTCCGTAGCTGTACATAAGGCACCCCTATTTCTGGGAAAACAGGACTGGGTGAAAACCACAAAAAGAGGAGAAAGAAACTACTTTCACCAGCTGTAGAAAAGATCTCTCATAAGCTAGGTGTAAAGACTTGCTGCTCAGGTCCATTTGGTCTTGAAGAGACTGGAATTGTTCAAGTGGGTAAAACATTTAACTGAGTACCAAAGTTATAAAAAGACCGAAGCACAGAGTATGCATGCATTGCCATGGTGACCGTGTAAAACCTCATTCCCAGTCAGAGCCACGGAGGGTCTGCTGATTCTTTTAACACAAGATGTGGAAAAAAGGAAGAACCACTAATACTAATTTATACTGGCAATGCAATCTATCTTGCTTCTGACTGTCTTGTTACTAACAGCTCAAAATTGCTTCTCCAAGATGAATTAACATAGTGGAGATCTTTGAACAAACAGAATAAAGTCAGTATGAACGTTGAAAATAGCCTAATTCATGATGCAGTACAATGAAAACCCATGTGTGAAAATAACCTAGCAAAAAAAAATCTGCAAAAGCATCACAATTGCTTTAGGAGTTGTACATGTCCACTACTTCCTCAATTTTTTTCCACTTCGCAACTAGCTTGAGTTTACAAAAAAGTCAAGGTATTTTGATGACTTTCCACCTCTCGCAAAACAAGTGAAATGTAGTACTTCACTCTAACACCAACTCTACAAAAAACTTGGGGACAAATGAAAAAAGTACACAGAAAATAAGGTATACATGAAGGGACTGGAGCATACAATGCTTTTTACTTTGCCCATTCTCCAAGTCACATCAGAGCTCCCTCTAGTCTGGAAGCCATAAAGACCATGCCAACATTGCACTAAGCCTCAGATCAGGAACCTTGCTAACGCAACTGATCAGCTTGCAGAAGACAGGAGCACAGGTTAAGGCGCACACTCATCCATCTACACTCCTCTTTATGGACAAAACCAGCCTCTGGGGTGAATAAGGTCAGCATGCATTCTGGTTAGCCAGTAAGGTTATTATTTCTGATTATGATTTGTAACGCTTTTTCATCTTCAGTGTTCGTTGTTATTTAATGATTTGGATACTGACTTAGAGGACGGTACCATCCCAGATTTTTACAGTATAGGCAGAAATACTCATGAGCGCAAACAGTTTTCAATAACAAAACAGATGGATAACCTAAACTGCATACACATTTACCTGTCACCTGTGCACTGCATTCCACAGATAGCAAAGGCTAAAGAAAGCTGTCAAAGAAAAAGGGGACTCGTGCAGTTGACTACGAACGTCTTTAGAAATACAAATACACTTAATGAAAAATACTACTACTACAGAGACTACTGCCATAAAATACAATGAACACGAACTCCTAATAACACAACACTTCTGATTCTACCATATAAAAAAAAAATTCAGTCAGAGGAAATTCATACTTACATCCCCCAATCTTTTTCCTTAATTCCCCATAGCAGATTAAGCCATAAAGCTCCAGGGATGACTTTTTCAGCCCTTGAGAAAACACTGAAAAACAAAACAGGTACACGTGAGATGACATTATCCACACTGTAGTTACTCAATTCAACACTGAAAATTAGAGTATACTGTGAAAAGATGAAATGATTCAGATTTTCAGTGATGAGACAAGCATCTTACTGAAGGCAAGTCTAAGTGGTTACACAGAATTTAAACATCCAACGGTTCAATATGCAAAATAGAGCTAATTCAGTTGCATCAACCTTAGTATCACAAAACTGTTCACAATTTCTAAGGGAAACGTACAGATGCCCCCAGAAAATGCATACAGAGCTTTTGTTATATGAAAATTAAGAAGTCAGAAATTTCCAAAACTCATACTGGCTTTCGTGCATAAGAATGCACCTTAGAGATTTAATGCAAATTCTAGATTCCATGTCTTTAGCAGTATCATTCCTTCCCCCTTTCTCATCAACACACATCATATAGACACCATTATTTCTAAAAGATCTAGAGTACCCACACCAGCACTGACAGTGTAGGGACCAAACAGCAGACAAGGAATTGGCTGGATGGACGCAGCCAGAGAGCTGTGGTCAATGGCTCTGTGTCCAGGTGGAGGCAGGTGATGAGTGGTGTAACTCAGGGATGTGTCCTGGGACCGGTGCTGTGTAATATCTTTATCAATGACAGACAGTGGGATCAAGTGCACCCTCAGCAAGTTTACAGATGACACCAAGACGAGTGGTGCAGCTGGTACACCAGAAGGGAGGGATGGCATCCAAAGGGACCTGGACAGGCTGGAGAAGTGGGCCCACGTGAACCTAATGAGGTTTGACAAGTCCAAGCGCAAGGTGCTGCACCTGGGTGGGGGCAATACCAGACATGAGTGCAGACTGGGAGAAGAACTCACTGAGAGCAGCCCTAGGGAGAAGGTTTTAGGGGTTCTGGCAGACAAAATACTCAACACAAGCCAGCAAAACACACCTGCAGCCCAGAAGGTGAACTGCATCCTGGGCTGCATCAACAGAGGAGAGGCCAGCAGGTCAAGGGAGGTGACTGTGCCCCTCTGCTCTGCCCTTGTGAAGCCCCACTTGGGGTCCTGCGTCCAGATCTGGGGCCCCCAGCACAAGAAGGATGTGGGGCTGTTAGACTGAGTCCAGAGGAGGAAGGCCACGAAGATGATCAAGAGGCTGGAGCACCTCTCCTATGGAGAAAGGCTGAGAGAGCTGGGGCTGTTCAGCCTGGAGAAGAGAAGGCTCCGGGGAGATCTCACTGCAGCTTCTCAAAACTTAAAGGGGGATTATGAAAAAAGATGAAGAGTAACTTTTTGCTCGAATAGATAGTGACAGGACACAGAGGAATGATTTTTAAACTGAAATAGGCAAGATTTAGCTTAGATGTTGGGAGGATATTCTTCTTTCAGAGGGTGGTGAGACACTGGCACAGGCTGCCCAGAGCAGCTGTGGGTGCCTCATCCCTAGAGGTAGGTGTTCATGGCCAGGTTGCTATGGTGTGGTGAACTAATATAAAAGAAATGACTCTAGTACCATTTTTAATAAGTATTAAAAAAAAAAAAAAAAAGAACCTCAGTAGGGTCATATTAATAAACATACATCATATTCACAGATATCCTATTCAGTACTTACTTTTTCATTTCCTTCATTCCTACCCTCCACTATGGCACTAAAAGGCAGGACTCCAACACTCACAAGACTGAGCTCTACACTAAGCCCACTTCATTGCATACTAACCATTATCAAAGTCAATGTACTTTGAAATCTTGTGCCAGGTGCGGTAGTAGAAATGGCGGACCTGCTCTTTATTCTTCACCATGCTTGCTGGCTTGCCTTTCTTCTTGTATTTCAGGGCAATGTTGTTCTGGATAGCTTCAAAGTCCTTTCCATGCTGAAGAATAAGTAAAACAAATCTAAATACTCATAACCAAACTTATCCCTTGTCATAGGACAACTGAAACAACACACGGGATTTTGAGGTTCTTGAGAGAAATCAGATCTCAGTGATCATAAACAAAAGTCTTCGTTATCAGAACTCAACAGCACAGGAATGACAATGTTTTCCTTTATGTTATATAAAATGTATTATAGATACCAAAGAAATTATATTTTCTTGATTTTTTTTTCCAAAATAAAGAAATATAAGTTGCTAAAAACCTTTTAGAAGACAACTTTGCTTAAATGCACTGAGTACCAGAATTGAAAATACTGACTTTCTCACTTAGCTTTCTTTACTTTCCGCAGCATTTTTCCTCTCCTCTGTCCTACCTTCACTTCTGACTTGGGCAAGTGTTATATTTAATAGCTTCATTTCTATTTACAGTGAATTTCGTATTCAGGTTATTAGTGGTATAAAATTTGAGTTTCAAATAATAAGGAAGAGTTGTTAGGTTTTGATTATTTCTTTTGTTTTCTTGTTTTGTTTTTTAAGCAGAAAACACCCTTTTACACTAAGTTATTTAGAAGCTTATTCTCAGGGTAAAAAGAAGGCACGTTAAGTGTCCCCTTAAATCATTTAATTCTCATAAAATCCCTGGAGTCCAAAAAAAGGAAAAAATAATTTTAAGAACATTACCACTGAATTCCTGTATCATAAAATTTCTCAAAATTCAAATACTTGATTCAAGTATGACTACAAAGTATGACAACCTCTTTTGAAAGGTAACAGCATGAAATGAATCGAAGCAGGAAAACAAACGTTCTTTCAGTGATGGAGGGACTTAAAAGAAAACAGTTTAATTGTTCACTTTTTTCCACAAAATATACACATGAATCACACTTACCACTAAAAAAAAAAAAAAAAAAAAAAACAAATAAACCCATAAGCATTTATTTTGTTTTCCCCTTTAGGACCTGTTTTTGTAACAGAAGTGCTCTTAAAAATAATTGTAAGAACAGGACATCCAGGAACATATTGTATAAAACATATGAGACAAAAAGTGAGATGACCTAACTTTTCCTTGTCTCTCAAACCTAGTACTGAAATGGCTCAAGCCTGCTTATCCTCAAAACACTGCAGTGTCTACGACAGTTTAAAAGAAAATGCGTTTTCTTATTTTGCAAATATTACAGGCATGAGCGTGTTGCTTTTCAAAGTTGAGATTGGGACTTGACTTCTTCATACATGAAATAATAACATTTTTTATTATGGTTCTATTAACATTCGTGAGTAAAATTCACATGGATTTCCA
This sequence comes from Netta rufina, assembly GCF_964035555.1. NCBI lineage: Eukaryota > Metazoa > Chordata > Aves > Anseriformes > Anatidae > Netta > Netta rufina. The sequence goes on from NC_140138.1 coordinate 4,937,562, forward strand.
ATGTATTTCAGAAAAAAAACTTGACAGTTTTGAAAGGTGGCTTTGATCCACAGTTGTTGTATAGCCAACTGCATAGACACACATATGCACAGACAAACAAATGCAATATATGCATAGGGGTGGTGCTCTTGCAAATCCCAATTAAATCAACATTCTTTAGGAATACCCACATACCAAAGTAAGCCATCTAAGCTGGTTATTTTCCACTACATGTACCTCATACAGTCCCTCGAAGAAAGTATTTTTGTCCTCTGTGCTCCACGATTCCCACTGACGTCTGACCTTCTTTCCTTCCTCCTTCTCTCCAGCCGAGGAGCCCAGGTTTCTTGCTGCTGACTTGGAATTTGCAGTAGGATTGCTGGCAGGAATTCCTGATGTGCCGCCAGATGCAGATCCTCCATTATCTGCTGCTGCAAAAAACACGACTGGTGTGAATATTAAACCAATATGAGGATTCACATATAAGGGAGGAACTACGTCCACCTGGGAAAATTACAAGGATAATTCAAGCTATCCGAATGATGGCAAGTCCCAGTCCCTCTTTGTACCACAGATTCTGACGCGACTTTTGGAAAAAGGTACAGAAATGTAATCTTGATTTTATGTTTGTCAGTTGTTGGCACCCCAAAGAACCTAATTCAGGGAGTCACTCAGGGAATGATTCAGGAATTTGCTGTTTTTGCAAGTAGTGAAGAAAGATTGGAAGCTTCAATAGCTATGTATGACGCAACAAGATTCCCCACACGTTAATTCCAAAGAATAAAATATATTTTAAAATCACCTCTGGAATGGTAAGTCTTCAAAAGACTGTTTAATCATTACAAACATTATCAACCAACCTTAAATATGTGATTTATTCACAAGAGAAATCAAACCAAGCATGGTATTTGGTTTGCCATTGTAACAGATTATCAGAATCCAGAAACCAGGGAGAAACCTAATGGAGCGCACTCAATTTTTTCCATGAAAATGTAAGCACTCTATAACTTACACTTCAAAAATACATTTTCTCCAATTTTTCTGAGAATAAGGATTTGGCTGCCTTTATCAGTGTTGATCATTGTTGGAACAATGCCTTTATCAGCATTGTTTGTTCCAACCCCCTGCCGTGGCCAGGGATGCCACCCACTAGACCAGGTTGCTCAAGGCCCCGTCCAACCTGGACCTGAACACTGCCAGGGATGAGGCACCCATGGTTTTTCTGGGCAAACTGTTCCAGTGCCTCCCCACCCTCACAGGAAAGAATTTCAACCTCACATCTAATCTAAACACTCTCTTTTAGTTTAAAGCCATTACCCCTTGTCCTATCACTACACCCCTGACAGAGTCCCTCCGCAGCTTTCCTGTAGCCCCCTTTAGGTACGGGAAGGCCGCTGTAAGGTCTCTCCAAAGCCTTCTCTTCTCCAGGCTGAACTCCCTCAGCCTGTCTGTATAGGAGAGGTGCTCCACGCCTTTGATCATCTTTGTGACCTCCAGACCAACCCTAGTAGGTCCATGTCCTTGTGCTGGAGGTCTCTGACCTGAACGCAGGGCTCCAGGTGGGGTCTCACAAGAGCAGGCCATGGGGCAACAGTCACCCCCCCCGACCTGCTGGCCACACTGCTTTTGGTGCAGCCCAGGATACATTTGGCTTTCTGGGCTGCAAACACACATTTCCAGCACAGGTTGAGCTTCTCATCAACTAACACGCCCAGGTCCTTCTCCATCAGGGCTTCTTTCAAGCCATTCTCTGCCCAGCCTGTATCTGCACTTGGGTTTGCCCTGTCCCAGGTGCACGACCTTGCACTTGGCTTCAGCTCAGTTATCTTTTGAAATTCAGTTATCTGAAGCAGTTTGCATACCTGACAAAGTCTGTGTTAATTACATAGCTAGGATATCCCAGTTCGATAATCTTGAATTATATTAAAATAAAAAAAGAGTATCAGAAGGATCAATTTTTAAAGGCTTGCTCCGATTTAAAGATTTGAAGGACTTGTATGTAAATCTTAACTGTAACTACTCAGCTGCATTTCAAAAGGAGGTCCTTGAGACTACAAAACCACACTGCTCCAAACCCTAGAGCAGCAGTATGTTCAAGCAACAAAGTACATATGAAAAAATTTAGAACAGAGTAAAACGCATGAAAGCACCTTTTTCCTGCAATAAGTATATACCTGATACATATTATGATATTGTGACCATTTTAAAGTTTTTTTATTTCCAAAAACTGTTATTTGATCCTTTCAAAGAAAATTACTGCCACCACAAAGAAGCAAATAAGGCAAAGCATGAAATAGAATCACGTAACTATAAGAAAATTCACCTAAAACAACTTCTGGGGAAAACAACCAACCAACCTCCTCTATTTCCTAAAACCTTCATCACAAAATAACTCAAAGTTAAGGAATTTAATTCTGATACTACAAAGACAAAGTTAAGCAATTTATTTCTGATACTACGAAGACAAGTCTTCAAAAAATAATTAGAAAGATCTGAGACACTTTAACGGGTGGCTGAGAAGATAAACAGCTCTTTGTCAGACCGAGAATTGTTTCTTCACCCTGTAAATGTGAGACTGGAATATGACAATTTGCATGGGAAAGAAATACAGATCTCAATGTTTAAGATCTCTGGCCAAGAAAGGTGAATACATCAGTCTTCAACCTCAACGTACAACAACATCCTGTTGCTGCAAGCTCCCAGTGCAAAAGACCATCTTTATCACAAGACATCTACGGATTTCTACCGTGCAGCTACTCTTCTGATAGCAGACCTAACTTTCTTGCAAATCGTTTACAGGAACCACCTATAATATATACATCTATACCTATCTACGTATAGGTATTATCTATATAGGGATCTAGATAGGATAGATATAGGTATATAGATGTATTTTTTTTAATCATCTGCGTATACATGATCAAGTAAAAACCTAAGGTCAGATGCTGTAAGTACAGATTTTATCAAGGATTTTCTAAAGATTGTACAGCATAACTGGTACACAAAGTTTTCATGAAGTGTTTTTAATAGAAACTTAAGAAAGGACTATCAAAACTATCAGAAAGGACTTTAAACTCTAGTGAGACTATAAAGTTCAGCGGATTTCCACTTAGCTGCATGTAAAAGATGAAATGAAAAGAACAATTCTATCAAGGATCCTCCCCTCAGGACATGCTAAGGAAGGACTCCAATGATCTGGCTTCTACCAAGGCTGCGTAGCTCAATACTGCTCCTTCATTCCTTTCGGTTTACTTACTCTTCTACAAGACAGAGTCCTGCAATGACAAATTGTAATCCTGGGAAGTTCATCACATTCTTTCTTGTTTTAAGCACAAATAAATCACTGTCCAGAGAAATGTTTACAGTAACATATGAAGATTTAAAAATTCTAATATCTTGTTACCTCCACAGAGATCTTACACGCCACTCAATTATTCCAGGAACAAAGGATTTTGCTCTACCATGTGTTTGCAGTATCTTCCTTGCTACTGTGCACAGTAATATCTATCCTTGCATTACCACAATCCACTCTGCAGCTTACTGGATCTCAGTAAGGAAATGGAATGCAGTGTATTCTAAACCATAACATTATAAAACAATTGAGGATAAAGGCAAAAGTAAAAATAGTCATACGTTATTACATCTCACCCTATAAATTCATTGTTTCAATCTTACTGTATGAGATTCTTGTAATAGGCAAAACAGCTAACAAGTTTCCATCCTGTCAGTAATGATAATCATCATTAAATCCCAACAACAGATTATTTAAAGTTTAACTAACGCATTAAAACAGAGTTCCATCAAGGCCAGCCGTACCCACAAATGCTGCAAAACTGCTGGGGAGGAGGGAAGCTTACTCAAACAACCCGGTTAGGTGCTTCATCTACATACAGACATTTATGTGAGATCACTGCAGACAAGACAAAGACAAGACCGTTATCCTCACTCTGCCTACTCATCCTCCTAGGCTGTAGGTAGCATCTTTGTGTCTACTCTTCAATTTTACACTATCAGCTCCTAGATGCCAGCTGATTAGTATCTTACAGATTCTAGAGGCTGCCATTCAGCAGTTAATCCCCACTACACTCATGTGTCTCAACACGCAGTCCAGTTTCCTCATTGGTGTTCTAAAGGGTTAGTTGCAAAATGTGAACTTCTTCAGGAGTCACCAGTCAAATGCAAGGGGAACATCTACTAGGAAATACCTTTACAAATGAGATGATGCTTTCACAGATTCTTGCACGTTGTCACCCAAATTCGGAGTGTAAAACACTGAACTCCCTCTCCAAAGCACAGGATGCAAATGCCAACTTGTACCATGACATGAAGTTTCCTTCACAGCATGTTTTCTTGTTTTAGATTCTATACAAGCCAGTAACAAGGTTGAACTATACAGTACCATCTTTGAAAGCATTTCTGAGCAAAGACTGCCATTAAAAAGGCCACAGTAGAAAACGCTTTTGAGTATTTTTCCCCCTCACAAACCTGTACTAGTGCTTAGCAGTCTTTGGAAAGTACATCAAAACATTTGTTGCCAACAGAACTGGACAGGGTGCTAATAATCTATAGTTCCCAGATGGCTTCCAAATGCATTCTGCTATTCTCACGGCAGAGCATTCCTCGGTAAGCATCCACTCCTCAATTTTAATGAAAAAAAGCCAAGACATGTCCCAGCTTTCTTCCTGGTCATTTGTTAAACAAATCCCATTTTTAGCCATGTATCTTTCCGAAGTTAGATACTACATCATGTACTTCAGAGAAGAAATGCATCAGATAGACAGGAATTTAAGTGAAGCCATTTGTTCCATGGAAGGACTCAACAAAGCTGCAGCTAAATCCAATTTGCTTTCCTCTCCAAGAACTGTAGATGAGAAGAGAATACAGACAAGAGAAGGAGAGATACCAATACATTCCTTGCATGTCAATGCTTCAGTCTGAGGATTAACATTTTAACTGGGAAGTGGGTTTCGACCTTGTATGCCTCTGTGGCACATGGCATGGACTCCTAGGAAGGCTGATCCAGTACAGCCATGTTGTATGTTCACACCGTATTATGCTCCTCTTACGAATTAACATCCAAAGTTTTATTTAAAACATGTCAATGTCCTACAAAGACAAATTAATTTAGCTTCTTCCATCTCTTACTATTTTGAAGACTTGCAAAAGCAAGATATAGTCGAGTGTTTTTAATCATATGCAGTGCCAGTTAGCAGCAGGAGTCTACACTCCTGATACATATGTATGTGTGTGCGTGTGTATAAATATATACGTATATAAACACACACACGTTACTATACTGCCATACTGAACTGAAGGCTCACTTGTCTATGGACAGCGCACATTCAAGCAATCAAAGTTGTATCTGAGCTAACCAAACATGACTGTAAAAAATAATGGTGGTTTATTATAAATTTGGTTACTCCCCCACCTCAAGTAATTCATTCTCTTGCTCTTCCATTAGAAAACACCCTTAAAGAGAAGAATGCCTTGTAAGCACCTCGTACACGGCTCTCGCTGAACTATGTGGTTGTGCAGCCATGTGCCTTGCAGGCAGCCACCTTTCAAAGCTCAGTACCTACAGCATAGGGCACACCAAACAAAACCCTCCTCTCGAAGTGTGGAATGAGACTCTGCACAATTTCTGAGCCACTTTCAAGGGAAGGGAGGGAGGAAAAAAGCATAAATGAAAGCACCTCAGTTTAGGACGGAAAGAGAGGTACCAACAGGAAATGAGATTGATAGAATTAAGAATAAGAGAACGAGGGACTGTGCTAGCAGTCTTTAAAACTGTCATTCATTCCCCAAAGAAATAATGCTGGAGGAATCGCATTTCCCATGCAGGTTACGATACATTCTTCAGCATACAAATCTGCAAAGATATTATAAAATCATACTGCGAGTACATACACTGGGTACCTTGGTCTACACTGCCTCTCCACAGGAAGACCCAGTAGTTAATTTAATTCGCATACTACAGAACATGCAACTTTGTTGGGCCAAAACAAACTGTGAACTGCTTTCCAGTGAGTTTTATGCAATGCCCAAAGATTGAATGTTTTAATTCAATTAATGCTTTCAGCTGAGTAACTTATTTTTAAAGAAAACTGCTTATTACACGTTTTATGAATAAGTCTAGAGTAACAGCATGAAAGACGCTTTCAAGCTTCAGCTCGTCACCATTAGATTTTGTTACTATTTCCTCCCTGCTTCATTATGCATTCAGAAAATGAATAAAAACATGAAAATGAGAACGCCCTACTTTAGTTCCTAGTACATCTACAGCATACGATGGCAACATAGTCTGCATTTACTTTTACTAACGTGGTCACAACATACACACGTTTTCACCACTCATTGCTTCACAGTGCCACAAAACACACCTTAAAACCTGTGGCAACAGTGTGGCATATCAGCATTTGAGAAGTAAACTCTTAGAAATGCCTTTTCTTCAGTGACCTTATATTGGGGCTGCTTCTTTTCCCTCAGAAAATCTTCCTGCATTTGAGCTCTCAATCAACTGACTGCACCCCACCAATCCTTCAGGTTCCTTCTCTGGTTTCATGCACAAAAGTTACTTAAAGACTTACTTCCAAGCTATTCCACTACTTCCACTGTTTAGAGCATAGATTATGAACTTGAAATAATAAAAAGATGATCAAGATATGAAAATAAGATAATCATTCTAAAAAAAATACATATATTTAGATACTTGCACAGGAACTTTGATAAATCTTTTAGCAATCAAAATGGTGTGACTTTTAGAAGCTAAACAGTTCTCAAACTTTATTTTACTGTAATATTTTTACGTCATTTTTGCTCTAAAGTTAAAGTGTAACAACGGTACACAAAGATCCAGAATAAAAAACAAAAATAAAAAGTAAAGAAATCCATAATTAAACATTGTATCAGGGAGATCCAAAAATTAGGAGTGTGTTTATTTATTTTACTAGGCAGAATTCGAGAATTATTATTAAATATCCTCTCTGAACCATAGTAAGATAAAGTCAGAAAGTTTGCAGCTGTTGAGCAGGCAAACTTTTCCTGCTGCATGCAATGAAGTTTACTTTGAGAATAATTTGTTTGCTGCAATAGAGTACCCTCAAAGCATAAATGCAAAAAAAAAATTATAAGGGATTTGTTAGGAAACACTGCTATTTTCAAATGGCTTTTAAAGACATGATTGGGATAAATCAATGCCTGCTGTGTAACTACAATTTGAAAGAAATTAATTTTAATGATCACATTCCTTAATAATAGCCTTCAAAAGAGACTTCACTTTAGAATACACATATTCTAAAGGCAGGACCCCTTTAATATAATTTCAAGGGTGACATAGCTTTATTGAAAGATCACGACACAACCAAGTTTCTGGTTTCACCAGACCAAACGTAAGCATGGTCTTGACACTCCCGCTGGCCCATGGCACCATTACCTTTGCAGTCACCACCTTGATTGTGCCATGCAAAATGCAAAAGCTTCCAACTTTCGGAGCTGATACAAAGGATTGCAAATGCATTTGAGCTCTTCATCATTTTTATACTTACAGAGGAGGAGAAAGTTGGTGGGCCAGCAAGTGTAAGGACTTTTGTACAATCCTTATTGGTAATCTTCACTATTCAACCTGTTCCCTACTGGAAGCTAGCTCTGAGGGACGCTTCACTTGGAATGCAAACCCCTAGAACTTCTTAGCACAAAACATTTCATTAGGGAGAATCCAGACAAGCCTGGAAAGCGTCTCTGCATGTAAAGAGCTCCAATTCGAAAGGATTCCACTCCATGGCTCTGTTCTCCAAGATCTCACAGTTACGATCTCAGCCATATCAGAAGTATCAGTTTTAATACATTCACATCTAAACCAGCCAGGCAAAGCTGTGGCTGGTCTTACAGTTCAAAATGTGAAAGCGTAATTGTCATTCTACCAGTGACCGTTTCCCCCAATAACTGAAAGTTTCTCCAAACCTGACAGTATAGTCAGGTACAGTGATTGCCTATCTATGACCGATTACTGAAATATTAAAACCTGTTCTGCATGTATGATTAATACACACATTTATTATAGTTATTTTGGGATCTGAATTGCAAAACAGAGTCTGCTTTTCAACTGTATCAATACACCTCATTAAATATCATTCCACTCCTCTAAAACATAAATGAATGTTTATGTACAAATACAAAAATATGAATATACATGTACACATGTGCAAGATGCGCGTATTTTGTTCACATGTGCACGCACTTCCAAAGCAATGAAACTGCAAATGCACATATTACACTCGGCCATTATGGGTAACGTTCATTCCAAAGGAGTATCTCCTCCCATTTAACGCTACTTACAACCCTTGAAATAATTGTCTGTAGCTAAAGACTCCTGGGTATTCCATCTGTTTGTTTATTTGGTTTAATGCAGCTGGGAGAAAATTTACGCAGGCCTTTCTGCTCTATCCTCCAACACAACACATGGAAGGTGTTCACTTAGATCAAAAAAGTTTAAGAGATTATAAAGGATTTATAAAGGTATTGAAAATATTCAGTTATATTCAATTATATACTGTGAAACAACTAAATTCAGTATTTTTTTACATTATATGGCAATAACTAAAAGGTGGCAATGTGTAAAACACTGCTTTCTTACTGCAACACAACACTGCCACAATTCTTAGTGTTTACCTAAAGTCCAGCAAGTGCATGCCACTGTAATGGACCAAAAAAGTGAGGTAACGTTCAATATACATTTATGCTACGTGGAGTTTTATTTAGTTTCAGTGGACAAAAATAAATTCTGCTATTTCAAATCTTAAAGAAATCGACAAGTGTTATTCTTTTCAAAACTTAACAGAAAATAACACAAGAACTTTTGTGCAAGGTATCCAAAATTAGTCTCAAGCTCAGCTCTGCTACAGTACCAGGTGTCTGCCCGTAACTGCTGAGCACACACAATAGCACCAAGATATTCAAATATCCTTGCTCTTTTCCAGCTACTTCAGGAAGAAACAGCTTTGAAAAAAACATATTCTCATCCTCAATGCTAAAGTGAAAAAAAGCATGTATATGTATGTAAAAATATGCATACATAGATGTATACAGAGCAACCTTATTAAAAAAAAAAAAAAAAAAAAAAGTAAAAACATCAAATTGCATGAAAATCCCTTAACTGTTCTGAACCAGTAATGCAGTACTAGTGACTCACAAAACCTTGGAAACAAATAGTTCAATATGTGTATTTCACAACTGTTTCAAAAATAGTTCCTTGAGTAAAACAGTCACAGAAATGAGAGAAATCATCAATATCTTGTGGTTAGCTTTTTTCCCCTTTTTTTTTAAAACTACCACCCATTTAATATTTTGTTATTATTCAGTGACAGAATGCAGAGTGCAGCCACCTGATTACACAGCTTGTTAGAGTCTAATTTCCTAACCAAAATACAGAGATTTCCTAAAACTCAAGAGAGAAAATGCAGGAATGAAAGGTTTGCTTCAATAATGAAGGGCTTTTTTTTTTTTCTCCCTCTTCCACATACACATCCAAATCCCTCCATTTTTGCAAGTGCAAACGGGAGAGTGGGCAGCAGAGAAGCTGAAGCCTTGGGACACAAAGAAGATTTCAGCTACTGTGCGAAACAAGCCCCAGAACACCTTCCCCAAAACCAAACAAAAGATGGCATCTGCAGGAGGAGAATGACAACCCCCAAACACAGTGACCCACACCCCGCTCGCCTGCGTGTTCTGAGGGTTCCAAAATACAGTACCTTTGCCTTTTACAGCAGTGCTGCTGCCAACTGAAGAGGATGCCTGAGAATCCTTCTTCAGCCTCTTGCTCTGAGGTCTGACACTGGACCTGAGAAAATGATGCTGGTCCTGGCTGTGGGAGGGCTGGAGGGCAGCCGGGGCCTGGGCCAAGCTGGGGTTCGGTGAGGGGCTGCTGTTAGTGTTGCTGTTGATGATCTTCTCTTCTTTCTTTGTGCTGCTGCTGCCTGGAGCTGCCTCTCCTCCTCCTCCTGCCCCTTCTTCTTCCAGGGACTCCTCATCTCCTCCTGCTCTCTTGCCCAGCTTTTTCACCCCTTCCTCCCCGCTGCTCTCGCCCAGTTTCACCGTCATCCTGTTGGGGAGGAGAGAAAGAAAAGAGGGGGGCACAAAGTCAGGCCGGGGAGCCCACCAGAGAGGGGGAGAAACCCCTGGGCTGAGAGGGGAGAAGTTTAGCTGCAGAAATTCCTCTCAACATGGCCGCCGTTGTTTGTTACTAAATCCCCTTTCGTTTGCTGTCCCGACCCAACAACCTGTGCCGAGGGCGGGAGGGGAGAGCCCCGCGGGAATCCCCCCCAAAGCGGCCCAAAAGGCTGCGGGGCTCCCCCGGCAGCCCCCCGGAGGCCTTCGGGCCGCCTCGGGCGGAAAAAAAAATATATATATAAAATAAATCGCCGAGGCCAACTCGGGCGCTGGAAGCGCTCGGCAGGCGGCGAGGGAGGGAGGGAGGGAGGGAGCGAGGCAGCCGCCGGGCCCGGCGGAGCGGGGCAGCGCGGCCGGGGCCGGGCCGGGGCTCGCCCCCATCCTACCCCTTGCGAAGCTGCGGGGGCCCGGGGGGGGCTCCTCGGCCTCCTCCCCGCGGGGCCCAGCCGGCCCGGCCCGCCGCGGGGGGGGGCTCCATGCTCCTCGCTGCGGCGGCGGCGGCGGCTTCTCCTCCTCCTCCTCCCTGTGTGTGTGTGTGTGCGGCTGGGGCTGGGGCTGGGACTGGCCACGGCGACCAAGCTTGCCAGCTCCCCTCCGCCCCCACCCCGCACCTCCCGGCCCTCCCCAGGGGGCAGCCGGCCCCGGGCAGCCGGCCCCGAGCAGCGCCCGGCCGGCGGCGAGCCCGGCACGGCCCGGCAGGGGCCCGGCCCCCCGCAGCCCCCTCGCTCGCTTCTCGCCGCTTTCAGCTCGGGGGGCACCCGAAGGGCCCCCCCTCGCCTCCACGGGGCCAGCTGCGGGGTTTTACACCCCCAGCTGCCGGGACAGCGCTCGGCACCCCGCGAGAGGCAGCGAGCAAAGCAGCCCAGCGCCCCGGCTGCCATTTGGGTGCCATGCGGGGTGGCCTCGCTACCTGCAGAAACCTGCCCGGCTCGGGGGGACCTGGAACACAACCCCAGACACGGGCACACGCACAGGAGCTTCAGGCATTAAACCATGTTATCTGCTACAAGCCAACAGCAGTTTTTGAAGAGAGTGTAAAAACGGGCCTGGCACCAGATCCAGCAGTCAACTTCTGAGAAAGAAACCCTTCCGCAGCAGAAGGGAGAACTGGCGCTCGCAGTGCCTTATCGCCAGCACGGAAGCCACAGTCCAACTTTAATTAAGGGCAAAGATAAATGCCAGTGGGAGAAGGAAATTCTTAATACCACTAATAAAATGATGGAATTGCAACGGATCGGGCTGATACCAGGATGGAGTGTTTTAAAGTAAGCCAGGTGCATCAGCACAACAGGACACCTGGATGCGTGTCGTTACAGTGTGCGGGCTGTGTTCCTGTCACTAAAGTGTTATTTTTCCCTCTAACAGCCCTCAGCTGCAATGCCATACCTAACAGCTCAGAACAATGCGGGGCAATGCTCCATTCTTTGTGAAAAGCCCTGTGAGCTGGTTTGAACTGCAAATCTAAGTTCATATTAAAACTTCATATGGAACCTGATGGAGCCCTGATCGCCAACAGAAGTCTTCTCCATGTAAAAAAGTCACAATATTTTCAGTCGCTGTGGTGACAGAAAGCTTCAAACCCTGACAGTTTGTGCTCAAAAAAAAATATTAACTTTGAGAGGACTCAAACCTCCCTGATCCCAATTTGAGTTTCATTCCCACAAGTTAGACGACGCAGCTGCTGCGCTCCCCCCAGCAACCCCTGCCAGAAGGGTTTCTCGCCCAGCACCACACATCTCTGGGGCAGCCTCAGGACGTGTTAGGACACCAGGGCGGCCACCCCAGCACCCACCCCCCTTGGCAACATCCTGGCCAAACCCTCCAGCGGGGGCTCTCCCCGTCCCCCCTCCCCACCCGCTGTTTTCGCTTTCCCTTTTGCTTTCAGGCGCCCCCCCCCTTCCCCGCACCGCCGCACGCCCTCGCCCAGCGCCGCTCACAAAACCCCGGCTCCCCCCGCACCCCCAGCGCCGCCCCCTCCCGCTGCCGGGGGCTCCGGCCCCAGGGACTCCCGAGAGCCCCGCGGAGCCGCCCCCCGGCGCCGTGGCCGCAGCGTTACCTGCCGCATCAACGCCGCCCCGCAGCCTCCGCGCTCCGGCTCTCCCGGCGGCGGCCGCTGCGGCTCCTCCGCCCCCCGCAGCCCCAGGCACCCGCAGGCCGCGCCCCAGAGCCGCCAGCTCGGGCGGAGGCCGGCGCGCCCCGCGACCCCCGCGGCCTCCAGCGGCCCTCCCAGCGCTGCCGCCGGCCGGGGCAGGCCGCCTAGCCCCGCCGCTCGCCGGCCGGCCTCAGCGCCCCCGAGCCGGAGCCGCGGCTCCCTGGCGGGCCGGGGGTGGCTGCGGGGCGCTGGGTGCGGGGCGCGGGGCGCTGGGCTCCGCCGCGGTTCCGCTTCCTCCTCAGCCTGCGCCGGGCCTGGCCGGGCGCGGCGGGCCGCCCCTGGCGGGACCCCAAACAAAGGCCGCCATTGGCTGGCGGCACGCGGGAGCGAGGCGGGAGGCGGGGCCCCGGCGCCGACGCCGGCCAATCGGCGCGCGGCGCGGGGAGGGTGACGGCGGCGTCCGGCGGGGGAAGAGGCGGCAGCTGGGGGCCGGCCGAGGGCGAGGCCGGTCCCGCGAGGTGGCTGCTGATTGGCTAGGAGGGTAGCTAATGGACGGTGTCTGGGTTTTCATTGGCTAGAGAGATGTTGATTTGCATGCGGCGCTGTATTTATAGCGCCCGCCGGAAGAGGAGGTGCTTCCAGTAGTGAGGAGCTGGGAGAGGGGTGGGGCGAGCTGGGCTTGGTGCCGGGGCTCCCTCTGGCAGCGGGCGGCCCGCGGCGAACGGGAAGGGCCTCGCGGCTCAGCCCCTGAGAGGCGCTGCGGGGAGAGGGGGAGAGGCCGCCGCCTGGCATCGCTCGCCGTGCTTCTCCACCGCAGCGTCCCAGTGCTCGGTCACTGCCGGTGGAGCGCTGCGAGGCTGCCCCGTGCCCGCCCGTCCCGCTGCGGAGCCCTTTCCCCCGTTAGCCGGTGGCGCAGCGCTGGGTGCCCGCTGCTCCCCGCTTGTGCCCCCGGAGGTGGGGTGCGGAGGGGGGACCTGGGGCTGCTCTCGGCCCGGAGCACACCGTGCCTCTGGCAAAGCCTTGGCACCAGCAGGGGCTGTGCCAGTGGGTCTGGTGCTGAGCATCCCTACGAGGCCTGGGTTTGGTGGGGACTGAGGAAATGACCAATTCTTGCAAATTTTATGGGAGTTCTTATAAAGAACAGCGCTAGAAGCGGAGCTGAGCACTGGAGGCTTGCCCACAGAGCTGCCAAGAGACTGGGCCATCCCGAAATGGTGGCTGTGCTTCTGGAAGGCTCTGAGCTGAGGGGGGCCCGCAGGCTGAGCGTGCTGCTGAGGTGCTTGGTTAGCAGCACCTTTGTTACCACTGCAGGATTTTAATCAGCTTTTTCTTCTTCAGTGTTGTAAGTGATGTACTGGAAGCAATAAATATAAAATCTCCTGGGAAGGCCTGTCATCATCCCAAATTGAAGTCTTCTTGTGATGTTTGAGTTCATATAGGTATTATTAGGTGGGCTGGTGAGTTTTGCTTAGTAAATGATCCCCAGGATTAAGGAAGTTTTATTCAGTGATGGACAAAATAAGTGAGGGTTGAATTAGATTAGTGCATGAAGTCTTTTGTCCTGTTTTCCAGTGACCATTGTTTGGCACTTAGATGTGGCAATCTCATGTTAACTGATAATGAAAATAATTTCCAAAAATCTTAAATTTTTGTATGAGATTTTTCTTTAATAGCTATTAGTAAAGTATTTATGAAAAAATATTGGATACCCGTCTTTTTAAAACTTCCTGAATACCCTAGCAGGGTAGGATGCGTTAGTCCTGTTCCGTTGAGGAAAAATTCATAATCTGTAGCTTAGGAATCAATGCTTTAGCCATTTGACCTTTATGATAGCAGGTAAATTGTGGAAGGCAGGGCTCCTGTGGAGAGTGTTGCAAGTAACTCTCATGACAGTGAGCTAAATTTAAACATGCCTCGGGCTTTGTCATCTCTAAATATGCTGTAAAGCATAGCTATGAGTAACAAGTATATTGTTACAAATTGAATTCTTAAACCAAGAAGAGCCAAATAGCTTAATGGTCTTGTCACAACTGTAAAGCTTTGTATTTAAACTTAGATGTTAGTTTGAGAGTATTTTTTCAGTCTTGTTAGAACGTGATGCAAGATCATATGGTTTATATCAAATATTCTTGCCACTTGATTTGACCACAGCCAAATTTAACATTACTGACAGGAAATGATGCATTCTGCATCTACAGTGCCATGTAGTTCATTTCCATGGTTCTTTGCAAAAACATGTGAAGGTGCCTTCAGTTCCCCACGGAGCTCAGAGTTGAAAGTTCCCATTCTCTGTGTATGTAAATAACTTCATGTGCTTGAATAGCCCCATTGCCTCAAGTAGACGGTTATGGTGTAAAATTGCCTATGTGCATAAATGTCCAGGAAAGAGACTGAATAAAAAGACATTAGACGAGAGTTGAGAGGGAAGGGGAAGGTTGAGATGTCAAAAGACACTTGAACTTTTCTTCATTCTGTTTTAGTGGTAGGGAGGTCTCCATGATCATGCTTGTGCAAACCTGCACAGATACAAAATGCAAACAGTCAGTGTTCGTTGCCATTGTTCTCTGGACTAGGCGAGAACACTAACTTGGTTTGTTGGGCATCCTGTGTATTTTAAGACGAATAACAAATTGTGTGCACTGCATACTTATTGTCTGTGGTGGTCTCAATTTTGCATCTCAAGTGCGTGATTATTACACTAATTACAATATGAAACTACTTATTCAAAGGCCTTAAAAACCATCAACATAGAAGATGTTATCCTGTATTTTCCTTTTAGGTCCCTTAGCTATTACATTTCATAATTCATTTGTTCATACAAAGCTCTTAAATTCCTTAATCTAGCAAATGATAATGGATGATTTTTGTTGGCAAAGCAGTTCTTTCCCATTCAGGTAAGAGGATTTAAACCAAAGGTCAGACATCTGTTGTTAATCTTTCATGTCTTACTAAATAGGAGTCACCTAATCACAGCTTCACTTTTTTCTCGGCAGCTGAGGTCAAGCCCTTAGAGGGAAGGCTAAGATTCACTGTGACTGTGTTGCCGAAGCACGTTCTTTGTGTGTCCTGGGGTCTCAGGGTCTCTGCAGTGATCAGGCCTCTTTCATGAGGGCAGTACTCAGGTGAGGGAAGGCCAGAGTATCCTGGGATGCTCTGCTTATTTCTTATTTATTTTAAAGCATAAATGGTCTATAGCAGGGCTTCTCTGCTGGATGTAGTAGGGCAGGGAATTTAACTTTGTTAAAGGCTATTTAACCAGGTGTACGTAGTTCAGGTATTAGGCAGAAATTTGTGTAACAAGGGAACCAGGTAATTGTGAAAGCTGTGAAATGGTCACCCGAGCATAGCTGGTCAGGGGTTTTAGATCATGGAATAACTTAGGCTGGAAAAGACCTCTGGGATGGTCTGGTCCACCCTTTAACGCAGCCCTGCCAAGGACACTGCTCGGCCGGGTCACTGAGCGCTGCATCTGAGTGCTGTTGAAGACCCCCAGGGATGGTGACTCAGCCACTTCTCTGGGCAGCCCGTTCCAGCACTTTACAACCCTTCCAGTCAAATTTTTCCTAAACCTCTCCTGGTGCAACTTAAGGCTGTTTCCTCGCATCTCTTAGTATGTGGGAGAAGAGACTGATCCCTAATACCTCCCTTTAAGGTGATGAGGTCTCCCCGAGCCTCCTTTTCTCTGGGCTAAACAACCCCACATCCCTCACTGCTCCTCAAGGGACTCGTTCCCCAGCCCCCTCGCCAGCTTTGTCACCCTCCGGGCGCGCTCGGGCACCTCCGTGTCCTTACAGCGGGGTTAGGGCTGCCGGCGGGGCGGGGGCCGGCCCCGGGGCTGCCAGGCCTGCGGCGGGCCGTGCCCGGGGGGCGCTCTGGGGCCGTTTCGGGCGGGCTGGCCCCGTTGTCACGGCAACGCGGGGCCGCGCAGCGCGGGCGGCCCGGGAGACGGCGACGGGAGCGCGCTGCGGCTCGGCCCGGGCCCGGCTGCTGAGGACGGGTGCGTGCGGCTGCGGGGCGGCGGGGACCCGGGGGGGGGGGGTGCGGGCCGGGCCGGGCCGGGCCGGGGCCTGCTCGCGGGGGGGGGCGCGGCCGCGGCTTCGGGGGCCGCGGGCGGCTTCGCGGGGGCGGCTCGGGCGGGCCCCGGGGGGTGAAAGCGGCGCTTGTGAGCGCTGTAAAGTTAAAGCTCGCCTTTCTGGCGGGCGGGGGGGCGCGGAAGGGGCGCTGCTTTTTACAAAGGTGCCCGAGAGTTGGGGAAGCGCTGCGGTGCGTGCTGAAACTGCCCTGTGAGCCCCCCGCTGCTGGGCTTCTGCTGAGCCTGTGGCTGGACGCCGTGCCAAAGGGCAGCAAACCTCGCCTTTGTCAGCCTGCCTCGCCTCTAAACGTGCTCACAACGTGTCCATACAGGGCACAAGTCACTTTTTAAGAATTGTCACCAAAAGCAGAACAGCACAATTACATTCAAATTGAATCAGAGTGGGGTATCGGAGCGCAGATGACTGTCTTCTGCGATGTGTCCGTGCGTGCTGGCACAGCGCTGGGATTTGTGGCGGGAGGAATCTCGAGCCTGCTTACCTGGGCTCCTGAGAATCCAAACAGATCAAAGCTGTTTGGCTTGTAATATACTTTAACACTATGTCAGCTTGTAAGTAACGAATTGTGAGTTTTTTGTTTTTTTTTTGCTGGAGGAAAACCACTCCATACCAAAGGCTAATCTTCCCCTATGTGTACAACTGTTCGGAGACCAAGTGAAATCTTGGTGAGTGCCTCAGTCGGTAGGTACAGACAGACACAGCTCCTCTGCCCATGCTCTGAGACAGCCAGTTACCAGTCTGCTTTAGTCCAGAAACGGCAGTAATGACTGTGTTGGTGTTGTATGACCTGTGAGCTACTAAACCTTGAAATACAACTTCCCAAAAGTTTTGGTACCCCGAGCACAGAGCCGTGTTAGCACAGGTGTACGGTGTCTGATCGAGAGCTGGCTTGTGTCTGGCCGGTTAAGAACAGGAGCAGGGAATGACCTTGAATCTCTTTACTTTTGACTGTATGTTAACATAACTTTTATGAAGCACCTGTGGACTGGTTGGAAGGTGTCGGTCAGTTGTATCTTCTATTAAAGAGATCAGCTGTCTGGACTTGATCGAATTCTACATGATCTTGAAAGTGCTGAACTTTGTCAGAAATTCCTCTCTTTTTCACCTTGAAAAAATAGGACATGCTATGCCAGAATCTTTTGTAGAAAGTGGTCCTTGTGTTTCTGCCTTGAGAAGACTTCTTTGAGGAGGCAACTGTCAGTGTAAATGCATGAGACTGAAGCAGCAGTAAACATGGGGATAAGCAAGCATAATGAATGCTGGCTTTGTGACTTCTTTATGCTGCTGTGTAATCCACTTGTAGACTATTTATTTACATACAGCAATCTACTACACCATTTTGCATAGCTATTGAGATGGCAGAAAAATATTAGGGATTGTCAGTGATGACAGCATCACTGAATCTTGTTTTAGTAAGTGCCAATCTGCTCTCTTAAATGTGTGCACTTAATTCCAAACGGGACAGTTAGCTATACAGCTCTCCTAATTGGATTAAGTGGACACTCACGTATGTAGTAAGGCAGACAACGTGGCGTGATGCACACATTAATGAATTGTCAAGGGACCGTAAGCTTGACAAACTTGTTTTCTTCCCTCTCTGGGGGAGACTGAATAATCAAATAAGAAATATTTGCTATTACAGATGCAATGAACAGGAAACTGAAAAAGGTGGTCCTTAAAGGAAATACAGATGTACGATTTAGAGTAATAAAGTCTATTTCCTACCAGATGTTTTTATTTAGGCATCTCAAATTTTTATTTAAATCTGAAGTGAATTTCTCAAATAACTTTTGAGCCAGTATAATGCTTACTTAAATGTACACCAACTTTTTCCCTGTTAAACTACAATGAAGCAGGAATGAAAGTGTTAGAATGGGTACAGTATTTCATAACAGATGTGGAGATTCAATAAAACTATCAAAAATGTGAAATAAAGGTAAAAAACAGTCCAATATGTACTTGAATGTTTTTGTTGTTGTTGTTTGTTTTTTTGAGGGGGAAGGTGGTAATGAAGCCAGCTCCATGTGCTATATGTGTTGTTATACAAATGTGGAGGTCGAGGGAGGTGACTGTGCCCCCCGCGCTGCCCTTGTGAGGCCCCACTTGGGCCTCACATCTGGAGCCCCCTGCATCCAGGTCTGGAGCCCCCAGCACAAGAAGGATGTGGGGCTGTTAGAGTGGGTCTAGAGGAAGGCCACGAAGATGATCAAGGGGCTGGAGCACCTCTCCTATGGAGAAAGGCTGAGAGAGCTGGGGCTGTTCAGCCTGAAGGCTCCGGGCATCATTGCAGCTTTTCAATACTTAAAGGGGGCTTAAAAAGGAAGGACAGCAACGTTTTACCTGGTCAGATAATGATGAGAGAAGGAGGAATGGTTTTAAATGAAAGAGGGGCAATTTAAGTTAGGTGTTAGGAGGAAATTCTTCACTCAGAGGGTGGTGAGGCACTGAACAGGTTGCCCAGAGCAGCTGTGGGTGCCCCATCCCTGGAGGTGTTCAAGGCCAGGCTGGGTGAGGCTTTGGGCAACCTGATCGGGTGGTGGCATCCCTGCCATGGCAGCGGGGTGAAACTGGATGGTCTTTAAGGCCCTTTCCAACCCAATCCATTCTATGATTGTGAATGAGCGTGAACATAAGGGTGAATGGATTTTGCTGAAAGATCAAACTGCACATTAGGAGGCTGGCTGTGCTTGTTTCTATTTCAGTGGCACTTCAAGTTCTTAATGTCAATGGCAAGGTACAAAGCTACCAGTCTATTTTGAAATGTTGCCTTCCTTTCTAACCTATCTAATTGAAGGTGCCGAATCTAATTTTTCTTTTCTGGGGGAAGACAGCCCTCTTAAAACAAAATATTTATTTTAAACACTGATGGAATATTTGAAGTAAGGAGAGTAATTCAAGAATCTCTACTGAATCGGGGTCTGATTGATGACCTAGGAAAATCTAACTGCTGTACGTGCATGTTCCTACAGATTAATAGCTCGTGGTTTAGCTGTCCATAAGAAAAACCTTCCCAAGAAAGGGAACCACTTAAACCTTTACCAGGAATTTTTTATTTTTCAGGTTTTGATACTGTTTGTTAATAAATGAGATGCTTAAGAGGTGGTTATCTCAGCTGTTCTTTTTTCCGATGCCAATGAGATCATACAACACAAGTCCCAAAGACAATCTCCCTGTATAAACTTTTAAATGTTTAGTGACTTGCTCCATTTCTGAGAAAGAACTCTAAAAAGAGCATTGCTTTCAGGTTCTTTTTCTTGAAAAATCATAATTTATTATTTTCATTCAGATACAGACAGGTTTTGTGGTCTTGAATGAGTTAAACTAACCTGTCCAGTAATTTCAACAGTACAAGCTCTGAAATGGTGACAACTGTTAAAGCTTACTTTGAAAAAAGCTCAGGTATGAGGCTTCACAACCTGAGATCACTCTGTACATTGACATCTTCGGATATGAAGTACCGGAAATACCTTTTTTGGTAAACTCCGAGTTACTTCAGAGTCCTCTGAAGTAAAGCAGTAAAAGCCACTGAGAGACCAGGTGCTAGTCTATGCACGCTGTGGATCTATGGGCTACAAGGCCCAGTACTCCTCAGCATTTTTTAACCTTTTAGCCTTTTCTGTGTTCTATATAGAGCACATTAAGAAGGTGATGTGGTAGCTTCTTTTATGAACAACTTTTAGCATTCTGTGACCTGTTACAACCACTTCTTTTCCTTGTGCAGGTTTGCAGTCTGTGATAGCTCCTGATGCTATGGCTGTGTACGTGGATCACCGGGTAGATGCTCCTGAGTCAGTTGCCTCCCCGTCTCATATAACGTGGCACTCGATCCATCCACTCTTGGCAGTTGCTTCCATCAGCACAGCATCTGGGGGCTGTGTGGATATCTATCTGGAACAGGTGAGTAAACAGCAACTTTGCTGTTGGGCTTATAACATTCTGCTGTTTTGAAACTTCAATTTTGTATTATATTTGCAGGTTTACTTATGCTCCTTGAATCCCTATCTCTATGTTTTAATTATTGTCCGTGCTATTTTGAAAATGTCAGATTCATCAGCTATGAGATTACATGTGTTTTATAAAAAACCCTTCATGCTTTTTTTTCTAAAAAAAACTTTAAGTGAATGAAATGTACTAAGAAGTATGTATAAAAAAATCGTTCTTCCATCTTGAGCCTGAACTGATTTGCTAGACCCAACTTGTTCCATCTGAGTGTGTTGTTTACTAACATGGTTTATGCCTGTAGACAGGTATTTGCTCTGCCTACTCTGATAAGCTTTACACAAGAGGCTTGTGTAGCACTTCAGCGTGCATCATTTCCAGGGGAAAAAAGTATCTGTGCTACTTAGGGAAATGGTAGTATAATCTATCTAGCAGCAGATGTACTGGAAACATTTAACTCTGTTAATAAGTAGTCTATTAAATACATAATTTTCAAAGAGCATTATTAAGAATTGTCATCCAAATTTTACAAACAGAAAAATAAATACATGAGGAGGTTAAATGATTTGCCTGAAATAATACAGCAAACTATGCACAAAGGAAAGCCTGCCTTTAAAAGAACTGTTTAGATTATTCCATGTTCTAAATTAAGTCCTTTATTCTTTTTAAAAGTTTTTTTGTTTTGTTTTTTACCTTGAAATGTAATTGAAGCCTTCTTATCATTCACACAGGAATAAGAGTTTGATATTCAGTGAGAGCTCTTCATGCACGCTGGGTTGAGGAATAGCTTTGAAAAGCAGAGAGAGGCAATCACTTAATACCACTGTGTTTTCACAGGCTATTTTCAAATGGGTGTACTGCATGTCGTAGCACATTTTTATGCACACAAAATATCCATAAATACTTTGTGTAGCCACTTCATATGTCTTTCCAGATGTTCTGTTACATATCAGTCCTTTATCACAGGAAAAGATCAAATCTGAAAGTTTAGCTTCATCTTTGTACTGAGCCTGTACTTTATTTCCATTTGCAGGGAGAACATGTGTCTGATGCACATGTTGAGAAAAGCTTTCAGGTCACATCACTTTCCTGGCACCCTTCCAGGCCGATTCTTGCAGCAGGCTGGGAGACTGGAGAAGTTACGATACTTAACAAACAAGACAAGGAGCACCATGCTGTGCCACCAACTCATAACACCAAAATTACAGTCCTAAACTGGAGTACAAATGGTACCCACCTTGTGTCTGGTGACAGGGTAAGCAGTTGAAGTATCAAATGTGCATTTGATGTGGAACAGTGTTGCAAGCCCTGTGATGGAAAAAAGATTATGGAATGGATTACTAGGGGAAGGAATATTTGCAGGGGTAGGTGGATAAATTTCTTTGCTTTAGATACAAATTAAAATTGATGTGGAATAAAACCCAATTTTAGCGTTTTAACTTTTTTGCAGATCTTTCAATTCACCTTTAAATAAGTATCTCTAATCTCACTATGTCCTGGGTAGTAGGTTAGAGTTTAAGGCTATTTGATGAATTGAATATTTGAGGCATAGGCAATCTGAATTATTTGCATCAGTATATGCAGGAATTTTGTGGCACTCAAGCATAAAACCCAGATGTCAAGAATCCAAGAAGTCCAGATACAACATAGTCTGGACTTAGTGAGTGCACTCACCTACAAGAAGAATTTTACAAATGTTTTACATTAATGAAGTCTATTTTGTTATAACAATACCCTAAAAATGAGTTGAACTTAGTGTATGGAAAATGTTTTAGAAATGCTTGAAATGTCAGTCTTTATTTCTTTTTATATGGTGAAATGAGAACTAAGCAATGGAATACCTAATAGTCAAGTTTAAGTACTCATGGTTTTGCCAGTTCTTGAATCAGCAAATGGAAAAGTGCTTTTTTATATTCTTTCTGATAAGCTTGAGCTTCTCAAATAATTTCTATTTTTTTAATTTTTATAATTTTTATCTATGAGTCAGAGGAAAATGCAATTTTAAATCACTATTGGTAAAATCCTGTTGCACTCGCAGGAATTGAAAATTAGGAGTTTCAATTGCATTTATGCTCTGAAATAGAAAGGAGACAATGTTGCCCAGACAAAAGATAACAAATAGTGTAACTGAGGCTTTATATAGAGATAATATTAACGTAACTGCACTTTACATTAACCCTACACTTATGAACAGACTTTTCAAATTGATTTTTGGTGTAAAATCACAGTAAGTCTTCCCAAAATGGACGTAGCCACTCTTATAGGCAAGTTTAATTAAAAATTTTATAAGCTCATCCTAAGTGAGTGATAGGGCTACGAAGATGGTGAAATGCCTGGAGGGGAAGACGTACGAAGAACGGCTGAGGTCACTGGGCCTGTTCAGCCTGGAGAAGAGGAGGCTGAGGGGAGACCTCATCACAGTCTACAACTTCCTCGTAAGGGGGTGTCGAGAGGCAGGAGACCTTTTCTCCATTAACACCAGTGACAGGACCCGCGGGAACGGGGTTAAGCTGAGGCAGGGGAAATTTAGGCTTGACATCAGGAGGGGGTTCTTCACAGAGAGGGTGGTTGCACACTGGAACAGGCTCCCCAGGGAAGTGGTCACTGCACCGAGCCCGTCTGAATTTAAGAAGAGATTGGACTGTGCACTTAGTCACATGGTCTGAACTTTTGGGTTGACCTGTGCGGTGTCAAGAGTTGGACTTGATGATCCTTAAGGGTCCCTTCCAACTCAGGATATTCTATGATTCTATGATTCTATGAAGTGCTACTCTGAGTAATAATCAAACTAGAGTAAGCAGAGGTTTCAAGTAAGCATCTCAAGATGACAAAGCAAGATCTGCATGTGTTGACATGAATGCTCTTCACTTTTACCTAGGTTAAATAGCTGTCACTGGAACAACCAACCTCAATGGATAGAGCAGCATGATGTTTGAACTCAGTGAAGTTCAGTACAGCAAAAACTAGCTTTCAGCCTCTAATGGAATTCAATAAACACAGCTGAGCACAGTTAAGGTTCTCTGTGGTATCCCTGGCTAATGAAATGTGGGTCCTTAAAAACCTGCAGCTGTTTAGCAGCCAGCTTGAGCTAATCAGCTTTGTGAAGAGCCAAGGCTTATTAGACGGGGTGCACAGCTGTTTCTGCATCCTGTGGCTAGTGTCAAGATTGTTTCTGCTAAAAACTGTATTGTACAGGCCAGCTTATCCTGTTGCACGCTCACTGTCATTCTACTTGGTGTATGTTATACTCAGTGTGTGGTCTGTGCACTGTGCATACACTTTGTCTCCTACATCCTTCCCAATAGTCTTTAAATATAATTTTAAAATCCTTCACGTGAAGGATAGCAGTATGGTGGTATGGATATTATCTTAATTCTGACAAGAAGGTAGAACTTTCATTCGTGGCAGGGGAAAAAAGATGGAAACATTACCTTGGAAGGCCTCAGCTGCATCTTGTGTGGGTTCTAGTTGGGACTGTAAAGTTAAAGTGCTTACGTTGTGCTACCGATACTAGTATTCCACTTGTAGAAGGGCACATACCTTTTAAAAACAAAGAAAAATAAAGCAAATTATAATACCGCTTCTATTGTTGTCTGCTTAATGAAATAAGATGATGTTGAGCTTTGTAGTGCAAATTGTTAGTTTTTCAGGTAATATGCAGAGGGCCTCCAGCTGCAGTTTGGTTGCCTAAGTACGAACAGAATAACAAAAATAAATAATAATCTTTAAATTCCAGCTGTGAAGCTGTGGCATCAGTCAACCTGTTGGGATTGTTGATTGATACATCATGCATCTCTTTTTGCATGTCTGCCTTCTCCATTCCTTATGGTCACTGGCCTTTGAGGTTGATGAGCATTCTGAGCGGGCACTGCAAAATGCTTGCTGTCTCCAAAACCCATGCCAGGCTCCAAGGCTTGCACAGTGCCGGTACTTTGGTGTGTGCTTCTGTTCTTGCTTGCAGGAAAAATCACCAATTGAGACTATGTGATAGTAGTTAGTTCTTATCTATGCTGCAAATACGTATTTTTTAGAAATTGTGAGTATTTGAATAGAAAAAGCAAAGTGAATATGTATTCCTAATCTTTATGTAAAATTGATAGCTAAGTAAAGCTTAAGAATATAACTTCTCAGAATATACAGCAACAATCTTGAGATTTGTAAGACTGAAGTTTTGTTTGGAATGAGGTACGCATGTAAATGTTGGGCAAATGGAGCTAAGGAAAGGGACAATTAGGGTGTCAGAAAAAAAAAAAAAGAGACTATAATACTTTCATTGAGAAGTGCTACAGGCATTGTTGTTCAAGGTATTTTTAAAATTAGGCTGAAAGAATGGGCACAATTATTTTCCAGAGTTAACTTTTATTGACTCTTATTGAATTTATTGGCCAACTAGTATTCATTTCTTCATTATTTATGATTCTTCTAAGTTTTCTTTTTTTTTTTTATTATTAAAAATAATGAATTCTCATTGTACTCAGGTGCCCACTCTGTGAAAGAAAGGGAAAACTCCCTGCTTATCTTAAGCATTACTGTCCTGTGGCTCAATACTTATTGCTTTAGCAACCAGACTATTTGCAAGAAAAAAGTGTAAAGGAGCTACCTAAGAAAATACCTGCATATGCATACCTGCAGAGGAACATTGTTTTGCAGGGTTATTTTACTAGGAATGGATGTGATCAACAAGTATTTTTAGGTAACGTGATTTTAAATAAGCACATATTGTAATTTTAAAAATCATTTTTATTCATTGTTGCTTAATTTTAAATTGGAGTAATTATATGTGTCCTTTAAAAGAAAGGTATTGCTCCATCACTAAAATATTCTGCATTGATAACGCAATGTGCGCTGAGTAGGAAAGAATCTGGATTCTCATCTATGTGCAAGGTATAATGAATTAACTGTTATCTTTTTTCCAGCATGGTGTCTTGGTTCTATGGAGAATGGACCAAAGAGGTCGAGTGCAAGGTACTCCTATGCTGAAACACGAGTATGGAAAACGTCTGTCTCACTGCATCTTTCGACCACCACCTCCTGGCGAGTAAGTGTGCCCCTGTCAGAGCACTCGTAGACTAGGTCCTTCTCTTGTTCCACAGAAAGAAAAAACGACTTATAGACAATTAGAAAATAATAATAAAAGTAGAAAATTATCCTCCTAATTGTCCTCTGGTTCCAAGTTCTCCTCTCCCTCTAGTTGTTATGGAGGCTATTTGTGTTCTGTATGCAGCAACAAATCTTCATTTTGTCAATACCTTTTTCTTTGTTGCTGCTGATTCTTCTTTCTTTAGTTCTAAGTGGCAATGTTGCTGACTGTGGAAAGCAGAAAACACACTGAAAACAATTATCCATGAAATTATTGGCAAGAACCATTGAGCTCTTAGATATTATGTCTTTTCTCTCCAATCAAGAAATAAGAATCAGTTCTAGTATAAAACAGAAGAATAAACAGCACACACCAACAACAAAACGCACCACAAACCAATAACCCCCCAAAAATGAATCTTCTTTATCTGGGACATTTCTTTGTCTCTCTGTAAAAAAGTAATAGTAGTCATAGGGAGGAAAAAGAGGTGAAGCAATACAAGTGAATACTATTATTAAAATCTTGTTTATTTGGGAGCTTGTTGGTTTCCAACCAGTATGTGAAACATCTTCTCTCTTTACAATGTGTCTTATGAATTATAAATTCAAGTTCTTTAAGATGGAAAGTACTCTGTTATGTAAGGAATTGGAAATGAAACATCTCTGGTTGTTTCTAGGGATTTTGTACAGCTGGCAAAAGCAGCTGTGAGTGGTGATGAGAAAGCCTTAGATATGTTTAACTGGAGAAAAGCTGGAACAGGAGCACCACTGAAAATGGGACTCCACGAAGGACTGTCTTTCTTTGTCACGTTGATGGATGGTAAGAGCAAAATGCTTTTCCAGACTGATGAAAATTTGTCTACTTAATGCTTCAAAACTGTTCAGTGCAAGATAACCCTGTTTTCTTATGTACAACAGGATAGGGTATTCATAGATGTTGAAGAATATTTGATAAGAAGAATTTAATAAAATGCTGAGAATGTTAATGTCTTCAGGGTGAGTCCTCTCTAAAAAGAACACTATAGGTGTTGGATTAGTCAAGTTCCCAAAGGCGTGAGTGTAAGAAAAGTGTAACACTCAAATGCAAGTAAAATGATAAGCTGTCAGCAAGTTATACAAAAATGAGAAATGCCTTTATTATGTTTTTTTGTTTGTTTGTTTGTTTTTCTAGAAATAGTCGAATGCTACTAGAACATACATTTTAAAAATAATGTTTGTGTTTACTTTTTTTCTCCCTGTGCTTTGGTATGATGTTTCTGTATAAAGATGGCAAAATGTCTTTACCTGCTGCTGTTTTTTTTAGGTTTCTTCCTAATATTCTTTCTTCCTCCTGCTTTTATTCTTCTGGGTGCTAGTTTGTTACCAGCTAATTTTCTTCCTACCCCCGTTGTTCTTATGATGCCTTTTCCTAACCTGTGTAACTCTTTGGACAAGAGCCAGAATGTGAAACAGGCAGTGTAATGAGTATTTTTCTGGTAGGTGATTTGAGTACGTAATCCTCTCCATTCAAGTGCTAACTACTCCAAAAATCTATCTAAGTTATGCTAGTTCCACAGATCAATTACAGCATGATTCAATGTTTACATTCATTATGACAGTCAAATGTCATAAATGACATAATTAACACCAGTATGATTGTAGGAGTGACATTGTCTAGCTGTGTATTTTTCTTGCAGAGCAGTGAGCTCTGATTTGATTTGTGAGGTGTAAACCTCTTCAGTAGATAGGAACTATTCAAATAAAAATGGGATACAGGACTCTTGTTAGACAAGTGTCAAAAGTGGAAATCTTTGCATAGCTGTGTGGCTGTTACCAGGTGCTTTGAAAGTGAGCATGTATTGATACACATCTCCTTCTAGAGACAGACTCAGTGTCCTGAAAGTGGGTGTCCTCAACATTTTTGTGGTTTCTCAGGCCTCCTGTTTAAACTTTATTTTTCTGTCAGATGATACTGGTGGTTTCTTTTGAGCTTTCCTACTGCAGAGGATGATAATGCAGAAGTATTTTGGACCTAGTTCTTATTTTAGGCAGAGATCGGTCATGACTTCAAAATCAGTTAGCATTTTCATAGGGTTTAAATGGGATTTCTAAATTATTACTACTATTGTGGTTTTAATCACAAACTTATTTAATAAAAATTAATTAAAATTATTGCCTTCAAATTGTTTTTAATGCTTTAAACATTGCTATTGTATATTTTTAAATCTCAGAAGAGACTTGACTAAGGACAATAGAGCATCTTTTAAAATAAACAATTGAGCTTGTCAAAAAATATCAAATATTTCCTGAGTTTCGAGTACTAGTCTAGATACATTATTTATTCCAAAATGCTGATCTCTGTATTTACCCAAAATAAAACAAACAAACAAACAGGTGTGTGTGTGTGAAATTCAGGTAGTATGTTACATGAGATGCTTATCTGAAAAAAGGATTCATTTTTACCTGGGAGAAAATGAAACTGTATGGGACCAGGTGGGAGAGGAGTTTGGAAATACATATATATTTAATGTAGGTAATGTAGTTGGTATATAGAGGGGGATAATGTGTTTGCAAGAGTTCTGTAAATTAAAACATTCTTTTTATTAAAGGAACCTCATATTACCTCTTAGGTACACTATTTTGGTGTAGGTCCTTAGTGGTCACTTTTACACGTTTGTTTTCTATTTCAGCTTTTTATATATATATATTTCTTAGAGCTTTTTAATTTGCACTGAATTGAAATGCTACATTTAAATAATACCATGGATTGCCAAGAAGTTGTGTGAAGTGTGTTGGATCTGTTAAATTTTGGTGACTTCATTTGTTTGGTGATTTCAGTAATATAATTTGCGAACTACTAATTATAGGATTTCTTACTGCATAGACCTATGTAAGATTTATGCAATATTGCAGCTTAACCAGATGATACACGTTATGTTGTCGGTGTTCCTAGACACAATCTTATTTGCTTTTTTATTATGTCTCTGGTATACATAATTACTTGTGAAATTCACGTAGAAGAGCTGCATTTAGTGCATGTGTGTAGTGTGGGGTGTTGCTAAACAATGAAGAAGTTTATATCCATGAGCTTCTTCAATCTAAACTTCAGTGTGAATTGTACTAATTCTTAGCTTTCACAAGTTGTTAATGGTGAGCCTTCACATACCTGCATGCCTATGCAGAAAGTGTACTTTTAGCTTCAAAATATTTCAATGATGCTATTTAAATGAATTGCATCTGGATTTTCTAGATGAGTAGAAGAGAATAATTTCTATTTGTTGCTCTTGTCAGCTATCATAATTGAGACAAACAAGGAGGTGAGGATGGTGGTTATTTTACTCTTAGCACTTGAAGGATATTATATTAAAGCAGAAAATAACAAAAAATATTTTTGTGGCTACAAGTGCTGTTACCTAAGAGCTGTGCAACTTGTTTATATATACTATTAGGTTCTGTGCATTATGTGAATGAGAAAGGAAAGACAAGCCATGTATTGTCAGCAGACAGTCTGGTACAAAAACTTCTGTTCATGGAGAAAGGAGATGTATTACTTGTCATAACAGAAAACCTGCTGTTGTCCTTGCATAAAATTACTCCTGAGGGAGAAGCAGAGGAGCTCATGAAGGTAAGAGTCAGACTACAAGTTAAAGTTGCAATATTGAATCTTTTTTGAGAATTTTTTATTATTATTTCCCTTAGTCACAAATGAACCAGCTTTTTTGTTTCTCAGATATTACCTTGATGAACAAATATACGCTCATATAAAAGTGAAATAGAGTCGTGTTATTGAACTTGGAAAGATGGTTTTCACCTTGCTTTTGTGTTTGTTTTTTTTTTTTCTTATTTTTTTCTATTTTGACCCTATATTAATCTCTTTGCTCCTTACTTAACTTGTCTTAGTGAATTAGAGAAGAATTAAAAGTTGCTATTTATAAAATCTATCTGTAATTCCAGTACAATCAAATATTAAAATGTTTTGTGGACAACTACATTCGTAAACAACATCCAATCCATGATTTGCCCATTTCTGCTCTCAGCTATCATCCTTATCACAAATTCATCATGCCCCATGTTGGGTGCCAAAAAGGACTGTGGTGGTTTTACTCAGGTGGGCAGCTGAGCTCCCCCACAACCACTCTCCTCCCCTTCTATAAGGGAAAGGGAAAATACGATTAAAAGAGCTCAAAGGTTGAGAAAAGGACGGGGAGATCACTCACAGAATGGTTTGGGTCAATCCCTTAGGAAGGGATGCCACCACTAGATCAGGTTGGCCAAGACCCCCTCCAGCCTGGCCTTGAACACCTCCAGGGATGGGGCATCCACAGCTGCTCTGGGCAACCTGTTCCAGTGCCTCACCACCCTCTGAGTGAAGAATTTCCCCCTAACATTGAACATAAATTGCCACTCTTTCAGTTCAAAACCATTCCCACTTGTCCTGTCATTATCTGCCTAAGCAAAGAATCGCTCTCCATCTTTTTTATAAGTCCCAGTTAGATACTGAAAGGTTGCAGTAAGGTCTCCCCGGAACCTTCTCTTCTCCAGGCTGAACATCCCCAGCTCTCAGCCTTTCTCCATAGGAGAGGTACTCCAGCCTCTTGATCATCTTCATGGCCCTCTTCTGGACCATGCTCTAACAGATCAACATCCTTGCGGTGTTGGATGCTCCAGACCTGGACGTAGCACTCACAAGGGCAGAGTAGAGGGGCACCTTGACCTACTCATGCTCCTCTGATGAAGTTTGTCCTGGGCTGCACCTTCTGGGCTGCAGGCACGCACTACTGGCTCATGTTGAACTTTTCGTCCACCAGAACCCCTAGGTCCTTTTCTGCAGGACTGCTCTCAGTGAGTTCTTCTCCCAGTCTGCACTCATGTCTGGGATTGCCCCCACCCAGGTGCAGCACCTTGCACTTGGCCTTGTTGAACCTCATTAGGTTCAGGTGGGCCCACTTCTCCAGCCTGTCCAGGTCCCTTTGGATGCCATCCCTTCCTTCTGGTGTACCAGCTGCACCACTCAGCTTGGTGTCATCTGCAAACTTGCTGAGGGTTCACTTGATCCCCCTGTCTATGTCGTTGATAAAGATATTAAACAGCACTGGTCCCAGAACAGACCCCTGAGTCACACCACTTGTCATCAGCCGCCAACTGGACACAGAGCCATTAACCATTACCTGTCTACAAACTTTCTTTTACTGAATTTATACACATTGTGTATTTGATAGGTTTAATGGTGATCGGTGAGAGGAACTCCCCTTTCTGAACCATCTGACAGATCTGGTTTTACATTTTAACTTTGTGGACATACTAGGCAATTCAGATGCTTAGTGTCTTTCAGTGTGTTGATCCTACATTTCATGTGTTTGTTTTTGGTTAACAGGTGAAGTTGAGTGGGAAGATAGCTCATTCTGCAGACATCATTTTAATAGACCATAGCCTTATTGTTACAGCAATAGGTGAGACAGTAGTCAGGTAAGAATCCTGTTTTAAAGCTGGTTTTTCTGCCATGAGAATGGCTAACTAAATTGTCTGCAGTGCACTAAAGTTTTTTCTGAAGTGGTATTGTCTTTTTTTTTTAACTGGTAATGTGTAAAAACAAAACAAAAACTTCAAAATTTTCTCATCTTCTTTCACAAAATACAAATAATTAACTGAGAAACACGTTTCCTTGAGAACTACATGTGTATATTTTCCTTTCTCACGGTAGTTTTATTTTATCAGCCAGTATTCCCCAGACTTTTTATTTTCTGAATGCCTTTTTGTATTTCTTTTTGAAAATATATTCTTTTTTTTTTTTTTTTTCTTGAAAAAGCCACTTTGCTGTTCTTTCTATCTTTATCTTTTGATTCTTATGACAGTCATAGCAACAGGAGAAAAATGCTTGCTTATCAGGATTTCTCTATTACTGCAATATAATGCAAGTATTCTGGTTATTTCTGTCTCTAATTCTTTAAACTAAATACATCACTTTGCTGTGTTGCAGTTATAATCTTTCATAGTTCTGTGTTTTTTTTTTTTGTTTGCTTTGTTTTGCATCTTTTTAAAGTACTATGTATTTTTTCTCTGTCTTTCTTCTGACTTACTCTACATATTTTGTCAAAATTTGTGGGGTGAGAAGACAAAGGAGGCTATTCCATTAACATCAGTATTTCACTTGTTTGAATCTCCCTACTATCGGACGAACTATCTGCTACTGTCAGTCAAAATCATCTGGTAATCTTGTGAGAATGTTATAACGACCAAGTGTTAAGCAGGAAGATATTTGACAATGTTTAGTTCTAGAAAGTACATCTGGAATCCAAAGGGCTACTGCTTGAGATGGAGTATCCTTAAAACTAATGAACTGAGCTGGGTGGAAGAAGGTAGCAGCAATGCCTCACTTCCTTTCTTTTTTTCTTAAGACTGGATTTGCTTCTGACTCCTTCACAGAACATTACAAAATATCCTGTGGACTAAAAAGACAAAGGAAAAGAAAGGAGATTAAGAAATGCACATTCCAGAGGCAGCTGCTAACAATTTCATTTTAGGAGTTAAATGATTGGGGCATTATGGAATCATAGAATCAGGAAGTAGCAAATTAATGCCATGTACAGCATCCTATTGACTGTTTAGCAAGACACCTGGAAGGAAAAGCATTGTTAACTCTTGTTTTGTGTGTCTTAGGTTCTGGGATTTGGACCGAGGTGAGAATTATGTGCTATCTCTAGATGTGCAATTTGGATTTGAGGCAGGAGAGTGTATTAACTGTGTTTCCTACTGCAGTGCCAAAGGTGAGAAATAACATGACAGCTCTGTTTACTAGATCCTAAACCTTGCCAAATTGTTAGTCTTCAGTGCCCTTTATTCGTTTTAGTATAATTTTCTTGTTACTAGGTGTTTCAGTAATAGCATGTTAAGTAGAAGTGTTTTAGTCTAGCTCAGGAGTGCCCTTTTGAAGGAACAATGAGATCATTTGTACTCAGCACACTTTGTCTCCAAGCACACCGTCTGGATTTCCTTTGACAGCGAACTAGTAGATGTATTCTTGGAGTATATATAATGCACTCCAACATGTTATGGGCAGGCTACAAGCATACATTAGAGCTAGTGAAAGCAGAACTCACAAAACATGTACAGTGTGGACATCAAGTCCTTACAATTGGTTTCTCTACGGAGCTCCTAACTCCTAACTGTTGCCTTGTTTGCTAATGTAGCCACAGCTAGGGTCTACTAGAATTGTTTTTCATGGTGACTTGCCTATCTATACTACAAAAGCAGATATTTGATTTGATATTTAAATGGTTAAAATGAAATCAGTGTCTGATACATTTAAAAGATAACTTCATCTTATGGCTTAGAAAATAGGCATTGGTTTTCAAATGAAACTTCTATCCTTTCTCCAGAAAGGTTCTCCAGTACAGGGCCAGAATGCTGGTGTGCAGAAAGGCAAAGAAATGAACTGTTCTAGAACAAGGCTTCTCAATACCTCAGAACCAGAGTGAGGCTTCCTACTGCTTTGTATAATGTTTGTGTTTTTCTGAAGCTTGGAAAGGTATGAAATATCTAAAATGCCTGTGAATGGCAGGTCTCCTAGCAGCTGGTACTAACAAAGGGAGAATAGCTATGTGGAGGAAGGCATCAGAATCCAGTCAGAGCATCCAGGCTTTGGAGAACAAGGAGAAGTGGAAGCTCCAAGCACCTACAGAACTTGAAGGAAATATCACCCAGATAAAGGTAACACAGGAAAGAGTCATGCATTTTATTAGGACTTCACAAACCTTATTTGAATATATCTTGTCTGTGGAATAGATGAGTATGATTGTTATCCTACAGACATGTGCCAACAAGAAACCAGTGTTCTAAAGGAGGACAACCCTTGAATAAAGCAATTTTCAAAACTGAAATAGGCAGAAGTGTTACCTCTTTGTAGCTATTGTGTTACAGACAGGGTTGAAATGCTCAGCAGCATTATGCGCTGAAATGTAAATAGATCTCTCTGCCTGGGAGAACAAGCAGTCACAGGATACTTAAATTCAAACATCTCTCCTTTATAAGTCTTGCTGATGAACTCTTTGGATTCAGCACCCTGAAGTTATTTTCAGAAAAAGATAGATTATCGGGAATGTCAAATATTAAAGCACCATAGAATATCCCAACTTGGAAGGGACCCACAGGATCATCGAGTCCAACTACTGGCTCCATACAGGATGACTACCTAAAAATTAAACTATATGTCTGAGAGCATTGTCCGAGCTCATCTTGAACTCTGTCAGGCTTGGTGCCACGACCGCTTTCCAGAGAACCTATTCCAGTGCCCAACCACCCTTTCAGTGGAGAACTTCTTCCTAATATCCAAAATTTACATAAATTTATTAAAATAGCAAGAAAGAAAATAGAGAAAAAAGAAATATCGAATAGAATACATATACATAATAGAATAGAAAGAAAAATAAAATATCTGGTGCCTTTCAAGAGAAACTGTTTTCACATAAGACTGTGAAAGACTTTTTTTCACATAAAGACATAAGTACTTTAAAAGCAATGGCATTTGCTTGCGCTAGGTAGGATGTGTAGTGAGGGACTGCATCAGTCTTACTTAAAAAATTAACACATAAGTAATATTTAGGTCAAAATCCCAAGCTAAGATGCTTCAGTAACAGATGCTTCAGGCCCAGGAGATGGGAAATGGTTTGTGCCATTAATATATCGCGTGTTTGCTAATAATTAGAATGGGGGGAAGAGACATAGGTTTTTGTCAGCTTGACCATTTATGTGTTTTCTAAGTAACAGGATATAAAGTGCTGTCCAGAAATAGCACCTTCTTCCCAACATTTGTTAGCATATCAAGGAGCTAAGCTCCTTGCTTATCAAGGAGCATTATCAATAGTGTTTGAGTTCAGAAAAGCACCAACCCCTGCCCCGTGTGTGTGGTTGTAGGGTCCAGCCTATAAACGGATCATCTCTGACTAAATCTTATGGAAGAGTTCTTTTGTAATACACTGGTTGCCACAATGCTTTTTTGAAAAGAATCATCTTTTGATAGGAATAAACATGAACAATGCTGGACATGCTTATTTGACTGTGAATACATAAAGACAGAATGAAAATGGGAGCATTTCTCTTTACTATAGAAAGAATTCATCAGCTGCATGTTAAAAACTGTCCTTGCTGTCTCAGAAGCAGATCTTACTGTTCTGTCCAATTTTCAAAGGTATCTCCAGGTTTAGCTCTGTGCAAGTGCTATTTTTGAATCCTAAAATAAAAAGGGAAGGATAACCTACATAAAAATTCAATTACAAAGCTAGAACACTTACCCCCCTTCTCCTTGAAGCATCCCTGTGTTCTTTTGGACCCCTTTATGCATGTGATTTAGCAGTGTTTGGTAAAGAGTTTGTACAACATTGACTGAGAGGGATATAAAAACTGCAGAAATGAATAAGGTAATCAAATAAGATACTATGCATGCAACTTGCTTTTACAGATCAAAGCATGATTAAGCCTTTTAAATAAGTGATTCTCTCATGAGTATAAATGTGAGGTGGTACAAAACTATCTTAAGGAAAAAGTGGTTTTAATGTAAAAAATAGCTCCTCCACTTAAACTAAGGGAGCGTAAGTAGCTGGGTAACTAGCACAATAGCTTTCATCTGTAATTGGCTGTAGTTGGACTTCCATATTTGTGTGCATGTGTATATGTGTGTACATATATATACATATAAATAAAATGTTATACCATGTTTTGCTTTTTTTTTTTTTTCTTTTCTTGCTCTCATGTGCAGTGGGGCTCTCGAAAAAATCTTCTAGCAGTGAACAGCATCAGCTCTGTGGTGATCCTCAGTGAGCAGGCCATGTCGTGTCATTTTAATCAGCAAGTGGCTGCTGTACAAGTGTCTCCCAGCCTGTTTAACGTGACCTTCTTCAGCACAGGAACCACACACAGTCTTCATGTTGATATGACTGTTAATGGAGTCTTTGCTACTAAGGTTGTTGGTCTTCTCATTCATTTTCTCAGGTCTTTGCCTAGCTAGGTGTATAAAGACCAAACTTTCCAAGTCCTTAATATAATTCTTTAATATTCCATTTTATTGTGTAATGGAAGTATTCTTATGACAATAGCAATTATTCTGTGGTGGAGCTGGTTTTCAGGTAGCACAGTGATTCAGTAGTACTCTGGATGCTGACGCCTCTTTTTTGGGTTACTAAAGGCCTTTCAATCCAATACATGGATGAATTAGTAAAAGATGGCAACTGCGTGGAAGGTCTTACTCTGTTACTGCATAAATTACAGTATGAGTCCAGAATAAAAAAGTTTATGTTTTGGTTTTTGATTGTTTTTAGGATGCTGTAGTATTTTGGAATGGGAAGCAAGTTACTGTCTTTGAGTGTTCAGAAGATACCTTAAGGAGTGCAGGTAGTGATTCCTTTAAGTCAAAATTCCTTTTTTTTTTTTCTTTTCTTTCTTAAAAAAAAAAAAAAAGCTCACCCACGATTATTGTAATGATGGTTTCCTTGTGATTCCTCTTCCAGGCTCTTTTCTTTGTGACTCTCCAGTTCTGTCAGTGCACGGAGAAAATCTGTACACGGTTGAGCCATATCGGGTCCAAGTCCGTACCTGGCAGGTAAGGGCTGATGAACACATGGAACAACGTCTTACTGCTTTTCAAAGACTGGTGTCACAGCTTAAAAAATAAGCGGAAGTTCTGTAAACATATTGACTCTAAATTTGTCATGGGAAAAATGCGTTGAGGATTTTAGCTGTAAGTTTTACATGTTGTGTTCTTTAGTCTGTTATGTTTAAACACTACTGCACTGTAGCTAATCCTAGTAAGTATTTATGATAAAAAACAGAATTATGTAGGGACCAGAATGCTTGTGAGGATATAAATTGCATGCATATGAATATATATTACTGATGGGAAATTTATAATATTAAATGTTTTAAGAGGAAAATATACCCTGTGCACATTCTGTATGTTCCTGTGAAGTCTTCTGCATAAGTTTTGCAGCCTCTGCTTGTCATGAGAACCAAAAAGAGAAATGTAGTTATTACAGTTCTATGATACATTATTTTATTTAAGAAAGGGAGGTTTTATCAGAATGAGGACTGATACAATGTTTTTCCAGATGTATATTAGTGGACCTTCAGGGAGCTGTATTCATGCATCCCTCTTAGTTGGAAAAAGTTGTATTATCAAAGAGGCCATTTTTGCACAAGTATTTCTATAAGTTTTAACTCTTTTGGAGGCTATATATCCAGTTTTCTACCTGAAGCAGATTGTGGTTTTGGAGACCTTTTGTGAGTTTTGTGAGGGGTGTGTGTGCTAAGTGCAGTTTCTCTCATTTTGTTGATAGTGATTCATCTAACATAGAAGTTTAGCAATTAGCTTAGTAAGAAAATATTGAACTCTGAATGTACAAACCTAGTGTTACACCTTTCTTCTCAGGGAACAGTTAAGCAGCTTTTGGTGTTCTCTGAAGCAGAGGGAAATCCGTGCCTCTTGGATGTCTGTGGAAACTTCTTGGCTGTGGGAACTGATTTGGCTCACTTCAAAATCTTTGATCTCTCTCGCAGGTATTAATTAGCCTTTAAAAACAATCTGCTCGTACTTGAGGACATTTTCTGTGGGGAGGGGTGAAATCTTTAGCTGGTTTTGATGTACTGAAAAGTGATTACCTCTTTGAATCTCAAGACAATACAGTGTAGCCTGCATGGACTGATGGCATATTCCTGAAGTAAGTGAAGAGACAGAGAATTGCTAGACAAATCACGGGATGAGTAATGTAACAGTGACTTAGGGTATTGTTAGGTTTGTTTGTATGTATTGGAATGTAGGTGGAGAACTTAAGGAAGATCTAGGCAAGGATGTTACATGCTTCTTCTAATAAATTGAAGATGATCTTTATCTCAGAAAAGTTGAAATAAAGGAAAAAATTAGAGATTTACTTACATTTGTTCTGGTTACACTGTGGTGCCCTTCTGACAAACTGCTATGGCACGTAAAAGATGTGCCTAATGTAATGTCCAAATCAAAAATGTACTTGTTAATGACAAATATGACTTTGAAAAACATTAAGAGTAAAACAAATTCTCTTACATACTGTGACCAGAGGCCTGCTAAACTGAGGTTGTCTACATACCACATAGAACACAATTTGAAGGTAATGTATTTGGGCAGGTTGTTGTTAGCACAAGTATTGGATTGGTTGTGATGATTGATAGTGAAAGCAACTAGCTGAAATCCTCCGTGCTTTGTTAAATTTTCATGGCTAGTAATGATAATACCCCTTTTTAAATTATGACAATATATCACACCTAAATTTTAAAGTTAACAGAGCTGACAGAATAAACGAGGGGTCCAAGCATGTAATCTGAAAATGTTATTTTTACAGAATCAAAGATTTTCCTACATGGGAACATATTATGGGTCTAAATTAATGTCGCTTTTTTCTGTCACATTCTTTAGATTCATGAGATTTGTCCTCTTTGCTGAATAATTGCTGGGTTTATATCTATAGCACTGGTGAGAATCTTCTGAAATGATAGTCTTTTGTAAATTGTGTGCAGATGGAAAGTGACTGGTATGATATAAATGCCATCCCTGTTCCCCAGTGACATTACTCTTTTTCCAGAGTTCATTTTTCCCAAGCACAGAACTTCTGTGATGAGCTATTTTCAGCATTACAGTACTGTTCAACTTACATAGGAAAAAGCAGTCCTCTGAATTAAAATTCTCATATGATGTTTTTGGTTTATAGACCTCTCTTTTGAGTCCTGTTGGAGCATTGAAGATTATTCTTGCTGATTCATTGAGGAATGAGTGTTTCATTAATTTCTGAAAGAAAGGCAGGTCACAACAGGAGAGGAAGCTAGAGTTTGAGTCAAAAGTCTTGTAAGGAAGAAAGAAAATTTTTTTTGAGGTCTTTTTTCTTACCTGTAATTTGAAAATGTTTTGGCTGATAACTACTGTTGCTTTATTGCTACCATACAGCTTAAACTTATTCCTTTCCACAGAGAGGCAAAAGTGCACTGCAATAGCAAGAACTTCTCTGAGCTGTTTCCTGGCCTTGGAAGCATTGCATCTGTCAAGTGCAATGCTAACGGCAACAAAGTCAGCATCCTCGTTAGCAAGGTGAGGTGAAGCTCTTCACATACCACCCTAGGGCCTGACCATCCGTTAATAGACTGGTACAGTTCAAGATGATTACTGAAGACACTTTAACTTCACAGAAATAAACCTGTGTTTTCTATGAACAATATTGTTGGTCTTGAAAGTTTGCATGTAACTAAACACTAAAATTAAACTCTGTTAAGGTTTTGTATATTTGGTGAGGCGAACAGCCCATTTTTTTAGTAGCTCAGTTGAAAAACTGTTTTGTAGCATTTCAAAGAAATCAAAGGCAAACTTGCTAGAATAGAGAAACAGCAAGAAATGTTATGATACTTCTTTCAAAGACTGTTCTTTTGAGATTGCCAAGTACATGAAACTGCTAAGAGCATGAATTGAATTAGATGAGCATACCATCTGAACTTTTTGCTTTTTACCTGTGTCCTTCAGCAACTTTTTTCCCATTCTCAGGCAAATGGGAGCATTGATTCCAAGATCTGTTTCTATGATGTTGAAATGGACAAAGTTACAGTCTTTAATTTCAAGGATGAACAGGGGAATGGTAGAGAGAAGCTTTCTTCTGGACAACGTATTGACAGGTAAGAAGCTTTTATTTTGAAAAATATTACCCGAGGCTTTAAGATAGGAATCTGTCATATGAAAATGAGCAACATCTTGATATTGGTATTCCTCTGTCTGTGTAGGAATTTATACCAATTAATTTCTTTCTAAAGATTCAACTAAAACTGATGTATTGTATACCAACCAATACTGCATCCCTTTCTCTTCCAATATGTGAACTAGGGAGTGTTAAATGAAAGTATGGAAAGCAAGCTTAAAATAATCAGGAGGTGGTGGCGGTTCTTCAGAAACTATGCTAAGAAACTTCTTTACCAAAGGAAATTATAAATGCTGAAGAAAGGGTTCATGGAGGTATTCAGCAAAGAATAATGCAGTGAGATAACTGTATGGAAGCCGTATCTGGCTCAAGAGGTCTCTGGGGAATATGTGTGGAGGTATATGACTGGAATCAGGGTCCTGGTCTTAGAATAATTTTGTTAAATATTGGAAACTTTCTCTTCCATGACAAGCTTATGGGATAGGAACTGTAAAAAAAAAGACATTCTGGAGTTCCTCCTGAGGTAAAAAGAAAAATAATAAAATATAAAAATGTATATATTTAAATTTCAAGACAGAATGTTTTATATGGATAAAAACTTCCATGAAACATCTTTTTAGAACCCACAGTTTTCATTTTATACAAGCTGCTCTGCAGTGAATACATGTATTAGGTTTACGTGGCAAGTTTTTGGTAGCAGGGGAAGTTGTGGAAGAGCGACCATGAAGGAGTGACGGATGGTGAAGTGTTCTGGACTGACTGCAGCCCCTGTTGCCTCTTTACCTGTTCCACTCATGGGGAGAAGGTGGAAGAGGCTGTATGCGGGAGAAGTGTTTTTAGTTTGCTTTTAGCTGTCACTGCTCTAGTCTATTATCAGTAGACGATAAATTATATTAATCTCCCTTACGCTGAGTCTGTTTTGCCCATGATGGTAATTGTTGAGCAATCTCCCTGTCTTTATCTCAACCCATGAACTTTTTTCATCCTATTCTTTTCCTCCTCCTTTTGAGGAGGAGGAGTGAGAGTGGTGTGGTGGGGTTGAGCTACCTACCTGTGTGAAACCACCATAATGTATTAGTAATCCTAGTAGCAAGGCAGTAAAATTCAGTGAACTAGGATTTCTCGTGGAAGTACAGTGGGATATTAGTATGAATTTATCTGGTTTTACAAAAATTTTCCTTACTGTATTTTTCTTAAGAAATAACAACCTTAGAAGAGGAGGTGATTTCATTTTTTCAACAGCTATGTAGATATTACAAGGGGAAAAAATATAAAGTTGTTATTTTCAGCATTGCAAAACAGAAAAATACCCAGCTCCTTAGTAACTATGGACAGTGCAAATTTGGGGTCTTACATCTTGGTCAAGCAAACAATGTAATAAGAGTAATGATAAAGTTGTTTTCGAGTGTAGTATCCTGTGTAGCCCAACAGAGGCCACTACAAACTAGTATTACTATTTGACTGATGCTTAAAGGCTAAGGGTAAGTGTCAGCATGAGTCTGTTTATCTGTACTTCATTTTAGAGAATCTTGAAATTAAAATGAGTAAACTCATCAAAGAATAATCAGGTAAACGTCTTTCCCTTCTCTATCCTCCTGAGGCAGAATCTAAATACTCCCATATCATACTGTTTTTCAATTCAAGAGCAATTTATTTTGATTTAAATGTCATGGGAAGGACACTACATATGTATACTTCCTAATGATTCTTAATTTGCCTTCCATCTCTACTCCATCCCCTTCAAAGACACCCCAAATTCCAGCCTTCAGTGTTGATGGCAAAGAAAATAAGTCTTTAAGATTTGACACCCGTTTATAAACGTTTTTCAGACTAATCGTAAGCTATTGCTAAAATAGTCAGATTCTGTATGCCTACATTCTTCACATGGCCTGCACTAAGTAATATTTAAATGCCTGAAGGAGGCAGTAAGATATTTCTTAAACTGCAGAGGGTGGCTTTCATAAAGTTGCTGGCGTTGTCCTTGTGCTTATTCCGCTATTTTGTAATGTCTCTGAATTCTTTTAAGAACACAATATTAATTTCAAGTGCAGTGCTGAGAAAAGGGAATGAACAGTGGCATATCTAAAGACTGAGGTCCTCAGCTGCAGGTCATGTTCAATTGCAACTTCAGTTGCCCTCAGCATTGGGAAGTTGAGCAGTTGAAAACATAGATCACTGTATCTAGCTCTCTTTGAACTCCCAGTTCAGAGAGATCTGTTGCCTGAGAATATAAACTATTTTTCCCCCCATCATTTTCATCAGTTTGCTAGTTGTAATCTCTTAGACCACCACCGCCGCTACTACTTAGCTGTATTTGAATATGAAGCATATGGACTAGAAACTTTACTGCTTAACCAAATGCGTATCAGTGTACTCAAGCAGTCTTTAACTGGCTGGGTATCAACAACCACCTTGGGGCAGATCGTAAAAACCTGCAAGAAAATAGAGCTGAGGTAGTCTCAATGCTGGTAGTAGCAGTAGTTTAAGTTAAAGTAGTTAAAGTGTGTTCAAATGCTGCTGTAGGACATGTGACCTCAGTGAAAGCATGTTTTGAGTGCCTGTTTGCATTTGTGACAGTATCAGCTTTTTTCCTGAAATGATTTATGTCCTATAGTCATGGTAGACTTATGCTGAATAAACTGAACATGGCATTGGTGTATACAGACTCCTTGGAAGTTGGGAAGATGCATATAGTTAATGTTGCAACACAGAGCTAGCAGTCAGGATAACTGATAATAATTTGAAGGTTATCCCTTGGTTAGTCCTTATCTGAAGCTTATACACTGAATGGACTGGAATTATTCTGTCTCCATTTCTGTATTTCTTGTTGGTTTTGGTAGGTCTGTTGTGGAGTATCCAGACTTGCAGAGTCACATCCCTGTTCGCCATTTCTGGGACAACAGTGAACCAAGACTTTTTGTATGTGAAGCAATTCTTGAACCAGGCCTACAATCCCCAAACCAGAACAAAAACCAGACTGAGAGCACAGTAGGGTCTTTTTGATTATTTTCCTCACTGTACATGTTATTCTTCCTATCTGAGTAGTAAATCATTGGTAATTTGTTAACCTGTAGAAGTAGTTGTATATGTTACCATGTGTGTGAATGTGTGACGTTACTTTCAAGAGAAGGTTCTACCAAATGAATATGGAAAAGAAAATCAAAATGAAAGAAAGATAATGCA
This sequence comes from Netta rufina, assembly GCF_964035555.1. Taxonomy (NCBI): domain Eukaryota; kingdom Metazoa; phylum Chordata; class Aves; order Anseriformes; family Anatidae; genus Netta; species Netta rufina. Next base: position 4,979,765 of record NC_140138.1, read on the forward strand.
CCAGAAAAACGATTCTTTACTTCCTTTTCCAGATCGATGTCTGGATTATGTCGTTCTTCAGTAGTGAAGAACATGGCCTTTTGCTTCAGGACAGCTTCCCATTGCCTTCATTGTACCAAGTTCTTCTGGGTATTGAGGTGCCACATTATTACTTTGCAAAAAAGGTGAGGAAATCTTTCACAATTCCTTCCCTTCCCATAAGTTCAAACTTGTCATTGCTTAGGGCTCAAGTGTAACCAAACTGAGTCTGGGTTAAATAAATCCAATGGCAGTTGCTGCATAAAATGTAGCAGTGACATGAAGTTAATTCTAATGTGGATGTATTTGACAGCATTGTGGAAGTTACAGTGGATTGGCTCTTCCTGAGTATTGCAAATTGGGTGTGATGTACAGGTGCAGGAATAGTTACCAGGGAGTGCAACTAAAGACATGTTTTTGAAGAGGAAAAAAAAGAAAGAAAAATCTCTATGTAGTCACCATTCCTTTTATAGTCGAGGCATGTGTCAGACTTAAGTATGCCGTAAGAGGGGACACTTCCTACTAGCTTCAGCAGAAGCAGCTTGCTTCCTTTTGAAATTGAGCTTAATTCCCACAGAACACCAGAGGGAGGACTCATCTTGTCCTATCACTGAATGCCTGCTTGCTACAAATACTAGGAGTGCATGCACTAACTTCTTAGAAACTTGACTATGAATCCAAAATTGATTGTATCTTAAATAATGCTATCTGTACTAGAAAAAATAAAGCCTATTACCTGCAGATTGGTTTTCTGCTTTCAGACATGGGTTTCTCAGTGCCTGTTAAGATGAAGATTTGTACTGCAGCCTACCTGTAGGTGGGGGAGACCTAACAATCTGTTTATTATACTGAGGCATTTGTTTTTGTGAAATCTTTAGGAACTTAATGAGACTTCTAGTCCTCTGAATAACAGAACAATATAATCATGTAAATCTAATCTTATATCATTTAGGAGAAGTGGTAAACAAGGAGAATTTATCTAGATGTTGTACTTTTTCTGTCCAGATATAGCTTTTAGAGCTGCCATCTTTTACTTTCCATTTTCCATCAGTTTAAAAGGTCAAAGATCTGCTGCATTTTCTAATCTTTTAACGCTTTCCCCATCATGTCTCATGCTGTTTTACTTTGATACTGCATCTCTTTTTTTTCCTCTCTATGGATTATTGCTGCCATTAGTTATTTTTTCGGAGGGGATTTGCATATAAACCTGTAAGTATCTGTAACTGCATTATTCTGCTCCTCCTCATTCTTTGCTTTTCTCATTTCCATTTTCTTCCTTCAGTAGGATTACTGTATCTTAGTGTCTAAATTAATTGTCATATAGTAATTCATTTTGGAAACATGTTTCAGTATATGAGTAGTTTGCTATAAATATAACAAATCCAGTTAATACAACAAATCTATCTTGACTGAGTTTCATTCAAGGGTTTCCATTTATTATTATGGCTTCCCTGTCCTGGTTCCAGTAATTCCCCAAACTGTAGTCAAACCTATATGAGCTTTTGGTTTGTCTCTTACTGAATCTATTACTTTCAAAAATAGTATTTTTGTATTAGTTTCTGTAACTCTCATACTTAGTTTTCTCATCTGTCTAACTATAAGGTTCGTATAGAGTATATGTGAAATTTGGTGTCCTTTGTGACTGAGATTATAATCTTCCACTCTCTGGTTTGTGAAAGCTTCTTTGTTACATTCTAGATAGATTATTCAATATTGATGCTTGACTTAACCATTATTCAGACAAAGAATAAAACTCAAATTGCTTTGGGCTGGCTTTCAATGACTTGAAAGTATTATCGAAGCTTTAGAGGCTCCTGAACTGCCTGTTGTCTGAAGAATGCTTTGAATCTGAGGTTTAGTATTTGTAAGCTTTACATGATGGCAAGAATAAAAGAACTGGGTCTGTATTGTTAACTTTCAGAACAGCACACTCATTTTTGAGAAAAAAACAAACCCCAAAGAATTTTGTCTGAAATCTTCAGAAATCTGGCAACTTAAAAATAATAGTTTCTATTATAGTATTAGTTGTTATAATCATGGCTGTCTCTTCTGTGCTATTTTACAAAGCTCTAAACTATTTACCACTGAAGTATTGTGACTGTTTGTTATGACTCATGATATACTGATCTATTCTGTGACATGCCGTATTCTGGGACATTTTTTAGGAAGTTCTGGAACATAGTGATTATAGTTGTGACTGACCATGGTTCTGTAGGGACAGAAAACTTAGATTGTAGTGGAAATCATGTAACTAATATTATTCAGATATATAGAGGAGTAAAATTTGTCATACTTGATACCTAAATGATAATGTGCTTGTTTTAGCCAGGAGAAACTGAGAAAGGACAAGAGTCAGGCTCAATAAAGGTCTTGCAGATGGCTGCCAGAAGACCCATGAGAGATTTTATTGGATTAGGAGACTGTGATAAGACTACTCAGGATGCCATGCTGAACTTCAGCTTCTATCTGACTGCTGGAGACATGGATGAGGCCTTCAAATCCATCAAGCTGATAAAAAGGTACCGTATGCATTTGTATGCATTTCTTTATGAGTAGAGCTTATTTTCATTACATTTGTATGAAGTTCTGATCCTCCTAATTTAAACTTTTTATTTGATTTCACTTTCTCTTTCATTTTCAGAAAGATGAAATATCTTTATCTTAGATACGTTTACTCTATACTCGTTCTTTGTCTACAACACATTGTAAACTATATCGATCCTTTTTTACTAAATGGGGAGAATGAATAACTTTATAATATATCTAGAAAAAAATCCCACATTATCACTAGAAGAGAATGAACATTCACAACTTTATTATACATCTAAAATAATCACAGTAATACCAAGTATTACGAATTTATTGACCACATAGATGATTTTTAAATTTAAATGTACATTATTATAATACGGATATTGCAATATTAGAAGAAATAATATAATGTCTTTTAAATATTCCAATAGTTTAATTTTAAAAAACCCTGCAATTAATCATAGCATGTTGTTTCTAGAAAAGATAGAGCTTTTCCAGAAAGTAATGCAGGCAAATGAATAAAAGTTTTAGTTGGTTTTTACAAACCTACTGTTAGAAGAAACTCTTTGTCAGCATTGATGTATTCTATACTGATAGTCTAGAACAACACAATTGTTCTGGAGCATCAGTCTCTGCAGAGTGTTGCTGACTTTGAACATGACGCAGAGTAGCAATTGGAGGTGAGTTTCTTATTGCATCAGAACTGAGTTTGAGAACAGAACTCAAGAGCCAGCTTGATTATCACATTTTAAGTGTGGCAGAGTATGGAAATAATAGTAAAGAAGAGAAGCAGTGTACTCAGCTGGGAGCAACACAAAAATCCTAAACAATTTATGACTTTCACAGCTCACGTTCACAGCTCAGTCCTTCAAATCTGTCGGTAATTGTACTCCGAGTAGCATCTGTAGACAGCTTTTAAACATCAGCCATTGTATATAGTTCCTGTATCTTAAGGATTTTTGCATAATGGTTTTTGACCTGTTGGCTTTTCTTCCTGAAAGTTGCACGTGCAAGCCTTGTGAGCCCTTGGGTTTGTCAGGGTCAGGCTAATAAACGTCATGTCTAATTCTGAAGGTGCTAATTATTCTCATATTGCTATTATATGAAGTGACTAGGCAGGTCTTTTACCTTATCGCGAAGTCCTGTATTTGTCTTTCCAGTTTGGGTGATTGAGTGGCAGGTACTCTCCCAGTATTCTTTGATTCTCTGAGCATTGTTAGGCAGAGCTGGTTTCCTAACATATCACTCTAGTCTAGAAATGGCATGTCAAATGTTAAAGCGAGCTGGGAATAAATTTATTTGGGCTGAAATACAGGTTCTTAATAATAATTTCCAGTAAAGTAAATTATTAGTATCTATGATTATTAGGGAGTCCAGGTAGCCACCTTTTGTAGATATTTGCCCACAGTATAATGCTGAAGTAGATTTTCAGCACCATGTATGGCCTGTTTTAGCTGCATACCCATTTAATTTTTAAAGGCATTTCTATCTAGATACAGAAAAAATGTCATAGAATATCCAGAGCTGGAAGGGACCTATGAAGATCATCAAGTCCAACTACTATAGGATAAGCGCAAACCTCTCTCTTAGGATACAAAAGCAGTATCTAATAAAACAGAGGTTAATTCTGCAGTCCCTTACTTTACAATTAGAATGGTTAGAGTTGTAGTTTTTGCTTTGTGCTGTATCGTGAAAGCAGGTGTTACAGTTGATGAGAAGTTCCTTGAAGAAGGGTGGGTGAATGGGATAGAAGACTATAAAGAGTCAAGAAATTTAGACAGCTGTTAAAAATTGTCACTTATTCTACAGTGAGTTTTCTGCTTTCTCAGGTTGCCTGTTAACTCCAAAGTGACTGATTGTCACTGGTCTCCCATAGTTTTTTATATCATTAAGGGAGCAAGATAACTTTATCCAGACAGAAAATGTTAGGTTGCCTCTTTTTATTGTCTTATTGCATACGCTGTCTGCTACAGCTGAACCCTGCTGACATGTAGCTGTGATGCTGTCAGGATTCTGACAATCCAATTCTGTGCTGTACAGCAGATGAAGAGGGCAATATAATATATATAAAATTATATGTTTTATACATATATATATAGATGGAGCCCATCCAAATAGTAATTGAGGGCCTCTGCCCACAAGAGTGAGCTTTGTGATGTCCTTCAACCCTTACTTTTAAATTATAGCATATATTTATAGAAAACACCAATACAGATCTCCTTGGAGATCTTCCCTGTTCCAAGTCCATGCTTTCAGCATGGTGACTCGACATAGTCATTTTCCAGGCCACGGCGAAACCGAGCCGTCAGGGTACGGCTAATGACAATGACCCGTGGTGCCATGCAGTCCTCACGCCTATGAAGGATGTTCCATATGAGGATGGCAGCTGCCAGTGTGGCCAAAAGACAGGCTCCGATGTTCAGGTAACAAGACCATGAGAGGTTGGTGTACGGTCCAATGCGGTAGAAAGTCACCAATCCAATAACCAGGACAAAACCTGCAAAAAGTGTGAGATTTTTTTTTTAATGAGTTACTCTTGAATTCCTATAATGGCAAGGTGACACAACCCCAATGGTCATGAATCTGTAAAGCCTTCCCCTTCTTATTACAATATGCTGTATGTGTTCTTTAACTCATGTAAACATGATGGTACATGCAAAGACTGGATACCTAAAAAGCAGTTTTAATGATTAGTTTACACCTATTGACTCTGGTTTAAATTTCTTACTCCCACGTTATTCCTGCTTTGCTGGAGTTCAAGTTACATCGCCCCCCCCCCCCCCAGTTCTCTTATCCTACGCAAATAACCTCTTTCTTATTCCTGTTGCCTTCACAGAAAACACGTACACTAATGATAACGATTTTTGTTTGTTTAGAATATAGTGAGTTTATTCTCAGATTTTGAAATGTTTATTTAAGGCAAGCCACTATAGTTAAATGCAAAAATGAATGGCTGAATGTGTTCATAGAAGGGAGGGGGGGAAAGAAGGTGAAACAAATGGGACCTAATGGTCCTAATTTCTCTATGCTGGCAAGTGTTACGAGAGAATAAACCAGGCTTTTGAGTTCTTTAGAAAAAGACGAAAAATACAGTGAAGATGAAAGATGCAAGTTGGAAATGAAATGCAAGTAGGAGGAAAAAAAATCAGTCGTCACTCAAATAGGCATGACACTTACTATTCCAAGAGTCATTGTGAAATCTGAATATTCCTTATAAATGGATATAATATGAGTATTAATTTGGGATATGTCTGGCATTGTTACTGTTCTAATGTCTGCCTAGATGGTAGTTTCTAACTCAGTTGCTTGCTACACCTTCTTCTACAGTAGCATGGTCCCACAGACAGCATATACCAGAGATGACTCAAAGTAAAACATTTCTCCTGAAGGATACATGAGAAAATAGATTCTTACATTAGGAACAGGTCTTTACTGCTATTTTTCCAATCTATAATAGCATTTGCTGTGAAGGAAGACTAAAATACTATGGATGAGTTTTAAGATGTTGAGTTAGTTTTAAGGACAGCAATTGACATAATTCCTTGATTATTTTTTTTCAGCAAGATTCTCTGAGGCATCATGAATTCTAGCAGTTATTTAATTGTTCATTTGTAACTAAACTGAACAAGTTTCATGTGGGAAAATTGTAGCCACACGGAACACAGTTACAGAAATCACCAACTTGTCCAATAATTGTTTGTTAGCGCTCCAAGGAAAGCTGTGGGCTTCTTGGATTCCCTGTGAAAATGTATGAGAACTGGAAAAGAGGCCATTTTAACTTTAGCTGTGTTGGAGATGGGGGCTTAATTAATAATTAATTAATACGTATTCGTAAGTATACAAGTTGGAAAGTTGCTTCTTGGTTCCTGTTTGATAAAATACTGAGTTATGGTTGGGGTAGAAAAATCGTGAAGTGCTTGACAAGTTTAAATCTTTTTTTTTTTTTTTTTTTTTTCAGTAATAACTGCTGGACAGCATGCTGTGTATCAGATTATGCATGCTTTTTTTTTTTTTTTTAATAAAAATAAAAAATCTCAGTTTCTTGAAGCCAGACATGTTATCGATGTCCTCGGACCGTAGAAGGTATATCATCTGTCTTTGAAGGAGTCAGTTTTTCTGAATATTCATGGGCTTTATCTCATCATGCGAAAGTGGAAGCGTTCTTTCCTTCATGCAGTGAAAATCCTCACTGAAGCTTATTTGTTGTTAGGGTATTCACAGAATGCTACTTTTGTATCCGAAGCTAGTTGGTTGTGCTTTTCCTTGTCTGTGAAGCTTCCTTGAACTGCTTTTGAATTACTAATGACTTTGCTGTTTGGTGTTATCTGGGTCTGATACAGCTTTTTCTTTACTGTTTACAGTAATGGTGTATAAGAAGGTAATCACAGCTGCAAAACAAAACTGTTGTGACTCGTTTTCAGTGCAATACATTCAACACTGCGTTCTTCCTCTGGAGTTCAATTTCTCCTTAGGCACATAGTTGAGGGGACAGGTGAAGATCAGATCCTGTATTTGTGGAACACCGACACCAGTTGCTCTTCTACAGGTTGTAATCCACTTTTCAAAGGGTGATAGGTACCATTTGTCTCATATAAAGACAGGAAGCCGAGAGAAAGGGAGGTTGGTTGTACTTCCTATGGCCAAGTTGTAGACCTGTTCCTTTTCCTCCTGGTTTAAAATTCTCAGAGGAAGGAGGGTATTGAGGTACAAAACAAAAGACTCATCTTACTGAAGAATCTGCCTGGCGCATGGCAGATGTTTGCCATCAGTTTTCCTCTTGAGTTTTCATTTCAGTTCATGTTTCACAGGGAATTCCCCCAGAAGGTAAGTATTTAAAAACAAAACAAGGTAATGCAAATCATATAGCCTGTCAGAGGCACTGGCTAGACTTGAAATAGCTTAATTCACATTCATTTTTAAAGTTAAATTTAATACTACTACTTAAGGAGGAATGAGCTTTGAAGCCACGCTGTGTGCATCAGTGGCCACTTACAAATACCGCTAAGGACCAGTTATACTTGTTAATAACAGTCCCCTGTATGCTATCATGCAGTATTTGTCGCATGCTTTCTTGGCAGCAGGAGCTAGGTTCGAGATCACCAGTTACATGGAGTAACCCTGATATGCAGTATCTTGCAGCTTAAAGCCCAGTTATTGATTTGCAACTGCTGCCTTCCCCACTTCAGGTTTACGGGTATTTACTGGTCCATCTAACCTAGGTAAATAATGGTTGATCAGCACTTCCAGTTTCCTCACTGGAAGTCACGTCTTGTGCAAGCCTGCTGGGAAAAAATGTCAGGGTTCCTGGTGTGTGTGAGCTCTGCTCCCTTGGGCATGAGTTTGCCCCATTCTTTGCTCACTTAGTTAAGGCAAGCAGCAGTCTATGCACACTCCTTTATGGCACTACAGAGGTAAATAAATGCTACAGGCATGCTTTCAAGATTTAAACCTTTTCTTTTCCCCAAACACCTTTTTCCTCCTTATGTATCACTTACAGCAATTGCTGTCCTGGATGACAGCACATCTCTGCTAGATGGGCCAACCTCACGAACATCCTTCCATCTGATAGAGAAATTATCCACTAGAAAAAAGGACTAAGGTTTACTGACAGACCCCAAAATAAAACTATTTATGCTAGCAAGACTATTTCCCGTCACAGGCCTTTCTCCCTAACCCTAGATCAGATGATCAGCCAGTGGTGCAACAGGCTTCCTCTTCTCTTGCAGTTTTGTGCCAGTGTGTGAGCAGGAGGGAACTGGGAGGTAATCAGTTTCAGAGCTCCCTGACTTGGCAGATATCAGGAGTGAGTCAGTCACTGGGGCTCTTGAGTGAAAAACATAGGATCTGTATTCTAACTTTGCCACAGGCTAGACAGGAACTAACAGTTAAGAGAGAAAAAGCATGACTGAGGTGGGAGTGTTGGAAGCACATTACTCCAGAGCGTTTCCACAATTAATCAGGGAAAGTAAAGTTTTATTTTGTTGGGCCTCTTATATAGCTATATCCAAGGAGTGCTCTGTTTTGCCAGACTGATAGATAAAACCTCACAAATAATTACATGAACACCACGTGTTCACAAATCCTAGGGCACTGAAGCAATAATAACCAGTTTCTGTATTGAAAGAGAATGAAACTGAAGTTTGACTAACATTTTATTTTTACTAACGCAACTATAACAAGGTATTTTCATGGGGTTGTTGTCTTCTGCTTTGTGTACTGCGCTAGTTATTAGTGTAGCTTTGACAATATTTTACATGTAATTTGTTGCCTTGAATATTTCTGAATATACACGCAGTGTATTACTTGTGAAAACTTGGTGTAGGTAAAATTCAGTGCCTACTGGTGGTTGTGTGATATGGGCATAATGCGGTTGTTAATGTAAATATGCCAATGCAGAATTCAGCACTGTTTTGAGAAAGGCTTATTTGTTTCGGCACACTTTTAAGCATGCACTAAGAATAGCTTCTCTGTCTCCCTGATTGCAGTGACTTTCACTTCAGATAAATATTTGTAATATTGAACAACAGTGTCTGAATTAAATTTCAATGTTCCAATAAAATACTTGGAGGAAAACAGTTATTGCCTTCCCAGGCTATTTCCCACAGGTAACTTCTACTAAAAATAACCAGAAAATTGCTCTACTCGCCGTAAATTTTTTTTTTTTCTTAATTCATGATATACTTTTATTCCCTTCTACAATTGCAGCATCTACTGTGTGATATGATTAAAGACACTTTTTAATCCATTATAATCTTTTGTTCTACAAAGCATCTCAGTATTGAAAAAGGGAGGGGATGAAAAAGTGAGAGTCATGGATTGCAAAGGACTTTTCCTATGGGAAAGCAGTTAAAGTATCTGTTAGAACAGTGTCACTTCTTGCTACTTATTTTAAGAGTTGTGGATAGTAAACATTTCTTTAATACTCAGTTTAGTTATGAGAATATTAATTTTTTTCTAGGTTAATTTCATTTCTGTTGGGTAGCCGTGACAGGACTTTTAGATGCATGGCTGAATTTCCCTGTATTAATTTAATTGGAAAGAAGCATGTCAATCAGTTTCAGGTCACTTACTGTGTATTGTCTAAAGTCTGCACAGAGGCCAGATCTCTACGAAAAATCCTGATGAGATTACTTAAAGTACTTTATTTTCCCATAGAGCTGCTGTTTATCTCTGGTTGTTTCCCATCGGTAGCAAAACAAGCCTGAACAGGGGGTGCTTTTCCGCTGGGGAAGGAAACAGATAACAAATTCACTAGGAAGACTTTTGGTTGGGACAGTAGTTGACCGTGTTGGAGGGGGTGGGTTTAGGAGAATGCTGCTTTTTGAACTTACATTTTACATCTGTGTACTGAACTTCCTGTTCGACTGTAGCTGGCTGTAAGCCAACTACAGATTTTTAATATTTTACAAGAACTTTCTTAGTCGCTTTCTACTTGTGATATTTTTTTCCAGACGCACCTTGATTTGCATAGATCTTATTACGACACTGATAGTGCAGTCTTAGAAGTCTCCATTGTTTTTTGGGGGGGATTGGTAGAAAGTCTGTATCAGGAACAGTGTTAATTTGCCTCAGGAAGTACAATCTCATCCCCCAGCTCCCTGCTATGCCAGAGAGCACACAGCAGGCTAATTTATCTGGATGAAAAAGCCAGCTTAGTAGGTCAGTGCGAGAAGGGTTTATAATCCTTGTCTTTACAGCTTGTCCCATAGGATGACTTTCTCTGCCAGGAGGAGGGAGAAGGAAAATAGAGCAGCCAGGCTGTTGTTCACATTTTGCAAATGACCCTTGTGCTGTAAAAACGGTGAACAGGGAGGGGAATGCTTAACTCCCTTCTCTACATACCCAGCAAACCTTTACAGGGAATGGTTTAGCTGCTGGGAATCGTGAGCTTAGATAAGCTGCTTGTAGAATTTCAGTTTTATTTGTCAAAGTGAGCTAGATTCCCAAGGTTCAATTGCTAGAGGAATCAATATAAATGATTAATCAGTTAATACCTTTTCCTGGATCAGTTTGGCACAAAACAGTTGTTAGAGTGTGAGGCAGCTGCAGTGCTTCTGTGATACTTCTGTGCTCTTCATAGTACCAGCCTGACAGCTGTAGATGTATGCTTGTTTTGGTTTACAATGTCCCAAGGACTTGAGTAGACTTTGAATTTTTATTTGGATATTGTTGAGTACAATAAAAGCTCCCAAGGATTTTGGTAAAATGTAACATCTCTTGGAAATTACACAAGTTATGAGTAGCAAAGCTTCTCGGGGCAATTGTGGTATTCTTTGAATTTGTCAGTTCATCTTTGTAACCCTGTAAGGCTGAGAGACTTGTTGTAAGAGAATGATTTCTACGTTGTTAGTGGAAAAGGAGGTGCAGACCACTGTTTAAGAAGTGTAGGTCTACTGACAGTGAACTTTCTTTTCCTAGCTACATTCTGGAGATTTCCATAAATATAATGCCAGTCCTTGAACTGAAGGTTGAAAAGCATTCCCTATGAATTAGACATAATTTCTGTTGGCCATCTGTTTAAATAAGGATAAACATGCAGGCTTGCAGACCAAAAGTTAGCTGCAAAGACTGTTTGGCACCTGTGAAGCACTGGCAGTTTGAGTCAATGGAAGTTCTGCTTTTGGTCTAAGTAGATCGTGTGTCAGACACAGGTGAGAGCTCTTGTCAGGTGGGGAAAAAAGGAAGATAAGCAAACTGCAGAGAGAAGCAGTCACTGACCAGTGATCCTCCCAGAAATGTTAGTGATGGTAATTTGTCTTTAAGGATGAGCTGTTTTCATGCGTTTTTCAAGAGTTCTGTCCTCTCCATCTTCTGAGGCATCAAAGGATAAACAGGAGTTTAACTTTGGCTCTAGCTAAATGGCTCCAGTTGAAACTTTTTAGCAGGCATCTTCATAAACAGTCAAATCAGTACTTGAGTTGAACATATTTCGTATGCTTCTTTCTGCATTACTGCATTATTTCTAACAGTCATAGCATGCATTCCTTATACTTGCATATTTATCGGTAATATATTATTACCATATTTCGAGTTAGAATGCGCCCTTGATGTTCAGATGTCACAACAGATTGTCTGCTACTCAAATCTGTATTTAGACATGAAGAATACAGGCAGGCCATTTTCCTGCTGCAGTTGAAGTGTTCAACACAGTCCTTGTGAGATACTGCCCTTCCTAGCTTGCTGGTTCAGCTGTTCATGTGACCCATCAGTCAAAGCAAGCAGGATAGTCTTCCATGTTTTAAGATCTTTCATTTTGCAGATATATGAAAGCAAGATCACTTTGAGATTTGCAATCCACATAAAGAACATGCAAGTTTGGTGTTGAGGCAAAATAAGTGAGAAATAAAAAAAGCATTTACCGCAAATCAGGCAGTCAACTTCTTTCTTTTTGTTATGATTTTTAGGTTTAGTATCACTTATTTGCTTCCTTTTCAGGAAGTGTTAGGCTGGAGCTCCACAGATCTCCTCATAAAACAGATCTGGCTTGAGGGTGTTGTGAAGGAAAAAGGTGGAAGGAAGTAATACAGAAATCAGGATCATGTTGCTATCACAATTATAGTCAGCTATATTCTCCAATGGCTGCTTTGCTCTTCTGTGCTGCATTAAGATTTTCTGGACATCAACAGAGCTAAAGTTGTAATACCCAGAAGGAAAGGAGAAGTAAATAAGGTAAATGGTTTAAAGTGTTGTTGGTTTTAAGGCACAGACATAAGAGTGTGTATGAACTCAGGTTTCCTGTGATTTGTTAGGGGTCTAGAGTGAAATACACTGGCAGATGGAAAACACAGTAGAAGTTGCAGTGCAAGGCTTGAAATTCAAAAGAGGTAAAATTGTAACTTATTTGGCTGTAAATGGCAAGCTCAGTAGGAACACAAAAGGTTGTAATCTTCAGGATATCAGGTATTAAAGTAATTTAATGCTGAAAAGTAATTGGAAGGAATATTAACCATTATTATTCAGACTTATTCCAGTCTTGGACTTCCAGAAACTAGGATGAGATCTAATGTTATCCCAGACCTCCCTAGCTGTTTCTTACACTTTCCTCTGAAGTCTAATATTCACCCTTGTACAAGATAGGAGACTTGGCTAGAATACATTAGGTCTCATCTAGTCTGGTAGGTTACTGCTTGCAGTAATTTAATGTTGTCTGAAGTGCTCTTTATTCCCTGTCCTGTTGGTATGGGTTTCCCTTCACAACTACTCATTGGATCCTCGTCTTATATTCAGCACATTGAGTTTTTAACAGTTCCTTGGGGGAAAAAAAATCAAAAACCCTCTAGAGAGAAATTTCTGAGCATTGACACAAAATTCCACATACAACACTGGTTCCATTTTCACCACACTGCTTTTCCAAAGCAAACAGTTTGCTTTCCTGTTAACTGGGAGGTGTGAGGTTGTGGAGCTTTGGAGCTGTGCGAATCCCATTGCTCTCCCAGGAGCAACTCTGTTTGCTCTCTTCTTTCCTTCCTCTTTGCTTCCTGGGGCTTTTATCTTCTGTCAGAGGTCTGTCCTTTTTGAATGATTGTCAAATATTTGTGCAGGTTGTAGAAGTGAAAAAGCGGGGGAGCCTGAAGTCATCACAAGCTCTTGTGGGATAAAACATGGTTGATTAGAACTTGTGATAGAGTTTGGAAGATGATACTTAGTATGCGTAGTGTTCTAAAACAGAAAGGACTTGTGTTCAGACTACAGGAAACTGTAATGAAACCCATACATTCGGAAAAGAAAAAAACAGGAGCTGGATGCCTGTTTTTTAAGTATGTGGCAGGATGACATCTGAAAGTGTAATGAATAGGAATCGCCCCGACAATACTCAAATATTTAATAAGATCCAAGTATGTACATTCTATGATCTTGAAGGTCTTTATAAAATCACTGAATAATCTAGGTTTTTAATATTGTTCTTCTCACACAAATGATCTGTCTGCACTAAAATATAACCTCATGTACACTATGGCTTTATCCCTTAAAATACCATCCCTTCTCCATTTTACTCAATGCGTAGGGAAAGCAGGCTTTTTAACAAGACCAAAATTCATTGAGTTAAAGTTTGGTGAAAGCAGAGAGTCTTTCACAGAAATTTAATCTGTAGCTGCTTTACTGTTAAATGAGAGTTAGCTTTTTTAAGAAAAGTCACATAAGCTCTTTGAACCAAGCAGCCTGAATGCTGAATGTGATCAGCCAGAACGCAGCTTCCTGAGAAGTGGTGACAGAAGACTGCACTATAATATAAATGAAGTAGGGTGGAACTTCACCGTGATTTAACTTGGGCTGTTTCATGAACAAAGTACTTTAAATAATCCGTTCTCTTCTGATGCCTTGCTGTACTTTGAAAATGGATGGGAGATTATCAGCTTGGAATGGAGGCTCAGAAGTGAAGTGTTACCCATGGCTTACAGGGTAAGAGGCAGTCAACTTTCTTCCACTTCATTAAAAAAACAAACAAACAAACATGGTATCCTAGATGTAGCAGCAGTTATTCGTCAGAGATACAGAAACATTGGACTTGCTCACAATTTTCACATTTTGTCTGGTATCAGACAAATAACATATTAACCATTATGTGTAAAATGTTGTGTGCGCTCAGTCTGAGGGATTTGTTTGATGGGGCTGATTTTTTGGCCAGTTTGAGTGGCCTGACATTCCAAAGCACATCTTTCTTTCTGAAAGAGGAAAAAGCCTCTTCTGTCAGTGCAAGCTGTACTCTGAACTGTCTGTCCTGTGAAGACAACCCTTACTGCCTGAGGGCAGTTGCAGTTCACACACCACTGTCCTGGCAAATTAGAGAGGTTTCAAAGAAGTCAACTTTATACTGGGATAAGGGCAGATATTGTGACTACTTTTTTTGTTTGTTTGGTGTTTTTTTTCTTTTTTTTTCAGAATTCCTATCCCTAAAGCTGGTAGTAAAGTATGGGGGGAGAGCTAACCACCAAAGTCATTGCATCATTTCTGCAGATGGGAGAGCTTTGATTCACGCAGCATGACGTCTTTCTTTGTAGCTGTCATGAGCTGCCAGATCCATCTCCTCACACCTTTTGAACACAGACAAGCAGATGAACTTCTTGATTCAACAACTTCTTCAGCCATTCTCATTAGTGTTTTGCTAATCATTCTGGCTCTGGCTGTCTTCCCTTCTCCCCTCCCAGCACTGGGGATTTCAAGGTTCAGCTTGCATAACAGGTAATAGCAGGCATTTCCTTCTCCTGTGTCGGGATATCCTGGCGCCCTTCAGTCTCTCTCTGACTGTGTTTAAAACAGACTCCAGCACAGGAAAAAAAAAAGTCTAAAATTAGCAGCCTCGATAGAATAAAGGCACAGGGCTGTCCACTGTGCTGTTTGTCAATGAAACAACAAATCTAAACAGGGCCAGAATGCATTTCCTCTGTGAAAAACAGACATGTTGAGTTTGGGGGAGGATGGGAGGGAGGGAAGAGTAAAGCCAGCATTGCACCTGAAGATCAAGGAGAGATATGCAAAAGGTATCCAGAATTGTAAAAGTCCATAGTATACATGAGACTGGAGGGAGGCTTTATTACGGTGAGGCTACATATCTGGCTTTTGATTTTACTGAACTGATGCCTGGGGGTCTTGCTGCACCTGGAGTCTGGATCAGATGCTTTGAGAGTTACAGAACCTCTGTTACACCAGTCTTCTCTTATTTGACATTCAGGTTCATCTGTACCGGGTGGTTATTGCTGTGGGAACCATATTTAAATAACCTGGGCTAGATTCTGGTCTTGCAGCAGGATGAACTGTGGATCTCAGATTTTTATCATTGTAAATATTCAATGGTTTTAAAATTCAGTTTTGGCTTTTTATAAATGTTACTTAATTATAATCTGTTAGTTACGTTGATAACAATGTATGTCTGAAATATGATTTTGTAAACAGTCTGAGCGTTCCACTCCATTAATCACAGTTTCATACATGGATAGTTTATAGGATTGGACTTGGTATAATAAATCCTGAGTGACTTTATGTAATAAAGATCCTTGCCACTGCTCTTAATAAGATACCGTGATAAAACCATTTCCTCTTTTCCTCAGTCATTTCTGTATAGTCCTCATCTACGAGAATTACTGTGGGGAGTTTTATTTATGACTGTCACTGTTGCAAGTTGACTCCAACTTTCTTTGCTAGATTGTAAGACATCTCTCTATCAAAACCCAGCCGATCATGACAGAGTAAAATTCAGTTACCTGAAAGCAAATAATAGAGTTTCAGGAAAACTCCTGAAATTTGTTCTGCCATTCTGCTATGTTTTCAAACAGCTGCTTTGATATATTTTGCTCTGCTAACCTATGGGATTATGCTGCATTGATTTCATTTCTTTTAGGCTTGTGTTCCTGATTTCAGAGGAAATAATAATGGCTTGTTTTTCTAGGCTGGCAGAAGACTCATTCTGATATTTCCAACATAAAAGCTCCTATTCATGTAATGCAGAATCACATGGGGAGAGCTTTTAAGAGACAATAAGCTTACTTTTAGATTTAGGCCTTTTTGCTGTGCTTTATCACTTGAAAGATTTTTGAAGTAAGAAACTCTTTTTTTCCTGGATTTAATAGGTATGAAGTGTTTTTTTCCATCAGAAAAAAAAAAAAAAAGTGTACTTACTGGCAAGCTGGAACACAGCAGCTATGGCCTCCTCCCACCACTGGGTATCCTGAGATATGATGGGTATCTCCACTAGACCCAGGACAAAGATGAGCTGGCCAGCAGTCAGAGCAACAGTAGCAATGAGGTTACAGGCACGCATCATGTCAAACTGCACTAGGGAAACATAAGAAGGAAGTCTAAAGTTAAAATGATTAAAAAAAAATAAAGGGGGCAGGGAGGCAGTGTTTCAAATCCTGGCTAAGCAGGTATGTAAAATGTATTCCACAGAAAATGTTTCTCAAATACTATTCCCACTCCTGGCAATCCCTTACTCTTAACTGCATTTCCTGTGGTCTGATTAGGGGCAGATTTTCTTTAGGATGTGTTGAATATTTTCTTTAGTTAAACAGTACCCTATAACTGTTGCTTCAGAGCAAAACAATCTCATATGAAGCAAGTAGCTAATTTTGAAGAACAGCCTGCCGAAAGCGTTTGGTTTCTGCCCTGTGAAGATTCTACATGTAAGTAGTAGCCAGAATTGTTTAGGGCAGGAACTGTCCTTTTGTTCTGCATTTGTATGGCACTGATTGAAATGGAACCTTTGTTCATGGTTTGAGTTTTCAAGGCTCTAAGACAATCATACCACAGGAAAAAAAAAATAAAAATCTGTAACACTTGAAATATTTCACCTAGTCCAACTGGATTGTCCTGAAACATTTTGTGGACTAACACTAACTTATTGCTGGTTTAAGAGATGCTGATAATAGAACTTCATATAGAGAATTCTTAACTTTTCCTTCTTTTAACATTTAACTAATCTTTTGGAAACACTGCAAAGACCATCGTATGTTACGCCCCCTGTGCAACAAAGGATAGATTTACATTGAAAGATGTCAATGCTTGACAGTTCCAAATGAGGTGTTCTTGTGCCATTTACAAGTGAAAGAAGTTACATGACTTCATATATTTATAAATATTAAATATAAAGAACAAATGCAGAAATAATTATAGACATAAATACCTCGAGTCTTGGATAGAAACCTGATTCAGCTGGGTGCTGAATCGAATATATTCATTGCAAAGTTTGGTACTTTTAGTCAGTTTTTTTTCCTACTTTTCCTGTTAACCTGGTGGATGTCCTGTTTTCATCCTTTTCCTTCCTCTCTAGCAAAAGGTAGGTTTTGTAAATATCATTGTGCCAGTTCAACATCTCTTGCTAATATGTTGTTGCTATTCTGAAACAGAAGCAGCTCAATGTGGAAGTCGTGTGTTAGAAAAGGAAAGGCTCAAGACATGAATTGTCATGTGATTTTTCAAAAGCAACTTAAGCATTTATGATTGAATTTAGGTGCACTGACCACCAGAATTATATTTTTCTGGAGAACTGTAAACAAAAATTACTTTTCAGTTAGATAGCTTTGCCTAGGGACTTTTTTTATTTTGGCAGCAGGATTTGTGGATTTCAGTGTCTCCAAAACTTATAATGCGTTTTTCCTTTTTACAGAATGACTTGGTGATGTCTTTGTTCCTATTGCCCATTGCTGTGCAGTAAAACTTTGTAAAATTTGTTGCGCTAGCTTGTTTGTGGTAAGGTAGGCATATTCCACCTTACATTTATTGGAACAGTCCATGACTGAGGAGCTGATGCCTAAGAAAGCAGGCAGCAGTGGAGAAGGAGAAAAAGGTTTGGAGTCAAAGTTTAAATTTTGATCTCTTCTGTTGTTTGATTAAGACTTAATTCATGTTTGCCAAGTGCTTGGATATTTTCCCTCTTTGCCACCCTATTTCTTTAGCTAAGGACTGAAGTAAATTCCTGATCCTCTAAGAAGACTGCCAAGAAGTGCAAAAAAAAACAAAAGTTGATATCAACAAGAGTAAATTTCATAGTGGTAATCATTCAGTCCAGTCTTACTGTTGTGAATCATAAAAATTAGTTTAATCTTTATTTTCTCTTCATAGTTCATTTTTAGTTCCTAGTCTTGTAAGAAACAACTCATGATTTAATTAAGATACATAGTCCATTAAACATTTTCATATTGAATAAAGTCTTAAGATGATAAAGTTGTTTTTGTTTTTCCTAGTGAGTTCATTTCTGACCAGAGAAGAGAATTATTTCATTCAAAATTAATTTGCTTGAAGTATCTTAACTTTCAAAGTTGCCCTTTGTAGCAGTAAATGATTCTGATTCTATGATTCCAACTTTTGTCATGTTCAACATTTATAGCTCATGGTGGCTGACTGTGAAATCATGTTTGGAAGCCTGCTGAGCTTTGTAAATATCAGCAAAATCTTGAGCATTAGGAGTATTCTGCATTTCCACTTACATGGATTTCTGTAATACTTCAAGGAGTGGTACTTTCTGAAGTGAAAATTAATTACTTTTAAATGAGGAATATACTAGAAATAGCAGGCTTACAGCCATTATTATAAAAGTACTTGCATTTGTGACAGAGCTATCTATGGTGTCAGATACAAAAAATACTTGGTTCACAGCCATAGGGAATTCTGTTGCCTTTCTGCATGGGGTATGCATGCATTAGAAAACAAAGCAAACAAACAAACAGGGGTTCTAAAGCTTATCACAGAAATATGTACTACCCCTTGTCATAGAAACATATTTGTCTTTACTGTTATCCATATTGTCTTTTCAGTGTAACAAGTATAAATTCTCTTGTCTTTGCCATAAGTATTTCTAGCACACTAAAACAGCAAGTTTTATTTTGACTAACTCAACTGCTTTCAACAAAATTTGTTGTCATTTAGTCTTTAAATAATAGTTGGGTGATCGCTGTCCTATTGCTGTTGGAGTGCACTGGATGTGTAACATCTTTCTTTGCACGAACTGCAGATTTAGGGGTGCTTTTTCAACTCACATCCACTGCTGTTTGGAGATGCAGAAATACAACTAATATTTTAGATAGCTGTTGCCTTTATCAAAATGGTCATACGTGGAAAATATGGGAGCGGAGGGCGAAAGAGGAGAGAGGGCTACTGACAAAATTAACAGTGTACAACTCTTAAAAGCTCCATTGTTTTCTCAGTGGAACTTGCTGACTTGTCTGAGTCTGGATCTGCCCCTCTAGTTTACTGTGCTTAATCAGTCATTGTACTTCGCATGTTGTCATCTCAGCACATGATAATTCTGTTTTGTGCACGTGCAACCCTGACCTGAGCTGCAAAATGAAACCCAGCTACCAGTCCAGCCACTGCGCCATCCAAAAAGGTGGTAGTTCTGGAAAGCACCTATGACTGCGTTTTATTGAGGACAACCAAAAAAAGTGGACAATGCTGGTCAAGGACGGGAATTAAGCATGCAAATGAAAAGCATTTCTTCAGAGCCTGCACCCGAAGGCTTAAAAGATGTAAAACATGCTGAGGAAGGCAAGGCCACAAGCCTTTTTTTTGCACTTGAGTGACCAGTCACTTCAGGAATAGATAGCTCTTATCTTTCAAAACATTTGCTTTTATTGCATTTTTTTATAAGGCCTGTGAAATTTGGTGTTTGTCTGTGTGTCTTTAGTCTGTCTGTTGATATTTTAATTTTTATGTAAAGCAAAAATTCCTCTGCAGCCAGCTGCAGCCCATTCCAGTGGGTTTTCTATAATTAGTATGAATGTAGAGCAGTCTGTTTGACCATGTCAAATGTTCTGCTTCATTTACAGTAATTGTGATCCTACTACAGCCTCCCATGTCCATTACAAACTCTCACTCTGCAGAGTGATTTGTACTAGCCACCATATGTGAGAACGAGAAGTTCATAATGGTTGTGTGCACAAGTACGGGTGCTATTTGTATGAACGATTAGCTTCTAGAATCTATCATCTAAGACTGTCATGATGGCATAGGTACTTTGGATGTACAACTTTTTTGTTTTGAACTCGCTAATGTCACTTGTCTCCTGAAGTTTAACCATCGAAAGCATTTCCTATAGCTAGAAGTAGATGATTCTAGAAGAATAGAGCTGGACACCACCAGGTATATTTTTCCGTGCCTTCCTTCACCTCCCTTAAAATGTGATTTAGCTGTAGAGAAATGGAAAGCGATAGACACAGAATGGCTTCAATGCTCTCTGGAGCTGTTGTTAAGCATTACAAAGTGCTAGTCTCTGACTTCTTCCTTTTGGAAGCGCATCTGGATCCCGGTATGCTTTGAGAAGTAATTAATTCATGGTCAGGGATTCTAGCTGTGTTTCTTGTACAGCTGGGTAGTTAGGGGCACTGTCTAATGAATTCTGCTTTGTTTAATACAGTTACCAGTCAAGGGTCAAAACCCAAACTCCAGGGATGAGACCAATTCCAATTCCCCATTGCCTTGCTCATTTCCTTGACCAGAATTATCCATCTGGATTAGGAATGCTAATTTGACTTTAATTGCAAGCAGCAGTTTTGTTTTATGTTACATGATAGCACCCAGGTTATTTGTGCTTTGCAGAAGTAGGTTAGTCATATTGAAGAGTAATTTGCAGTGTTTTAGAATAATAAGAAGGATGATCTCATTGAAAAATCATGTTATGCTAATTGCTGAAAGCGTGAGGTTTTCTTCCCCTATTCTGTCTGCGGGAATTCAAGCTTTTGACTGATTAAAGCACAATGTATGAATGAAGGAAAATAAGCAGCCCAAGATAACTTAGTAGTTTAAAACTTCCCCTGTGAAATAGCACTTTCAAAAATTTTAGTGCAAACTTCAGTACATCTTCTGCAGCTTCCTAAGTTACCAGCCGTGGAAAGAGATGATGACCACAGTTTCACTCCCTGTGTGGGGCACAGGATCATATCTGAAGTTATTACCACGACTGCACAATTTACTGCATGGCATCAAAGCTGTAGGAGATGACTCTGAATGTGTTATTATCCTAGTCCTGTTTTCCATGATTTTAAATCCAAAAATATGTTTAAACTTTAGCTATTAGAAGTTCATTATGCATAGCTGAAGTATACTGCCATCTTAGGCTGCTGCTGTCAGTGTATCCATACTGTAGGGTATTCTTTTCTTGAAGAAATTTCCTTCTTATATCTAGTGATTTTATATATATATATATATATGTATATATATAAATGGTTACTTTAGTTGCATTTAACTTCAATTTTCTTTTAATCTCAAAAATTACACTTTTTGGTATCTATTTAAAAATCATTTCAACTGATAAAATAATACTTTTTATCCTTTTTTAAAAAAACTATTATTATATATTATTATTATTATATTAACTTTTTTAAATTATTCAGTTATTTTTCATTGTTAGCATAAAAAGGCAAACTTTATAGGATTTCTACTGGTGATCTCTTTTTTATGGTTCTATGGTTTATTGATTATTCAGTGAGTCACTGACTATACATACTAAAATGTATCTGTCTTCATAAATCTTTAGTGTTTGTGCATGTCTATTCTGGAAAGGAGGATAAAGCCTGCCTTGCTCTTCTAAAATAGTTCTAGTCTTCTAATTAGGGATAGAACTATCAATGCTTCCTGTCCCTAAGCTGCTTCACTTCTTCTTGTAAGAGCCTGTTTTCAGTTGCTCATAGCTTTGCTAGACTTCATCTTCTTGGACTGGGTGTCTGCAGGCTGAGATCATGTGCTGCTTCTGGTACAGTTTAATCTAAGTAGGCTAAGTAATTAGATTTTCTCAGATGTAATCAAGGCATTGAGTACATGGTTTTCATCCGGAACTTGACGTTTTGTTAACGTGTTAGCCTGAGAAGGGATGCATCGCTTGCTGTTCCTAAGAAATTCACTCCAGTAGGTAGTCTTAGAAGTTTTAGTACACGTTTGCTTAACAGAACTCTAGCTGACAAATCTGCTGAAAGCTCAAGAGTGCTAGGTATATTCATCACATATTACCTTTGGTGAGCTCATAGCTGTCACAGAGCAGGGGATATGCCAAAAAAAAAAAATTGACTACAGTCTTCTCATGTGTTCAGCTGAGCTTCTAGGAATCCCCTACATTACCAGGCACTGGAGCTGAGGGCAAAGAGTTAGTTCTTTTCAAGCTCTGAATCCTCGCTGTGTGGGTCTGGTGAATTCCATTTCCTACTCCTGCCCTAGGTAAGTCATTTAAAAAGTAGCCGTCTGCTATGTGTGGGCTTTATCTAAAGGTTTGAAGTCTGCGTATGATTCAAGTTAGGGTTAGCACTTGCTTCTGTATAGTGGTGGTGTTCTTCAGCCTTCCTAAGTGGATTTAAAAATCCATATTATACAGACTTCAGAATTGCAAAGCCAGGCATCCAAACATTAGGAGAAGCCAGCAGAGTACATGCTTGCATGAGTGGGATTACAGTTTTTTCTCAGGAGCTTTGATTCATTCAGTGCATGAAAGCACAGCGCAAAAAAGCTGAAGGGGTGCTATGTAAACAGTCGCTCTTTGGCTTCTGTCTTGCTGACTGTTGTGTATGGTCTTGCAACAAAGCTGAATTCTGTGCTGGAGAACTCAGTTCTGTATTTTGTAAGAAACACTTCTTTATCATTCTAAAAAGTCTACCCAAATTTTTGGCAACTAATTTTGTGTTCCTCTTGTTTTGGATGTCAGCATTGTCACCAAAGGTCAGATGGGGATGAAGTCTCCACAGCTCACATGGCAATCAGCTGGAGCTGTGCCTTGAGTTTCAAGAGCACTATGAACATGCAGAGTATTCTGTTGCTGGATGGATGTCTTGCAAATTACAAGTCAGTTATTTGACTTGGTTTCATCTCCTAGATATTTTTCTGAAGTGTGCAATTTATGATCTTGTGGTAAAAATTTTAAAAATACATAATCTGTGGAAAATGGGAAAATGCCTTCTGCCTTGCTTCCATTTTTTCCCCACTTACAAAATTATTTAAAAAAAAGGAGGGGGGAGGCAGGGGAGGAGGGGACCAAGTAGTTTGGCACAATTGAATGTTCTGATGTTGCAGTTGGACTTGATAGATCTCTTCCAACTGAACTCTTCCATGTAACAGTTTAGTGAAATCTTAGGTGCATTGGAACTTTAGGATTGAGCTCATCTGAGCTTGTATGTCCTATTGGAATATTTAGTTTAAAAGGTGTATAAATCTTTTTTTTTGGTGGAGAAAGGAAGAATTTTGGTTTTGGAGTGAAGGCATCTGCATCAACTATTTTCAATGTAAATTATGTTTAAGTTATGGGGACTTTTCAAACAGAACATTAAGAATGCACCTATATAGGGATCAGTTCTAACAGACAAGGCTCTTATATAATTCCTCTGGAGATATTGGTTGAATACATGTTATGACAGTTTTGCATGGTTATAAACATCAGTGGATTGGTTATAAACATTTGTGTTGATGGCTGTAATAAAGGTACTTAATGTGAAATGTTTGGAAGCTCCTTAGCCACTTACCCTCCTAAAGCTTTAAATGAATTCAAAGCCTAAGTAGTGAGGGTAATGAAATAATGATTTCTCTGATATTTGTGAAACATGTGAAGATAACTGTATTGCAATGTTAATTATCCCAAATTAGCCTGAATCCCAAGAAGTTTGTGAATGAATCAACCAAAAATGTGGCATCTCTGCCCACAGCAGGGAAGATTAAAGTAGATGATGTTTACGGTCCTTTCCATCCCAAGCCACTTTTATGAGTCTATGAAGTTTCTAACTTTATACAAAAAAAAAAAAAAAAAAAAAGTATACAACATAGGAAAATCATGTTAAAATGAACGTTCAGTCTAAGGAGAGTAGGTGTCTTAAAATTTGCCTCCAGAAAGATTACATATTGGCCTCCACTGTTACAATTTTGTGATTTCAATTGTTTGAATGTTGATCACATTGCAGATGTTAGGAAGGGAAATCACAAGCCTGGAGCTGCCAGCTGCCTACATGGACTGCATCTCTGTGTATCAGCCTCAGCAGCTTACTGGGCAGCCTTTGGCTGTTTTTGTTCTCATGGTAGCTGTGTTCTCCCAGTGCAGTGTGCCTCCTTTCTTCATCTGTATATGTTGAAAAATTAATATGCATCTATAACACACTCAGCTGCTGGACGCAGACTGGTTTCTGTACAGCCAAACTTTGCAGAAATTCCTAGTGGACAGTGGCATTCTCTAAATTGCTGCCGATGTGAACAACTGTCAGCTCGTTGTTCCCACACAGAGCAGCATCCTGACTTAGTCACTGCACTTCACAATGCAAGTGTTTGCATAAATCATACGTTGAGGCTGGACAGGTGTTTATATTTAGCCCTTACAGGAGTCACGTAGTCATTCGTGACCCTGTGCCTCTCCCTGTCACTGGTTATTCTGTTTGTAAGGACTACAAGTATCGTACTCCGGGCATCTCCCTGTAGTTGAAATAAGCATCCCACTGTTGGGATTTTCATTCCGTTCACCTGGAACCCTGAAGAACCAAGCAAGGTTGTAAATCATTTTAAATGCTTCCCTATTCCTGCAGTTCCACGCTGTTTGTAGTGTTCTTCGGACAGAAAGGAACAGAGTGTGACTGTTGCTAATGAATAAATCAGCTCCATCTGTCCACCCAGTCTGTAGCACTGCAGGGCTTAAGGGCATAGCTGTACTGTGCAGCGGGATAAAAAACATCTAAGCTGATTTCAGGTAATCTGGTGTGTTCACACAGTGCAATGCAGTGTTACCAGCCTGGTGGTGGGCCAGGATGTAGGTAACAGGGGCTGTGCAGGTCTGGTTTGCTCTGACAAAAATTCCTGAGACATGCTGTCTGACATAGTTCTTACTGTGTGAGTGCTTCTACTACGCTTATGAAGGGTTAAGAAATGTAGACAAGAGCCAAACTGTGTGGCCTGAGTATTTGTAATATCTCTGGAACAATCTCTGTAACCTTTGGCAAGTTTCCTTGCCCTCACACAGATGACAGAAGTGTTAGGCTACCTGGCTAAGATTCCTTGGAGTGTTTTGAAGAGGGAATATGCCATCTGAGTTCAGTAAAAGCCTTCAGTTTTGCATCATCTAGTGGCTTGTCCATGTTAGAAAAACTTCGATTGGTATCCTCATAACTGGGCTCTGATTCTCAGCATAAACAACGATTTCTGATCTGACAGACTGGTGCCACTGAAAGGGAGTTCTCACCCGTCAGCACACCTGCATCACTCAGCTTGTGCTATGAGCAGTACTTGTTGGACTCGCAGTACCACAGCTTAATCCAACAGAAGAATAACCAAGCAAAAAAGCAGACACACAAAAAAATCCACTCTGGATATTTCCTTGCTGTTAGCCATGTGAATTGGTTCACAGAAGCTTTTTAGTATCACAGATGGTTGAAGGAAGGGTGCAGGAGCTATGGCAAGAAGGGAGGTAAAGGAAGAAGTGGATAAAGGAAGGGGGGAGATCAGACCCTTCTGCCAGGAGCAGTAATGTTTTAGCTTGAATGGAGTTGAAGTACTTCCCCCTGCAACCTAAGTCACCCACATTTCTTTCATGTTGTGCTTTGTTGAAATCATTCACATTGTTTCATTTCCATCTCATTTTATAGTATCACTGACTACTCTCCCTGGATTTCTTTCTTTCCTGTTTCTAATATAGTATGGATATAACATAATACAACATAGCTCTGTCCTCTGAAAAGGGGTTTTGCCAATGATTTCGGTGGGAGAAAGAGCAGGCCCTTAAGTTGTATTCAGTGAAAAATAGGTTCTAAGACTTCTCTGCCAGTAATTGAGCCTACTTGCAGTAGCATATTTAGTGGACTGTTATTTATGTGGTACTTGTACAGAAGTCATCAGTATATGCAAAAGCTAATTTTCAAAAATACTAAACCTTAACTCTTTGAGGATGGAGTTCAAAAAGTTGTTTATATATATGTATTTATATACACACATGCTTCATTATAACTGACAGATGAGGATTGCTATATATACATTACTTAAATAATATATGATTTTGTATTAAAGAACTTATTTAAAATGATGAAACCATGGCTGCAGAATTGGGCCCATAATAAGCATACTATCCATGGAAACATGTATTTTTTTTCCTCATTCTTTGTTTCCTCATTAGATTGTCATTGTACAGCTGTAGAGGTGAGATTTTCTTTTAAATGCTGTAGAGACTGAAAATTTGACTTGTGCTTACTCTTTGCTTTCAGATTAAATAGTGAATGGATGCTTGATGAAACGAGTCATTGGGTTTCAAAGTCCTTCTTCAACATTTTAAGAGCTTTTCTTGGCATCAGTGTAATCATGTCCCCAAAAGAATTCTCTGTAATTATCACTTTTAAATTTAAAAATTGTCTATCACATTTTGGTTCTATTTGACGTAAGAAATTGCTATATGCAAATTGCAAATAACCTGCTGTATGCAAAAATGCATACAATTTTGCTATAAAACTAGTTTTTCTATGCCTATCTTTATAGTACCACCCATCTTTTGAACTGTGCGTAGCAAGAAATACAAGTTTGCGGATTTAAAATGCTGCAGGAGCCAAATTCAATATGCAGGAGCTTATTCTAGCTGTTAGATAAAGACCATGTACTTTTAAAATTAATTAATTGTATGCATGTTTTTCAAGTTAGAACATGGCTTATAAATAACAATTGGAGCAGTGATTAGAGTAACGAAGTTACAGGTAGACATCAAGGAATTTTTTGAACAGTCTAATCCTATTTGTGATGAATTGATATTGCATAAATTCTTTTAGTTAAGCTGGAAGTCATGTTTAGGCATTTATAACAGTTTTTAGCACATGTGAAAAAAACTTACTGCACTTTTTTTTTTTTTTTTTGGAAAACATGATATGATGTGGGCCCACAGTAAAGCTTTTTTTTATTTTTTTAAAGAAATTCCTCTCGTATTTTTGTTTAGTCTCCAGAGGGATATAAGAGACTTAAAGGAGGAACAGAGCATTTTGTTCTTTCTCTGCTTTTCAAACCATGAAAAAAACATCACTTCCTTGAAGGATTCATTTAAAGCACTGTTTGATTTGCCTGAATGAACAAACCCCAAGGCACTGCTGTGCTCAAAACCCTTGTCTGTTATCAGCTTGTTTAGATGCCTGCATAGAAGCCAGCTGCTGAAACCACAGGCTTTCAGTGGAGAAAAGTTCTTGGAGTTAGCCATAGTTAAATAAAGGTGTCAGAGATGAACACAAGTATTCCAAGCATAATTCTGCTCTAGTTTAATGAGAATAGGGTCACACCCTTCACATCATTAATATAAGGGGCACTTTTTTTATTGCTCAACTTTGTAAGTCTGCAAATTGGCTTACAGATTTGATCTTAACCATTTTTAAACAGTTCAGTTTCAGCTATATGTATTCTTAAAATCCCACGAGTCTGAATTTGCAAATGAGAAATGTGTCATGCTTAATGATTTTCATATGATTAATCTTAAGAGGTGTTTAGGTGTTTAGAATCGGATGGTTAACATTGATTACAGAGAGCTACATGGATGTTCTGCTTAGGCTATAAATTCCTCATGACCTAGTACAACGTATCAATGACAATCTAGTAGAAGCAGAGAAGTCAAGAAATTGAACTTACGTTTGACAGTGCTACGAGACTCCTGGAACCCCGCTGATTCTGAACCCCAGCCCAGGGCTTCACACTCGCGCTCCTCCCCTTGCCCATGCCTGGTGCTTGCACCTCCTTTGCTCTTTTCTGCCAGCCAGCACATCTTCCAGAGCCCCACACTGCGCTTACGCCCATCTTCCAGGGTCTGGTACACCCAGTTAGGAGTAAAGGCAGCTGCGTTATTCAGAATAAGTGAGACCAGGGCTACCAACACAGCTGTGGCTACCAGTTTCTGGACAGTCATATCTGACTGTCAGCTCACTGCCAGTCTCTATTTGCAGAAGACACAAGGTCTCAGTCAGCTCCAGCACATTGAAATTGGACTTGAAATGGAGGCAGCTTCAATATGATGTTATGAATGGCTAGAGGACATCACCGTTCATTCTCAAAGTCAACTCCAGAGGTGTTTCTGATCAAGCAAATGAGAATTTTGTGAGGTAGATAGAATTCCATAAAATAAAAGAACACAAAAGAGCTTTTTTTAGGTTTCTCCGTCCTTCCCGGCTTTGGCTTATCCACCTTCTTGCACTTTGATAAGCAATGCCAGTCCTGTGATGAACTGGAAGATAGGGACTTCCATTCCTTGTGAGACAAAATTCCTTGTGAGGCAAATGGAGGAGGACTCCAGTCTTGAAGCAGAAGAGCCTGAACTGCTGCTGGGGCGAGGGAGGGAGAGCTGCTTGCCAGCAGCGTGCCTCAGCCCTCAAGAGCAACTGTGCAGAGCGCGGATTCCTCCGAGTCAAAGAGCTCCAAAAGCCTTTTCCAGATGCAAACTTCAAAATATCCCTCGAACACCGACAAATGTCATTCTCAAATTGCAGCTGAACTCCACGTGAATGCTTTCATCCCAAAGAATTATGAAAGTTTGGTGTATCCTGAGGAATTTGCTCTGCTGTGTCCCTCTGAACGCCTGACTGCAAGTGGCAGGGACCAGAGGACGGGCTGCTGTGAGGAAAAGGTCTGCAGCCCCCCCCCCCCTTCCCTCAGCTAAGAGGAAATGGCTGTTTTTGTGGCTGTTTTTGGTGAGCCTCAGGGCGTAGTCGGCTGCAACAAACAGAGCCGCTGCCACAGCAGTCAAACATTAACAGGATGTGTTTCCTGAAAGGAAAAGACTATGGAGACTTCTAAAGTTGTCCCTCCTCCCCTCAGAGCGTCCCCCTCCACGCCTCACTCCTCCCCTCAGCCGGCAGGGAGGCACAGCTCCCGAGGAAACCATCTTTACAGAGAAGCAGGAATCCTGAGACTCGGCTCGTGAAGCTTTAGGACTGCAGAAATAGATTGAGGAGAGGGGTTTTGAAATGCTTGTTACCGAAAGCAAAACAATTTTGGAAGTACTGTTGGCTGTCGAACATCATGACAAGATGGTGGTGGTGGTGGGTGCACTTGGTTCCGTCGGCCGCTCTGCAACCCTAGAAAGGAACTTGGCAGATCAACAGAAAATCTAAAGTTTGGAGATTCTCAACCAGATAAACAATTTGTGGGTGTCTGAAAAAAGTCACAAGTGCCATGATGTGGATGAAGCTGAAAATTGCTGTATTGTGTTGTGACCGCAGGGCCGATGTGCCCCTGAGCCGCACATCCCCCTTTGCTGTAGTCACTGGTGGCTCTGCAGTGTCTCTGAGAATACTGTCTGAGCCCTTTTTCAGTGCCTGGGGGATGGAAGAGCTGCTGTGAGTTGCTTAATACAATGCCTGTGTTCACAATCCAGTACAGAATTAACTGCTGTGTAACAAGCCAGGGCCACCAGCACTGGGTCTGCGTACGGTGGTTTTGAAGTGGCAGCGAACTGTTCAACGTCTGTCAGCTCCCAGAGCTGACCTGCGCTGCAGTGAGGAGCTGTGTGTGTACCCTGCAGCTGGCCAGGGGCATGGGAACATAGTCTTTAAGCTAAAACAAAAACAAAAACACCACCATATAAGGTGTATCATTAAATAGTATATTGTAAAATGGTATGACATTCTTGTCAACGTCATGGAGAAGGAGGAATCCAGGCGCAAAGAGAACCCGATTAACAAGGTGTATCTGCAGTCCACTGACTGCACCTGCCATTTTGACACAAAAGTTCACATTGCTGAAATTAAAATTAGAAGAGAATGAAATCAGAATAAAAACATTTAATTTTAAAACAGTATTTGTCTTGTCAGCAAAGTTTCTTTAGCCTTAGTCAGCAGGATCACTTCTGACATGCAGACAAACTGACTGGAAATTTTTTAGGAAGAAAACAGACTCGTTGCTGAGAGGAGTGGAAAATACTTAAATGAATTTCATATAGCCCTATAGTTAGCTTTCAGCTATCAGAACTGAATGTACAAATCTGGCTGTGGATTCATCTGTCCTCTGTGTGCTTGGTTCATTTTTAGTCCTTAAACAGATTAATCCTGAGTTACCTCTTCATACTTAAGCATCTTCATACTTTCACAGCAGGGCAACATCTTCATTACTGTTTTTCCTGTAAATCATATTGCCATACATGTGTGTTTTTATAAGTTTGGTAGGCATAGGTATGTTATTTTGTATTTATTCTTCGAAGAAGCTTCCTAACAACTATGACCATATTTTCATATTTATAACCCATGGAGTTGTTGTTATTGTTTTAAGCCTGTAACTCAGTAGCCGGGTGGATGATATGCATATTGTAGATGATACCAAAGGCAAACTTCTGCCCAACAGTGCACCTGTTTCTGATCTTCTGAATCCTCCTGCCTCTGATTTTTTTTTTTTTTTTTTTTGTGGTTGTTTTTGAAGCCTGAGGATGTATTTTGAGGGCACAAACTTCTTTTTATGTTGCACATGCAAAAATGTAGCAATTGTATTTTTACAAAAGCAGAACAAAGCCAGTCTGATTACTTAAAACTTAGTCAAATTTCTTTTTCTTCCTGCACAAATTATTTGGCATGAGAATTTTCTACCTCTTTTCTAAATTCCACCCACATTCAAAATAAAAGCATATTCCTCTTAAGTCATACTTGTCTTGGAGTGTTAAGGAGACTGGATGATCTAAACATTCTGATGCTGGTTTAGGGTTTGATAGATATACTTTACTTGAGAAATTTTGCATGTTACACACACAAATCCATAGAAGTCAATGACTTTGCATTTAAGGCAGTTTTGACAGAACTGGGGAGGAAAAAAAACCTTTCTCCCAAGTTGCTTCTTGTTGTGGCTGCAGATGGGTGGGTAGCTGTCTCATGAGTTGCACATGGGAACTGATGCAGCTGAGACACATGGCTCACTTCACTGCCACTTAAACCATGGGAGGTGATGCTGGGACTAGTGAGAAAGGTGGCATTAAATCAGACTGCTTCATCTCTAGTTACAGTGAGGTGGTCATCTCAGAAAAGGTTGCATAATTTCAAATTTGTATTGTCTGTCTGTTGGTAGGGACTATCTTGTTGCAGCTGTTTTGAGATTTGTGATGATGGGAGTATTTCTGGGTTCCTCCTTAAAGAGCAGAAAGGATAGCAGCACAGCAGTCCAAGCCCACCCCGATAACACACCAACATGAAGAGTGTCTGAGGAGTGATGCAAGGCAGTAGTAAGGGTTGCATGCAGTAATTTAGCAAATGCATTGTGACTGTTTTCCAGGGCAAAATTTCTGGTGGATGTTCTTGTCCATAATTAGCTTTTTGCTGTGTTCTATGCTAAAGAGTAGTTCTGTTTAGTAGTGGGTTAAGTTATTCCATGCAATTTGTATAGTAGCTTATGAAATATTTGGGGTCTTTCTGGGTTAAAAGTCTGTTATGTAAATGTAATTTTACTCATGGAGTCTCAATAATTTGGATAATTATTTCATTCCATAGTGAGTTTGCCCATTTCATACCTAATAAATTATGTTTACATTTGTTTATGCAGGGTACAATATTTTATTGACATGGTGTTCCAATGACAAACGGCTTTTTGTAATAATATCTAAAGCCATAACATTGGGAAATTCCTGAAATGAGTAATTGCACCAAGTCAGAATCAAATGAGTTTTGCAAAGATCCAGTAATTTTTCCTAGCTTCCTCATACCAAAGTGGCTCAGTTATTCATTGTTGTTATAATTTTAATCAAAAGCATTAATTTATTATTAACTTTTGTTGCAACTTTTCCTATATTACTTAGCTCCTTGCTGTTTCATGAAGGTTCTTGTTGGCACTTGGTGATGTTCTCTTTTTTCACTCGGAGATCTTGTGCTTCTAGTACAAACCAGTCAAGGAATCCTTCTGATCCTTAAAAAAAAATCACTTTAATGAATACTTTTCTATTGATAAATGTGCAGAAGTATATTCAATTCTTAGTCCTTCAAATCCTTTCTTGAGACATAAATGCACTTTCAGAACAAGAAGCAAAGAATACTGATAATGAAGCATCTTTATTTCCATATTGATGAAAATAGATAATGTGATTATGCCAAGTATTGCAACAGAATATTGTGTATTGAAATACCGTAGAAATAGGTTTGGGTCGCTACCTGAGGGAGTCATTAGGTGACTATGTTTTCCTTTTGTCTAATGTGGTACTTACTGCAGTACTTGGGACAAAGGGATTTTGTTTGTTATAATTCATGCTAAACTATAGCTTGATGTTGACTTTAACAGGGTAAGTGTGGAACAGACAAATCTATGTATTTGATAGAACATTTTAAGTATTATTCTTTAAGACTTCTGTTGCTTTACCAAGTATTCTGTTTCTTCTAGGGAAGGGTTCATAGGAATAATTACGCATTTTCAATGTTTTGAACATATGTGAGAAATGCCTGACATATTTGGCAGAGGAATACTCACTTAGTATGATTAACATTCCAGGTTACAACAGCAAAGCCAGCATGCCACGTGCCACCAGTTTTGGCACTTTAGCTCTACATAGATTTTGCACTGATTTGAAGATGAAATCAAAGTTCATTTTTTTTAAATGTGTTTAAAATTTTACATAGTGCTTCTCAATTATCAGCTTTGAGTCCCCCCTAACTTTAGATGCTAAGTAGTTTGTCTTGTTTGGCCATGGATAAGCTGTCTGTAGCCATTATGGTCCACAGCTTGATGCTTATGCCCTATGACTGGTCTATCAAATTGTATACGTGTAGAGTTGATAAAAAATTATCTTATTAGAATCACTTACTGTTGTATATTTAGCTAGATTGCATTATTCTGACACTTTTTTTTAGGGGATGTAAGGCGCAACTTGAAGTTACTGAAGTCAAGGCAAGGGTACAAATAATTACCATTTGGAAAATAGTAATAGATGCTGATAATTTTCCTTAGGAAGCAGCACCTGCTTTGTTCCATCCTTTTCCTTTGCATGGTAAACACCCAAGAGCAGCACGTAGGCAGCGGGTGGAGGATAGGGAAAGGGTGGTGCCCACTGCCTCGCAGTGTTTGTCCAGGTCAGCCCAGACATGATTTACATTATGGTGAGTCTCAGAGTAAACACTTCGCACCAGAATGTTACATCTACTCTGTTTGCAGTTAGCTGAGCTGCTGAGAACCTGCTTGCAATTTCTTATGCAGTTCCTTGTACAGTGAAGCTTCCTCATGTCTGGTTGCTGGTCAAGAAAGATTCTCCCATGTCTCAGAAGTGAAACCTGGGTGTCCCTTTTGGACAGTCCAGGCTGTGTCTGGGGCACAAGGGGATGCTCACCCACTCCACATGGTTGTGTTAAGGGATGTGGCCTTGCTTGCATAGAAATTAGTGGGAGGTGGTGGTTGAGACTGTGGAGGGTCTTGTACTGAAACTGAGATGAATGTGTGTGTTGTTTTTGTCTCTTGTTAAAATGAGGAGAACTGTTCTACATGTTTTCAGTGACTAGCAGGAAAATCTAGCCATATTTCCGTACTATTAAAATGTTATGTATATATAATGTACTGTTACAGTTACTGTATTTAATATTTAAAGCAGAGTATTTAGGATCCTATTAATCAAAGTGAGACCCAAGATGGAAAGAAAGATTTTATTTTTCTACTGGTCAAGATATTTAGAGATGAGATGGAATGAAGTATGTTCATTTTTCAAATATAGCCCATTAAATACAGCAGGGAGATAGTAGTAATATGTTCAGACACATGAATCTCCAGCACTTTAAATAGTACTACTTTTACTGTTGTTGTTTTTTTAATTCCACACAAAACGAGCAATGAAAAATGTATAGTAACAGAAGAGTTTGTGAGATCAGAATGTTAGACACTGTAAACATAGTTTCACAGAAAAACAGATCCCGAAGAACAGAGATTCTGGAAGAAAAACTGATTCATCAAAAATATGGTAAAACTTGCATCTAGTCCATAGTGGCATCAAAGGGTTTTGGTTTGTTTGTTTGTTTGTTTGTGTTTTTGTTTGTTTGTGTGTGTGTGTGCTTTTGTTTTGTTTTGTTTTTCAGACTCCATCGTGCTACTGATGTGGCCTGAAGCTTGGGGAGTTTGGGGTGCAGCAGCAGATCTTTTATTAATGTGCTTCATGGGTAGGCAGAGCTCCCCAGAAATGCACAGGGAGCTTTCTTATGGCTCTGGTTGTGCTCTTGCTGCATCTGGTCTTCATTAAGTTTCCAGTTGTGGCTAACGAAGTACAGATGTGAGCTGCTTTCCAAAGGGAAGAAAAGAAAGAGGAGGAGGGGAAGAACAGGAAATTCTCAGAATATGAGCTGGGGGAAGGGTAGATCATTACTTGGTGTTCTGTATGTGGCAGTGAGGCCAACCCTGGGAAGAAGAGTTGCTGCCTTTTAAGGACGTAAGGACAGATGGGCCTTTCTTGCTACACTAACAACTGTTGAGAGAAAACTGATGGTTTTGCCTTGGATTTAAGCAAGAGTGTCCTACTCCTCCTGTTCCTTGTTTCTTAACTTGCCCTGCATTGTTTTGTACATACCCGAAGAGGCAACAAAACTGGTGTGCAGCTGCCCCTCTGGGATGTTATTCTGCTGTTGGAGATGTCTCCCTGATCACTAAGAACAGAACAGGACAGAATAATTCAGGACCTTCAAAGATCATCTAGTCCAACTGCCTGATCATTTCAGTGCTAACCAAAAGTTAAACCATATCAATGAGGGCATTATCCCAATGCCTCTGGAGCACTGACAGCCATGGAACCTTGCTAGGTAGTCTGTTCCCGTGTTTGACCACTCTCACAGTAAAATTATTTTTCCTAAAGTCCAGTCTGAACGTCCCCAGCTGCAGCTCCAGCCCCTTATCCAGCTTTGTTGACCTCCTCTGGACACTTTCAAGGACCTTAACATCCTTTTTATATTGTGGAGCCCAGAACTGCGTGCAATATTCAAGGTGGGGCCACACCAACACTAAATCTAGTGGGAGAATTTCCTCTGTTGATGGGCTGGTTATGCTGGGTTTGATGCATCCTAAAACGGGGTTTGCCCACTGGTCTGCCGGAGCATGCTGCTGGTTCACGTTGAGCCTTTGTTGTGTTCCACGTGGTGATGTTACTGTAATGCCTTTCTAGTTTGTAAATAAGATACAATAGATAATAATACAATAAAGACAAGCGTAAATATATGAATAAAACTTTATATGTACGTGAAGGCTGCCTTTGCAAGCAAATAGGATGTCACTGGCAGAAACACTTGAATACCTTATGAGCAACAGACCGTAGTATATAGTGTGGTGTTAAAATTATATAGATATTTTTTGTTATTGTTGTTGTTCCAGCCTATCAGTAGCCTGCTTCTGGAGCATCTCGGGTTAGTTTTGTAAATGGTTTGGAGCGAGAGAGGAGGAGGTGGAATGGCAGAGCTCCAGCTCGTCAGTGCGCTGAGGTGGGGTACCGCATGCGTATGGCAGGGGTGCCTGGGTGGCACGCTGGCAGCTCGCGTGTGGGACAGGAGCTCCCAGAGAGGAATCCCTGGAGCAACAGCAGCTCCCCCGCTGAGTGTTGAAGTTGGCAGGAGCCACTGCTGTTCATGAAAGCAAAATGCTGCCAGAAGGTGACAAGTAACAGCAGGACCAGGGAAACGACTGTCCCCTTGTACGTGGCACTTGTGAGACCACACCTCGAATACTGGGTTCTGTTGTGGGCCCCTCACTACAAGAAGGGTGTTGAGTTGCTTGAGCGTGTGGAGAGAAGAGCCATGAAGCTGGGGAAGGGACTAGAGAGCAGGGCTTAGGAGGAGCGGCTGAGGGAGAGGGGGCTGCTCGCTATGCAGGAGGCGGAGGGAGGCCTCAGCGCTCTACCCAAAGGGAGGTTGCAGCGAGGAGCGTGTCAGTCTCTTTTCTCAGGTGACACGAGGAAGTGGCCTCAAGTTGCACCAGGAGAGGTTTAGTCTGGACATGAGGAAGAATTTCCTCACAGAGGGGTGGTCAAGCATTGGGGCAGGCTGCCCAGGGAAGCGGTGGCATTGCCATCCCTGGAGGTACTGAAGAGGTGTGCGGACACGGCACTGAGGGACACGGCTTAGAGATGGGAGTCAGTATGCCAGGATGATGGTTGGACCTGCTGATCCTGAAGGTCTCTTCCGACCCAGATGATTCTATGATCTTCTAAGTCCTGTTTTGTTTCTCTGCACACCATTATTTTTAACTTTGCGCTTTAAAATATGCCATTTGCTCTATTTCCTTTCAAAAGTTTCCACTCCCTGTAGGCTAATAAGATTTCTCATCCTCTTGTCTCTGTTCAAGTCCACGAACTCTTACATTTATGGCAGTGCAAGCTGTCAAGGCTCTTAAAGATTTTGATTTACTTTCAGAAACGTGCTGTTTGTTAGTTTGGCACAGCGCAAGCTTGTGCTTCTTCAGGCAGAGTGAAATGGCTGTTGGCAGCAGCTTCTGGCATGCTGCAGATTTTGGAAAGTACGTGTATTTTCCTTGTGTGTAGTGAAGCACAGCCGTGCACATACATGCTAGGTTTGGCGTCTTGTACTAACGACAGAACTTACTGTCTTTGTTGATGAAAGCTAGGTGACAATATTTAATCTGACCTCAATGTCCTGTGAAGATGTTTTTCCTGCCTATTGCCAGTTTGGGGCATAGGCAGTGGCTTGCATAAAAAAGAAAGTAATTCAAACTTCCTAAAAAGGAGGGTGGTCGCATCTTCTGCTGATAGAAATCAGCATTTCTATGTTACATGGAGATACATGGGCTTACGCTTGGAAGGATCTAGCACTGACGTTTCTGTAAGGCCTTTCCAGGTCAGAAATTACTTGGTTGTGTTTCCATGTTGCTTTTGGCATTTCAGTCCAGGAGGGACTTGGATATGTCAGAAGAGGGCAAGAGCATACTGTGTTTGAACCAGGTTCCATATGGACAAGCAGATGTAAGAAATTCTATAAAATATTCAGAGATGTGTTTTTGCTTTTCAGAAGCGAAACTTCTGAATTATCTGAAATTTGTCCCAGATGTATTACTTCTAATCCTGTTTTATTTTCTCTATCCTGTTTGGCCTTAATGAAGTGTATGCCACATACTTATATTTATTTCTACCTGAAAATTTTGCAGTGGTTGTAGTTGCAAATAGAAGATAATCTTATTTTAAAATAAATTAGGAAAAAACATTTTTCTGCCTTCATTGACTGTGTGTGCTTGACAGCACGTTGCATCTCATCTGCTTCACTGCTTCCCGGTTAGTCAGTTTCCCCTGTTTGTGCAGGTCTTTCCCACAGCAACTGGGAAGAGAAAAACATTTTAATCATAGGAAAACATGATTGTCAGCCCCCCACCCCCAAAGTGGAAGATTTGCTTGCAGGTGCAAGACCTGAAGTGGCATTCAACTCTTAGCATTTTTTTTTCCTGCTTTTATCATTTAGGTGCTTATTTTGTGTTGTGGTGGTGTCTGAGAATGGTGTGGACCACACCTCTGCTGAGGATCACACGCTGAAAAAAAAACACAATATTTTGAATGTTTGTTTTTATTTGTTGGACATACTGCGTTTTACTCTGCAGAGCCTCACTCATAACCAGAATTTATGTAAATCTTCGCTTGTCCCCCCATGGAACTGTCGGTTGTGCTGCGGCCCTCCTGTGCAGCAGTGCTGCCTGGTGAGACCTGACAACATTGTGTGGGAGCACAAAGCTGAGATGTTGACTGCATCTGTATTGGCAGATGATTTTGTTAAGTGTAAACTCTTAGCTTTGTGCTAAGAGTTAAAGACTTTGAGCTAATAGTTTAAGCATAGCTTAAAGCTATGGACATTCAGTTCCAGAACCACCCTCTATGTCTGAGGACTGTTTCTGTTCCTCTTAAATCTTCACATAACAACTGGAGTCTGTTTATTCCCCACTTAACACACACATATTAATGGTTTTCCCTTTCACTCTCTCCTCTTTCCTTGCCCCTTACCTGCCTAATACACAAGTCTTGATGGTGCTACCATTAACAGCACTTCCCTTCTTTCTGCTTTATCACAGTGAGGCTATCTGGGAGAACATGGCTCGCATGTGTGTGAAGACTCAGAGGCTTGACGTTGCCAAAATTTGCCTTGGAAACATGGGTCATGCAAGAGGAGCCAAAGCATTAAGGGAGGCTGAACAAGAACCAGAGGAGGAAGCCAGAGTCGCTGTGCTAGCAATTCAGCTGGGCATGCTGGTAAGCCCTGACAATCGTATGCATCCTGGAATATCCACTCTGTTTAACTAGGGAATAGATTGACAAATTGACTGTTTCTGATAAATCTGAGAGAGGTGCAAAAATCTTCTAAGTAAAATCTATTACCAGGTTTCCAAGGAGTAATGAAGAAAAGTTGTTGCAATTACTTTCTT
The DNA here is from genome assembly GCF_964035555.1 of Netta rufina. Classification (NCBI taxonomy): domain Eukaryota; kingdom Metazoa; phylum Chordata; class Aves; order Anseriformes; family Anatidae; genus Netta; species Netta rufina. The sequence continues at coordinate 5,018,054 of NC_140138.1, forward strand.
GAAGCTGAGTTTTTATCCTCGGGAAGTAGGCATCCCTTCCAGCACGGTACAGCCCAGTGCTGCACAGTTACTGTGCCACGCTCAACTGTCTTTCTCTGTAACCAGTGTGAATTCTATGGGCTCTATACAGCCCTTTGGGCCCTTTCTGTGGTCCTTGAAGAGTAGATGTAATGAGGATTACAGAACCTGAGGCCTTGAAATAAGAATTCCAAGAGTCATAGCAGCAGAAGTTTATAGCAAATTAATTTGTCTGTTTTCTTGATTGCTGTACAGTATATATATGTATAGCATAGTATATAGTATATTTACTATATACATATATATATATATATATATATATAGTAAAACTGCTGCTGAATGTAGGTAGCATCCTTTAAGCATCTTGTATGTATGAAACATCCTAAGTTCTGTCTTACATTTTTCTTGGGGCATAATTCTTCAAACAAACATTCTAGGTTTGATTAGATTAAGAAGAGATGTGCTTTGAAATGTTTTATGGCGAACATTTTAACAAACATATTTTAAGGTCCAGTGTGGGAAATGCAAGGTTAATTTTGACGTGTTTGCAGATGAAAGGCTAAAGGTGTGATCTGCAATAGAGTGAGGACTGGCCTAATGCTCTTCAGCAGCGTAGGCAAGATTGAAGTTTCCTGCCCCAAGGTTGGGAGCGGGCTAGCTGTGGGGATGGAGAGCTCTGTCAAGTCAGATTTGCTGCATGTGCTGTCCCAGCATCGTTGGCTCTCCTGCATTTGCCCAGATTTCCATTGCTGCTTCTCCTGTTATGCTGGCAGTGACTTGCCTGGATTCATGCACAGAAAGAGCAGTCAGGCTGTTCAGCCAGCTCCCCTGCCTGGCACAGTGGTAGGCTGTCCCTTGCACCTAAATCTGGAGCCTGACCTGACAGCAAATACATGCCAAAGTGGATTGTGTCTTTTCTACGTAGCTTTGTTTTACTCTAAGTTCTCTGCCCTTGATTACTGTGCTTTACCAATATCACTGATGTCTAATATGGAGATGATATTACCACGTGGATGACTGATGTTATCAGGTGGATTGAAAACTGACTGGAGCACTGTCAAGTTAGATGAATAAGAGAGAATGTATTCTTCTTGGTTAGCCTTTATTTTATGTCTTCATCAGTGTTCTGTAAAAAAAAGTCATAACAGAAATTTTTAGCCTGGGAACCATAGAAAGGTCCAGCAAATGACCAGTAAGAGGGACAAACAGACAGCAGAATTGATGCCATGCCCCACAGTTCACAGGAGATCACAGATTCGATGCACACTGGCAAAATGCTACGACAGCAAAAATCTGGGTCTGTGTTTGTGGACACACCACATCCTGGGGCTTTGATTTGATAACTTTCATCTGTGGGTTTGCTGCAGCTGGAATATTGCCTTCCACCTTTAAGTACCTCATTACCAGAAAAAAATGTTAATGAACTGGAAATACAGAGAAAATCAGTGCAAACTGTTAAGCTCTTGGAAGTGTTTTACAGACAAGGAAATTTTTAAGATAGCCAAACAGCTAAACTTCGGCTTAAAAAGGTGGTTAGCAATCTACAGCTATTTTAGAAGTATAAAAGCTGGAGAAGTAGTGGAACTATCCTGAACTGAAGTGATGGGGAAAAAAAGGAAAATTTAACTAAATGTTTGTAAAAGCTTCCTGGAAGAGAAAGCTATGAGGCTGAAAAGTGTTAATTCTCCTTCTTTTGGATATTTAGATCTATTTGGAGAGGTGAAGGAAAACTGTAGCAAGACAGATGCTATTTTGCTGCTTTTTTTTTTTTTTTTATTTCATATGGTAATAAAATCATAGTGCCAGCAACTTCCATCTTTACTTTCTATGCTTTTTTGAATTTGAAACAATAAGAGACAGAAATTATTTTTCTGTCTTGGACAGATAATCTCAATTGACTAAATATAGTGTTCAGCTGGACAGCCATTGGGTGGAGCAGGAAAATGCTCCTTCCACAGGAGTACCTCTCAAAGTGTAAAAATAATAGTTCCTACTTTGCTTGCAGTTGCGTCAGCACAGGCAAAATCCTCCTGTTCTAGTTCTGTCTGAAATTAGTAGCAGTTGTTTCCAGGAATGGCTATCAGTTATCCAAGAAAGAATTCCTGCCGCTGAGACCTGCTCTGAGGTCCCAGAGATCTTCTAGCACTTAATGCCTTCTTGCCAACAACCCTAGTCTCTTGGGCCTTTTGAACATTACTTCTAGGCAGTGTGGCCATTAGCTGTAGCCCCACATGAGCGTATCTCCCCTATCTGAAGTGACTTACCCTCCTGCTGACAGTGTTTAATTGTTGATGGCTTGCTCATGTCACCCCCAGTTGATACCGTACAGTAAATGTCAGGATCTGAATGCTTTCCTTATTTTCACGTAAACATCCTGTTTCCCAGTAATGTGCTATTCCAGGCTATGTATATTTAGTTGGTTAACCCCCCTGCCTAAATTATTGTTACTTTAATTGCATTGCAATGACCTGCATTAATAAAATTCTCGTAAGTGTGGTGTCTGCTGTGATTTACTGCTTGCATGTACACCTATGAAACACCGAGCTAACGAGCTCTCTGTATGCTTTTCCTTAAGGAGGATGCGGAGCAACTGTACAAGGCTTGCAAACGCTATGACCTTCTGAACAAGTTCTATCAAGCCTCAAACCAGTGGCAGAAAGCCATTGAAACAGCCGAAGCTCATGACCGGGTTCACCTGCGTACCACTTACTACAACTATGCGAAGCACCTGGAGGCAGTGGGGGAGCACAGCCTTGCCCTCACGCAGTAAGCAGCAGCCGATGGCATCATTGCGTTCGGGGGGAGTTGGAGCCTTGTCCTTCTCTGCAGACTAGGGGCAGGATAAGGAGGATGCCTGGTAACAGCTACTAACAATTAATTAAAATCTTTTCCTATTGCTGGTGCTTTCTATCTCAGGGGTAAAAGCATTGTTGCAATAAACAGCCCAGCACCATCCCTAAGGCTAAGCATCCTGTCAGGGGCCAGTAGTTGAACACCGATAATAATCCAGTCCCCTGCTTGTCACTGGAAGACCACTGCCTGTGATTTAATTGTTTACTTCCTTTGAGAGTCTCAGGCACAACCACAGGATTTGGTTTGACTTGGGTACGTCTGGTGCCCAGTCCTCTGCTGTGACTGATGAATTCCTACAGAACTTGGTGGTTGTGATTTTTAACGTGTTTTGTTTGAAATCTTGTTTTTATATGATTTTTACCATGTGAAATCTCACAATATAAGATCACTTACGTTCAGAGGCAAAGTAGAGCTGTGATGTGATGAGAAAGACCCATAAGATGATCCAAATGGGCAGGAGGGTGAAAGACTCCAGCTGGATGGCATAAATGCAGTTGTGGAAAACAGGCAGAAACTGCAGTGGCTGGCAGGACTAAGCAAGATGAGCCCATGGCTTTTGCTCCCTTTTCAGCCACTTGCACAGGGTTGTACTTAATGTTTGGAGAGGTTTCTGGGACATCTCTTTGGAGCATCGCTGGAACTTTGAAGTATTTACAATGCTATGACCACATCGCCTCGCTGATTCCAGGTGCATTGTACCTTTTAGTTTTGATGGGTCTGGCTGATTGCTACAAATCTTTGAGTAACTGAATAATACCAATGGAGCACTGTTACCAGGGTTGCTGCTTTGTAGCTGTGGCTAATCCAACATTAAGTGGATTTTTCACACAGGAAGTGAAATAATTCTCTTAAGCTAGTCATTTCACATCTCCTCTGTTCTTTTTCTCTACAGCTACGAGAAGTCGGATACACACAGGTTTGAGGTACCCCGAATGCTCTCTGAAAACTTACAAGCCCTGGAGAACTACGTCAACAAGATGAAAGACAAGTCAGTGCTATGCTCATTCCTTGTCCTGAGTGGGACTTTCAGGTCAGAAATAAAATTTGTGTAGGGAACAGGGAAGGAGAAGAGAATCCTCTCAGCTGCAAGTCCAATACCTGCCTTATCTATCCACTCTGATCCTCCTTCAGCTTTTCAGGAGCACGCCACATTTCACTCAGAAACAGCCATACTATATAGGTATCTAGGCTGAACTCCCTTTTAGCACAGATCTTTGAACATCACAATTGCATTTTGGTAAAACCTGTCTGCATTCTAAAAAAATAAAAATGTATCTAGCCTCGAGTTCAAGATTGCAGGGGTGAGAAATGCATTCTCTGGCACTTCTGGTTACTGCAGTTAATATTGTTGCTTTTCTAGGAGCCTGTGGAAATGGTGGGCACAGTATCTGGAGAGCCAATCAGCTATGAAATCTGCATTGAAGTACTATGCACTGGCTCAGGATTATTTTTCCCTAGTCCGTGTCCACTGCTTTCAGGGCGACATTCAGAAGGTAAGGCAGACCCTTCCTGTCTGTTTCCAGGGAATTCTCATTCCTGTGATGAGTATGGGCATAGCATAAAGCTATATGCTTTCCTTTTCAGGCTGCTGAAATAGCGAACGAAACAGGGAACTGGGCAGCTTCATACCACTTGGCCCGCCAGTACGAGAGTCAGGGTGAAATCAAGCAGGCTGTACATTTCTACACCAGGGCCCAGGCATTTAACAACGCCATTCGCTTGTGTAAGGTATGGGAAGATGTATGTCTGTGTCCAAAACCAAGGTAGGATTCTACCCTGAGGTAGCATACAGAGTGAAAGCGTTACAAGACACTCGTACCATTCTGTCCTGTGATGCATTGCTTGTTCAGTCCTGGTCCCCAGCTATGAAGATGCTCTTGTTTTCTGCCTTCATCTTCTGCAGAAGATTCTTCAATAAATGAGTTGGTTATATGGGTTGGTTGATTATACAGCTCAATATCATACATATATACATGCATCATACATCTCAACAGAAAACTGCATGAAACAAATTGTCATTATTGCAGCTCAAAGTCATTTGAGTAGCTACAGGTTTTACATAGGAGGTGGCTGGTGGGCTACTATGCAACAGTATAAAGTTAGAAGCCTGAAAGAAGACAGAATTATGAACTCAGTTTGCTTGAATACCAAAACTCGAATCTTTGCTTTTGAACAGGAGAACAATTTAGATGACCAGCTGATGAACCTGGCTCTTCTGAGCTCTCCAGAAGACATGATAGAGGCAGCCTGCTATTATGAAGAAAAGGGGGAGCAAATGGACAGAGCTGTCATGTTGTACCATAAGGTAAATGACTTTGGTATTTTTACTAAAAACTTTAAACCGATGCAATTTCCACAGCAGAGGAGCATTAAATCAACAGTACATTTGACTATATGTGCAATTAGTCATTTCTTCATGGTGGATAATGCTTTGTAAAGCCCCTCTAGAGTATCCTGTAAGCTAATTCTGCAGTGCTTGTTCTTTAAAAGTCTTTAAAAGGCACATCCTGAATTGCAGGCAGGACATTTCTCCAAAGCTCTGGAGCTAGCCTTTGCCACACAGCAATTTGGGGCCCTACAGCTAATTGCTGAAGACCTGGATGAGAAATCAGACCCAGCTCTGCTAGCCCGCTGTTCTGATTTTTTTATCGAACACGCTCAGTATGAGAAGGCAATGGAATTGCTGCTAACAGCCAAAAAGGTAAGCTCCGTGGATGGACAGAGAGGAGCACAACAGGTATGTACATGCATACTCTTAGATTTATCTTTTCATAGCTGGTTATTAATAAAGACACATTTGTGAGGCAAGTACAAGTCTAGGGGGCCTGATGACACACATCCCAGGGTCCTGAAGGAATTGTCTGATGTAGTCACCAAGCCACTCTCCATCATATTTGAAAAGTCCTGGCCATCAGGTGAAGTCCCTGGTGACTGAAAAAAGTGACATCACTCCTCCCATTTTTAAAAAGTGTTGAAAGGAGAACCAGTGAACTACAGACTGATGAGCCTCACCTCTGTGCCTGGGAAGATCATGGAAAAGATCCTAGTGGAAGCAGTACCAAGGCACAAATATGTTCTTTGTGAACAAAATAAGAAAGTATATACTTAAATATGAGTTGACGGTAGGGCACAATGCCTCAAACGTTCTACTTAGAGAAGCCACATCTGCTAACATTTGTGCCTTCATATAGCTTATTTTTAAGGGTTACACCACAAACAGTGTGAAGTATCACGGTAGTACTTGCAACAGCTCATTGCTTTCTTACTTCCTTTAGTACCAAGACGCTCTGCAACTTTGCCTGAAGCAGAACCTGACCATCACAGAGGAGATGGCTGAGAGAATGACAGTGTCTAAGGACTCCAAGGACCTCTCTGAGGAGTCCCGGAGAGAGCTACTGGAACAAATTGCTGATTGCTGCATGAGACAAGGCAACTACCACTTGGCAACCAAGAAATACACACAAGCAGGAAACAAGTTAAAGGTCAGTTTGGACAGGCAGAAAAAAGCTGGGGAGGCTGAGCCTCTTACCTTTATCAGATTTTGCAACAAGAGTGGTTTGAGAAGTAAATCCTGAGACGGTTTTCATAGAGTAGGCTATCCAGATGAGACTTCCTAGCCATTTTAGTAGAGCCTGTGTTTGTATTCATATTTTTCCCTCTCTGACCTCCCGCCCTTCTTGCATTGCTAGGCTATGAGGGCACTGATGAAATCTGGAGACACAGAGAAAATCATCTTTTTTGCGGGAGTCTCCAGACAGAGAGAGATTTACATCATGGCAGCCAACTACCTACAATCACTGGATTGGCGCAAGGACCCAGAGATTATGAAGAACATCATTAGCTTCTATACTAAAGGAAGAGCCCTTGACCTGTTGGCAGGATTCTATGATGCATGTGCTCAGGTATGTCCGCCTTCTGTGATTCTTCACAGTTTGTTAGCTCTAGAGCAAGATACTCACCTGATCTGTCTTCCTGCAGGTAGAAATCGATGAGTATCAGAATTATGAGAAGGCACAAGGAGCACTTACAGAAGCATGTAAGTGCCTTTCAAAATCAAAAACTAGAAGTCTTCCGGACCAGGAAAGCAAACTCGCACATTTGCAAAGCAAGATGGCCCTGATTAAACGATTCCTCCATGCTCGGAGGTAAGTTGTGGTATTCAGAGCATGCACACAAATGACAAAAATATACAAGAAGACATTCACGGTTCAGTGAATAATTTGGAGAAGACTTGCTTCTGTATATTTTTATAGCATAGAAACAGATGGAATTTTAAAAGGGCTGTTGGCATTCAAGACCAAAGAGTAATCTGAAATATGAGTAACTATGCTCTTTTACTAGAGTTTATTCTGAGGATCCCAAAGAAGCAATCAGACAATGTGAACTTCTTCTAGCTGAGCAAGATCTTGACAGCGCCATCCGTCAGGGTGATGTCTTGGGATTTCTGGTTGGACATTACTTACGGGTGGAGGAATTCCACGTGGTAAGTTAATTCTCAGAGCCTGAACTTTATATAGACCAGTGCAGCTTGGTATAAGCGCTGAACTCCTATGGGAAGATATTCTATAGTACAGATTCCTTTACAGGAGCTAAACGGCTTGGCAGGGTGTTGTATGCTTAAGGAACTATCTTCAAATGATTATATTTTTAATTACATGGGACTGAAAAGAAAGCTCAGAGAACATGGAGCATAAACAATGCTGGATTCTTAAATACTTCCCGTTACTAGAGATAAGAACAGAAAGGTCGGGGTGCATTGTCTCAGCAGCTGCACTGGACTTCATTTGCCACCTCGCCAAACAAGAAAAGAAAATTATAAAATTATAGTAATTTGAGGCACTAGTAACTCACTTTGTTGATGGCAAACCGAACGTGTCAAGCAGTGCCTGTAGCCAAAAGGGTCTGCCACATCCCAAAGTGCATCAGGCACAGTATTACCAGTGAGTCAAGGGCAGCGATTTCAGTTTAAAACTATTCCTCCTTGTCCAGTCATTATCTGACTGAGCAAAAAGTTGCTGTCCATTTTTTTATAAGCCCCCTTTAACTATTGAAAAGCTGCAATGAGGTCTCCTGGAGCCTTCTCTTCTCCAGGCTGAACACCCCCAGATCTCTCAGCTGTTCTTTGTAAGAGAGGTGCTCCAGCCCTCTAATCAACTTTGTGGCCTTCCTCTGGCCCCGCTCTGTGAGCCTCATGGGTCCCTTCCAACCTGGAAAATTCTGACATGCACCAGGGTTTGGACTAAAACATAATCTGCTGGTACTATGGAACAGAAGGATGCCAACTGCTCGTTTCTCCAGCTGTACTGATTAACCTTACTTGCAACGTGCTGTTTTGACAGTGCTTCAGCTAGCAGGAGAGTGTAAAACCAGCCTTTGAGACCTATTCTTTCTTATACTGAAGAAGATAGAATTGACAAGCCCCTGTGCAAAGGCTTCATGGTATCAAATGCTGAATTGTTCTGACCTAGTGTTAGCTCCTTTCCACCAGTGAACTCCATCAGTTCAAGAGCTCATCAGCTAAGCACTCGAGGCAGATGCTTTTTATGCTTTTGCTGGAATTTGTAGAAGCAGTACACCCCCACACACCTGTAACAGTAATCTGTGTTTTTCTTTAGGCTTACCAGTATCTGGAAGAGATGCGGAAAAGAATTCCATGCACAAACCTGACTTACTATGTCAATCAGCAGACCATCGAGGCAGTTCACAGAGGAGTAGGCATTCCCATAAACCAAAGCCTGTTTCCAGAGCAAAGTCACCACAGCAGCATGGAGACCAAGGAAGTGGAAGAAGAGGTGGCTGAGGAAGTGGAGGATCCCTGATAATTTGTACTTACCAAAGACTTTAACACTAGGTCATTTATTCTGTCCTCATTAGGGGTCACACCAGTCAACCCACTGCTGCAGACAGACTTTCTGGTTATTACCAAGAAATTTATTTTTTTCTGCTTGACTGTACAAGCAACATTACTGAAATTATGTATCATTTCAAACACTACATACAAAGAGCTCGGTATATAGACCCTGTTCTTAATCTAGTTTTAGTATTTTAATAAACCTGAAGGGAAAAAAGAGAGAGAGATGTGTATTGTAACTTCAGTCTTGTTCAAGTCCAGAAAAGAGCGGAGGTAAGAATTCCTGAGCTGACACTTTTCAAGTACAGATTTGGTCTGCTGAGGTGCCAACATATTTATCTTTCCTTAGACGGCAGAATCTCTGGCCTGCTTGGCTAGGAGCTTGGTCAAACGTCAAACTACTCCCATACTGCAGAAGAGAGGGAGACTTCCCCTCCCCAAAGCTTTATTAAAAATATAGAGCCGTGCAGATTAGACCTTTTGAGATCAAAATCTGAGCCTTAGTTACACTTTAATACCACCTTCTTTCTGTACTAATATTACAGCAAAAGGATTCTTACTTTGTAACTCCAGTACAGCTCGAACTCAAACTTTTAACATTTGGCACATTTTTTCAAACTTCACTGCAGCTTTTCCACGCTTATATCTCAGCTGCTGCAGTGTCATTGCTGACACCACACTACCCTGTGCTTCAAACAGCAGACCTCTAACTATTCCACCAAATGCTGCCAGAAGACATGGGAGTTTGTGGTTTTTTTTATAGGTATGTCACAGCCCTGGGAGGTAAGTGGCTGTTTCCAGCCCTGTTTTTCTGACAAGAAGTCAGCTATGAGCTCTTCCCTGTATTTTTAGCAGAGGACTCAAACTTGCCAAGGTTATAAATAGCTGGGGGTGGGGGCTGGGGGAGGTGTGGAGAGGATGGCAGTGCTAGCCTACCTTCCTGCATCTGTACACTCCGTACCGGATAGCAGTAGCTCACTAAATTGGCCTCCACTACAAAGTCCAGATGTCAAGTCAGGTTCGCTGGCGTACAGCTCTGCACCCTTCCCCCTTCTTCCTCTTCTCCAGCCAGGTGACTGTTGAAGAGGCCCCAGCAGTGCCTACATACATCCAGCTGGCAAGAGTACGAGGTAAAGTCATTTCTGTTACCCTTCAGCTAGGAAGGGACAGTTTTGTTGAGTTTCTTTTTCAGGTTCTCCATTAGGAGCAAGTTCTGCAAGGCCAGCCTCCGGCAGTCCCCATCTGGATCTTTTTCTACCACATCTGTAAAAGAAGAAGCCACTGTAAGTTGGAAAACCGGTGGAAAAACAGACTTTTACCTAACATGTTTGTACCGTATCAGTCACCACCACAGAACAGCACTAAATGAAACACCAGAAGAAATCCTCCATGCCAGAATTTATATTTGTGCCCTCGAGCTATTCTACAGCTGACCTGCTAGCATGAATGCAGTTTACAATTAGAAATCAACTTATTCAAAACCCTGATGTCTCCATGCTCCCGGTTCCTACAGCCTGAACAAATGCTCAGTGCTCCCTCCCGAAACCCATGGTCACAGCACGCTTGACTGGAGGAAAGAAAGAAGCAGGCCCTGAGCTTCCACACGTTTTCAGTTGTGCTTCTGATAAACGAGTCAGTCTCTTACACTTTCTGCAGCATGTAAGGGAGGGGATTAAGCTGCTTCAAGCAGCTGTTATTTCAGGGGCCCTTACTAGGCCTGCAAAGTAAAAACCAGGATGCACGCAGGATGTCTGAGCAGGGGGAGCCTGGAAGAGCTGAGAGCCTGTGTAAGGATATCCTGTACGCACAAGCAGCGCGCTCAGAGCCCAGCACTGTCAGCCCAAACACATGACTCATTCAGATTGAGTAGAGCTATTTATAAACTCAGGGAGAGCTTCATTATGGTGTTTCCAAACTCCCTCTACAGAAGCAAAAAGGGGAAGGCTACAAGACAGGTTACTACAAGCTTGTAAGCTAAGAGCCTGCTGTTGGCACTGCTTCTAACTGCATGAGTACAGACCTTGAATTGCTGCCACCGAAAGGGAGGCACTGGGCACTAGAATACATTCAGGTTCTTCCATAAGAGCAGCTTACCCATGACAGCACTTTCAAGGGGTGGGGAATTCCCTCAATTCCTCAGCAGCTGCCTTTGAAGGAACCATTTCCTAGAAATGCTTAGGTGTTCCCCTCCTCCCCGCCCAGGAACAGTTAGGCTGCTCAGTTGTAGGTAGCTTCTCTCTACAGCTGAAATGTCCCAAAGCAGCCACTAACGGGACTACTGTGACAGCACCCGAAACTTCTTACACCATCCTGCGAACACTTTCTAAAGGGAAACAGTTCTAGTTCCAGCCCCAACTCCGTAGAGCAGGACCAGTTATTCCTGCTATGAACGACAGCCATCTGCACAGGCTGGGAGGTAATTACAAGCTGGAGCAGAGGTAGAGATTTCTGCCACATGCAGCAGGGAGAATATTTTCCAGTCCCAATTTGTGTTTTAGCCATAGGAGAGATGCACAAGCTCTAAGCTGAAACCCAAAGCTGTGACTTCTCCCAGCTGTTAGGCATAAGGCTTGTGTGCCTTAAAAGAAGGCGTGCATGCATGACAGCTTGTCATTTTTCCCCGCTATAACAGCAGACCTAACAGATGTTGCTTCTTCTTTCAAATCTTGTCTGGAACAGCAAGTCTGCTAGCCCAAAACCGTGACTCAGTCACAAAAGCAGGTCTCGACTGACCTCAGCTACTGGAGCAGCAAGAGCCCAGTACCTCCCTGTGATAGTGTTTTACCAACAATCTTACAACAAACAGCAAAGCCACAGCCCCAGAAGTTGTTTCAGGAAGCAGCTCTAGAAGGATACGTAGGTTTTAAAATACACTTTAATCGTATCTGACCAGATGCAGAGCCAAGTGCATTCTTTAACATTTCTGAGCTTCCCTTTCCCTGGTATGCACACACCTCTCAGCTTATTCATTCCCACCAGGATCCATCACACAATTTTCATGCAACAGCCCCACATTAAAAAACAGTTACGCTTCCTACAGGCATAAGAGATGCTGCTAGCTCTGTCCTCCTTCTTCCAAAAGTAACCCATTAAAAGCAGGCTACACAGACCCTCGTTTAGAAGAGGTGGTCACAGCCTTCCTCAAAAGTCTTTACTTGCTAATAGCAGTGGTTAACAACAAAGACAAACAGATGCTTCAGAGCACACTGCATGTCATGGGAAAAGTAAAGCTTTTGGCCCCACAAGGCAGCTCTCTTCCTCTTAAAGGACACAGAGCTCCACAGCGTGCAAGGATCAGAGGCCGCCTGTGTCAGTGTTGCTTCCTGCCTGCTCCCTGGGGGAAGCCAACTCACCAAGAGTGAGAATGGTGAAGGAAACCAACCCGGGGAGTCACATGAGGGCCACTCAGAATACAGTGGAGGCTTCAGAGGCACAAAGCACACAGCATTATTTCCTCTTGTACTTGCAGCACGCTGCCATACACAATCACAAGTATGTGCAGTCCCAGCTTAGCACAACCCAGCAAAACTGCAGCCTGCACACGGTGCATCTCACATCAATACAAACCGAGCCATTTGCTCTCTGTCATAGGTTGTTCAGCAGCAGTAGGATGTTAGGAGATGGTGCCATGCTCTTCTTCCTTTTGTTATTAGCACTAAGGAAACCCATCTTCTGTGCACAAAGCTTAAAACAAGTCTTGTATGTTACTGCCAGTCAGTCACTGCCTGGATGCAACAGGCATGGTTTGGGCTAGTGTATAGTTAATTTTCTTTGAAGAGGCTCACACAATGCTCTGTATTTTTTTCTTATTTTAAATAAAAATAGTGGTGCTACACACTGATGGTTTAGTTGTTGCAGAACAGTGCTTACAAGAGCCACAGACTTTTCTGCTTTTTACGCTGCCCTGCCAGCAAGTAGGCTGGGGGCACAGCAGAAGCTGGGATTCTCTCCCCTGTCCCAGCTGGGAAGAGTGAGCGAGCAGTGGTGTGGTGCTGAGCTGCCTGCCAGGGCTAAGCCACAACAAACATGCAATATGACAGCGTGTTCTGCAGCTTCAGGAGCTGGGTGGTTGGAAGCTTAGAAAGGGAGCACGTGGTGTATTTTGGGATATTTGCTTGGCAACCGTTTCAAACTTTGAGGACAGTCACACTTCGAAATGCCATAAGCATCTCTCAATTTATACTTTAGATACCTCTGCAACGTGTCTACAGCACAGAGTGTGGTCTGCTATTTGTCCTAGACTTATGACCAAGCAATAAATCTGTTTATCATGCAAGCCTGAGGAGCACAGCACAAGGACATTATTGTTACAGTCACAATTTTAAAGAGATGTTGCATGCAAACTGCAGCACTAGCCAGAAAAACATTGGCTTACACCATGACATCCTACCTCCCAGCCAGGACTGAGTCTCCAAAAGCTCTTCTGTCATGTTGTTCAGAAGATGCTCCGCAGGGACACTGAGCAGCATAGAGGAGATACAGGATAAAAGACCCTGACGCACATACCTGTTGGAGAAAGACCAAACTAGTTAAAACCTTCAGCTTCTTGCTCTACCTTGATTTACTTATTATTCCTCACCTCCAGGGTTCTCCAGCTTCCACTATCTCTTATAACCATTGCCGTGTTCATACTGACTAGGAGTGCAACCATGCACCAGCTGGCACGGCACTCACATACAGAGCCCCTGCCGTGTCTCAGGGAGCCCAGCATAACTCAGGGACCTGCAATAGTGCGAGGTTAAAACAGCAGCTGGATGTTTACAGCATTTTAGCTACATCTTAATTTCTTTCCAAGTCACATGCAGGAATTGAATCTATTTTTTTCAGCTTCCTCAGTTGAAATAGCTGAAAACATCATAAGAATAGTTGAAGGAGAAAAATCTGTCGTGCTTTTTGGAGGTAATGACTGTATCTCAACACCAGAAGACATCAGCAAAGTTCCTATGTTGGTCTGACATTAAAGCAATATTTTCATTACATGCTCTTGCAATGCTCAGTCATAAGAACACCAGACCAGAGGTAAGCATAAATAAGAATAGATTAAGTCATTGACATTCTCAGCCAGGTGGTGGTCATGGACAAGGAGAGGTTGTGGCTGGATGCTTACTCACAGGGGATCTTTGAGAACAAAAGCACACAACTACAACTCACGAGTCAGTGTGGAAACGCAGAGCCCAAACGAACTCCATCAGTGCCTTTCCCATTGCAGTAACTGCCTGTAAAACAGGATGATGACACAAACACTGAATACCTTCACATTCACACCACCCTCAAGATCTGGGCCTTGGTGTATACTGCTGTGATCCTAACATCAAGGTTACAACCAGCTATTTTATAGATGAGGAAACTGAAGCAGTGAATAGTAAAGGTATGTCCAACTTCCCACAGAAGTTGGAAGAAAAACTATCAGAAGCAGCAGAAAAAGGTGCAGGGATGTCTGAATCCCATATCTCCTTTCAGCCCTTTTAGGGACTTTTCAGCACATGACTCAAATTTACTGCCAGTCTATGTGTAGCAGGCCCCAGGATGCACCCCCAAGTTCCCAGGCTAGATGTCAGTCCCGCTGCCTGAAAGCCCATTCAGCCTTTCTTACCATAGTGTTGACAGCCAGGTACAGCAGGACTGCTAATGTGTGGACCAGTCTTCCAAGGACAAAGTGATCTTCCCCCAGGAGATCAAAAGTTGATAAAGGCCTGCAAGCAGAAGATAAACGATCCTGTGGCAGTGACAGGGCTGAATCTTTGGAATGGTCAAGGTGGCTGTGCAGAGCAAACTGTCTCATACAAGTCTGAATCCCTAAAAAAAGTTATGCAGTCATTCCCATTTCAACATGGGCTGCTTGATCCCACACCAGTAACATCCCCTACAGCAGAGATCACGAGCCCTACCAACAGGCTAGCTTTACGTGGAAGCAACTGCATGCAAAAGCTAGCACTGCTGCCATACGACAAACAAACCATTCAGACAGATATTACAAGAATCTGGACACTTATGGCATCAGTTACTGATTCTCCCTTAGGTAAACTTGAGAGTAAAATGTGTCCTATGCACTATAACACAGCCACAAGGATCAATCCATGTGATAAGACAAAAACTGAGGCAGGTAACTTCTATTAAAGACTACAGTCTGAGTGCTGTGGCTGTGTTTGAACTCCCCAAGGTCAGCCAAAATGCTGTTTGGTACTGCCAAATTCATCCCCCTATGTACCAGCCGACAGGTTATGCTTAGTAGGATGTATTCACTTACTGCAGGGTCCTGTCCAAGACAACTTCATAGGCTAAGTCCGAGAGCACAAAATCGTCCTCTCTGAGCTTGATCAATGAGCAGGGTGTCACAGGACTCCCACACAGGTTCTGGGCTTTACCCTGCTGCTCTCAGACAAGCAGAAAGGCTCACTCTTGCTGTTGCCAAACAACATCCCAACGTGTTCACTCACCTGTCAAAGTTCTGGAGCAATGGAAAAAAGAAGTGCCCAGCAACAGAATTGAATTCATTTGGGCCAGAAGCTACTTGCACTTGAGATGGGCCCTGTCCAAGAGAAAAATGTAGACACGAGATGTAATATCCAGCTCTTCTACATTCATCCACTGCAGCCAACACACTGTCAACTACTGCTTACCTGTACCCCTCTGACTGCTAGTTTCCAGACCAGTCACCTCACTTCCCACTTAAGATCCTCTCACACATCTAAGTATTTCAGTACAATGTATCTCAGTACTGCTGGGTTACATACTAAAACCAAGAACATTCAAGGTGTAGAGGAGTTTTGGAAAGCAACTCCTCTAGGACCTGTGAAACTGGCATCAGTTCATCTCCCTGAAAAGGAGAAGCCTGAGACAGTCCAGTCTGAAGGAGGATGGCGTGGAATCTGTGAGGTGCAGTTAAGAGCTCCCTGCAGTGGCCAGACAAGCTCAGAACAGGCACAGAACAGACACAGCCATCCCTCAGTGTGAGGGAAGGAGTTCAAGGTTTATTTCCTGCTGGGAAAGGACTATGGGATTTGGTACTTCCCATGCAAAAAAAAAAAAAAAAAAAAAAAAGCCAGATTGAAGTGAAACTGATATTTTAAGTTACCCAGTCTTGCCTCTGGATTGAACCCAATTTCACAGGTATTTTGCTCTTTCCAGACAGAACTACAGCAAGTCATCCAGTCCATATGTTTGCTGAATTTGACACAAGTTTGTTTCTGCCCTGGTCTCACCTTAGCAAACCTCCTAGTCTTGCTTTTGATCCTCTCATCAACAATTCTTCTCCAGTCCTTAGAGCTGTCACTTGCAGGAAGGAGCTGGACACAAGGCTTCTCGACATGCTTGGTCTTCCCATGAACCTTGGGAGAGGACAGTTCCCGAGCTGCCAAAACCAATACCTAGAGGGAAAAAAGGGAACATTCTGTTAAAAGGGAATAATCCCTGTACAAGGCAACAACAACAGCTAACCTGCACCCAAACCATCAGAACAGCAAGGCAGAAAGGCACAATGGTTCTAGAATTAAGAAAACAGGGTGAGTGCCTGAACCCCATCAACTGACTCCGAGGTATTTGGTCAACAGCTCAGTCACTGAACTCTGAAACAGAGCAGGGGCTCCTTTTTCAGACACGCTAAGTGAAATGATGTGGAAGGAGCCACAATTTGGTTACTGTCTTTCAGAAAGTGAAGAGATCACAGTCTGATGACACATTAGGAAACAGCAGCTGCTGTTAGGCAATAGACCATCACACACTGCATTGTGTGGGCGAGGACTGCTGTCTAATTGAGTGTAGCAGGGTTAAGAACAAGAGGGGAATGCCAGGCATAAATGCTAACATAACAGATTCCTACGCGTGAGCTTCCTCCTCACCTGTTCCTACAAGGAATAAAGGTTAACACCTTTACATCTTAGGGACACTGCACTGGTGCAACAAAGCCACAATGAAAATGAGAAGCAAGGAGATGAGCACTTACATCAAGAATATCCATGCGCTGACGCAGACTGTAGTTCAGGGAGTAGAACTGGGAGGTCAAGTACTGTGCTACCTGGACAGAAAAAATCAAGGAGCAGTGAACAAACTGTTTACAAACCCAGTGAACAGCCTTTCCCCTAATTCTGAAAATTCTAAATTCTCCATTTCAGGCAAAGTCCTGCTCCCTGTTAGTTAACAACAAGCCCCCAAGACAAGGGAAGAGAAACACTGTATGAATGGGGGAAATTCAGACACGCTTCTAGATTCTCCCAAAGGAAGTAAACAACAAAAGGGATTTTGTGATCCTTCTCTCCCTCCTATACAGAGGCATCCAAATGTTATGGCAGCGGATTACAAACAGCAGTCAAATCTTTTAGAGACTGTGTGCCTCAGCTTCATTCTACGTGAAGCAATCTCCCTTCAGCACAACAAGTCCTTATACCAGACAAGGCAATTTAGATATGATTTATCCATATACCAAATCTCTCCCAGTCTGCTACGGCTTTTGACTGAGTTTTCCTTTCCTGTTGTCCGCCATCCATTGCAGATTCTGCAGTATACAGCCCATCTCTGTGTAAGTGCTGTCAGACATCAGCCAGCTGTTCTACCACACTGATAGCTGCTTCTACAAAGTTAAGAGACTTCACCTGCTTAAATTTTTCCCTGTGCCTCAACTGAAAAAGGGAAGAAGTAAGAGGGACTAACAGGTATTGGATCCACGGTTAGAACAGCTACTTGGGCCCTCTGACGGAGCTCTGCAAAGCCTTCAATGCAGGTCTTCTCCTCCAGATGCAGTAGTATTTTTGCCAACTCCACACTAACCTGCTCAAAATAAGAAAAAAAAAAAAAAAAAGGAATCAAGTCACTGCAGGGGTTTTCTTTCTCACAGGATTTACAGAGCAGAGTCCACTTTCCACTTCTAATACTTAAGTAAAGAAAATGAGGGAACAGAATACAGGCAACAACATTCTGCCCTTTGCATATGAGGGAGAGAAAAGGTATCAAGATAAATGCCATCAAGACAGATTTCTCAAAACATGTATCAACCCCTTAGGCTGATTTCTCTGTCCACATTCACATTTCACTTTGGCTTTTTGGACAAATGGTAACATCATAAGACAGGAAAACCTATCACTGAAATTTGTGGATTAAAGGGCACTGTAGCACACGCAACGTCCACCCAGTCCCTTACCATACTACAGCCCTTCCCTCTCTCAGCTGGCCAAGGCACCAGCTGCTGGCACTACAAATCCCATCTTCAGCTGTTCATAACAGGTAGTGGTGAGCAATCAAACCAGTCCTAAGTTCCTCTCATAAAAGCTTTTTGTCTTGATCAGTACAATCCACCTACTCCCTCAGGAAGTACACTTCTACAAGCAAATAGGGAAGTCTGTTTGACTTTATCCCCCCTTTTGTTGGGAAATAACAATTCAATTTCAATTCAATATCAAAATGACATCCAAAATTAAAATCATTTTGTCTGTGGGATTCATGCCTCCCCTGTAAATTTTCTTTCTTAATTTTTTTCTGCTCAGCACAAGGCACGGAGCTTGCTCCACTGCCTCGAGATACTGGTGAGCTCTACTTGCAAACGCACTTCATTTTCAGTGCTGGAGCTGCTAGATGCCACGCTGCTGTCAGAACATTTGCCTGCTTCTTTGCTCCTTTGTGCTCTCTAGCCTAGCAAACTGCTTGCAAAGTAACTATTTCCTTCTATTTCCCTTCCCAAGTTGAAAGCTCTAAGTTCAGGTACACACAGCTCTGCTGGCTGCTCTGTTGGCACATTTAGCCTCCTCACAAGGGCGAAAGGATAACCTTGTGTTAGAGCCCACCAGTAACTGTTAGCTCAGACTACTTCACCTCTCTTGTTGCTGCTGGATTCTTTCGAACCAAGCTCTCAAGAGCCTTGACTGTAGCTTCCCATTTGTCCACATCTTCAGATCCTGTCAGGACTGAAGGACAAAAGAAACAAAAATTATTAATAGAATTGTTCAGCTTGGGTGTATACCCCAACTTTCTTCTGACAGTATTCTGTCCTTTTATAGGAAAGTCTCATTGACCCTGCACAGGAGCAGCATTAGGAACTACACAAATTACTCAGAAGTGATGGTTTAGCAATGGAGTCCAGATAACTGAAATACTACAAATTGAGAGTTTCAATTCATTGAGTAATTCTGACCTTCTTCAAATTAGCTCAGAACAAAGATAAACATAAAGAGACCACTCTCCCCAGAACAGTAAGAAGCAGATGAAAACTCAGCCCACGATCTCCTACCTTCAATACAGTCTCTAATATACACTGGAGCCTTAGTCTTTAGTTCTTTGTCCTCTGACATGTCATAAGGAGTAAGATCATCATCACTGTAAAAGAAATAAAGGCAGGAGTTAGCTTACGGGGTACAGCTGTTCTCCTTCCCTCAGCTATCCACACAAAGCAAAGCAGCAGCACAGGCACTATTGTAACACCGCCACTCTTGCATAATCCAGCAGCACTGCTGAAGCTGAGGCTAGAAGAGTTCCTTAGGGAGTTCTATGAATTGCTCTGAATCCCAGCGAAAGAGCAGTTCTGTAACCAGCTCTGGAACTGGATCTCTTGGTCGAATGCAGAAGTAATCAGGTGACCCAGAGGCAAGAAGCCAGTTCTTAAGATTATGTATTGGGGTAAAGTGATAGGACAATACAAGCCCGCTAACTAAGTGGGTAGATACATTGATAACTCCAGAAAAAATAAATAAAAAAAAAAGTGTATTAGGTCAGTCAAATGGAATAAATATCACGATTGTACATGACAATGGCTTTGCTCCATTTACTGATTAACATACTTGCATGCAGTCATGCACAACATCCTACTCAGCTGAACCAGCTCTGCTCCCGCATTCTGGTCAGAAAGCACAAGATCGCCGAGGTAAGCAGCAACCAATAGCTCCCTTCTCTCCAAGTCTTCCCTAAAGAACCTACCACTCCCTGTTCCATTTCCTATCAGCTTCTTGTCCCCATACCTGTCAAGCTCAGTATCCGACTCCTCATCTGACACCACATGGGCTGCTGCTGTATGGGATTTTCTGTTACTTTCCGATGATGATGGCAGTGCAGCATCTGCTTTCTCCTTTCTGCTGTGAGCAACAAGAAGCATTAAAACCAGTAAGATTAACAGTCCCTATTCATGAGCAAATAACCACCCACACCACCAGCCCTTGCTGTCTCAGTAGAATGGCAGGTAATTACTTCTACTGCAGTCTCCCACCTAGCTCAGCCTTCATAAAGAACAAAGTCCCAGGAGGCAGAACCGTTCAGTTCTACTCAGGAGAACACAAGACCCCTGGGAACTGCAGCACGGTTTCACCATGTGTGGCTATCAAACAGGCAATTTTAATATATGCTACCATTTCAATTATGAATTTCAAATAATTATACTGCATTATAAGAATAAGGCGCATTCTAATCCTTTGTGAGGATACAAGGAATGACTGGACAGATGAGGACTCTTCAGTCCGGAAGAGACAAGTGAGGGAAGATAACCATAGACAAACAAAGTCACGAGGAGCAGAAAAAAGGTAAAAATGGGACACCGCATCTTTTCCAGATGTAGACTCTGCAAATAATCAACATCGGGGCTGCGCTGGTGGGTGGGTAATATAACTTGCCAAGTTTCCCAGTATGTTTTTTGGTATTTGCTACTTAAAAGGCATGGAAATGAAGAGTACCAATATCTTACCTGTTGTCTGGGACACTTGGGACACAGAACGACGGAGCCTGCACCAGAAGAGACTTCAGTTCTCTTGCTTCATCATCTTCTTCGTACTAGACATTCAGAAGAACCGTTACTTTAAGATTGCAAGCATGACCAGCATTCAACATCTGACCCTTCTGCAGCGTACAAATGAGGACTGAATCAGAACAGACAACACACACCAATCCTATTTGTTTCAATCACTGTCCAGCTAGCAGTAATGTAAGATGCTGCATGGTGATCTGTACCATATGTAATCTTTATCCCTACATTTAATGGTAGTACTTGGTCAGACCTTGTCTGAATGTCATTTACAATCTTTAAAACGTTTAATAACTGGCTAGGCAACATGATGGATGATGCAGATTTTTAAAGAAAGGATGCAGTTTTTATCACATAATTCTTACAAACCCTACTACTAACAGCACAGCAAAAATCCCCACGTTTATCTTGAGAATCTCAACTCAGAGATGTTCCTACCATTGCAGGGACTGCATGCTCACCCCTGGTTTAGGTGTGAAGTTCCCTCTTAACTTCCATAGATCAGAATCTCATGCAGTGATAAATCTCTAGCACTCCATTATTAATTAACAGTTTGCCCTAAGCTTTGCCATCAGAATACACCCCTAAGGCCACTCTCACACATGCATTTGTTTTCTATGCAAGTGTTTTTTGTGAGCAGACACCCTGTTGCTGCCTCTCTTTATTTCCAGATAGTGTTAGAACTCACTGTAACACCCCAGATCACCCGCTTTAAAGCTCGTATTTCCTCTATGCCTTGCACACCAAAGAAAAATTTCATCATAGCCCTCACCTGAAACTTCAGGACAGGCCCATCGGTGTTTATTTTTGAACTAATGCTCTCTGCCACAATCATTCCCAGGCGCCGGATCTGTGGCAGGCTGCTATCCAAGTGACATTTCACGCCCTCCATCATGCTTGTAAGAAGCTCTGAAAAAATAAATAGCACATGAAACAAAGTCAGAAAAAAAACATGCATCTTCATACCAGTTCCATAAGAGGGCAACATTAGCCACTCACCACCCAACAACGGGTAGAAAGCTAAAAAGGGCCTTTCCCTTCAGCACCAACAGAATAAAAACATGCTTTTTCACAGGATGGAAAGTCAACAAAACATTACAAGAATATTCTAAATTTGGAGTATTTACTTTTTCGAGGGCTGAAGCACCTCTCCTATGGGGCCAGGCTGAGAGCTGGGGCTGTTCAGCCTCTAGAAGAAAAGGCTGTGGGGTGACCTTACTGCAGCCTTTTAGTACTTAAAGGGGGCTTTATAAAAAAGAGAGCATATTTTTGCTCAGTCAGATAATGACAGGACAAGGAGGAACGGTTTAAAGCTAAAAGAGGGTAAGTTTAGATTAGAGGGTAAGAGGAAATTCTTCAGAGGGTGCTGAGGCACAGGCTGCCCAGAGCAGCTGTGGATGCCCCATCCCCAGAGGTGTTCAAGGCCAGGTTGGATGGGGTCCTGGGCACCCTGACTTAGTGGGAGGTGTCCCTGCCCACGGCAGGGGATGAAACTGGGTGGTCTTTCAGGTCCTTTCCAACCCAAGCCATTCTGTGACTCCACTCCACTATGCACGACATAAATCCCGAGCAGACAGCCCCTGCCTGCAACGCCCCATCCCCACCCGCCCAGCCAGTGACCCCACCAAGGGCAGCAGAACAGAGGACAGAGCCTACCCGAACAGCTTTTTATTCTTGGTGTACTCCCCACCCCAACAAAACGAAGTTGGGCCAATTTTGATAGCCGGTGCATCAAAACGAGATCTTTTTCTCCTCAACAGTCAGTTTTTCCATGAAGCACAACTATGCCCTGCTTCTCCTGCCACCTCACCTTGTCTGCAGCTCTCTATTTCAGAATCCTTCAGATGCGAGAGGCAGATGAGGATGGCCTTGCTAATATATTCCTGCTGCTCAGGTGGGGAGTGTTTCACAGCACTACTACTGCTCCACGTCTCCAAGAGTTCTTGCAGCACCTGAATCAGAGGATAAACAACTTTGTTTGCCCAAATTGGCTTGAAACAGATCGTTTCCATACATAATTTCCTTTCTGAAGGAACACTCAAGCTTTCATACAGCACGTGAAATTTATGATGGTCCTTTGGCCTTCACGCTTTCCCAGTGGTAATTACTCTCCCCGCCAATGGAGCTAACTTGGTATTTCAGGGCCCCAAATGACATTGTGCTTGGCCAACTAAGAAGTCCGTACCACCTCCCTTTAATACCTTGTTAAAATCCAACCTTCAAAGTCTAAATAGCTGCCAGGACTCACAGATTTCTGAAGCTTTGATCGGTGGGGGGGGGGGAAAAATATATCAAAAAATCACCATGACAAATCTGTAGCAATTTCCAGAGATAACAACTTCCTAGAAGTTCCATTAAACTGCTAACTTGGAGAGGGAAAAGATCTGCATCCCTGCTGAAGCAAAGGTAGATAAAACTTCCAAAGCATGAACCATTCTGCATGGACTGCTCTCAGCCAACTTCAGTGCTTTCTGCCGTTTGCCATGCAGCCAGGGGATGAAGGAGAAAGCTGAGAAGGACAGAGCATGTAGGACCCTCGCAGGAATCCAGGCATCATTAGTTTTGCTGCTGGGAAGGCAATTTGCCAATTAAATATGAAAAACTAACATCAGAGTGCAGAGAGTCCTTGCCTAGTCTATCACAATTCATTTGTTCTGCACCAGTCGGTGCTGTAGGGCCTCCTTCACTCTCATGAACAGGAGCAGAAGAGACTTAGAGAAGCACCCTAATTCTCCACCACGCAGACACCCACTCACATCAGCATTTTTTCCAACAGATACATCACCAGAAACGTGACTTAACCTTACTTTGATCAATAAGGCACGCCGAAGGCTGTCCAGGGACAGGTAGCCCAGGAGATTCTGTAGCACTGCAGTCTGTAAAGCAAGACCCACGGTTTTCATTAACTGGGAACAAAGCTGTCATCCAGCAATGCACAGCGTGTTGAACTTTTAAGTGTGAGGGACTGGTTGACAATATTCAGAGACTGAAGACTATGCAAATTAAAAAAAAAAAAAAAAGTGCATCACATGAAACTGCTGATGAAACATGGAAAACCAAGAGCAGACAAACACAGCACAGAAACAGTCCAGAGAATAAGCCTCAAAGCCACCAGATCAGCACTCTGGGAAGGGCAGGCAGCTGTTCAATGCAGCCCTCACCGTGTAGCCGTACTGCAAGAGGAGGAACTTCTGCGTCACAACAAACTGAGCGTGCTTGTTTTTCACAACCAGGTTCCCCAGCAGCCTAGACAAGACATCTGCCCTGGCAAGACAAGTCAACAGCAAAACGTTAGGAAGCCCTGGAGTTACTGTCACGCTGTCTTCACTCCTATGGAATTCTGTCAGCAGCTTATTGCAAAGAAGTCAAAAGCTAGGAATCACTAAAACACCTTTAAACATTAAGAGCCAGTCTGTGATTTTTTTTACTCCATGTCATGGCCCAGACCTTTACAGAATAGCGCAGGTTCTACCCAAGGGGGAACAATCAGGCTGCTCCTTTATCCCCATACACACATGCCAGCATCTCTCAGAAACAGCCTCTGCAACTATTTGTGAGAAAGCTGCAGCCTGTGCTCGGGATCAGGAAAGAAAACAGAGTTCTTACCCTGGTGCTCTCTCAACAAAACCAAGGACCACGGCCTCCATGCAGCGGTCTGGCACACACTCAACCAGGCGCCAACAAATCCTTTGCCAGATGCAGTCCGACTTGGTGAGCTCCGCGAGGCGGGGCACCAAAACACTCAGAATTTCTTCTGAAGTAGAAGAGAGAAAAAGAGAAGAGGTAAATACACGGACAGGACGGATGGGCTAAGAGGTAAATACATGGATTGGCGCGATGGAGCTCAGGGCCAGCCTGCTTAGTTAAGGATCCTTACAGGTGGAGAAATACAGCAGATAATTCTGAATCTCTCCTGTGGTTAGAACTAACCTAAGGCCGAAGAAACTTGTAGGTACTCCTCATCAGAGTAAACAGACAGAAAATCTCTCCTTCCCCCAGGCCCTGTTAACTCCTACTGTGGCCTCAAAGTTGTGGCGGGCCCGAATGAAGGCTGGTCACGTAAGGGGAGTGTTACAGGCGGGGAGGGATTTTTGTTGGTATTCACAGCAGGCTCTCAGACCGCTGGATGAGAAGTGCCAGAAGGTCATCCCATAATCATGGCCCAAACGGCACCACAAGAAGACCAGAAGCCTCAACAGTATTTTAGAGCCAAGCAGACTGCGCTCACGTGAGCCGATAAAAAAGCATCAGCATCTGGCAGATATGTAGCTGAACAACCTCAGGAAGCAGAGAGCAGCCTAGCTCCTAAAGCCCCAGGATCACCTCCACAGCCTCCTGCTCCCTCTGGTGATCACTGTCATAGTCACACCTCCTTACTAACCCAGCAAACCAGGCTTTCCCTCTCCCCAAATGTTATCGTAAAGCACTCACTTTGTCTCCCACGAACGCAGACCTTCCCCAGAACATGAGAAAGAGAAGATATTGAGCAATCCGAGCCACCTGGGATAAAACAGACACAAACACAACATCACCACCACCAGCAGCATCCAGAGCAGGCACACTTCTGCAGGTGCTGAAGTCTGAAAGCATGGATTAATTCCCTTCTTGAGGCACGCTCTCTTCTCCCTCCACCACCTGCCTTCAAGAACAAAAAGTCCCCAGGATTATCTGCACACAGGTGAAGTGAGAAGCCTGAAGCAGTTCAGTCCCGCTTTAACATAACGGTGATAAAACCATGGGCTCATTCAGCACTGTTGGGCTGGCTACACACGCAGGCTTACTTCCACACCGTTAACTGAGCACAGACATTAATTGAGCTAAATTCTGGCAATGGATGAAGACATTTAACAGCTCACAGGACTGCCGCTGTCATCAGGATTTTAAACGGCCCGAGCCATCTTTCTCACTCCTTGTACCTTACACTCTTACGTGCAGCGAACCTCAGCCTGGAAGGTGAGGGGGAGGCTCTGTACCCATTATCTGCATTTCAAACGCCAGGAAAGGGATCCGTGCGTGAAACCCGCCCGTGGAAGCCCTGCCCCAGCCGCACCGCCCTCCCGCCGCCCCCACCTCTCAGGGCAGCGGCGACCTCGTGCAACGCCTCCAGGATGGCTGCGGCCAGCAGCGGGAAGTAATTCTGCGGGAGGAAGACGGCGGGGGGGTGCCCGCCCTGCAGCGCGTTGCTGAGGCGCTCGGGCAGCGCCACGACGGCTCCCAGCAGGCCGGCCCCCAGCTCCGCCGAGCCCCGCTGCCGGCACAGCTCGCCCAGCACGGCCGGGAGCCGGCCCCGCACCAGGCGCTCCAGCTCCTCCAGCAGCGCCCGCAGCCCGGCGCCGGCCCTGGGGGGAGAAAGCGGGGACATTGGAAGGGGACAGCGCAACGCGGAGCGGGACGCAGCCCCCCCCCCCCCCCCCAGGCGCACTGACCGCGGGGCCGCCCCCCGGGGCTCGCCGAGGGCCGCGAGCAGGGCGCTGAGCGCGAGGCCGGGCGGCGCCTCCCCGAAGCAGCTCCGCCAGGGCCCCGCCGGCTCCTCGGGCCCCGCGGCCGCGGAGGCCGCCAGGCGGCGCAGCAGGGCCCCGAGGCGCTCCCGCTCGCGCGGCCCCAGGGCGGCCTCGCCCCCCCCCGCCGCCGCCGCCAGCGCGTCCCGCAGCGCGCCCAGCGCCGCCGCCCCGGGCGCGGGCCCCGCCAGGGCCTCCCGCAGGGCGCTCTCCACAGCCGTCGCCATGGCGGCGCCCAGCGCCCCGCTTCCGGCCGCCGCTCGCGGGCAGCCAATGGCGGCGCCGCGCCGCGTGACGTCACACGCACAACCCGCGCCGGTCTTAAAGGCGCAGCGCCCCCCTCCCCCCAACCCACCCCCCGCAGGCAGAGAGGCAGCGAGGCGGAGGCGGGCGGAGCTCGGAGCCCTGCGGCTTTATTGGGCGCGTCCCGCACCGCTACAAACGCTACAAACCATACAAAACAACGACAGGAACAGAAACGAAACAAACCAGCAACGTGCTAGGACCGACTGTACAAGAGGCGGCGAGTCCCGCGCCTCTCCGGGCAGCAGCGCAGCCCCCGGAGCCTTGGAGGGGCACCGCTCCCCGGGGGGCTGGACGGGAAACTTTCACCCAAAACCCCAAGGAAGGGCGGCAGGAATCCCTCAGGGCAGCAGCTCCAAACCTGCGCCAAGGGTTTCCAGCTTCCTTCCTGCAGCACCCCCCTCGCCAGGCTGCACCGTGTCTGCAGCGTTCCCCTGGCAGTGGCTTCATGGGGGAGCTCGGCGCGCAGAACTCTCAGCGCTCCAGCACCCGAGCACAGCAACAGCTCGGTACTGAAGCCTCGGGCAGATCTGGTTATCTGCACTGCAGCTGCTCTGAAAATCCTAGTGATGAACGCCTCCCTGTCCTACTCTATAGGGTTTCCAAAATAGCTCAAGATTTACATGCTCGTCTGTACAGCGTGCTAAGCGTTTGGAAATCATCAAGCAGCAGCCTGCTAAACTGGAGAAAGAGAAGCTACAACATCTTCCCACCCATTTATCTGGGAGATGCTGTTTTTGTAGCCTTTAAAAAAATCAAAGCCTTTTTTTTTATGAAACAATTTCAATCAATGCCAGGAAACTAGAAGCCCCACGACAGAGGCTATCTAATGGCCAGAAACTGGAAATTTCTCCTCTTAGATCGCTTTCACTGCCAGGATTCTCTCTCTCTTTCTCTCTCCCCCTCTACCCCCTCCTCACCCAGACCCATTATAAAAAAAGGTACAATATTTAGTTACATGGGATTTAAGTTAAAAAATAAAAAGCTGTCCAGTCTTTTTGCTTTATCGTGAAGAGTTTGAGCTGGAGCGGCTGCGGTGGCGCCTTCGTCCAGGAGATCTGGATCTTGATCGCCGGCGGACAGGGGATCTGCGCCTAGGAGATCGGGACCTGGCAGAGAAGGATGAAGAAAGCTTTTGTTCGGAGACATGGACAACAGGTTCCAGTCGTTTGTCAGCTCACCTACCACCTTTTCAAATCAATGCTCCCTGTCCCCCCTCCAAAATAAATAAATAAATAAATGCCACTCTGAAAGAGCTCCAGTGAAGTACAGCCAGGGAACAAAAACGCAATTCAAAGAGGATTGTTATAGCAGGAATGTTCTAGCTACTGTCCCTCTGCTTCTGAAGTTGAAAGAGACTTAATATCCTAAGAACAAACAAGATTCTTATTTACTCTCAAGCAAAACAAACTCAAGTTCATTCTACATCAGATTCTCCTCCCTGTGAAAGGTCAGCTTCAGCTCCTAAAGTACAGTGAGGTTCAGGGAAAGGGTTTATCCAAGTCACACAGAACCACAGGGCCATTTCTTAGGGGAATTCTCACTCTAAGAAACAGTTGAGCTTCAAGAACTTCAGTACTACAATTATCTATACAGCCACCAGTGCGACACCAAGGTTCCTGCCAGAGAACATTAACAGAGCCTGACAGGATGGTAAGGCAGACTAGGGAAGCAAACAAACCATCCAATCCCTCATTTCCATGACCTCAGTAAAAAGCGTCTTTTACGGAGGACTAACGAGCAGTGAATCTTGTGCCACGTTCTCTTTTAAACCTGTATCTATCCACTCAGCAATCAGCTGGTTCCAATCAGGAATTGCTTTTAGTGGTTACAAGAGTTTTAGCAGGCTTCCGAGACGGAGGAGCTCACCTAGGTCCTGAGAAAGAGCTGCCTCGATGCACTCAGGTAAATCTTTCGGAGCCTGCAGCATACAACAGGTGTGTACGCGCCCGGTCCCACCCTGGGGTCAGTGTACTCCAGCCGCCTGATGCGGGAAGGCTGCTTTGTGGCCATGTTCTCATGCACAGAAATGAGGGAGAGAGCTGCAAGGACTTCCAAAAAGCAAGCAGCTGGAGCAGGCTGCCAAAAGCATTCTCCCAGCCACAACTGTGTCACTTCACCTCAAAGCACTGCGTGGAAGGGACTCCAGGGAGCAGGCTGGAAAGCATCTGATGCATCTGATGTTTCCAGCAGACTGCGTTCAGATGGCAGCAGGTCACTGCCAGCACTAAGCACTTCACAAGTACAGCCTGGGTTCAACTGATGCCCAAAAGGTGCGAGTTACCATCACTCGGAAGGGCAAGTCAAGTCCAATGGGATGAAACTGTCCTCATGTGGAGTATTTCAGTGATACGCTCTTGTTACACTGAGAAGGAAATACAAATTGTCACCTCTCACCTTCTCCTCATGCGAGGCGGTGACCTACGCCACATGGGTGGTGGTGGCAGCATCCTCCTGGGTGGGCTGAAGCGTCTGGGAGGGGGTCTAGGTCGTGGCGCCAGCACAGCCGTGGCGGTGATCTCCTGACCATCGATCTGGCCTTTGCATGAAATCACAGAAGTAGGGTGATGCAAGCGTTTTCCAGCACCAACATCTACAGACCACATGGCTGCAACTCCCAGCTCTGTCACAAGCTTTGTCTACAGCTCTACTTCCACCACCCGCTCCAGACTGACGCTGATGAAGTCCACCTACACACTGGACTTCTAAATCAAATATCCCCTCAGATGTTAATCGGGAAGGATTTTAGAAATTTAAAGATTTTTATTGGTTTTTATTTTGGAAAAAAAAAAAAAAAAAAAAAAACAGTTTTAGTGTTTCTGTAGTTTTTATGGATCTGTCCTGAAATCACAAAAAAGCCAAACTCATTCAAGCTGAAAACAGAATGAGAGTATTTCAGATCAGCTACCCAAAAGCTACGCCATCTCTCACTTATTTTCAGACCAAGCCCACCTGTTACAAAGACATTTTTTTTTAAAAGCACCCAGTCTCCCTTCAACATTTGACACCTACCTCCATCCATGTGTTTCAGGGCTTTCTCAGCATCATCTGGGTTCTCAAACTCAACGTAAGCGTAACCTTTAGAGAGGTGCGGATTTAGCCTGTCAACTGGCATGTCAATCATTTTAATCTTTCCATAAGTGGAAAATATTTCCATGATGTGATCCTGCAGAGAAAGAGCAGAACTTCAGGACCACTCTTATGGTATGTGTCCCATATGCCTCTTACCACTCATATACCACTGCCCAGGTCTGGCTGGCACAGAGCACTAAATTCAAGATATACATAGCACTAAATTAGCTAAAAACCCTCTTGGGGACCTTATGAAAATGGGCTCATGCCCTTAGTCAGAAACTCTTAGCTACAATTCTCAGTACTTTTTAAAAACACCATTTTTTCAGCTCCCTGAACTTTTACCTCTGAAGACCTTCAAACTACATTGCCAGACCATCTCTCTTCAGATGCTCTTCAAGAACCTCCAGATGTTCTTAATGCCTCCCAGGTCATTTCTGCTACTGTCCTGACTTTGACAGTTTTCTTCATAGTAAGGCAAAGTACCAGGCCTGGGATTCCAACAAGGCAGACAAACCTTTTAGCACTACAGAGTCTCAGAAGCCTGTACTATATTTGACTCAGTGAGGTTCTTATGAAGTTTTCCTCACTCATCCATTTGGACACAAAGCAAGAATTCCCAGAACAGTTATTTTGGCAGCAGTCCAGCAACAACAACAACAAAATCGAAGGCTTTAAGAAAGCCACCAACAAATGCCCACAGAAGATATGTAAGCTTGGCATTCCAGGCGAGCATGCCATTACCTTGGTCACATTCCTAGTGAGCCTTCCAACGTGTACTTTTGTGGGTCTGGGTGATGGGCTGCGCCTCTTCCGCTCCTTTTCATCTCTCTTGGGTGGCTTGGACCTGATTTCACAACAGAAAATGTTTATAGTTTAGGGAAAAAGCAAGACAAAATCCAGAAGCCAATCCCTATCACGTGATTTTTAAAAGTACCATTTTTAAGAACTATTTTTAAGTACCATTTTTAAGAACTAAGTAACATTTTTAAGAACTAAAGAACTATTTAAATAGCTGCATATTGCATTTTGCTTGCAGGTTTTTGAAATTACTATCCAGATTAAAAAAAAAAAAAAAAAAACTTCAGTAGGCAGAACATTTGTATTTAGGCTTCTTCCAAATCTCACTGTCATGAATTTAGGGACATAATAAAAGAGCAAACTGGATTGTAACACTTTAGTAGATTTTATCAGCCTTCCACACCTTATTTACAGAATTATCCAAAGGAAAAAACATACTGTATGGATATTAAGATAGTTTGATTGCCACCCTTACAAAAATGCTTCTTTCGGTCCTCACCCATTTTATTTTTACACCTAAGAGAACATACACAGACACCAGCCTAGCCACCACTGTTAGCCCTGGCTTTTCTGTTGCTCTTGGCTATAATTTACAGGGAATATATAAAGACCTTTATTGTCATATGGTGCCCTTTTACTCCCACTCTAATGGGGAAACACTGATTAAAACTGCCTCTACAAAATATAGTACGTAGAAATTACCCTGAAAAAATTAGATTTTTAATCTCTGCAGGGCATACATTTTGATTGTAAGTAAAAGGAGCACACCCATTCTAACAAAATCCAGATCTCTAACTTATAAAAAAAACTGTCCTCAGAGAAAAAAAAAAAAAAAAAAGGAAAAAAAAATCTGATAAAGCGCCTGTATTCTACATGCAACTTGGCCTGCTATCTGGTAATTCCTAAAAGTCAAACAGAACTGACTTGGAACGGGAACGTCTCCTGTTGTCGTGTCTCCGTCGAGATGGGCTGGGGGATCCAGAAGAGCTGCTGGAACTGGAACTGCGTGAGGTGCTGGAGCTCCCAGAGCGACTCGAGGCAGAAGAGGAGCTCGAGCCACTGCTAGAACCAGTGCTGGAACTGGACCCTGAGCTGGAAGTTGAGCTGGAACGGGACCTGATAGGGAAAAAAAAACATGAGCGGAGTACCCAAAAAAAGAATAGCTGAAAAACTTATCATAATTACAAAGAAAACAACTGCAAGCTGAAACACTGAAAAATCGACTCTCCATAGCTCACTAGTTCAGCCAAATGAAATTTGTATCTCACGGAACCCAAACCCTTCAAGTCAGACACAATTTTCCTGTGACTAACACAAGGCAACGTTTGAATGAGTCCACAACATGGGGAATGAAATGAACCAGAAGTATGGCTGATGCTTTCTGAAAACGCTGTTTTTGTTACTACCCGTAACGGCAGCTACCTGGTACTGCTGCTCCCGCTGGAAGCACTACGTCTTTTGCGTGTCTTGTCCCGACCACGATCCTTTTCACCCGAGTCCTTAGTGGCGGCTTTGTCCTTTGATCGGTCCTTTGATTTCTCTTCAGACCTATCCTTGCGTTTGGTTGGTGAGGGAGCCCTTAAAGAACAAATTGCAGAAGGGATTGTTTGATACAGAAAGCCACAGAAGAACGGAAAACCACACCCAGACAAGGAACTGAAAGGCAACACAAAACGTTGAACTTCAAATGTAACTCAAGATCACTGTAACTGCAGAGTTAAAGCGTTAGGTAAGTCTGGGCTTTTTAGAAAAGAAAATACTTCACATGACAGAGCAGCAGCTTTGAAGGTGACAACTACAGCATCCATAAATTGTCACATACAGATTCACATAGAAAGAGGTGCATTTCCAGTTCCTCACCCTCCCTGGGAGGGCCCTAGTACCCTACAACATCCCCGGTTTCATTAAGCCTAAAAATTGGGATGGAATGATTACCTAGTGTTGGATTTTTTTATTACTTTCATTGAGTGCTAACAAACTCTTCTTTTTCACTCCTGATAACTCCATTTCCCCTTCAGAGGCATCCAAAGCAGCACCCAATGGGTCTCACTTATCTCAAATCTCACTTCTAACTCCTTGGTTCTGAGAACCGATCCCTAATTGAGTGCAATAAACTCCAAAGAGCAGCCCAGTGATGAGATAAAAGTGTTTAGAATGAAGAAATTAGCAGATAGGCACGAAAGAGCAAAGCTGCTTTGCAGCAGTGGCAGCGGACTGGAGGACAACCAACTTCTGCAGGGTCCCTGAGTGGCACACACCGCTGTGCTGCCGCTCACAGCCCACCCTGTGCCTGCTCACACTGGCACCTAAAGTACAAAAGGCCCTCACTCTCCAAGCCTCCCCAGAAAAGGCAGGTGGAGGACACCCAGCTCCTCTGCAGGACGTGCATGCAGCTCGTGCCTCCTGACAGCCTCACCTCCAGAGGAGCAAGCTTTGGTTTCCTCCACAGCCAATTTGTGGCCCAGAGCATACGTTGGTCAAGAAGTACTGCTGAGAACTTCACCAACAAAAAACCCACACTCAATTACGGCTGCTTTCAACCCTAACAAGCTCCTCCCAAAGCCCTTTCAGCCTTAGAAAGACCAGATTAAGATTGCTTAACATCCGAATTAAAAGCTTCCTCTAAATAAATTTTAATAACTGCTAAAAAACGTGGCAGATTTGAGTTGGTGTGCCGCCAATTACCTACCCACAAATGAAACATTTGGGAAATGAAGAACGGGCACGAACTCCCCTGAACTGCCAGCGTTACGAGCAGTGACACGGCAGCCACTGTGCTCTGTGGCGTTGGAAACACTTCCCCCTCCACATGCAAAGGCCAAGTCAGCTAACAAGAGGAAAACTCTCCAGCTTGTTGCACGCAATGGTCTCATTGCTTCTGTGCTATCTGGTGTCCCAACTCTGATAATCAACTGCTTTGTTCTCTAAATTCCAATTCAATTTATGATTGGGAAGAGATCACTTCTGAACAGCTGAACTTGGCTCTCCTGATTTTTCGTTTCAGGGTTTTCCCTAACACAGCCACCACAACAAGCAACACAAGTGAGTGTTCGCACACCTCGCTCCCCAGCTTCCAGAAGTCAAGGAACACCTTGTTCCTGCGTGCCTTTCTGCACAGAGAACAGAAAGCAGCAGCACACCGGCCGCCCTTCCCTACCACCTGCAGCAGCAAGAAGGCAGCTCAGGGACTGCTCCAGGGGTGCTAAAGGTGGTCGAGAAAAGCAAACCTGTGCCTGCCATTAAGCTGTAGGACGTTTTTAACCAGCTCCGTGCTTTCCCTGCTCAAAAATAGAAGGCCACTGGGACAGACCAGCTGACCCACTGGGAGGAACAGAACAGACAAGCTCCTGGACACACAAAACAGGCTATTTTCCTTCCTCACCTCCCTTCTAAACAACCAGTCGCGTTTATAGCACTTCCTCCTACACACCAACTACTCCTGCAACCGTGGTTGTGCTGCCAGCAGCCCAGCTGTGCAGAGCTATCGGCCCCCGAACTGTCAGCTCAGCTCTGGCCCTACCGGAGGGGGCCTTCAACGCCACCTGGGTGCGGCGAGGCCCAGCCCTTCCCGCGAGGAGGCCGCGCACAAAGAGCTCAGCCCGCAACGGGCCGGCGCCCGGCAGCTCCTCCGCAGAGCGGGCCCGGCGCTCCCGCACCCAGCGCGGCCACAGGCCCAGGCCCAGGCCCAGGCCCCTCCCCGGCCCGGCCTCCCGCCTCCCGCCCGCCCCCCGCGCTAGGCCCCGGCGCCTCAGCGCCCCCCCCGCCCGCCATCCGCCCGCCATCCGCCCGCCATCCCCTCCGCCGCGGCCCCCTCGGCCTCCCCGGGCGGCTGCGAGCCCGCTGGGAGCGGCGGCCGGGCCGGATGGCTGCGGATGGGCGCGGATGGGCGCCCCCCGGCCCGGCCCCACTCACATCCTCGGCAGCCGCCGCCGCTCCGCGCCGCGTCGCGCGGGATGGGCGCAGAGCGGGCGGGAACGGGGCCGCGGGGCGCGAGGCGATGGCGTCACGGGGGGGGGGGGGGGAGGGGCCGAGAGGCTTAAAGGGGCAGAGCGGGAGGGGGGGGGGGGGAGGGGGGGGGACAGCGGGGGGAGAGGGGGAAAAGGAAAAATAAAAATTAAATTAAAAAAAACTCGTGGGTGGAGATGGGGATGGTTAGAGGGAAGAGGAAAAGGGAAAAATAAAAAAAAAAAAGAAAATGTAAAAAAATATATATAAAATAAAAAATATAAAATTAAAAATATAAAATTAAAAATATAAAAATAAAATAAATTATTTTTGTTGTTTTTGTGGTTTTATTTGTTGTTTTTTTTAACAGGCTGTGCGGGAGCGCAGAGCAGCAGTCGCGCTCCGCCGCCCACCGAGCAGCGGCGCTCAGCCCCGTGCCGGGACGCTGCCTGCCGGGGGACCGGGGGGACCGGGAGGGGACCAGGAGGGGCTGCCCGGCCCGGCACGGCCCCCCCGGCCCGGCCCCGGCTCCCCCGGCCCGGCCCCGGCTCCCCGAAAGGGTTACGGGCGGGCTCCTCCCTCGCAGCCCGGGCGGGCCGGAGCCCGGGGAGCGGCGGGGGCCCCGCGAGCCGCCCCCGGCTCCGGGAGGCCGCGGCTGCCGCCCCTCAGCCCCCGAGGTGCGGGCGCGGGGCCGGGGGGCCGGGGGCTGCCCTGGGCGTGGGGCGGGCGGAGGGGTCGGGGGGGGTTTGTTTTTTCCAGCACTCTGCCATCTGCTTGAGCCCCTGCTGGGTCTGAGCCTGCCCTGATTCTTCCCAGCGTGAATGGTGGCAGCCGCTGTGCTTGCATCTCCCCAGGGCTGAAACCTCGGGGTCCCAAAGTGGGTTTGCACAGAACCCAGGGCAGAAGCAGGCAGCAGCCCCGCTGGCGGGCAGGTGGCAGCAGGGCCCCGAGGGGGTGAGGAGGAGGCAGTGCCCCTCTGCTGGGGCTGCACCCGGCTGGGCCAGGAGGAGAAGAGGAGAAGCCTGCACCTTGCCCCCGGGGCCACGGTCAGGTGGTGGGAGATGTGGTTCACCCGCACTCACACCCTTCTTCCTCCCCAGGTCTTGCATTCGCTCAGCCGTGACGTGGTGCCTTCTGTCCCCTTCTCTCGTGAGGTTATTGCGCTTGGCACGTAATGCGTTCGGGGCGGAGAGCAGGAGAGCTGAAGGAGTAAGCACGGTGAGGAGGGAGGCTCTGGTCCTCTCGTTGCTGTGAGTGTTGCTGTGTGCGGTTACGGAGTAGCATTCCCAGCATTTCCTGGTTAAAGGAGCTTTTCTGGTTATGGCTAATGCCAACTTCAGGCACTGCGAGTGTTCAGCAGCAGCTGAGGAAAGGGTGGCCAGGGTGAAATTTGGACAGGTGCCTAAACTGGCAGGCTGAAGCCAAGTCCCTTCAGCAGGCCTGGCTGCCCAACAGCAAACGCAGCTGCTCACATGGGCAAAGATGTCCTGCAAGTAGTGAGGTCCTCGGGTGGGTGGGGGCAAGTGCGGGTCCCAGCTGGGGGCTGCGGTGCTGCCTGTGCTGTGCATGGAAACTGCCTCTGCGGAGATACTTGTTTGGGAAATAACCAAGGGTCGGCCCTGGTGAGATTGCTCCAGGGAGTTCCTGTAGGGGATGAGACATTT
This sequence comes from Netta rufina, assembly GCF_964035555.1. Taxonomy (NCBI): domain Eukaryota; kingdom Metazoa; phylum Chordata; class Aves; order Anseriformes; family Anatidae; genus Netta; species Netta rufina. The sequence continues at coordinate 5,053,772 of NC_140138.1, forward strand.
CCGTTTTCCTGATACCCACTGAAATGAAAAGATGTAAAAGACACCTGGAACTGGGATAGGAGTGTTGGTGTGGGAGCACAGCTCGGGTGATTGCGCTGCCATGAATCACTGCTGGTCTGCCTGCCTCTGCCCCTGCCCCTGCCAAGCCTCTGCTTGAACTGGCTTCTCCTGTGCAACTTAGGGACCTTCAGAGGACGCTGGGCTGGCCCTGAGAATTAAAGCAAGGTCCATTGCCAATGCAAAACCACAGCTCTGGTAAACTCCTTGAAGTCTTCCTGGGTCTTTCCCTTGCATTTTTCCTCCCCCCTGCTCCTCCTTCCCACCCGTTACTGGAAAGTAACAAACGTTTGGCATGCCACGGGAGTGTAAAGGTCTCTGTGCTGTGCTGTGTAAGCTGCCTGCGTGACACAGGATCCAGCTCTTGCAGCAAATCCCCTCTGCAGAGTGGGGATCAGACGATGGGCTCATCCGTGGAAATGGGAAGAACATTTAGTGCAGGAAAACACTGTGTTCAGAGGGGACCTAAGCAAATGAAGGCTTAGCTAGAGGTGGAGCCAGGCCCGAGCTGTCAGAGACCGAGCCACATGCAGGGCTCTTATCTATGAGGTCCCTCTCACATCCCTAGTGGGGTGTGGGGTGGCCTTTAGATACAAATAGTTTGGGATCAAAGTGCAGTCTGTGTCTCCTGGTTAATGCCGCTCTCTTTTGCCATGGAGGAAGTAAAATGCAAAGGGGCACAACTGCTGCATCGAAACAAGCAGCTCCTTTTCTTTCTCCCTGTGCCTTTCTGTGAGTGATCTGCAAGAGTCTCTGCCATTTGGGCTGGCAAAACACGGTGTCTTTCTTTGAGACCAATGTGTACTGAGGGAAGCAAGGTTTGGAAAAGATTTCTGGCTCTCATCTGCTTGACAGTGACTGCTTGATGTGGTCCCTGTCAGACACTGCTGATCTGGAGAGCATTGTGCTGTCCTGTGGGAATTCTTGGGAGCTGTTTGTTTTGGGGAAGTGAACCCCCAAAGTGTGCCTGTGAGGCAGCGGATGCAGCACTGATTTTTCCAGTGAATGCCTGCAGTTAGGAAGCTGAAAGGAAAGGGAAAACCCATCCACTGTGACAGTAGGCACACACACGCAGCTGTGATGTGCTTCTGGACTTACAGGTTTACCCCACGTAGGTGTGATTGTGGGGGCTGTACCTGCAGTGCAGTCCCAACTACACCCACCCACATACACGCAGCACATGGCCGTGTCCCCCCCCGCTGTTCCCTCACCCAGCTGTGCACATCAGGGAGGGGATGTGCACTCATACACGCATACCTGGACCTTCTTTACAATGGTGCATAAATGTTTGCTTTCACTTCTTTCAAAGGTACAGGACAGCGGCACCTACAGACCTGATTTCTGAGGCACTAACAGTTTCCACGCCACAAGCGTCAGCGCCCTGGATCCTGCTCGCCACAACTTCCCCAGCCACCAAGCAGGAGCGAGGCTCCAGTGGGGACCTGCCAGCCTCGTACCGTGACCTTCTGCTGGCCGGCGCTTGCACCCAGCTCCCCACAGAGCTGAGCTGCTTCTGGGGATGCCAGCTGGGAACTGGGACACGTCCACAGCACAGCCGTACAGCCACGAGCTGCTGAGCCCCAGGCACAGTGGACTTGCCACCACTGGGAGATTGCAGCACTGCACAAGTGAGTGGCTGGGGAGCAGCCTCTGTGTGGCACCGCAACGGGAGCTGCCCAGGCAGCTGCGGCTTCACCTGCCTTGAGGGGGTCCAGTTGTCCCAGCCAGCTGCTTGTCCCAGCGCCGTGTGGTCCTCTGAGGGGTCTGTAACTACAGAGACTGGTAGTGGGCCCAGAAATGGCTTTTTGAGTGGATTTGGAGTTCCCCTTCTCTTTGTTCCTCTGCCTTGTCCTCCAGCAACGCAGCTCGTCTCTGCCAGAAGGGACGCGTGCCTTCCTGAACCTGCTCTGGTCCTGCTCTCTGCCCTGCCCATCACTGATGCATTGATGATATTGGGTGAAGCTGAGCCCCGCGTCATCCTCTGTGCCCTTGTGGGACTGGGGTGTCAGGTTGGACCCTCTGCTCTGAGGGGTCCTATGTGAGCAAGGGACAGGCTGCTGGGCCAGCCCTGGTCACCCCCAGGCAGAAGAGCCATCTCCTTCCTGCTCTTTGGCTGGGACCTGCATCGCTGCTTGTGGCTGGGGCTGGCGCAGCGTGGCCCCAGGGCCACCAGCCTGGCAGCAGAGTGCTAGCAGAGCCCGAGCAGTGGATGCAGTGCCACCGTGTCCCCCCCATCAGCTCCACTTCGTGCCGTGGGGCTGAGAGGTGCCACTGGCTGGCCAGGACGGCGGGGATGTAGGCACCGGCAGCGATGGGCCGCTTGGATGACCACGCCAAGAGAAGGATCGTGGAGCTGCGCAGGGCTGGGCTGAGTTTCCGCAAAATCAAGAAGGTGCTGGAGCTGGACAACATCCGAGTGACGCCACAGGCCGTGTATCTCTTCCTCAAGAGGAAGAGTGTGGAGCTGGGGCCAGCAGCAGGTGGCTGGGGCGGAGAGCAGCCCTGGCCCCCCCTGCAGGGGCACGAGGCTGAGCTGCCCCAGTCTCCAGGCCCTCGGCCCCCCACATTGCCCAGCGGGGCTCTTGCTGGCGGCCAGGATGGCAAGGAGGGCACCCAGATCATCAGCGTGGCCTCGTCCTGCCAGGGCAGCAGGCAGCCAGGGGGGGCCCTGCCTGTGGGACTGCCTCCTGGGAAGGGTAAGGCTGGGCCCCGTCCAGGCCTGCCCTGGCGCAGGCTCCCTGTTCTCCCCCAGAAGGTTTGGGGACAGAGTCTCCTTTCGAGGCATTTTTCTTCTGTCCCTTGCAGGTGACAGCGGTTCCACGGGTGCCCTCCCAGCTCCAGGGAGCTGCCAAACACCAGGGACCCCACCTGGCCCCACGCAGCCGCTGCCTGTCCAAGGGCAGCTCGTCATGCCCCCTGCCAAGAACCCAGCCCTGGTGGCAAAGAAGATCGTGGACAGGGCTCTCCTCCTGCAGAACAAGGTAGGGTGCTGGGTGGCACATCGGGGTGGGAGGGCCCAGCTGCTTCAGGCCCATATCTTGCATGGGCAGGGTCTGTCCTGCCCCTCACGGTGCACATGTGGCTCCCACGGGCAGAGCAGCTTTCCTGGTGGCTGTGGGGATCTCAAGACACTAGCACCAGGTATCCTGGGTACAAAGCACAGCCCTGAGTCAGGCTGAGCCTTTGCATCTTTCCATCTCCCTGTTGTGTCCCTCCCTGCTGCATCTTCTACTTGCAGCCCTCACCTTTCCATATCTGCTCTGGTGCAGCAAATGCGACTGGTCTACAAGCTGGGAGGGGACACCCCAGGTACGCTACTTCCATCCCTGCAGAGCAAACATGCCTGGCATGAGCAGGGGCAGCCCAGTTGGCAGCAGGTAGAACAATGCATGTGCCCACTGAGCAGAGGCACAGGGATGGGGCAGGGAGGAAGAGCAGGTCAGAGAACACTGCAGTCCAAAGGTTGTTCCCTTCTGCCTTGCACATGAAGCACAGAATAAATCCTTCTCTTGCTTATCCTCACTGAAGGAGCAGTTAATGATCTTTCACCTCCACTCCTCTCCTGCCTCCTGCTATTCTAGGTCAAAGATGCCAGCACACAGACCACCCCACTGAACCCCACGAGCCCTGGAAATCAACACCTTGCTTGGGGCGAAGCAGTGCTTCCCCCTGCTCCTGGTTCCCCCACCACTGCCGAGAAGCTGGACGCTGTACACGCAGAGATCCAGAAGCTGAGCCAGGCACTGCACGCGGTGCTGGAGAGGCAGTGCCGCCTGGAGCGCCAGCAGGAGCACCAGCAGCGACTCCAGCAGGAGATGCTGCTGATGCTGCAGCAGCTGAGCTCCACCGTGAGCCACGGCGCCCTGCCAGCCAACCAGCCCTGCGTCCCCTTCAGCAGCGTGGCTGAGCCCTCGCCCACCGTGCCAAACTTCAGCCAGTTCAAGATGGAGCTCATCTGACCCCAAGGTGCTCTATCGGGGCTGCCCTGTCCGCAGGGCAGGCCAGCACTGCCAGAGGATGAGGTCCTGAAGCCTTCAGAGGCTGTGGCAGCTGCCTGAGGGCCACGTGGGGTGTCCAGCAGAGGTGATTGCTGCTTCCCTACTCCTCTGCCTCTTGTTGACTGAAAGGGGTTGCTGGGCACAAGAAGGAAGGGGAAGCTTGCTTCTCCCGTGCTGCCCATCCTGGCAGGTCCTGGAGCTGCCCAGTCCATCCACGGACTGTAGCAGCTCGCATGGGCTGCAAGGAGAAGATGCAGCTGGGAGGAACACAGCAGGGTGGTGTTCTTGAGGTGAGGCTTCCTCTCAGGAGGGTCAGTGTTGTGACAATCATAGGAACACTCCCCCTGCAGGGGCTTGTTCAGTAAAAGGTTATGGTTAAGAAACATAGTGGAGAAAGCGTGGGATCTTATTCTTCATTTTATCTCCCCCTCACCCTGTTAGCAGCTGGGCTGGACCTGGCTTGGGCACAGCCAGCAGAGCACCGTGAGGTGGGCCCACCTCTCCACACACCAGGGACATCGCCAGGGGCCTGGCATCAGCTACCACACCGCTAGGGATAAATCACACTTGTGTAGGAAGCTGACTCTTTAAACTGAGCAGCTTCTACCCAGGCCAGCCCCTCACCCCCCAGATTCTCAGCGTGTCTGGAGTCTGTCACTGCCCCCGGCTTCTGCCCACTGCTCTTGTGGGTGTGGGTTCTGTATGCTCTGTGTCCTGGGGGGAGCTGTGTACTCCCCTCTCCTCTGACCCTTTTTTCTGTGAGTGAGAAGGATGAACTCTTGGCTTTGGTCCCCCAGCAGCAAGGGCTCTCCTACAGCAGGCTGCTGGCAGTACAGAGCTGCGGGAGCAGAGAGGTTTCAGAGGCACAATGCTGAGAACATCCCTTGGCTGGGTAACAGGGCCTTAAGGGAGGCTGCAGGACTTGGGCTGCAGCAGGGGTGTGTGTCAGCCAAGGAGACTTCTTTCTTTCTGGTTACACCACAGTCAGCACAAAGTCGTTCACCAGCCTGTTTCTCCAAACTCATCCAAACTCTCTATATGGACACACGTACAGAAAGATGTGTGTGTCTGTGTATACACCCACGTATACCTACACAGCTCCTTGCAGCAACTGTGGAGGAAGAGGGAGCAGAACAGCCGCTCTGCCACCTGCATACACAAGTCCAGCCCTGGTGGTGGAGGTGGTTCTGCCACTGCAGCTGTGCCTGGGAGCATTAGAAGTCTGCTGCCATCTCCCTGCAGTCGTTCATTTCAATGTTGGTGTAGTTTTGGGGATGTCTGAAAAGCAATGGACAAAGTAAAAGGCAAAATGAGTTACTCTGCTCTTTTGCAGGAGGCAGGGAATGACAATCCCATCCCTCCTTCTGTGTCCTGGTGCCAGGAACTCACCCAGTGATACTAAAGCTGCGTCTCAGCTTTGCACTTAAAATAAAGAGGCTGGATGACCAGCCTTCAGCAGGCACAGAGTTTACTAAGGTGTCTTTTAGCATTTTGGGGAAAAACAGGGCAGAACACCTACCATCACCTGGCACATGTAGATCAACTTTAAACCACACTGTTTTCCGAGAGATTCCTTAAGCCTGTCTTAAAGTATTTTTTACATTCCTTTATAAAATACACAGAGTTTTTTTCTATTCTCCAAGTGTGTTTCAAGAACTTTCCAAACTTCCAACACTTGCCCAGCAACATCCTAGCCAACGATAAAAGATCACAGAATATTCACCAAAATAAATTGCCTAAACTGGCTAAATAACACACCCACCAACACTGTTTTTGACCACTCAAGTGTTAAGCAGCTGTCTACCTGCTAATAACACCAGGGCCACCAAGTAATTGTTTAAAATGGTGCTGTGCTATACTATGGAAGCTGTTTCCAGGTTATGCTAAACCACCCGTAACTTCCCGGTCTGCTCAAAGGAGCAGCTCTTCCCCTCGCTGCCCCTCGTGCACAAGCCTTCAGCAATTTGCTCTCCCCCACAACATGTTGTAAGCGAGGCCGATGGGCTTTACACCGTGCTCAGTGACACACCTGGTGTCACCCATGGCTTTATCAATTATTACCTTAACCTTAATGACCATTTCTTACCTTTTGATGAAGTGCAACGCCAGGCCAACCAGCAAGAGCACGAGCAGCAGAGCTCCCACGACCAACAGGGCGATCTCCCAGCTGCGCAGAAAGGCTGAGGATGTGAAGGCAGAGATGGGGCACTGCAGTCAGGACCCTGCCCAGCCAGCTCCAGCCCTATCACGTCCCCCCCAGCCCCCCTGCAAACACTCTACAGTGCTCCTGCTCCAGCCTCAGTCAGCTTCGAGCAGCTGGCTTTAGGGCTTCTGCTCTGTGCCCAGCAGCACAGGGCTGCCCCAGCCTTGCCAGGGGATGTGGCAGCTGAACTTGCAGGGACATGGACATGGCAGGGTGGCTACCCCATTGCCCCTTGCACCAGGGGAAGCCAGCCATTGTTATGCTTCTTCTAACGACCCCTCAGCTTCACAAGACAGCTTTGTGTAAGCAGCAGCACCAGATGTCTGAGCCCAGCCTCAGCCCCGCTGGTGGCGCTGGATGGAGGTCCCCATGCACAGCTCTGCTCCCAACTCACAACTGCTCTGTGATGATGCTGGTGTGCTTCTGGGGGCGATGCACTCAGGGCTGGTTTTCAGCACTCTTCCATCCACGGAGAAGGGGTGGGGGCTGGTCAGGAGGCCCCGGCGCCAGCTCTCAATGGACTGCTGCTGCACTGGCAGCCGAGCACGCACCCGGCCTGAGACCTTCACCACGGAGTTCACACACGTCAGGTTCAGCCCTGTGGAGAAGCAGCAGCACACCTTGAGCATGGGGGAGCCCTTCTGCTGCAGAAGGGACTTCCCCCAGCGATGAGACCTCCTGGCCCCTCCAACGGGACAGGGACACAACTCTCCCTGCCTGGCACCAGCAGTGTGGGAAGGGGGGGGGCACTGCAAACCAGGCAGATGGAGCAGGGCACTGACCTTGCAGGTAGAGCTCAGAGACGCCACAGGAGCACTCCTCCTCCAGGGAGCTCAACAAGACCCTCCTAAAGCTTTCAAGTGTCCTTCTGTGGTGCACGGTCCAGGCAGAGCAGTCTAAGGGACGAGGAGAAGTGGAGAAGCAATTGCCTGGATGCAGCTCAGGCCTGGTGATTGCCTCCCAACTGCGCTCCGCACACCAAAACTGCAAGCAAAGCTGCCTGCTTGGGACAGTGATGTGCTTTCCATCGCATCAACACACCAGGGAAGGGAGCAGGGTGCCCATCCTGGGGGATACGGGAGGCGGGGGGTGCCCTGAGGGATAAGGGGGGCGGAGGGGCACACAGCCCTGCTTACTGGGTGTCAGGAAGCACAAGTCCAGACCCACGGCAAAGGCATCCTGCGGACAGCTGTTCTGCACACCAGGGGTAGGCTCTGAGATGGCAAACTGTAGCTCTGCGCTGGCATCACCGGAGGGGCAGCGACTCAGGGACACAGGCCTGTCCCCCAGAAGAGTAATGTGAGCTCAGCAGTGCCTCTCACACCTCTCTTCAAGGCTTCATCCACAAATCCCACCCCATGCCCCCATGCCCAACACTGCTGGGGATGACGAACAGTTTGCTGGAGCTGACATCAGCCTTTGCAGGGCTGTCACAGGGACAGGTCCAGCTGACCCCGTCAGACCTGAGCTTGGCCACAGCAAACCCATTTGATGTGACTGGTTTCTGGTGAAGGTATTTCAGTGCGTGCTTAAGCTAGCCAGAAACTGGAGATCTCTGTTTCCTGGGTAAATAGGACCCATACGGCTGTGGCTCTGTGCACACGTGCTCATGGGGGCAGGCTGCAAACTTAGAGCCTCCATCAATGAGGTAGGAGAGCGAGGCAGAGGACATGAGGATGACAGATTTAGCTAAAAGAGGTGACCTTGTGGACAGGAGAAACTCTGCTGGCACTCCCACCAAGAGAAAGGCTCAACCCCATTTGTTGTTAAGCAAATGCCGTGTTGGAGTGAAAGGGATGCCAGGTTTTGTTTTGTTCTGCTCACTGGGATTTAAAAATAAATAAATAAATCAAAGGAAAAGTTTGTCAAAGAAGTGTATACACTTGCTATTTGTAAAGGCTGCACTCCTTCATGCAATGCCATTTACATCCCTTGGGAGAAGCAAGTTAAGCAAGCAGTGGAGTAACAAAGTTCAATTCCCCACACCAAAGGAGAGGAAGCGTTTTCCATTGTGATGTGCTCCCCACCTCTCCGTTTTCCCTCACAAGGCTGGTGAATACACGCAGCCACACAGGACACAGGACAAGGCAGCAAGCTCAGTGATGTGCCAACCAAGGCTCTGGGCACCAAGAACCCGGAGATGTTTTCCAGAGAAGTGGCCTCACCTGTCATCCTTGCAGGGCACAGTGTACAATGGGCCGAGGACATCCAAGCGGCCTCCCACCATGCTTGGCCCACATGTATACACCAGGGCATCCACCAGGTTCTCTGACATTGCCTTCATGCCACTAGGAATCATGCTGGTGCTGTACAGAGCTATAGCGCTGGAGCCTTCGGTAGCAGCAATGTTCTCAAACGTCAATTTTGTCCCATCTGGAAATGCCAGGAGAATACACAGGGTGAACATCTAGATAGGTAAACCTATCTAGAGATAGGTTGGAGAGAGCTCCAAGGATAGAAACGTGAGACAAAATAGTGATGGTGAGTGGGGCAAAGCACAGCTGAGAGAAGGGCCTGCCAGCTGTGAAGGCCTATTTCTGAAAAGCCCAAGGTTCCTCTGAGACGTAGAGCTCTCTGCATGCAGGCCAGCCAGAGTTTAAGGTGAACAAAACACACACAGACAAAACCAAGCAAACAAAACCAACAACAACAAAAAACAAGACAGACATGTGCCAAGGCAATGCTGTGGCAGGGCCAGTGGGAGATAGCAGCAGCAGAGGGTGCAGGCTCAACCAGCCCCAGTGGCCCTGCATCCCCCAAGCCCCCAGTCCCAGCACCCAGCCCTCCCACCTTCCCCGCTTGCCAGAGCCCCAGTGGAGGAACGAACACTGAAAAACATGTAACAGAATGGCTGAGGGAGAAAAGACAGAAGTAACAGACCATCAGAGGATAAGTGATTTCCCCCCAGCCCCGTCTCACCATTCCTGCCGCCCAGCAGCAGCAGGCCTGAGGCGCTGAGGTTGCCGCCCAGCGGGACGCTGCCATGAGCGGCACCCTCCTGGCTGGTGAAGACGACCAGGCTGAGGCCATCTAGGCTGGTCCCTGGCGGCCCCTGCAGCTCCACAAAGCTGCCAGCCCCACCACCTGCCAGCCCCAGCTCGCTGATGCGGACAGCAGGCAGCGATGGCACGTGGGGGCTGCCGCAGGAGTTTTCCCCGAGTGGTGTCATTGCCGTCACCTATGGGGAGACACAAAGCCGCTGCCATGGCTGCTGACCCCACTGCTCACATCCCTACTGTTTGTACATATCCCCCACAGGGGTAAGGCCCGACAGGGATGCGGCGGTTCTGCCTCCCCGCAGCTGCTCCAGGGGTCCCATTCCTGCCAGCACCATGTGGGGTCCGCTCGCACTGCAAACATCCCTTTGAATGTGACCACAGAGCCCACTCAGCACCTCCCTGCTGCCAGCAGACCTCTTCTGCTTCTTTCATTGCCTTGTTTTTTGACCCGAGCATTCTGTGCCGGCCTGATCCCAGAGGACATCAGCAAGGAAAGAGGAGAAGTGTACATACTCTGCCAGCGTTCCCTCAGGGGAGCTATCTAAAGCTAAACACTTAAAAACAGGAAGAACAGTCGGGACAAATTAACACAAATCAATCACAGCAGTGGTTGAGGCAGGTCCTTCACACGCTGGCCCACGGGAAGCTGAGTTTCAGGGATGTGAAGTGCTGTGCTACCGTGTCACCAGAACGCCTCGCTTTCCCGAATCAAGGCCATACCGAAACACAACTAGTTCTTTCCCAGTGGCTACAGCTGGAGTACAGACATCTGCCGCCAACCCACCTGGAAGCTGCTCTGGAGTCTTGCACTCAGACCGTGGCAGCGGCTCAGGGACTCATCCTCAGTGCTGTGAGAATCATTTTCGTAAAGGATGCTCTGCCCCGGTACCAGCACTTCGAGCAACTTCTCCGCCTTCTCATCTGCTCGGGATGTGTACACCACAGCATCCACCAGCCCCTCAGCGGTCACAGCCATGTTCACCGTGTAGAGGGTGCTGTTGCTGTAGTAAAGAGCCACAGCGTCGGCCCCGTTCTGGATGGTATTGGGGGGCAGCCTGACCATGGGTGCTGGGTGCACGGTGCTGCTCCCCACCAGGAAATAACCCAGCTCGTCCGTGTGGTGTCCGGAGAGGTCCAGCACCCGGTAGGCCCGGCTGTTTCTGCCGTTGTAGAGGACCAACCAGTATCTCTGGAGGTCAAAGTGAGTCCGTCCAGTGTAGAAGAGCTCTATGTACTCTGCGTCCTCTCCTCCCCCTGGGTTGTCTGGGTTCACCTCGTTGATGAGCAGCTCACCCACTTGCCTAGAGGGCTCTCGAGTCCCCTCTGGAACCTGTGATGGGACACCTTGGAAAGCAGAAATGTCATGAACGTGGGCCAGGCACAGCACCCTGGGCAAAGAATAGCTTTGCACAGTTCTGCTGGGGTGTAACCAAATTCAGCAGAAGACTGGGGGTGCCGGCCTAGCACCCCAACACACACATTCCTCCTCTTGCAACAATGCGCAGAGATCCCCATGGGCCTCTGCAGCACCCACAGGGAGCTGGGCTGTGCCATGCCTTCCGTGAGCCCCATGCCCTGCTGGCGATGGGAGCTGCCCCTCACACGCAGCCCCAGCTTGTAGAGGTGTCCCTGCACCCAGAGGAAACATGGGAGAGTAAAGAAACTCCCTCTATGGCTCCTCACAGCTTGTCTGCATACGAACACCAGTAAAATAAAGGAGCTGAATATCTTTTTGACCATAACCCAACTTTTTAATTTTTTTTTTTCAAATCTGTGTGCTCCAGACCCCTTACAAATGTCCTGGCAATACTCTGCCTAATAGCTCTAACAACAGTTCGCTTTTATTCCAGATCATAGAATCCCAGAATGGCTGGGGTCAGAAGGGACCTTAAAGATCATCTAACTCCAACCCCCTGCCATGGCAGGGATGCCACCCACCAGATCAGGTTGGCCAAGGCCCCATCCAGCCTGGCCTCGAACACCTGCAGGGATGGGGCATCCACAGCTGCTCTGGGCAACCTCTTGCAGTGCCTCACTATCCTTACAGTGGAGAACTTCCTCTTAATGTTTAGTCTAAATCCGTCCTCTTTTAGTTTAAGAGCATTCCCCCTTGTCCTGTCATTATCTACCCAATTAAAGAGTCCTTCTCCATCCTTTATATAAGCCCCCTTTAAGTACTGGAAGGCTGCAGTGATGTCTCCCCAGAGCCTTCTCTTCTCCAGGCTGAACAGCCCCAGCTCTCTCAGCCTGTCCCCATAGGAGAGGTGCTCCAGCCCTCTGATCATCTTCGTAGCCCTCCTCTGCACTCACTCTGACAGCCCCACATCCTTCTTGTGCTGGGGGCCCCAGACCTGGATGCAGGACCCCAAGTGGGGCCTCACAAGTGCAGAGCAGAGGGGCACAATCCCCTCCCACCCCTGCTGCCCACCCCTCTGTTGATGCAGCCCAGGATGCAGTTCACCTTCTGAGTTGCATGCATGCACTGCTGGCTCATGGTGAGCTTTTTGTCCACCAGAATCCCTAAGTCTCTCTCCACAGGGCTGCTCTCAGTGAGCTCTTCTCCCAGTCTGTGCTCACAGCTGGGATAGCCCCACCCAGGTGCAGCACCTTGCTCTTGGCCTTGTTGAATCTCATTAGGTTCACATGGGCCCACTTCTTCAGCCTGACCAGGTCCCTTTGGATGCCATCCCTTCCTTCTGGTGTACCAGCTGCACCACTCGGCTTGGTGTATTTGCAAACTCACTGAGGGTTCACTCAATACCCTCATCCGTGCCATTTAATATGACAATGAGCAACACGTAGCAGCTGGATGAGACAGAAATGGAGGGGATCTTTGTCAGATAGGGAAATGCAGGGAGGCACACCTCCCTGCTCTGGGGAGCTAGATCCACACGCCCACCCTCAAACACGGCGTCCCTCAACATACATGAATGATGACCGGTACCTGGAGGTAAGTCTGGCACGTTAATATCCTTGAAGCAGGAGCTTTCTGCTGTGATATTCCTTCTGTCAAAACTCACAACCCTGGGGCTCTCCAGGAAGGTGTTGAAGGCTAGCAGCAGGCTGCTCAGCTGGTCTTCTGACTTTGCAGTGAGCAGGGTGGTGAACAGAAGCCCCAGGTCCTGACAGGCCACCTCTGAATCTGCAGAGGCAAGAAGAGAACTGCTTCAGTGCCATCACCCCTCTGAAAATGCACTTTCTCCTGGAAAGGACACAGAGCTCAGCAGCTCGTCTCCCTCCTGGTCAGACTGATGCAGGGGAAGGGTTTGGGTGTGCTGTCAGTGCAACGCTGTGAGCCCTGCAGATCGTTTCCCATGCCAGGTCACGCAGCCCACCCAGGTACATCCTCATCCCTTCCGAAGCCTTGCAGCCCCAACAGCAGATGGAACAATCACTTTGGGGCTTCTAAACATCTTGAGCTGAACATATTATCTCTGACAATGCATGCTGTAAAGTCATGGCTCTTCTCTTCATGTATCTGCATGTGCTCATCACACTTGCATACTAACCTAGCAGGGACATCAGAAGAACAACACAGACCAGTAAGTCTGCTTGCATTTCTGCCAAAACTTGGTTTAATTCATATGGATCACAAAGCCAGCTAGGCAACAAACTCAGTTGAGACATCAGCCCTGTTGCCACATCTGTCTGACAGCAAATGCTCAAGGACAAAATAACTGGTGGTCTGCAAATGAGCACTGATGTGCACTAGCTGGCAGAGCTGCAGATGGGAGCACACTGCAGAACGCCACCATGCTAAGTCTAACATGCAATGCTTTCATGATCAGCACCAAGTCTAGATTAGCTGGGATCCAAGCCAGGAGGATGCAATTTAGTAGGGAACCAAGGGCTGAAAATCAGAAGTTGATGGGCATTAGCCTCTGGCAGTCCCCGGGCTGCCCCACTCCTGACCACCTCACCTTTGAAGTAGGCAGGAGAAACTCCACAGCTGCAGGATCGGTCAAAGGCCTGGACGAAAGTCGTCAGGATTTCTTCTGACTTTGAGAGCCACTCCTGGCAATCTAGGAAACAAAAATCCTACCGTTACCTAGCCGCTCCAACCTCATTCACAGTTCCAGCTCATTCTGGGATGGCGCAACTCAGCTCCTGCTCATCACTCTGAGGGCCCAAATGGCTCCACTGCACCCAGAGCAGTTGTGTACGAGAATGAAGACTGGGGAAATTCAGCCCAAATTCAGCCCATGGCCACGAAGAACAATACTGCAGAGAAAAGTCAGATGTCCTGGTTGTATTTCCTTTGGTGTATCTGCACATACCCCAGCACAACCCTAGGGGGATGTCCTGACGGCTCCGGCTTTGAGCACATGCTCTTGTCCTTAGGTGGTCCACCCAGAGGAGCAGAGGCGTCTGATACCCACCTGCTACAAGAAGGCAGAAGGAGACCGTCTGGCTGAAGCGTTTGCTGGGGCAATCATTGAACTTGCCAGGAGTAGGCTGGCTGAGGACATAGGACAAGGAGTCCCGGGTCACAGAGCAGCAGTTGCACCGGCTCATGGACACATTTCCCAGCTGGTGCCTGAAAGAAACAGACATGTACGTGAGATAAAACACAACCTGGCAGCCAGAGACATGAGTGCTTTTCACCCTCCACTCACATCTGCCTGCACCATAGGGTGAAACCAGGCACTTAAAGTCTTCTTCCTTCACAGGGTCTGGAGAGACATCCCACCCTCAACAGTACCTCCTTACCTGAAAAAGGAGCCCAAGAGCTTGATGAAAAAGGAGTCCAAGAGCAAAAGCACAGACAAGAGCTTGCCCAAATGATTTTTATTGCTGCTTGCTCCTACCCATGCAACTTCATGTGAGTGGCACCTCACTGCCTCTGCTCTTCAACCTGCTTCACTGCCCTTCAACCACTCTGTCCTCTCTTTCTCCAGTTAGCAGCATATGCCTCATATATAAAGGAAACAGTACTCGTGTCCCACAGAAGTCTGAGGTTACTAATGTTCCCTTTAACCTTCACTGGGGAAAAATCTATGCTCTTCAAAAAATAGAAAAAAAGAAAGTGGCTCAATTAAAATGAAGAGTAGCCCAGCCTCCAGCCTTGGTCTGGGTGAAGCAGAGCAGGGATTTCCACCTGGGCCAGATGAGAATCATCACTACCAGAGATACCAAAGTCCCTCCCTCATCCTCAGTTTGACCTGAAATTCCATCCTAAAGCTAAGGAAAACCTTTTCTTTTTGAAAGTGGTATTGGAAAATCTATGATATTAACCAGTAGAGTTTTATAAATAATAAATTAATAAAAAGATAAAATAATAAATTAATAAAACAATAAAATAATAAACAGTAATGATTTGGTCATAGGATTTCTCCCCAGATACTTTATTCTGCAGTGCCAGGTCTGCCGAGGGGGACGCCTCCCCACTTTGACCAGGCAGGACTTGGTAGGAGGACAGGACTGGTCTGGAGGTGGCACTCATCTTCCAGCCCTGCCCTCTCCAGGGGCTGGGTGGGGATACCTGGAACCTGCAGCTCCAGCTGGGACAGGACGAGACCCGAGATGCCACCAGCACTCCCTGCACAAGGGCTCTGCTTGCAGTGAGCCATTTTGTCACAGAGCAGTCACGACCCACCTGGGGACGTACGCGCCCGCCACCCCCGACCTCCCCAAGGCAGCCTCGATCTCCTCGCAGCTTGCGCTGCTCTGTGGAGGGCTGGGGACACGGGGCAAGGAGAACCCTAGGAGGAAGGACCACTGCACAGCGAACCCTCCTCCCCACCCATCTCACCGTGTGCTCTCCAGGGCAGGTCTGCCCAGCGTCAGGGCCTCCAGCAGTTCGGGGCTCGCTCCCTCGCTGTTCGTGTACACGAAGGCATCCAGCAGGCCAGCCGCCGGCAGCACCTTCCCCAGGGCAAAGGTGCTGGTGTTGCCTCTGTAGAGGGCAACGGCGTTGGGGCCATCCCTGAGGACAGGGTGAGTAGAGTTCTCCGGGAACGGCAAGTCCACTGCACACCACCAAGGAAAGGAACAATGACACCATGTAAGCCGTAAGGGAGTGACACCCCATAAAGCAGATGTGCGGGATGCGCCACGAGCCACACATGAGCAATTCCTCTGGAGCAGGAAAACAGCATCACTTCAGCTGCAGTAACTTAGAAAATATCTGGGGTGGGCTGATCAGTGCAGGCTGGGCACCCACAGCCTCCTCTTCCTGCTCGCTAACATTTCCCACATCCTTACAGCCTGAATTTCCCTGTTGGTGGCCAGATTCGTGGTCTGGAGGAGGAAATGTGAGCAGCTCCCATTCTGCTGCTCTGGCGCAGAACAGAAAAGCTGGTCCATGCATAAGAAGGGGAATGGGAAAACAAGTACAGATGTGACGTTGCTTACAGTAAAGTCGTTTTTTAATTCCGAAAGACATCTGCAAAATGAACTAAGCATTAAGGTAGCAATTGCTCTGATAGTACAGAAAAATATTTTAAAAATATATATAGTGTTTCACTAATTGTCCTTGTTTTGTTTTTACAAACACACACTCACATATATATACACAAACTTATTCACAGCAAGGGTCCAGGATACCAGCAGACAGCATTGAAGCTGAAATTTGGAGGACTTTCCCCATTTCCTTCCTTGTACGTACTGTTCCCTATTTCCCCAGCTATTTCCCTAGCACTCAGTGGGAGTTGCTGAGCACAGTAAGCAGCAGCATTTCTGCTCTCCTTGTCAGCACTGCTGACATTTCCATTTCCATGCTTCCCCTTGCACTGAGAGCTCAGGGCAGAGAGGCAAGGACAAGCGGTTGCTCCCCCAGGCCCCTGTCTGAAAAAAAAAAAAAAAAAAGGCCAAAGTGCATCTCCAGCCTCCTTCCTGACCTGAGGAAGCCCCAAGGAACAGTCAAACGCCATCCCCAGAAATGTCCTGCTCAGCCTGCAGCTGGCTGTGCCCTTGCATCCCTTGGAGCCCCCCAAGCCTACCAGCTGCTGGCAGTCCCCAGGGAAAAGCAAAGCAGCTTTTCTGGTGGGCAGAGTAGAGCCCACACAGAGAAAGGGCTCTTCTGCTCAGGATTATTTGGGGCTTAGCCCATTGGTGTGAGATGCAATGGAGAGCTGCCAATAAACAATAAACCTCAGTGGAGAGCACTTCAGCTTCCCCCATCCTCTGAGCTTTGCTCGACTTTGTTGAGCATCCCGTCTGCTGACTGCAAAACAGCAGTTCTGGGTACTTCATGAATTACAGATGGGAACCGGGTTTGTGAGCGATGAACACACAGCCTGACTCAGGAATCATGAGTCAGGGAATTGCACAAGACAGCTGCAGAGTCAGGGCCTCCAGCTGGCAACATCTTCCTCTGAAGTGCCCAAAATAATGAGACGTTTCCTCCTCCTCTGGTGGCCTGGAAGCTCTAGGAGGAAGCAGCAAGGGCAGCACAACCCAGACGGGTCAGGGCGCACTGAGAGAACGGCCCTCCTGCTTTTCTGGGGGGAGCCTGCATCTGCCGGGAGCAGCCCCAAGCCACGGGTGGGGAAGGGGACGTGGCACAGCCAGGCTGGCCAGCAGCAGGATGGTGTCCCCTGGCACAGGGACCTGGCACCTTCTGTCTGCGCTGGTGTAGCACAGCACGTTCCCAGGCAGTGCCTAAGGACACCAGGATGGGTCAGAGCAGAAGCTCACTTCCCACCCCTGACCATACCTAGGTATCTGGGGAAGATGATGATGAACACACATGATACTTCCCCTGAATGTTGTCTGTCTGACTCTACCTCAGAAACCTTCTCAGATGGATGCAGCTGTGTGTGTTCAGCAAATCTACAGGACTGACTCTCTCCTGAACCTGCCTGGTTTCCCACTAAGCACTTGGGAACTTCCATCTTTCACAAGGTTCCTCGCCTGAGCAGCTCTGCCTGTTGTGAAGCACATTGCCTCCACCCACTTGTCCCAAAACCACCACCTTCTAGCTTCTTCCGATGCCCTTTAGTTCTTGTACCAGATGGGAGAGCAATCAATCAACCCCTGCCCATCTTTTTCAGGCTGCTCCCACTTCTAAAACCTCTGCCATGGCACTCCTAAACTTTACTGGGCTGAAGAGCACTAGCATACCTAGCTGCTTCTTCTGTGGAAACATTTCCAGAGCACTGACCATCCTTGACCTTCTCTGAATTTCTGCAGTCCTAACATATCCTTATGAGATTAAGAAATTGTACCACACAAGACAAAATGCAAGCAAATAATGAATTTATGCAGTGTCATAAGACCTCAATTTTTCTCCTCTTAATTCTCCTCTTAATAATTTCTAATATTTTATTTGCCTTATGCAATTCTTTTTCAATTTGCACTATTAGCTCTTTTATCTGCCACTGAGCACTGAGCTCGTGTTTTCACCCATCTATCAGAATGCCAACCCACAATAAAAAGAGGCAGTATCCTCCAGCCCCAAACCTGGCTGATGGCTCCCTCAGTGCCAAGATAGCCATGAAAGTGCAGTGCTTACCTGGGGCTTTGCTTTGTGCTGGACCAAGCAGAAGCAGCCCATCCGCTGAGGTTTTGCCATAAACGTCCATGGTGAAATAAATGTCTTTGGTCCGACCATCAATCAGCACCAGAACGATGTCCCTCAGCATGGTGGCATGGGGACCCTGAAGCTCTATGAACTCAAAATCTTCGGCAGAAGAGGCAATGTGGACCTCGCTGATCAGGACAGCAGACGCATTCAGCTGAGAAGTCAGGATGCAGTGGTTGTCTGTGCCTGGGGTAGGCATGGCCACTTGGAAGATCCACTGAGAATCTGCCCCGCGGCACCTCTCTATTGACTCATCCATGGTCCTGAAGGTGGAGTCCTCCAGAAAAGCATCTCTGCCAGGAGTCAGTACACTGACCAGAGTGTCCGCTCTGTCCATCTTCCTAGTCTTATGGACCAAGGCATCTACCAGTCCACTACTTGTGACATCCATGCCTTCCTTGTAGTTCCCTTTCCCATAGTACAGAGCGATCGCATCGGGGCCGTTCTGGATAGTGTTCTTAGGAATCACTATTGCTGGGTTCACAGAAGGGGACCCAATGAGAAAGAACCCTTGGCCATTAGTAACCTTGCCCTGAAGGTTCAAAACTTTGTAAGCTCGGTTTCCATTGCCATTGTAGAAAACCAGATAGTAGCCATCCAAACGGGCCGCTCGGCCACTGGTGTGATAGAGCTCCACAAACTCAGAAGTGTCCATGCCTGGAGTGTCAGCATTGACTTCATTAATCAAGAGGGTATGCTCTGTGTTCTGGTCCCTGGGGTTTTTTATGAGATTCTGGGCAGCAACCCTGGGAAACCAGATGTACACAAGCACCATCAATCCAACCAGACAGACATCTCCCATGACGATAGCTGGGACTTCTGATTCAGTTCCGATCTAGAGGAGCAAAGGCCTGTCCTGACAGCACAGAAAGAATCTGCTGCTGCTGGGCAGCTGTATGACAGCAAGACAAGGCCTCCAACCTGGCTGCTGGCTGGAGGAGGCGCTGGAAGAGGCACTTCTCTACGGAGCTCTGGTTTGCAAAGCACAGCAGCAGTCTTGCAAAAATCAGACTAGAAAAGGCATGGTTTGAACAAGGTTTTCCCAGCTCAGCTCCTTTAAGGGGAGAGAAAAAAAAAAAAGAAAAAAAAAAACACACACAAAAAAAAACAACAAAACGACTAGTTAGGAAACACAGAAACACGACAGTGCAATTTAATGGCCTTAAAGCCCCAGTATGTGTGGACATCTCTAATTTTTCCTCCCCGTGTTTCTTTAGAGGTTTATCAAGATTCCTACCAGTGGTTGCAGTGGAACACAGCCAGCCATTTTCAGTGTTCAAAGCTCTGAGATTTGCATGAACACTTAATGTTGTGTGGTATCTCTATTAACAGTTGTTTCCCTAATTTATTCCATGGGAATTAACAGAAAGCAGCACTACAGATGACAGTAACCATCTTCTCTATGCAGGGGAGGACAGATGACCGTGGCAGAATCTCATCATGTCCACTGCAGAGCAGCTCCACTGACCACCAAACCAATTCGGCCCTGCTGCAGCTCCGGCAGATGCAGCCAAAGGGCTGAGGGAACCACGCACAGATCAGCAACGCACCCCACAGGACCTGCAGCACCATTTCCCTGTATGCGTTTCTCAGTGAGAAAGCGCACGACTCAATCATTCCTGAAGCCAGGTCTAAAAAATAAGCAGTGTGAAACAGACAAATAAAGATGCTTGTGAAAAAAAAGGAAAGTAAAATTTGTCCTCTCGCTTACAGAGGTTTCCATGAACACCCTCGTGCCACCACCTGAGGGGTTCAGGTAAACTCTGTGCAGCCCCTGGCCAGCCAAGACTGGACACGCCGAGGTTTCTTCCGCAGGCTGTGGGGCTGTATCCCCTTGGGGCTGACGGGTGAGGCGTGCACAGAACCCTCCAGTTCCTTCACGTCGTGGCTGAGTCAAGGGGGTGACTGCTGTGTGGGTGGACTCCTGCAGTGCTTTTAGCTAAGCGCCAGCTGCAGTGGTAGCACAGCAGCACGGCTCTGGTGCTGCCGGCAGCAGCCAGCAGGCCAGCCTGGCCCGGCTCGTCGCTACCAGCAGGGCTGGCACCTGGGCAGGACAAATGGGAGGAAATCATGATAAAAATGAGAAATGGTAAAAATGAAGCTGACGTGAGCCAGAAAATAAAGGACCCTGATGGAGAGGTGATGCTAAGCTGCTCTGCCCCAGAATGCCTCCCCCTTTTGCTGTGCTGGGCACCCCTTTGCCTCCCCTGCTCTCAGACCGGGCAGCAACACGTGTGCCCCGTGCCTCCGTGCCATGGGACCGGCCCCAGGGCTGCCCTCTCTCCTGGTAGGGGCTTGGCACCAAAACTCGCTCTTTTCCCACCCAGGCACGGATCTTCTACAGACTGGCTGCTGACGTCCCCCTCCGGCAGCCTCTCGGTCCCGCCCAGCGCTGGGTCCGAAGCGAAAGAAACTTCGCCGACTCCTGCAGCAGCCCAGCCTCGCCGGTGCCCTATTTCCATGTTTCTGTCCCCATTTCAGTTACAGGACAGAGAAAGAAAGGGGAGCTCCCCTCCGGGGGTGAGACGCGAGGAAAGCCACGGGAAGGGAGAGAAAACAGCAGGAACGGAGGGAGCCGGGGCTGGGCGAGCAGCGGGGCAGGAGCGGCCACCTCCCGGCACGGCTCCGGCTCAGCCCCGGCCCGCAGCCGCCCCGGGGACGGGGACCTGGATGGGGATGGGGACGGGGACCGGGGGACGGGGATGGGGACCGGGATCGGGCACTCACCGCCGCTCGCTGCCCCGGGACCCGCCGCCGCCGCCGCGCCCGTCGGGACCGCACCGGGGCGGGGCGGGGCGGGAGCGGTGCCGGGAGGGGGGGGCTCGGACCCCGGCACGGCCCCGGCCCCCGCCGGGCACTGCCGAGCCGAGCCGTGCTCTGCCCACCCCTAGCGTCAGCCACGCGTGCCCCAGGGCGCTGGCAGCCCCTCACAAGGCTCCGTCTCCCAAATAAGCTCACACGACCCAGAAGGTCCTTCTGTGGCTCTTGCCGGCCCTTCTGGATGGGTGGGTGGGTGGATGGATGGATGGATGGATGGGTGGGTGGGTAGGTGGGTGTGCAGGCGTTGTGGACCTGCCTCCCCACCCGGATGAGCTCCCCAGCCAGCACTGCCGGAGCACTGGTGTCCCTCCTCACACCACTCCCAGCACAGGAACCGGCACCCGGAGGGCTCGGTGGCAGTGCTGGGTGGCCCTGCCCAGCCTGCTCTGGTGGCACAGGCTGAGCTTTCCCAGGGGGACCGGTCCTTGTGGCCCCCACAACTTATTGCACCCCAGTGTTGTGTCTCCACTGATGCTGCTCCCTGGCCGGGGGTGCATTACGCTGCATCCTCACATGTGGTGCTGGGACCCAACTCCCTGGTGAGGGCCAGCTCCAACCTAACTCCTCCTCCCCACCAACCTTGAGGACCTGCTTCCCCACACCTCCTTGTGGGGCTGCCCAGGCCCCTTCCATGGTTCTCCTCACTGGGAGAGACCTGAGGGCACTGCCCTGGGCGGGCTGCGGGGAGCGGGCTGTCCTGCTCCTGCTGCAGGGCCAAACGTGGGCTTCTGTGACTCATCAGCCTGGTGTCTTCCTCCCTCCTGTAACTGGAAACCAGAGCTCCAGCAAGAGGGAAGCTCTGCCAGAAGGGCTGCCTCCGCCTGTGTCCTCAGCAGAGCTGCAGCTGTGGGAAGAGGCTGAGCCAGGCAGGGAAGGGTGCTGCCCTCAGGGCTCCTTGGGGCGCAGGGCAGCCCCAGCACTGTGCCCACACCAGCAGACGAGCCACAGAGCGAGCGTCCTCCAATTCTGCCGCACTGGCAGCGTCCCCAAAGTGGTGCTGGAGCGGTTCCCATCTGAGTGCTGAATAAACTTTAGAGCACATGGTGCTAATTACTGGGGCTTGGGGCTGAGCACTGTGCTCGATCTGAGACAGAGCCTCGCTGGCATGATGTGCACTTGGTGAGGTCTGCGGCGTGGTGCTGTGCCCCAAGGCCCAGCCTCTTCCCATCACTGCTGGTGCAGGCTGTGTGGCTGCCCCCTGCCCGGGTGGGGACCAGGCTGCAGCAGCAGGGTCCCACATCGCATGGCTGTGCACGGAGCTCCTGCTTTGTGGGCCCTGCTCAGATCTGAGAGTGGTTGGCATGTCTTGCACATCTGACCAGTGGCTGGGGCATGTCACACACGGATGGGGAGCCAAGCTGAGCTCTCTGCTGGGAGAGCTGTCCCTGACCTGCCCAACATCTCCACTTTTGTACTGTAAGCCTGTGTTCTCCCCAGCATGCTTTGTTCACTTTAACTATCAGAGTTTGGAGACATTGTGTTTATGCAATCACTGAACCACAAAGGATGGTGGAGAGTTGTTTGGGAGCGGGAACACCCTCACCCGAGGGGCCCTGACTCATCTCTTTCTGGACAGAGATGTCACAATCCTGAGATGTCGGGATCCTGGCCTCGCCTCCAGTGGGTCCCAGCCCACACCAAGTGCCCCCTGCCTCTGCGTAGGGCTCGCTTTGTCCAGTCTGAGCACTCAGAAAGTGCCTTCCTCCCAGCCAGCCCCCACCCCCCACAGCCCCCAGCTGCGGGGAAGCAGAACTAGGGTGGTCTGGGGACTGAACTGGTCTTCTGCTGGCTGCTCGGGGGAGCTGGGAGCCATGGGGCCCCAGGCGAGGGGCAGGGCCTGGGCCGCGCCTCTTGCTTGTGTCCCAGCAAATCTCTTTGTGTCCACTCTGCCAGGATGAGGGCCAGCAGTTCTGGCTGGCCCTGGGCCATAGCACGAGGAGGAAAGCTCGGGCTCTCACTGCTTTCAGGGGTGTCCGTATCTGCTGGCTGGGCACGGCCATGTCTCTGCTCTCCAGTGTACATGGAGCACAGCGTCCAGCACAGCACAGCTTTGCTGAGGCAGAGCTCCACGGGCTGTGTCTGCAGCCAGGCAGAACTTTTACCCACCTCGTTAGGAGAACGTGCTGTGATGTCAGAACAAATTTCCTACCCGTATTCTGAATAAGCTCTATTGGTTGGAACTATTAAAGGCAGGAAAGGCACGGACAGTTCAGATGACATACAAGGCCACATTTTTCTAGTGTCGAAAACAGCCCCAGCAGAGGAAGCTGCTTCAGGAAGGGTTTGGAGCATGGCTGGTCTGTACCTTGGCAGACGGGCCTTGCTGCAGGGTGCCAAGGATGGCATGTAGCCAGACCCAGGATGGTGGCTGTGGTGGTAGTGATGGGGTGCGTGGTGGTGGGTGCTCACCACTGCTCCACAGCACCCAGGGGTGCAGGGGCTCCCTGTGGCCATGGGCATCACATCCAGGTGGTCAGCTGTGGCTGCTGTGTCTGGGCGGTCAGTTGTGGCCATTGTTGTTGTACCCATGTTGTGCCCATGTTGTGCCCATGTGCCCTGTTGTTGTGGCCATGGGGGCCCTGTTGTGCTGGCCAGGTGGAAGTGGTCGAGATGCCACCAGGCACGTGGAGCAGTGAGAGGGCATGGGGAGCTGAAGCGAAGAGATGGGCAATGAGGCTCGGGTTCCTGATTAAAGCAGGCAGGAGGCACTAGGAGCTCAGTGTTTATTGGTTTTGTTCTGCTCACTCACGGTCTGCACGAGGAATGAGCTGACTGCCGCATGCAGACACGCACATGTTGCTGGAGGCTGCCCTGGGAGACCTCCAGGCCACCCCAAAGCAATGCCAGCTCGGCACAGCGCAGCCGTACCCGATCCCCCAGGCTGCTGCCGCTGCGCTGTGCACCAGGCTCCAGCTGCGCCTGCGCAAACGTGGGAGGTGCGAGGTCCTGGGCTGCGCCCCAGCCCACGGGGAGCTGAGCCTGGCCACGTCTCCGCAGGACACCCACCACCTTCTGTGGAGCAGGTGGAGGAGCTGCTGTGCTCTGAGCCTGTGCAGGGAGCAGCACTGCCCGGCCGCCTGCTCTGCTGCCACAGCCTGAGCTCCCCCCCGCAGGTAACAGGACCTTTCCTTTCCATTGCTACTCTACGCTGCCGGCCACTGCGATACCTCTCGCCTAGCGCGTGCTGTCTCTAAGGCTACTGCTGCAAGCAAGTCTAACATGCACTGCCCTCCTGAATCCAGAGACCTCACCACTTCCAGCAAAGCACTTGTGGAGCAACTGGCCCGTCCCTTGCAGGCTGAGAGGTGTCAGACATTTACTGCTTGGGTGAGGGGGGTGCACACCCACGGGGGGGCAATGCCAAATCCTCATGCAGAATTTTGTAGTGCCCAGCCACAGGGTGCTCCCCAGCCCCAGAATCAGACGTCAAGGCCTGGGAAGACTGCAGGGGAGCTGGGGCAGAGCTCCAGGAGCTGCAGCCATCCCCTGCGGGCTGTGTGTGCCACC
Organism: Netta rufina; assembly: GCF_964035555.1. NCBI lineage: Eukaryota > Metazoa > Chordata > Aves > Anseriformes > Anatidae > Netta > Netta rufina. Next base: position 5,077,880 of record NC_140138.1, read on the forward strand.
AGGGGAGGGACAGCACCAAACAGGTGTGTCCCTGCCTGGAGGGACAGCACCAGAGGCAGGCTGACCCTGACAGCTATTGTCTGCTTGGAGGCTGTTTTCAGCACCTGCGCGCTGCTCGCCTGCATCCACTCCAGATGAAATCCTGAGGAAACCCTCACTATTTATCTTCTTCAGCTTTCTTCCTTCCCTCATTGCTGGCTGGAACACTACAAATTTACAAACGGAGAGATCTGCAGAGAGGTTTTTGTTGTTGTTCTTTGTTTGTTTTCTTTTTCTTGGCAGACCAAATTCATCAGCACCGTGTTTCCCACGTGTTCTCACTGGTACATGTCACAGTGATGGCTAAGGAGCAGTTAGCAAATAAGTTCCTTTGTGTGCCTGTCTGCCAGCCCAGTAGTATGATATTTGGGGGCAGTCTTTCCGTTGCCAAAAAAAAGGACTGAAAAAGCCAGTGGATGGGGTATAGCAGGTTACACACGATGGCTCAGCACCCAGAACATTCCCACCAGATCTATTTAGCCTTTTTCCACACTGAGCTTCTGCCACTGCCTCCCAGTGTCACCGGTCACATCCAGCTCCTCTGACTTCCCAGCGCTGCCAAGCAGGAGGGGGCTTTGAAAGGGAAAATGCTCCAAAGAAGTGCTTCAGTGCTCAGCCCCAACACTCTCTGCCTTCTCTTTCAGTTTACAGATACTGAACCAAAGTAGCAAGCAACAGCTTTGGTCTGGACACCCCGATGGTAGGAAGCACTGCCAGCCCCTGGTGTCACCAGTGCAAACCCCATATCTGCTCAGCCAGAAGGGTCACGCCAGGCAGCTGCCAGCTGTCAGTGCCAGCAGTTCTCAGGTTGGGGGATAGCTTTGCATTCTGCCAAGTGCCTGAAGCAGGCACTTACTGCAGTGGTGTGCTCGAAAACTGGCCAGGCCAAGTCATCTGGTGTTTCTTGAGATTCTGCCTTCTGTTTTTAGGCATTGGCTTTTTCTCTCAGTGTCAAGTGGTGCTTACAAGGCCCACCAGCTGTGTGGAAAAGTGTGGCTGCTGAGAGCAGCAGGGAAGGGCTTGCTGTGGAGCAGCAGTCTCCAACCATCAAATTTCAGATTAAGTTAAGACTGCAGCTACACAAACAAGATGGGGTGTTTATTCTCAAGAAACAACAAATGTACCTGACCTGACCTCGGCACAGGGAAAGCTTTTTGCTCTACCCACAGCAGAACTGCAATGCTAAGTGTTCCTCCTCCCCTCACCCAGGTACTCCTATAAAGATTCCCTAATCCCATCCCACCCCACCAAACCCCTTGGTTCACTCCAGGTCTCCTCCAGGAGGGCTGCGATGCCACTAAGTTCTGCAAGCTGCCACCACACGCCATGGAAGCTGGAGCTGTTGAGGAACAGAAGGAAAGATAATGAGGCTGGGCTGAAGGTGGTACCCAAAGAAACAAAGTGCAGAAGTGGAAAGTGCACAGAGACTGGGAGGAGGAGGAGGAGGAGCAGGAGTAAGTGCTGTCAGGCCATAGCCTGGTAGGAAGGCAAACCCAGCTATGCTGGTGCTCACTGCACCAGAGAAGGACCTTCTTCTCCAGACAGTGGACTCTGCTTTCTCCTCTCCCTTCCCTTTTTCCCAGTTTTGTCCACAAGCAGCAGACTGCCAGGATCCCTACAATGGTGGAGGAAGGGCAGTCCTTTTTTGTACTAGACCCAGAGCACATGCAGAAAAGGCACACGTCAGTTGCAAGTCTAGGTGGGAAATGTGATGAAGCCAGGGCACAATTTAGATACCTAAACACAGGAGTCTGGTTCTGCTGGGGAAGCCACAAGGCATCTGAAATTACTAGGAAGTCTGACAGATGTAACTTGGGTCTTACAGAAAACCTGACCCTTGCGGAGTGGCAGCAGGAGGCCAGGGAGATCCCAGGGGCAACTGCACTGGTACTGGACAGTACTGGTGTGCACATAAATTGCCCTCCAGGAGCAAGCATCCAACACAGGGCTAGTTTCACTTCAAGGCAGATGGCAATAATGTGGATAGAGACAAAGAACATTTCTGGATTTCTGTTCGCCTTGACAAACACAGGAGCTTTCACCATCTCTTAGCCCCTTGCTGGGCCCTGGGTGGGAGTTTGCTGTGCACCAGGTGAATGTAACTGCAGCCATTTCAAGCACTCGAGCAGCGGGTTCAAAGGGCTCTGTGAAGTCCAGGCATGGAGGCAGTAACATGCAGGCCAGGAGAAAGCGATGGGACCCCAAGCCTTACTTCTGGTGTAACAGGAAGCACAGCCTGAGGTCAGGATATCAGACCAGCCCTTGTGGCCTGCAGTGTGCCTCAGGGGACCCCTTGGAGTTGGGCAGTGTGGAAAAAAGGCAGCAGAGGCAGTAGGCAGGGGAGATGGCCTCTCTCAGTGGGGCTTGGCAGCACAGCCACACCAAATGATCGCAGCAGATGGGTGTCACTGGCCCCTTTAGCTGATGGAGCTATATAAAACAGGCAGTGAGTGAGGACACTTACCAGCAACTGCTCTAAGTACTGTCGGTCTCAGGCTGGATGGTTGTTTCAGGCCTGCAAGGAAAGAACACAACAAAAACACGCAGGCAGTCAGTGAGGCAAATACAAATGCATCTTGAACAAGAGAAGAAATAAAACAGTGGCATCACCTTTGCAGGGGAGGACACTTTTATTAGGGTAGAGTGGTGGTCCACAGCCCAGTGCTTGCAGGTAAGCACTGCTGATGTTGCTCATGGCCTGAGGACACAGCTCAGAGCAAGAACCCTGGGGAGAGCAAAGCGGGAGGCTGCCTGCAGCAGCCACTTGCTCAGCATCACTGCTCAGGGCACCAGTGAAGCCTGGGGATGCTCAGGCTGGATTGGGGTGAAGCTCCCATCGATGCTGCAGTATGGAGGAAGGGAAGGGGAGAGAGGAGAATCAGCTCAACCTGGCAGCTCTTTGCCAATCCAGCTGCAGAACTCTGTACACTGACAGCTCCAGCCTGAACTCTCATCTTCATTGCACTGGTGTAAAACCCAAATTAATTCAATGTCCCATGCTGGACTTTACACTGGGATGAATTAAGACCAGGGCTAAGCTGTGACAGAGTACAGATGAGCAAACCAGCAGCCACAGTAGATCAGATTGTCAAAGGCCCTTCCAGCATGCAGGGGCCCGGTGCCCATTCTTGAAAAGCATTTCAGCTATGAAAAGCTGAGACTGTTTGTCCAGGGAGTGCTTGAAAGTTTGGTCCTACTTCAAAGTGAGGTCAGAACACACTCTTAACCCTTGACTCTGGGAAGCATGAGTAGTTCTTGCTTTCAACTACAGGCAACCCTGGCAGAAAGGGATGTCTCCTTCCCTGCTCATTAGCTCCTAGAAGATGGGCTCTGGGAATCTACTGCCCCTTCTGCTGCGTGTTCAAGGCAAGAAGGGGAAGCTGCCTGAATGCCTGCCCACTCCTGGGCACTGACTGAGGGTTTCCACAATGGAGCCCCTGCGGCCAGACCCTTGCTCCATGTTGAGGCTCAGCACTGTGCCCAGGACACAGCTTTGCCTGCAGCAGAGCTCTGGGGAGCAGGTCACACCGAGCTGCCCCCACCACAACGTGGCAGGTCATGGCTGACACTGCTGACCGGGGTCCCACACCTACCACCCTCTTCCCACTTTCCTCTGAACTGACATAGCACTGGTGCAGCTGCTGAGGAAAGGGCTGTAATTATAAACCAGCAGATACTTCGCGTGCCTGAAGAAGGTTACTTCAGCTGTCAAGATAACCTGATGCTTAGGGACTCCGTGTCAGCTCTAAATTGCCATGACAGGATCTGGCATGACTTACCTCACAGAGACAAAGCAAGGTTAAGCTGTGTCACTACATACACATACTGTGCACACAACACATACTGTATATGACATCATATATGGTATACAGGTAATGCTTCACAAATATCCCTCTGTGGGAATACCTAACAATAAATGTGCATGTGTAAACTACTTTCAGCTGCATTTAGTTTGTGAAACCCATACAAATTAATGCATGCTAAAGCAGGTGGAAGTGAGCAGAGAATGCTCTAGTTGAATACATACACATGTTATCTACATGTATATACGCACATACATTCACCTATACACCGTGCGTTACAGCAGACAGAGAGCACTACTGCGGTGTGTTGCAGCATGAAACCAAGCTCCCCCAAGCTGCAGGTTATAGAAATGTTCTCTGAGTGCATAAGCATTGACCACTGAAACAGAGAAGAAAAAATCCCAAGCAGGTGCTTTTTAGTGGCTATACAACATAAAAAGATAGTCACAGATAGTCACACTGTTTTTGTTTGTTTGTTTGTTTGTTTCTCAGAAACCCTATATCCCTTTGCTCTCCTTTTTCCTGAAGTGGCTGGGAAACTAGACAGACAGTTGCCTGGCTGTAAGAGCCAACATGGAGTTTCCACAGCTGTAATTTCTTCCTTTCCTGTCAATTAGGTGATGGTAAACTTTGGACTGAGCCCACTGTAACACAGCTGTTCAGCTCTAGCCTATCAGCATGGGTGGTTTTTAGAGATGAGCCTGCAGCACAGGGGCTCTGCAACAGTAGAGCCCTTTCCTCTTTGTCTCAGAAGCACAACTCCCACTGTCTTTGCACAGATAGCTCAGAAAAAGCACGACCACCATTACAGTTGCAGTCTATCCGGTGTCGTCCCCAGGGACTCACTTGGCAGGGCCGTTGCAGCCCACCAGGATGCTGATTCTGGGCTCCATCAAGGGCCCAGCTTCCACCCAGAGACAACGCCCTGGGAAAGACCCCTCCATTCCCATTGAGGTTCCCAAGACAAGGTCCTGTCCCGCTCCCCAGACACACACACAGTGAATGATGGAGGCCACATGGGGCCTTTGCTGACATGTCAGCTGGTTTGGGCCACCCATGGAAAACTCCCTTCACTGGCCCATGCCAAGGAAGAAAAAGATACTACCTCCTCCTCACCTCTTCTCCTCCCACATGGCCAGAGTTCCTGCCCCACATTAAACGAGGAGAAGCATCTCAGGACTGTTTTGTGTCCCACCACGTTCCCCATCTCCACAACTTCACCCTTTCCTAGCCCACTCCTGCAGCTGCTCTTGCCTCCTGCAGCAGCACCCTCTGCCCTGGGACCACCACAAACCTCCCCCACAGAGCCACCAACAGTTGTCCTCTCATCCCAAAACCCATAAAGGACACGGCTGAGCTTAGCAGAAAGAGAGTCCAGAAGAGCAAGGAAAGAAAGGAAGGAGGTGACAAGGACAACTACAGCCAAAACAAGGGTGCTCATGGAGAACTGTCTTTACCGGTGACCCTCACGGTATCTCCTGGAAGCAGTCGGGCGCTGTCTTCTGCTCATATAGAGATCTGTGTCTACCGTCTCCTGAACCGCTTGCTCTGGAAGCAGGACAAAGAAAGATAGACCTCTGTTGATAAGCTGCTTCCAGTTTTCAGCAGGCCCTGGGGGCCAGGGGATTGTCTGGCAATAGCTGCTGGTGGGGATTAGGCACTGTGAGAGGTTAGGAATGGCACCCCGAGTGCTGAATCTCATATATAAAAGTTGTGAAAGCTATGCTGGAGCCCTCTATCCTTGGTTGAAAATGCCTTTATCATCTCAAGCTTGATTATACTTTTTTTTTTTTTTCCTTTCTTTCTTTCTTTTTTTTTTTTTTTCCCAGTTTGGTGCCTCTTTTTGAGTAGTATGTTTGGAAACCCAGCACATCGTCCTCATGAAGTTCACAACCACTGCATAGTGCAGGAGACAAGTGCTAATGCACTCTCCAAGAACGAGGAGGGGCTTCTGAAATCAGGACTGCACCTGGCCCCACACAGCCAGCACAAGGGAGTCACTGGTTTCCAACACAATCGCTGCCCTTTTGTGTTCATAGCAGCAGTGGTCTCCGAATGGCTTCATGGCCTAGCTAGTGGCCTACCTTCTCCTCCATGCTGCATACGCTCATGAGCGCAGCATGCCCTCTTTCAGAACCTGAAGCCATCCTTCCTGCTTTCCTAAGAAGCACTTCACCTGCTGTATTTCTCACATGGGTTCAGACAGCACAGAAGAGCACAAACCAAAATGGCCAGAAATGACTCCTTCTTTGGAGAGCTGCCATCAGCTCGTTGCTTTTTCAGGCCCTTCCTTGCCAGTTGGTGAACTGAAAATCTGTGCCTGTGCTTGTGTTCACACACATTTCACCACTGTGAAGTGGTATACATGCTTCTTATGTTAAATGTGTATGTGTGTGTGCCTTTAGCATAAGTATGTGTATAAAGAAAGTGTGGTTTCCAAACACAAATCTGTAGTGTTTACATAATGAGGAAGGAAGTGGGTGAAGTGGATTTATCTGCGTGTGATAAAACAGAGGAAATTAAAATTATGAGGGCTTCCTTCCCTTCAGCACACACAATACTAAATTGCTGTGGAGCTGGTCAAATCATTCATCATATGGCCTAGCAGATCAGAGAGCTGTTTTTCAGTAAGCTTTTGGTGAGTGGATCCTTGGGATTCAAAGATCCTCTATAGGTGCTGCAAACCAAGGCAGACACTTGCAAGGATGTTTGCAATAGGACTAAGTATTTAACCTTACAGAAGTATTTAAACACTTGCACCGGCAATGCTCTTAATCACAAGTGACCGTGTCTATCTAGAGCACACCCCCATAGATGTGATGCCAAGTGCAGGGGGCCCGTGGGAGTCACTTCTGTTTTCCCACAAAATGCTAAGAGGGAACAACCACACCTGGGGGAAAGTAAGGGAGAAAAAAGTAGATTTGGAGGTGGAAAAGTTTAAATATTTTCCATGTAAGACCAGAATCTGCACTAAGATTATCTTGTTACTAATAAACGTTTGTCTTTTGGCAACAGAAGATTTCTTGTAAAACAAAACATGGGTTTAATTACTTCATTTTGTTCAAAAATACTTGCTGCAATTGTGGATATAAGCAACAAACCAAAGCTTCCAAAAGCTGCCACCAAAGCAGGTCTCAACTATGTTTTGTTGAGGGCTGTTTTGAAACCAATGATTGCAGAAGGGCTGGGATAAGCACGAGCCCCCCTCAGCTCTCATCCTGGCAAAACCCACCTCCATCTGACCAACTGCCCACTGAAGACTCAAATTCTGGTCTCATTGCCTTCACATGAAGGAAGGGTCAGTTTGTAAGGGGAGAAGATAAAATTTGGGTTTGAAATCAATAACATGTTTGCAAATCAGGCTGAGAGGAAAAAGCTTAGGGAAGAGCTTCAGAGCCAGGTCTCCTTGGGCAGGCAGAGCTGGGCATTGGGGTGCTACTGGGTGGGTGCCGGTGGTGTGGCTGCAGCCGCTGATGGGTGGGTGGATGGCTGGAGGAGACTAATGGGAGGAAAAGGAAGGCAAGACTGAAAAATACCCAGACCCTCACTGCCATCTGCTTTCTGAGGAGTCCTTGGCTGTGGTGGGTCAGGGCTAGGACCATGCTCTCCAGAGCATGCCAGCTGCACTGCCACGCTTCCTTGCAGACTATCTGCTAGGCCAGTGGGACAGCGAGCAGCTTTTACTCACAGATCCCATTTTTAGGACCCTATAGGCATAACCGCAGTGTTCAGGAAAACAGTCTTTTGGTCTGCAAACCCCTCATGAAACCAATGCCCCGGGACAGCCCTTTGATTTCCCTGTAGGTTTGCTTTCCTTCAAAAACTAGCTGCAGGAAAATGCCCACTTGCCTAGCAGGCAATGCACAGCACTCAGAGCTGGGCTCTGGGTGCTAACTAGGAAGAACTCTGAATAGTTGGGAGTGCAGATATTCATGCATGAGATGGCAAAGCCACGAGTGTTTTCGCCATCACTCCTGGCTGAAGTGGCAAAAGCAAATAACTGCATGGGAGAAAGATTTCTCTGGCCATAATCTGAGAGTCTGGCCCAACTCACCAATCTCTTCCACAATATTCTCAGTGCTTCCAGGAGGAGTGGTTTTCTCCTGTTCAGAAACAAAACAAAACAAACAAGAAAGAGTAACAACCTCAGGTGGGTGCCCCCTTGACTTGTCCCTTTTCTCTGAAAGAAGGTTACTAAGCACTGGGGCTTTCCTGGTCATCACTATGATTAACACCACAAATAGCATGAAGACACAACCAGAACCCTCATGCTCTCAACAGCAGAATCTGCTGCCTTTGGCCACTCCACCTGGCAAAGTGCTCGCCATCCCATCCACTGCAAGTCCTTCACTTATGCTGCTACACAACCACCCCAAGAGCTAAGTCATTCTCTCTCTCTTTTTTTTTTTTTTTTTTTTTTTTTTTTTTTTTTTTTTTTTCTTAAAAAAAAGCAACATTCAGATAACTGCAGATTGGTATTGCTTGCTCCAGAGTTTGGGAAAAAGAGCAAAAACAGCCACTGTCCATCCTTCTAAAAGACACCACTAATGTGACTGACGTGCACACAGAGAAACAACAAAGAATAAAGCTGCTCCCAAACCTGCAAACATTCTTGAAGACATGATGACTGATACATTTAGAGTAACTAAACATTAGAGACGTCTGTATATAAAGGATTTAAACCCTAACGATACACAGCCATTTGCACTGCAGCCCTGTCAGATGATGCTTCCCTGCAGCTGCACCCATCAGAGCTGCCGGCAGATAAGTGGAGGTCTTCAGGAGCTGGATTTCACCCTCCTGCACTGAAAAAACATATCCTTGCTGCTGAGGCGAAATGAGAATCCCTTCCCTTTGCTAACCAATGCCTGCAGTGTTAACACGGCTTCCCCATTTCCAGCTGAATGGTGCATGCAAATACCCCAATGCATTGGATAGTGTCCTCTAAGCTATTAAATTCAGAAAACATAGCACATATAGAAAAAAGTGAATTGGGATAGAACGGGGTGAAATGACATTATGGGTTTCTTTAAGAGGTCACAGAAATGGAAATACTCAGTGGAAATACTGACTACTTTGATCCTCAGGTGCTGGATTATTTGATCCTTTGATGTTTGGAATAACAAAGGAAATAATTCTACTGAAATCATGAAGTGGCATCTGATTTTTAAGTACTAAGAAAAATATTTAGAGAGAGAAAAAATAAATAAAAGAAGCATCAAATAAAGAACCCATTTTTTACAGTCATAAGGAGAAAAGAACAAAGTTCTATTTTGATTTAATTCAAATGTAATATATCTGTTTTGATCCTGTGCACAACTATATCTGCTGCTATTTTTTGTGCCCCCTGCTGTCGATAGCTTCTCACTGTGACTCCTCTCTCATTACACTGTTTGCAGTGCCTGCTGCCATCCCCTGCTCATCACAGGATCCAGCTCAGAAAGACTCAGTGCTTGGGTACACAGAAGATGAAAGCAGCGCAGTAATCATAGTTAAAGCAATCTCCAAATACCTTCTGGGCTCTTTACCATACCTTGCATGTTCTGTACTCATCCTGCCTTACCATAAGCCTGTAAATGAACGTGATTAAAGGAAGAGAGCTGTGTCAGATATACAAGAGGCTGGGAGTCAGTTTGCAGGTCTGCTGGCTGAAGCCAGCCAATTCCCCTTGCTTTGCTCACTGCAAGTAGCACCGACTGGTGCGGACAGTCCTGCAGCTTATCAACAAACCCCACGCTGGAGCTATGAACCAGAAACCAGGGATACAAGTGACTTGTGAGCTCTCACACTAGTATTTAATATTAAGGATGTGTTAGATTGTTTCCCTAGCCCTCGGATTATGCTGGATCAGCTGCAAGTCCAGCAGCCTGTGTGCTGTTACCAGCAGGTTTGCATTTCGAGTCAGCTCATAGACAGGGCTTTCCTGCAAGCAGGCACCCTTCAGGGTCACTCTTCATATGCCTGTGAAATAAACCTCTGAGCTCAGCTCCTAGTAATCCACTTCTTTTGTCTCCAGGCACAGCTGTGGCTTACTAAATTTCCTTGCATGGGAGCTGGCTCATGTTCCTTACTCAAATGGCAAGCCCAGGCAGCTGATCAGGACCTGAGCCGAGAAAACTTGTTCAACGTGCAGACCTCCCTGAAAGATGGATTTACTGCTATTTGGGCTCTTTGTTGAGCACTGTCTGCCCTCCAGAGGTCTCTCTGTATTTTGTTACCCATCCTTTAGCAGCCCAGGGCTACCAACAACCCCAAAAGACCATCTGAGCAACCAATGAAAAGGTTGACTCACCTGAACTTCCCTACTGCCCTCCAGCATACAAAACCTGATGTTTTCTCAGCAGGTTAGTGCTGAGCTGTGGGATGGAACAACCAAACAAAGGAATGGAAAAATACAGAACAGACGGGAAAAACATACCTCCCATCTCCCCCAGACTGCACTTTCAGAAGCCTTCCTGTTGGCAAAGGTGCGCCGTGACATTAACTTGACCCCTCTGGTTTAAAGACTGTCAATGACTCCTGCTGTTGGTTGGGATATCTGAACAGGTCACACTGGCAGGGTCCTGCATTCCTGCGGGGGCCTGACTGTAACTCGATGCTGTGCTGGCCAGGCAGGCCATATTCCGCAGAAACCTGCTTTGGGGAGCAGGAGCCCAAGGCCACTGGCTGCTGCGCTGAGGCCATTTGGAGAGCGCAGGCCATGGCAGCATGTGGAGGGGACACTGGGACAAAGACGGGTTCAAACCAGAGATGACAGCTTTCAAGAGATGTGTGTTTTCCAGCTGGCTCCACTAATGCAACCAAGTGCTGCCCACTGACACAGCTGCACAGAAAAAACAGGGGCACCACTCAGCAGGAGAGGCCGCTGTGTGAGGGCAGGACTCATGCAAAAGCAGCCAGGAGGAGCAGACCAAAGGGTCTGATGTGCTGGTGGCATTGAACTCAAAACTGCCAGCTCCCCTGGGTACAGTTTATAGGAGAACTACAGCAACACCTGCTGCCAAACAGTTACACACAGGATTAACACTTCCTTCACACCCTGTAGGGTTTAACAAACTACATGTAGATGTCATGTCGTTACAGCTATCCCAGCTCTCACAGAAGTGCTTTCTAAATCCAAAAGGTGTCTGATGAGGAGCAGACACGGAAACAGCTTCAGGCCAGCCAAGAAACTGAAGAAATCACCCACAGATGTGCCACTGGACATAGCCAAAGCGCTGTGGTGATTTTGCTCCATCCTTCCTCACAATTCCTACAAGAGACCAAATGACTGCACCTTAGTGCACTGCCAGTCAGCTGAGCCAAGGCCTATGCTGGTTTCAAAGCAAAATGGCTTAGAACAGTTTGAGAGTGATTTAAACTAGCACACAGATCTTCAGACTTGCTGTGGACTAAAAGGATAGCTTCTGCAGCTCTGTTGAGGAATTTTAATAAAACCTACGGAGTGTTTCACCACTTTTGGGCAATTCCCCTCAATGAGTTTCTTCCTGGTCACTTCTCACAGTTCCCCTGTTGCCACTCTGGACTTGCCCTGCTCTCCCCGCCCTGCAGGTCTTCTGGATTTAGCAACCCTCTGTCCAGTCATCCACTACTGAGATGGCCTTCAACACTCTTTGTTCAGCCTGGGGAAGTTCACTTAGCTACTCTTGACCTTCTCCATTCAACCCTGCTGTCCCACAACTCCTCAAATTTATCCTGACTCCTCTCTTCCATCCCTAATGAAACCATTACTGACAGTCCACAAATACACAGACCCTGTTCCATAAACTTTGGTCCTATCTAGCTTTCTAACCCAAAATACTTCAAATCCTCCTCAGTCACACGCCTGGTTACATTTCATACTCATCTGCTTTTCTAGTTTACTGACCTACTCTATTCCTCACAGTCCTCTAGTCCTCTCTGTACTCACACTGCCATCAAGTCTTTTCTTTCAGTTCCTGCTAGAACTGGACTAGTAGAAAATCACCTTCTCTACTTTTGAATTGGTTCCTGTCAGCTCTGAACAAAATCAAAAATATTTTTTGATTTCCACCTACTTCATTTATATCAATGCATTATCTTGGTGTCTCCGCCAAGGCCTCATCTCTTGGATATCTGTATCACCTTTGTCAAACTCGATGTGCCATAGGCATACTCTGTTTTTTCTTAGAAAGACCTGTCATCATTTTCTTTCTGTCTCAGTCACCTTAGACTGCCTCTACTGCCTCAGAGTATTAATTGGCACCTCTCCTCTCCGCACCTGCACACAAGCTTTTATTTTTCCTTGTCATTCACCTTCCTCATACGATGGCTGTAGAGTTAAAAGACTTAGGCAAGCCATTATTTTTTCTCCTCTTGCAGCCACATACTGCTCTTTCCTTACAGCTTTCTTAAGGATGGGCGAATTGGCTTTGTTGTCAGAAGGCAGGCTGCAGTTGTGTTTCCCAGGAGCACAGTGTACTCTCCAACCTACCTCCAACACATTTAAAGGCTTTGCAGGTGGCCCTTGAGCAACCTGTGGGCCTTATGCTTGGCAGTGTCCCCAGGTGGCTCCTCAGAGTTCATCTGAAGAATGTGCTATTCTCTTTGCCAACCTGGTCTTGAGGGCTGCCTCAAAGTGCTCTGCCAAATAATGCCTACAATGAGATTTACCCAAGCTGAAGCAGATAAGTGGAGAACAGAACCCAGAACTGCTAAGCCCTGACCATTGAGCCCTGAGTCTTTCTACTCACCAAAGACCAGGAATCTGAAAATAGTCCAGTATTAATTATTATTACCTTACCATTAGCTCCCAAATCCAGAAAAGTTAGTCCCACTGATCCGTCTCAAGCAAGTTGTATCTTTGACCCACTGGAAGAAGAAACTCATTAACCTGTCTAGGACATTACTTTTAGGCTTATAGCGATTCCTCAGAGGGTTCAGCCTAGCTTGGCTCCACATCTTGCTGTAGGCCTGTGTAGTCTTTCAGAGCCCTCTGTAATGCAGCAGCATTTCTCACAAAGCCCTTCAGCTGTCCCAGAGCTGAAGACTGATATACGATCAACTGTAAATCTGTCACTACAAATGCTCATACCATTGCTCATTACTGAGGTTTGGATAGCTAGCAGCCATTCTGAATTCTCTTCTGATGACCAGGAGATCTTGAAACCTGGTTTATCAGAAGTGAGGCAGACTGGAACAAATGCCTCTCTTGGTGTATCTGCAGGTTCACCTTACATGTTTTCTAGCACTGAGGAAGCTCATCCTTTTGGGCAGGACTGCAAAGGCTAAATGTTCGATACACCTGCCATGCCCTGCCTCCATTCTACCTACGAAGTAGTTTACTTACCAATTATTCCAATTTCTGAGGGAAAGTGGATATTGAAAAGTCTTTTTCAGTCCAAATCCAAGACATTACATACACAAGATAACAGGATTTTATATATATATATATGTATATATATATATGTATACACATGTATATATATAAAGACACGCAGGACATCTTTTCATGATTCTGGCTTCTTGCAACTAGGGATGGAAATATTTAAGAGCTTGTCATGGCCCCAACTTCTATGAATGTACTTAGTTCTTTAAAAACAATAAATACATTTTATTTCCATGTCATTCTTTGCCAGAAATTCACAATTAAACTATGTGCTTTGTGAGTGTGGCTCTTTGCTTTAAATCTGATGCTTGTTAGTTTTGCTGGCTATCCCTCATTCTTGCAGTCACTGCCATTCTCAGCTCACCTTCTCTGCATCCTTCAAGCTTTACAGCCTTTGCCATATTCTCTTTATCTGCCTTTCTCCCAGACACATTTGAAATTTAGATCCATGTTTTCTGAATTTAAATTGAATTTGGTGCTTGTTTAAAAGCACAAAAATCAACAGTGTTAGAGAGTAAAATCTTATGTGAGTATACAAAAAAGACATGGCATGGACAGTGACAGGTCACTCCACAGCTTGTGCCAGGGCTCTGTTAGGGACCAAAATGAAATAAGAATATGTTTGCTAACAACTGGACTGAAAAACAGAAGATGCCACAGAAGCCACTGGAAAATCAGATGCCAGTGTTCAATCACTACCAACAAGCTGATACTTGAAGCATTCACTTGGAGACAACCTTCTGTCTATCAGGTGTGTTTTAGCTATTATTGATGTTGAGAAAGATTTATTCAGAACTAAGAATTTCCTTGAACAACCTAAAGCAAATAGATCCTAAGAAAGTTCACATTGGTGTAATTTCAGCTAAAACTCTCGATTGCCACTGTAGATAGCTCAGCTGAAAAGGAGAAATTCATAAAGCTGCAACAGTTCAGCAGCTTATGATAATGTAAATGGGTGTTAACAAACAAAAAAGAAATAACAAAATCCCAGTGTTTCCTTCCAGAATCACTGAAAAGGACTATTATTACTCTTTCCATCGGGAGATTTCTCTTTGCACTATTTTTACTGTACAACAGAAACGCATCATAAAACCTTTAAAGGTCCACTTCTCTACTGTCTTTAAGCCACAGAATAATCACAAGAACTACCCTGTCCAAAAATTAGGCATTTTGTTTTAAGGCTAAAGTATAATTTTGCTAATTTGTTAATCTTTTTGTTAATTTTTTTTTTTTAATCAGGGATTAAATGGGATGTATTCTTTCCAGAATAAAAGTATGTCCTGAAAACCCTGAACTTAGTGGGAAGATTCCTGTTTTTTGGTTTATTTATTTGTTTGCTTGTTTGTTTGTTTGTTTGTTTGTTACCTGTCGGTTGTATCAATTATGCAGATTTGTTGGCCATTTTTGCCCCTCTCATAAGAACCTGCAAAGCCCAGGAAATGGGCAAAAAACCTTCTAGAATGGTGACCTGCAAACCGTGAAGCAGTCTAAAATCTAGCGATTTAAAATAATTGCTAGGGAGAATGCTGAGCTAATCGGTGTGAGCAGAGTACCATCCCAGCAGAGCTGCACTGCCTGTTTCCCCCACCAGCTCGAGTATATCTAACCCACACTGTGCTGTGCCATAAAGAGGGCTAGGACTCACTGCCCAGCTAGGGCAGTCCATCTGAGCCGAAACGCTAAGCCACAAAATAAGTCACCCCTGAGAATGCCCGTTTCTCTCCTTGTCTACAGAGGAAGCAATAGTTAATTAGCTCAGACTTCAGACATCTAACTTGTAGGCACCTAAGTTTGAGCTCAGGATTTCTCCTGCCATGTATGTCTTAAGTTAGACAAGTTAACGATTTAGGCCCAGCCTCTTAAAAGTGCTCACAGGCATGGCACCATGGCACTTTGTTACTCCAAAGCTGCAAGTCTGCACTCACAAATCTTATTTTTCATTGGCTATGTCATGAATTTTCAGAGTGGTGCAGACTAGGGGCAAGGGAGTTGGAACATGGTTAATCACACCCTTAATCCAGGCTACGTTAGGCATTTTATTTTTGCTCCTAACTTCAGTGCTCCAAATCACACCTCTCTCTCTCAGGGCACCTAAGTTAAATGTCTGAGGTTAGATAGTGTGAATACCCCTGAGGTCACTTCTGCTCACCTTAAGAGGCTGGCACGGGTACTGTTCCAGATATGGTAACACTTTGAGTGGAGTACAGAGAGAACACTGCGATCAAAATTTCCTTGCAGTTAAAGAGACTCCTATCTGTCAAGGGCTGGGACACCGACACTCCAAGCAAACTTGGAGGACAAACTGACGTGCTGATCTGAGAACCAGCACGGGAGCACTGATAGTCATGGCTAACTGTGAGGATGAAACCATACTGATTTTATCAAGTAAGAGCTTGCTTGCCTGTTTATGGTCATTTTCTTCTGCTGCTGCCACCAGTTACCTTCCCTGTGCCTTTTGGAGGTCTGTAAAACTCACTACAAAGAACAACAACTAGAAACAAAGGACAGAGGTATTGAAATGATACCCAGATTTGATGCAGCAGATATGACCAAGGTGCTTAAGGTGTGACCTTCCTAACCATAGCGGTGAAAGAGTAAACAGGTAGTAATGGTGAAATTTAGGTAGTGAAACAGGTAGTGACATTTCATGGCTGAGAATGAAACTCCGGCAGTATCTCCACAGTCTGCCCGTTCTCACCAACAGTGCCTTATTTGAATAGCCAGGAAAGGAAATACCAACAGTTGGCAAGACTGTGCCAACATTCATTGGTTTTCCCTCGAATAACATCAACTCTCCCTCCTCCTTTCCCCAAAGAACCAAATATCTTCTCGAGTTGATCATAGCCTCTTTAGTCATCTTGGCTCACCCAGCTGAATGAGTAAGTGCCACACTGTTAAAGATGCCTCATCACAAGGCGTGATGGCGATACCGAATGTATAACCTACGCAATATAGTCAGCTTACAAATAACCCAAATGTTGAAACATACTTGCACAAAGTCCTCAAAATCTGGGGCAGAGCTCCTGGAAACTTTAAGCCTGGACAGTCTTTCAAGAGCAAAATTCCACAGAAGAATGTACATTTCCACCCTCTGCCATTCTAATAATCCTGCTAATTTGTCAATTTATACCCCTCCATTTACCTTCAACATGAATTTTACATCTACTACTGACACTAGAAATCATTCAACAAGCCTAAAAATGGGGATGAATGCAGGATGACGATATTGACTTATTCTCTGAATATTTTTCTGTCACCTCCCAGCCATCAAGTCCACAAAACCTCCTACCAGCTAAAAAAGCACAAATGATTAAACAAATTTCTTCTCCTTTTCAGTCTCCATCAGTCCTGCTCTTGTAATATATGGGGCAGATCCATGCACATCTACACCGCTGATTGCTGGCTCACATTACAAACTGCTGGAACACGCTAGATTCTTGCAGAGCTTGTGGATGACATGGAAGCTATGCCACAATTGATTTTTCAGCCAACTGGAAGTTAAATCTTGCAAGTTAAAAAATCCTAATCTGCTAGACTACAAATATAGCTGTTACTTAAATGTCACCAGCTGCCAGGATAGGGAAAGTGATTCAAGGAGAAGGAAATTTTGTACCTGTAAATAAATAAAAGCCTACAGATGATAAGCTTGAAAGTTACTGAACCTCTCATCATCTTGCTGGGACATCTTGGCTTCCTTATCAGCAAGGAAAAGCAGGGCAGAGCTGCATTCCTATGTTAAAGAGAAACTGAGAAGTTTACCATGTCTCATGTGCTATTTGGAATGTACCCGACTCAAAGTCAGGGCTGAAGCACAGTGAGAAACTTCTGTTTTCAGATACACATCCTGATATCTGCCTAAGGGACTTGGCGGTAGTTACAGTGTATGCTAGAGAATTATGAGATGGAGAGAGAGCGAGACGCAATACAGAGATGAAGGAGAACATGGATAGAAGCAGAGACTTCAAAAGAATTTTTTTTTTTTTGTATATAAATGTTCAAATGTTACAGTGTTAAGAGGACATACATATGTACGTAGAGGATTTATCTAGACAGAATTATTAAAACTCTGCCTGGATGCAATCCTGGGCAATGAGGTCTAGCTGACCAGGCTGGCTGCTGGACATCCCTCCCAACCTCATCTATTCCCGTGGTGCCGCAAGGGACTATGCATACCAGGGGCACCCTGAGACACAGATCTGGGAGGTGGATTACCTTTTCTTAGACTAGATGATGCAGCTGGGGAAAAATAATAAAATAATAAAAAAGGAACAGCAGAGAAACTTTCAGGCACATAAGCTCCAGAAGTCTAATGACAGCTATCCTCTCTTCCTACAAACCTTTATGCTGAAAAAAAATGACACGGATGCATCTAGAAAGCAGCACAATTGCAGGCCTTGAGAGGATTTCAGCTCTATAAATAAAAACCTTCACCACTGTGTGGCTCAAAGATGGCACTGTGGGTTTTCTAAATCTATGGCAATGCTAAAAGATTTCCAGCTCCTGCCTTGTCCTAACATGAACATGTGCTCCACCACCCATGGCACCATAGATTGGCTGGCAATCTATTTTTCCAGTATGTAGGAAGCCCACGCCTCTTTGCCATCTGTCACCACTAATTTTTCATTGCTTCTGAAAACAACCTGAGAATAACCCCACTCTGATTTCGTTTAATGAAGCAATAAACCCTCTGAGTACATCTTTTCCTAAATATTCTGCTTATTGCTCTGTTTCACCTACCGCCTTTACCCGTCTTATCCTCCTGCACTTCTTACTGTCACTTCTGAGTACATTCACTTGCTTCTGTTCTGGCTGTAATGAGCAAAGTGCTCAGTTCCCATGAGAACAGGGAATCAGTGGGAAGTGAAGGGAAATCTGAAAATGTTTTTTTTTTTTTTTTTTTTTTTTAATATAATTTAAGATATTCATAAGTAAAAACAAATAGAAAATAATAAGAAAACATGGATTCTAGCTGGCTAGGAGAGTGCTTAGATGAGTGCAATGAAAGACAAAAACCCCAAACAAATGAAAAAAAGCAAATCACACACACAAAAAAAACACTAGCTCCTTTTCAACACCTATTTGTAAGACAGAACAGCTGTCTCCAGCAGAAGATGAGATAATCGAAAGTGATAGCTGACTGTCTGTGACTTGATCCAGAGTGCATTTAGTAAGTCTGATACACCTCAGAAATTTGCAAGGCCTCTTGCCAGTACTGGTCACATTATTCTGAATTTCCAGATTTGCTCCTGAGTGCTGCTGTCCGGGGTCTCCTGCTCCAGCTAGGTTGTATTTTCTCTGCCTCCATCACAGCAGGGTGTGATATCAGTCCCTCCACACTGCAGCACCAGCAGACCTGCAGGCTTCTCAGAACTGGGCAGGTAAAGCAAGCAGAAATCCTGGATGTGACTGCTTGAGACTGATATTTTGGAAGCAGCTTTTGCTGCAAGCCATCCTGCCTCTGCTAGACAACACCGAGGAGTTCCTTTTCCAGAGATCGTAACTTGGCACCTTCCAACAAGCTACACTCACTTTGAAAGAGACACAAAATGCTAAGAAAGAAGAGAATGCTGAATCCCCTTCCTGAGCAAAAACATCAACTTTGACCTGTGAGAGGGCCCCAAAAGCCTTCGTACATACACACACACATTCCCATGCACACAGATCCCACTATGAGCTGATTGCACCTCATCAGGCCGTGCACTCGTGTAAACGTGCTTACTCAGACACAGCTCCTGAACCTGTCCTGACATTCATACTTGGCATGACCAGTACACAGAAACCCCAGCAGTCTTGGCACCAGCGCTGTTCCAAGCAAAGTTGAGAAGCTTTCCGTTTTACCTCAGCAGGAACAGAAACGGGCCTTTCATTCTGGACAACTTACTGGTAAGTGTTCGTTCAGGTTGGGACTTCTTTCTTATTGCTTCCAAAACACAGTATGGGGAATAACACAAAGTAATTTGTTACTTTGCTTCTGCACACTCCATGTTCTTTTCGTGTAACAGCAGTGTTTATATTAAAGCTTTTGACTGTCCAGAGGAGGATCCTCTGCTGCATCAAGTCTGTGGAACAATTACACGCCCTTTTTCCAGTGAAAGAAAAAGGGATGTTCACTGAAGCTAAACAGCACTATTTAACCTGTACAAAAATAGTGACCTCGCTCTGTGATTTGTATTCCACAATCATCTTTAATCATAGTAGGAAAAAAAAACAAACCACTAATGTTATTTTGCAACATGATGCATTTTTATATGAAAAAAAAATTGCTATTTTCTGATCTGCAATAGATTTAAAACTAATAGCACTTCAGTAAATGAAATGTGCCCGTAAGTAAATAACCATTTGAATTAGTTCCTCCGCCCATGTATTTTGCGCAAGTCTCACAGTTTGTATATTTGCCCCTCTCCCTCCAGCGGGACCTACTGATTCCTCCAAATAGCTCAGACTGTGCTTGAAGACTACGAAGTCGTAAAGGACTCTCTCAGGGAGCTGCCTGGCTCACCAAAAAGGCTGTTTATAGCAACACCTAAGAAAAGAAACCTGTCTCTTGGTTCTTTGGCAGGGTGCAGTTACCCACATCAAGGGCTGACTCTCCCCTCTAAGGTGAAGTCTTCATCCTGCAATTCCCACCCAGCCCCAGAACATGCTCCCTGGCAGAGGGGGGTGTGGGCACTGCAAGGTATGTGTCTCAAGGGTGAAGAATACAAACAGCTGCTAGCATAAAGTAACACAGCCTTGCATAGCTGCCATGAAACTCTGTCATCTCAAGGGCACAATCTGATGTATTGCAATGAGGATAAAGATAAAAATATAAAGGCATGCATCTTGTTCCATTCCCTAAAACAAGTGTCTTGGCCAAGGAACAGAAATTTGCAGGTTGCCAATAGCAACGTTCATGTTTTCAGAGTACAATGTGCACGATCTTCACGCAAAGCGGAAAAATTACCCATGGATTTCCAGTGGCTCAATAGCATGTGTTCCCCACGGGCTAGGACAGGTGTCTGCAGAGCTCCAGTGCGCTGCTGGGCCACATCCTTAGTGAGCAAAGTGGCAAAACACCACTGTATGTGGGAAAAGGGGATGATAAACAGCTGGAAATTTGCCTAATAATTTCTTAAAATAAGGAATGAAAGCTGTTTCTGTTAACACAGGAGGGAATGTAATCTACGTATAGGTACACACACGTGCATAGCTGCTAATTAACATCTGACACATGCAACGTCCTTACAAGCTGCGCCACATGCAGCTATATCCCAGTGCTGCTTCGTGTTGAAATACACAGTGCAAAAATATGAATTATTGTACTTCAAACCAGCGAGGCTTCCCCCCCACCTCTTCCCCATCCAAATTCATGCGCTACGCATTTCAGCAGACCTTGCTACCTCAGCCAGGAGCTCTGAGTCTGGCTGGGTCTGGAGGTTTTTATGGGCCTCATACCTGAACCCTTGTATGGCTCGACAGATACTGCGAGTGCACTGCCTCCTTTCCTGAGTGCTCCTTAGGTTCAGACCTAGCATCAGCGCTTCTGTGCTGATGGTGGTGGGATTTCTGGTCATGGTGGCCATCCCTTTTCCTGGCTTCTGAGTCAAACAAGACGTGGGTTAGCCTCTCCAGATAGTGCTCCAGCTCTTCCTGGGTGTGCTCCAGTTGTTTGCCAACATTACTGGGTAAAAAGGAAGAGGATGGTGGAGGGCTTTTGCTTTCCCTCTCCTTCTTGGCCTCCTCCAAATGCGGGTTATGCCTCATCAGCAGAAGCACCACGATAAGCAAGATCAGGCACAGGTACACAACCCAGACTTCTTCCATCGTGGCGGTGGGACACGCAGGGGCTAGTGCCTGTGGATGCACTCAAAGGGAAACAGACGGACGTGCCAAACGCAGCAGATGGTCACTCCTTTAGAGTTTTCAGTAACCACAGAAAAGAACTGCTGCCAGTAATTAAAGCACTGTGGCAATTTAATGTCAAAGTTTTCTAAAGCAGCGTGGCTCACAAACTTTCCTTCAGTTCTAAATATGAAAGCAACACAGCCAACAGCAAAACACTTTTAAGCAAAGCAGATAAAGCAGCTTTGTGCTTGGAGTAAAATAGCTTCAGCAGAAAGATCTGTCACTGCTCCGTATGATCTTATTGCAGAATTTCTCCTTGCTTTTGTTAAGAAACTGCAGGTCAGGTGCTTATCGCTCTTCAGAAATCTTCCCTTCTTTTATAGTTTGAATTCTTGTCTTGCTTGAAATGGTAAGGTTTGCTTGTTTCTAATTCAAAGCAAAAATAAGGTATGATTGATTCTTTTCCTCCCCTCAGTAAGATAACAGAATATTTTATCCTTTGGGGGTCATTAGATGCTGGTTCCACAGTCCACCCCCAGCACTCTTCAAAAAACTTGTCGGAAGGAGCTATCAGGCACTCGAGTTACAGATTCGGTGGGACTGCTTCTGTTGGCTTCCTTCTGTCTTCGCTGGCCTTGGGAGAGGGAGTCTCAGGACTGGGATGATTTCAGCTGAACGTTGTGGGGATCTCTTGGAGAGCCTTTGTAGGCTGCTCCCAGTGACTCAGCCCACCAGAGGCAGGGTCTGTATGGAAGGGGATTGCATTTCCTAACCTTTGCCGAGGGATCTTTTTACAGATGAGGAGGCCAAGCCTAAAAGGAGCAGAGCTCACGCCCAGATTGCTGCTGCCTTGGTGTGTCAACATTCTTGGTCTCAACCTGCCACAGAAACACCACCACAATTTGTTCCCAAAAGTGAGACTTTTCCTTTGCTTTGGTAAGGAGAAGGAATGGTCTGAGAAAAATTACAGCATC
Organism: Netta rufina; assembly: GCF_964035555.1. NCBI lineage: Eukaryota > Metazoa > Chordata > Aves > Anseriformes > Anatidae > Netta > Netta rufina. The sequence goes on from NC_140138.1 coordinate 5,099,866, forward strand.
TTGTCATCTCATGGCCTCACTGATCGCACTGCCGTACTTTACACTCCCAGCTTGCCTCATCTTTACATTTTTCCTGAGAACTGTGCTGGAGGAGCTTGTAAGGGTTTTGCTGGCCACAAGCCAGGGCCTGGAACAGCTGCGCTACGGGACCGTCACAGCACGGGTAGGTGGGCAGACACCACAACTGCAGCCACCCCTTTCACACCGACCTCAGGTGCACGGCGTAAGGCTGCAGAGAGGGATGCAGAAAGACAGAAAATCGGAACGAAGCCACGTTTTCTACCAAAACTGAGCTATGTTTTCTTAAACTGGGAACACTGGAACAGAAAACTCCGAGCAGATAAGGACTTCTCCTTTCTCCCCCATTGCTGTACACTCCTAATGCCTTAGGGCATAGACCATGTCTCCAGCCACATGCATCACAGACCTGACACCGCTGTAGTGAGACATGTTAGGAAAATCATAAATGTCACCGAAATCCTACAGAAAGCAATGTTAAAAAGAGGGGACATTTTATTTTTAAATGTCATTAAGGCTGTGTTATGACTTCTCCAAAGGGGAATGAGCTGACAGAGCACCAACAGCATCTCTTAACTTCTAATACTGTTGTTTGTTTCCTTTCAAATTAATCAAATGATAATGCAGCAGGGATGCAGCAAGCATTACAAAGCTTACACAGCCCACCTGTGGAACTGACCCAGCTGACTTCTGGTCTTACACTCAAGTGCACAGGACAAGCGCGGCACTCAGGGCAATGCAGGGCTTTGATCAACATTTGCCTTCTGAGTCCTCCAACAAAGCAACGTGGGTTGGCTTTGCAAGCCAGCATTATGTGAAGAGCTCTGAAGAACCACAGCAGCCTCACACATATTAGAATGCATTTTTTTTTTTGCCCTCTTTGGAGATGAACTGTCTGGATTAAGTTACACCAAACGGCTATCTCACTAGTATTTCTATTCTAATAGCAAATGCCTAAAGAAAAGTAGAACAAGGCAATTGTGTAAGAATGCTTCCCAGAATACTCCTGCAGCCTTCCACAGCACAGGAATGTATAATATTTTATCAGCTCTAGCCTTATATAGAAAAAGGAGAAAAATAACTATTTCCCAGACATATTCTGCATAGCCAGCTAGGTAAGGAAACAGTTGCAGTTCCAAGGTCGTACACAGGATGCTGCTTAATTATAGAAAATGCAATGAGAACACTAAACGTTTGAAAACAATTCAGCTTTTATATATTTAATCCTGAAAATCCAGAAAATACTGTATAGTGATGTTCCACAGTCAAAATAACAGCAGTGCTTTCTAGCAGGTAAAACAATCAGCTAACCTCTTCATTTCCAGTTTTATTTAAGTCTTCTCTCCATGTTTCTACTCATTGGAAAAGTTACTCACATTCACTTTCTTGTTATGCCCAGGCAGTCAATATGTAACATATTTAAAAGAAAAAAAAGTATCAGATGCAAGTGGCTGCATCAGAGTTTAGTAATTTTATTTGTTTTAAGTCAGCATCATTTTCTGAGGTCTTTCTCAGCAAATGTTTTCCACCATCTTTGTAGCTCTCAGCACACCTTGGAATCTGCCTACACTTCTATTTCTTGCTTCTCATGCAGGATGACTGACTGGACTATAAAAAGGACGGAAAGCACAGCACCCTAGGGACACCTGATACCATGTTTCCTTTTAAAGAACTTCTGTTCCTTCAGCTTTTTTAGGCTGAGTGGAGAAGATTTTCTGCATGAACATAGGAGATTGGTTCATTAGCTGAAGCAGTATCAAGACACTGGAGACATACTGTCCATAAAGCAAGAATTTAATACAAATCAAATGCAAGAGAACCTTTGGGCTCTCACGGTTCATTTCGCTGCCACCCAGGGTTTAGCATACCGCTGATTTATCCTCTGAGTCACTGCTGTCTGTAACTGGGCTACTTACAAAGTAAAGTTGGTGGGGGTTTTTGTTTTGTTTTGTTTTTAAGAACCGATTGTTCATCTTTCCTAAGTGACAAAAGCCTGATTGCAGAAACAGAAATTGTTCCCTGTCTGGAAACAACTGCCTTGACATCCCTAAACTGGATTAAATCAGCATTTACAGTTCTTTTTTAAGTCAACACCTGTCAATTAAACAGATGAATGAGCAAGGATGATTCTCACTCATTTTCCCCCAAGATCCTGAACTTTTGTGCTCTGTAGATGGCAGCGATTATTTACACATCCTGCCCTGTGTTTCCTCGCTACCAGGAGCTGCATTCACACAGATGTTACACGGAAGCACTCAGATATCCAGTGCCCTTACACCGCCTTTTCTCCTTTTTCCTCACAGAAGCTGGATCTTCATTACAGAGCACTCCCTTTTGTACAGATTGCTTCCTCATCTGCTGTAAACGGTCTGCTTTATTCAAAAGCAACAGGAGAACGGGAAAATCTCCCACTATAAAAGACATTCTTAGGTTAATGTCAGTTCTGCAGGAAGGAAACCAATTCCTTCCAGAGGCACCTTTGCAAAGGTGCCTTTCTACAGTGTGAGGCTAGAGGACTGCTGCGTAGAATTGAGACTTGGGGTCCATGCATGGTTGGCAGATCTGTTTTGTCTAAAGGCACTCTGAAAGAGAATCTTTTCCTCAGGAAATTCAGAGATTCTTGCAAAACATTTTCTATTGCATAGCATCCTTTTTAAGTTTATGGGAGATCTGGCACGGTTTCTACCCACAGCTTTAATCTTTCTAGAAGAAATTAAAGCGAAACTCTTCTTGGGAAGCTGTGAATCTGAATGAGCCTGTATTAAGTGTCCCGTTTGACTCTGAAGGGGATCCTGATGAATCTTGGCTTTTCCTACACACTCCAGAGCGCTTCCTGACGACCTGGCAGTTCTTGTTGCGGATGCTTTCCTCCACTTCCATGATCCTGGCAGATTTTGCAGCTTAAAGAGGGGAGAAAACAGTGGCAAGTTATGTTTAGTCATCTAATACAGCGAGCTCCCGCTCTTCAGAGCTATGTGGAGGGCAGGAGCAAAGTCCTTTCCTCTTCATTTCCCCCCGTGTGCCCAGTGTTCCTACCTGCCTGCATGAGCTTCAGCTGTTTGCACCGCTCCTCCTCCATCTTCTTCCTGTAGTCTCCAAAAAGGGTTCTCATGACTTGACGCTTCTTCACCAGCGGAGCCTTGTCATTGCGCAGCGTCTTGATTGCACGGAGAGCCTCCTCGGCTGAAGCAGTGCAAAGGAGAAACAACCCACAGTGTAAGACACCCCACGGGACCTCCCCTGCTGCACAGCTCCTGCCTGCCAACCCCTCCCACAGGGGAGATCTCCCGTTCCCTTGAATGCTCACCCTGCTTTGGAGTGGATTTCTGTGTCTTCAGGCCAAGCTCCAGTTGTTCCGCACACCAGTCCACCTCCTTCCACAGCCGGTCGTCCGACTGCTATACAACACGGAACAGAGCGTGTGTGAGGAAACAAACCATGCAAAAATCAGCAGCAGTTGCTACACACACACACAAATCTGCATGAAGGCAGGACTATCCAAAATTTCTGGTTCTGGTGATTACTTTATAGGCTTCCATACATTTTCCCTATTCTCTACATTTTCAGTGGGTAAACTTAAAGCACTGGACAAATGTTTTGTTGCAACTCCTTGCCTTTGTTTGATGGATTTAACACCTGGCTGCCATTCAGATGACAGTTTTCTGCAAAGCTGGCCAGGCCCTTTCACACGAAAGAAGCTGTCAATTCAACTTACGGATGGGAGGAATAAGCATGAACAAAACAAAACAACAATAAAGACTACCCCAAAACCTGCCTGAAATCAAAGAGTAAGTAATAGAAAAAATAAGAAGCGGAGTCTTGATGCCTCAGCTCCTTTGTGGTTGCTCAGCCAGAACTGCATGAAGACTAGGGAGCTGAAGGCCATGAAAATGGAACCACAGAATCACAGAATTTCTAGGTTGGAAGAGACCTCAAGATTATCGAGTCCAACCTCTGACCTAATGCTAACAGTCCCCACTAAACCATATCCCTAAGCTCTACATCTAAACATCTTTTGAAGACTTCCAGGGATGGTGACTCCACCACTTCCCTGGGCAGCCTGTTCCAATGTCTAACAAAAGAAGGAAGGAGCCAAGCCCTATCACATAAAGCCTGCTAGCTAACTGAACAGAGAAAGGGAGAGAACCAGGGCTGCACCCAAGGTCTGAAGCAATTGTTAACTGTACTGTACACGTAAACACAAAAGCCCTCATGTTATCTCCTTCTTTTCCTTACAACAATCTCCTTCCAATGGACGGGAAGGGTTTTACATCATCTTCTCCTACCTTTCTGATACTCAGCACTGTTTACTGGTAAGGCTGTTGGTATGCAATACTTTGGATGGAAAGCTTCAGTCCACAATATTAACAAAAGCAACTCTTTTGCAATTTTGTATGTCAGTATAGCCCAGCTGGCATTGTTAATTGTTAACTACACTGATACTGAAAAGAAAAATAAAATGGAGACCTCAGCCTTAGCAAAGCATTAGGAAATCTCAGGATGTGTTCAGATCGTAAGATCTTAACGGTGTGTTTACACATAACTTGCAACTTCAGTTATTTCTGGGCCATGCCTCACAGTGGGAACCTTCTTGAAGTTCCCTGAAGGTCCACACTGGGACCTGCCACAGCCCTGTCTACACCAGCTAGCAACTTTTCTGTTTGCCTTATGTAATTCGTGACAGCTGACAGTGCGGAAGCTGGGGGTGCAGTGCCTGCTTTAACACCCACAGACACCAGCTTGGCACTAACTGAGGACAATTACCTGCAGTATTTTCATGCTTTGTTTTAAAGAAAATGTGGCACTCGGGTTCCCAGGATTAGCTATCACAAGTCTAAACACCAACTGTTTCAGCACAGGTCTGAAACAAAGGAACGCTGCATTCCTTGGCACTGATTGGGCTCTTAACTGACTAGTAGGGGAAGAAATCAGCTGCTCCAAGCAAGCAGTAATTCTCGTCTTTCATATATCATCTCGTGGCAATACACTGATTTTTAAACTCTGCACAGACACTAACTGTCTCTTTTACTGAAGGCTTTATAAACGATGGGATCTTATCAATATTTAAATACCTGCAAAGTCTCATCCTGGTGGGATGCATCTTTATTCTGGCATCCATTAGCTTCTGTCTTTGTCTTCCTGATGACTTCAGTTTCTTCTGTCTCCTTTTTACTGACAGAAGGTTTTTGTTTCTTCTTCTTTTTCTTCTTCTGCGCAGCTCCATCTGATGTTGATTTCTCCATCACTGTCTTATCTCCAGGAGCACTCTCTGGTTTGGGGATCTTTAATGTGGGGTGGCTTTTGTCCTCTTTGGGTGGACTACCTGCAGTTTGAGCCAACTCAGGCTTCTGCAGGGCTGTAACCTGCAGCACCTCTGCTGATTCAGCAGGCAATGCACCACCCAGCACTTCATGATCTGCCATACCCTCTGTACGTTGGCTTGCTGGAACTACTGGCTCCGGAGGACAATCTTCATCTGCTTCATCTGGGATGGCAAAGTTGAAGGCAAATTTGGATTCATGTTCAGAGTCCACAGAATGCAGAGCTCCGCTCCAGTTCTCCTGCTCAGTGGCTCTTACACTGGTTTGTATCTGCTCAGCACCACCAGCACCAGGGACTGCTTCCAAAAGTGCACCAGTGGCTTCTGGGTCTGCCTCAGGAAGCGTGAAATCAAATCGGAAGTTGTTGTCAGGTGACATGGACCACGTTGGGTTTGCCTCAGAGATTTGGTCAGACTGTTTCCTGTATGCCACACCATCCGAAGCCTGCCCGTTGCCTTGTTGTGCTTCCACATCACCAGCCTTTGTGGCTAGGGAAGAAAAAGAACGTTACTATCAATACACCTGTTTACTGCTATGGGGATGCCACTGCTACTGCAACTCCCTCTGTAAAAGTACTGCCACAGAGAGGCAATCCAACCACAAGCTGCGAGATGGGAAATCTGGAAGAAAGAACCAAATTTCACCCTCCCCTGAAGGGACTGTTTGAGCTCACCTGCTTTCTCCATGCTCTTCGAATCCTTGGCTATCTTGACGCTAAACCCCAGGCACGCAGCTCATCACTTCTCGCTCCTTCACAAAAGGAGTCCCACGGAAGCACAGGACCTTGGGTGTGTGCTGCGTCTCTTCTGCTGCATGCAAGAAAAAGATTGAGAGAAACAACGAAGAGGTTACAGTGTGCCATAAAAAACATCCTGTGAGACACCGCTGGCTGGGTCCCCTCTCAACATGTTCTGTGTTCGTATCACCCCTAGCTAACTCGTGACAGGCATTCAGGTGAAAGAAAGCTCCAAGTGCTTCTAGAAGCTAAAACAGTACCATGAAATGTCCTTAAAGGAAAAAAAAAATAGAACTTAACTACTTATTATACATGTGATGAAGCGTACAGTGCAGCACTACTAGCAGCACTGAGGCTACCAAGTGCTTAACATCCATTCCCCCACAGCGACTGAGAAATCCAAGAACATGGATTCTCTGGAAAACTGGGAAAGATCTGACTGCATAGTGAGTACACCCGAGAAAGGAATCTTTCTTGACTCTCATACAACCCACCCACATCACAACAGTAACATTAGTTCCTTGTGTTAGGTCCAATTCTCTAAAAAGCATGGTTCTTCCATGCCAGTGGGCCCCAAGGACCTCAGTTTGGGAACTTTGTATGGGCATTGTCTTCCAGTGCTTGTCTAACACATTTCAAGCCACAAAAAGTTTGATGTACGAGACCAGCACTTTGGAATGGGCACACACAAAAACATCCTCTTTGCTGCAGTGCTTCTCCAGGACTCTCCAAACGAGGGACACCTCACAGGCAGATTGCAGATCTAATGCTGAGAGTCCCATGGTAGGAAGGGACTACGAACCCTGCGTTTACAAGGCAGAAACACCCCAACGGGGCTGGGCCCACCCAAAAAAGCGAGGTGTACATTCACAGCACCAAGGTGTCAGGGCCCTGAGCACACATGCCTCCTACATCAAAGACTTTTGCTGGCTGCATTCAAGTACTGTTTACCAATAAGAGCTGTTACAAAGGAAAAATTTTTAAAAAAGCTTCAAGGGAAGCTCTCTCCTCACTCACTTGTGAGCTATTTTAAACTGAAGATCTCATGCTTGGCCTGCCTGAGCTATGTTGCAGCACTGCTGCAGCCACACACCTCATTGATCCAGACCTTGACCCTGATCCACACCTAAATTCCTGGCTAGAATTTGGATCTACCCCATCACCACAGACTTCTCAGGCAATCTGGACTCTAGGCAAAGTGTGGTTACCTTCAGCAGTCCTGCTTTGCTCTCCTCTGTCAGGTGCTGTGAGAATGGGCCCCCTTCTGGCCAAGTCCCTGCCTCTGCCTGCCCTGTCACTGTGCTTGGCTCCTAGAAACCCTCCCTGCTGCTCCTTGACACTGGGTACCAAGCACCAGACACTGGTGTAATAAAGCAGTCTGCTGCTCAAGCACGGTGAGTGGGCACGTGTTAATTACCTCGGATCCACAGCACTCAGCAAGGCACCTTACAAAGGGTACCCACACTTCTCCCCTGGCCATTGGCAGAAGCAAGATCTGTAAATTCATATATTAACAAGTTGGACTGATTGGATAAAACTGTGCTCTCCTGAGAATCATTTTATATGATGTTATCTTTAAAGTAATTTCTCCTTCAAACAAGAACGATGAGGACCAAGCTTCATAAAAATAAACCTGGTGTTTAAGGGCCTGACATACCAATAGAGCATTTCTTTAAGACTGAAAAACAGAAGTAGAACTGGAGAAGAACCAACCAGCAAGCAATTAGACAGTAAATCATAGAATCTCAGAATGGCTGGGGTTGGAAGGGGCCTTAAAGATCACCTAACCCCTACCCTCTGCCAGGGGTTGCCACCCACTAGATCAGGTTGGCCAAGGCCCCATCCAGCCTGGCCTTGAACACCTCCAGGGACGGGGCATCCACAGCTGCTCTGGGCAACCTGTTCCGTGCCTCACTGCCCAAGCAGTGAAAAATTTCTTCCTAACGTCTAATCTAAAATGATTGTGCGAGAAACAACAAAGAAAACAGGGAGAATCGAAGTCACAGGAATAAAATACAAAGCTGTTTACATCCCAGAATCCCGGAATCATTAAGGTTGGAAAACCCCTCCAAGATTATCTGGTCCAACCATCCCTGTACCACCACTGTCACCACCAAACCCTGTCCCCAAGCACCACGTCCAACCTCTCCTTGAACACTCCAGGGATGGTGACTCCCCCACCTCCCTGGGCAACCCGTCCCAACGCCTGACTGCTCTTTCTGAGCAGAAATGTCTCCTCATTTCCAACCTCAACCTCCCCTGCCACGACTTAAGGCCATTCCCTCTGGTCCTATCACTAGTTACCCGTGAATCCGATACTTCGTACAGTTCACTGCTGTTTGTTGGTTTGTATTTAGAAAAAATCCCATATAACACGAGCACAGGCAACAGAAAGTGTCCGTCTCTGCTAAATCAGAGCCCAGGCTGGAGCTGAGCTGCGGATGGGGGGAGGCACCCACCCCCTGCGGCTGCCCCTGGGGTCGGGGGGGTCACAGTGCTTAAAACCAGCACAAATCCCACCTGCAGAATGGATCCTGAGGCTGTTTCCTGAAGTCTGTGAGAGATCGGACTAGCAGGTAAAAAGAAAAAACACCAAGCACCACCACGTTTTCTGGCTTTCCACTAGAGGCGTGCTGTGTGACCGCTCGGATTCTCTCTCCCCCTCCCTTCTCCCCCTCCCTTTCTCTCGCTTTTTGTCACCCTCCGCTCCCCTCCCCACGCCACACGAACGAGGCGGCCGCGCAACACGGGGACAACCCGCGGGCAGCCCCAGCCCAGCCCGGCCCCCCCCAGCCCCCGCCGCTCCCCACGCGGCCCGGCCCGGGCCGGGCCCAGCCCCGCCGCGTTCCCCGGCTCCTCACAGCGGCCCGAGCCCGGCCGGGGGGCAGCGGCCGCCGCTCGGGGCCCACGCGGGGCCTCACCTCGGCCCGGCCCGGCCTTGTCCCGGCCCCTCCGCCCCTCAGCGCTCCCGCCCCGCTGCCCGCCCGCCTCCAGGCCGCGGCGCCTCCGTTCCGCCTCAGCCCCCGGCGCGCAGGGGCGGCGCGTACAGGCGGCGTCCGGCCCCACGGCTGCTTTAGGTTTTCTTTTATTGAGTTGTGTAAAAAAAAAAAAAAACACCACAAGCCTTACACACCTGGTTGCATCTCCCCCCCACCCCGGAATTCGTCCCGCAGCAGACGGGAGCTCCCCGCACAAAGCACACCGCGGGTGCCCCACAGCTCCCTGCTTCAGGCCGGGGGCAGCTGCTGTTAGAAATCCCCCCAGGCTGCCAGACATCCCTGCAAGGCCCAAAGCTGCCCCGAAAGCGCTTCCCACTTCTAAAGGTTATAAAAAGTACTGGAAAAATCCGCACGCTTCCACCAGCCCTCCCCAGGCTTCTGGCTTGTCTCACAACCTCCGTGCTCACTGAGGCTTTGCCCCTGTCTCAGCACCCCCTCACTACAAAAAAAAAACAACACATTTGTTTGGTGGTTGGAGGCCCGGCAGGGGCTAAAACCGGTCACAAGGCTTGAAAACAGCATCAGTCTCGGCACAGAAGTGTCCAAGTGTCAGGAAAAGAACTGACAGTCAAGTACTGAAGAAGATAATAAAGAGCACAGGAATTATGAGCTATCAGCAACTGTCTTGAAATGCCAGAAACACTCTGCAATTCTCCTCCCTTCTGAGCCATAGGATTATCTCCCTCAGACCCCAGGCTGGACTGAGGGTGTGTGAGCCCCTCACTAAGAGCCTGGATGCATCACCTGAAGCAGAAGTGTCCTCCCTGCGGCCTGAGGAACGCACCAGCCCCTCAGATGATGCCCGGGATCTGCTAGGCACGGCTGGGTGCAGACCCTGCAGGACCCAGCCAGCACGCAGGGTTGGAAGGAACGGTGTTTTCCGGGGCAGGATGTTGTCCATGGCTCCAGCCGAAACCACATGCTGCGGACTCAATGCCCATGCAGGGAAAAGGCACAAAGGACCAGCAATGCCTCGTTTTCCTGGGTTTGATCTCTGCCCTGAGGATTCAGCCCACACTGATGGACAGCCCTACAACAGCACCAGTCAGCGAGCTGCAGCAGCCTTGCTCCAGAAGATGCACAACGCAGGATCAGTGCCAGTGGATCAAAACGTGGTCCTCAGCTTCTGCTGAGGCAACAGCAACCTTCTGACATGAAGAGCTGTGAGCTCAGCTGGTCGGCACTGACAGCCAGCCAGCTGCAGCTGCCCAGGAGCAAGGCAAACGGCATGGAGAGGCATGGACATGGCTTGAGCCTGCCTGGGACACAGGCAGGTTAGTGTGTGCTGTATAAAACAGTGCAAAGGCTGGGACAGCTTCACACCACTGTAAGACAGCGATAGGAGCACCTCTGTCTGGGGACTCCACACAGGACAGCTGTGCAGTCCGTCAGGTCACTCCAGGGACCAACAATCCCTCCTGGCACAGACCTGCCTGCTCTCCCCACTCCACCAGCTGAGCACCAACAAATTTGTTGCAGGCATGGCTGTAACTCTGGAAGCAGTGGTTGTGCTGGAAAACACAGCTCTTTGGTATGAGGCTCCTTTAGGGGAGTTGCAGGAAGGAAGGAAGGAAAAAAAAAAAAAAAGAAGAGAAGTGGGGGGGGAGGGAGGGGTTACCAAAGCTGCTAATCACAGTGCCAGGGAGCCTCGGGAGGGCACCAGGACAGCCCAGCATCACATGCCTAACACATCCTGTCTCCAGACTTCCTCGCCTGCGATGTACGTGGCTTGCACATACAGGCTGTCATTCAGCATCAGGAAATCTGCAAGAGATAGGAGAGAAAGGAAGCAGCTGTCAGAGAAACAGAAGGCGGGCAACTGGGGCAGCCAAACCTGGCTGGAAAGAGCTGGGCTCTAGGGCTGTCCGGGTGTGGGACTTTCTTCCCACCCCAAACACGGCAGCAGGACAGCAGTGGAGCACCACCCTTGCTCTGCTCCCTGTTCATCTGAGATGCAGGGGCCTCTCCAAAGGGCTTGTGAAGCACCACCCCCACCCAAAAGAAAAAAAAACACTGGAGCAAAACTCCACAGCAAATCCTGGGCAGGGTGGGTCTCCCCAGATCCCCCACCGCAGTGGCAGATAAAGCCAGCATTCGCAGCAGCCCCTGCTTTGCTCCAGCACACACGAGCCCTCATACCACCATCCCCATACCAATACCTGCATCAGAGTCGTAATCCAGGGTCCCCTTTTTGTGCTCAATCCCCAGGAGCTGGGCGGGATGCAGAGATGCCGCCTCCAGTGCAGTCTCTACTGAGCACCCTTGGGGTAAGAAGGGGGAGGCATTAGGGCAGCAAACAGCCCCATCACCACAGCAGCCCCAAACTCGTGACTAAAGCAGCTGGTAGCATGTCAGGGACCCATCTGGATAACCAAACCCATGCACAAGCCCCAGTGCATTTGCCAGCACCAAGGTCTTTGTCCCCTCCTATCACAACAGGGCACTAATATCTGGTCTTATTCCTTCTCCCCTAAACAGGAGGAGCTGGATGTGGTGGTTTTACACAGACCCAACACACGGGAATGCCCTTGTCACGTAAGCACAGGGCTAGGGAGTGGATAAGATCCCTAGGTGAGACAGCAGGAAGAGGGAAACTATCTAGGGTATGGGGAGGAGATCATTCACTTCTAGCCCCTTTGTTAGGGAAGAGCAGGGCAGTTCACCTTAGTGCCACAGGTTAAGAGGAAACCTCCCCTCATAAAGGTACTCATCTCTGAGGAGAGCGCCACTGATAACAACCCTTCTCCTCACATCTCAGGCAAGAGGGGACGTTCCCTGGCTGGGCAGACAGTTGGGAAGAGGTCTTGCTCTTCCCAAACCAACACAAGAAGTAACAGCTTCTGGGCGAGGCTCACTTACCTGTGGCTTCTAGGAAGTGTCGCACACACGCGTCCATGGTCGCTACGCTACCGCTCAGGGTCTTCGTGCCTGGGAAAGGAACAGGACAGTGCTGAGCAGGACCCCAAAGGGTAGAAATCCTGGGTCACAAGGAGCAAGCTGAAGGTCTCTCAGCCATTGCTGCCGAGTGATGGAACGAGGTGAGAGTGCCTGTGCTGACGGCGCAGAGAGAGTTACTGGGATGTCACCCTGCAGCTCCTTGTCAGGCCAGCTGGACTAGGTGAAACCCCAGCTCACAACACAGGCAGCTGCTGCCAAAGACAGAGGAAGGGAACTGACAAAGGAACAACCCTTCCTTAGAATATCTTCCCAGTCTCTAACTGCCAGCAGATTAGGGAACTTACTTAGCAAGAAGTAGTGATGTTACAGAAAATACAAAGGACAATAACTATCCACAACATGTTTCTGACCTTTCTGACCCCGCTACAATTTCTAGCATCCATGCCACTGGACAAGAATGAATTCAGAGGTTTTGCAGACAGCTAAAAACTGTCAGATTCCTCCTCACTCCAGTCAGACGGGGCATTTCCCATCTTCACAAGGTGCCTCATTCTCCCCAAGGCAAAGTCACGGCAGAGCCATTAACTGACCAGGCAACAAAACCCAGGAAGGTGGCAGAAGTGCTGCCTCACGCTGACAAGCACTGGAAGGTGTGCTGGGCTCTCCAGGAACGGGCACGAGTGGCAGTGCCATGCCACGCTCTGTCGCGAAAGGCACTTACCTGCAATGTAGGTGTTCAGCCCATCGATCTCCACCACCTGCTGGCCCAGGGTGTGCCGACCTGGTGCCAGCCCCATGCCAGCGATAGCATCCGTCACCAGCACCAGGCCTGAGGGAGGTAAGCAAACGCCGCGCTAGCTTTGAGGCCACTCCTACCGCAGCCCCAAGCACTGCGCCACGTGGACCCTCCCGGAGAGGGAGCAAGATGCCTCCAGCCACCTCCAGCTGAGGCAAGTGGGCCAGTGGATCACGACACGGGGCAATGGCCTCTTTCAGGCAGCAAGAGTAGCACTCGTGGGAGACAGCACAGTGTTTGGGATGTTGTCACCAGGCTGGTGACTTGGCGTGGGCCTGGTATGGCTTACCCAAGGGGTGGGCTCGGTGGGCGATGCGCAGGGCAGCAGGGTTGGTGTGGATGCCGTCAGAGATCATGCCATAGAAGACCCTCCGGCCAGCAGGAATCTTGTCACTCGTCAGCAGACCCACGATGCCAGGGTCACGATGGTGGAACTGCCCAAGGAGAGAGAGGAAAAACTGTTGAACGTCAACAGGCCTTGCAGGCTGAGACCCCTCCTGCCAGGGGATGCAGCTGCTGCCTCTACCCAGCCCTGCCTGGCTGTGTTCAGTGAAACCCCACTGCAAGGCCCGGTACAAAACATGCCCATGAGAATAAGCATTGATGGGGAGCAAGAGAGAAAGCACCAAAAGCAATGCCAGTGCAGGGCAAACGCCCTCGACTACTCACCGGCAACATGGCATTGAAGAGGTGTGTGATGAAGGTAGCACCGTGCTGCACGGCCTCCTCAGCCTGGGAAAGATTTGCCACCGAGTGACCTGGGAACAGAGACCGCCGCGTGATTCTTCTGCCCACCGCTCCATTTATTTCCCCAGAGGGACTTCCAGGAGTAAAGATGCATCGTCACTAGGGCTCTGCTCTGATGCTCCCACCTGTGTTTGGGTCTGAGATGCCAGCCTCGTTGCAGAGGTGTCTGGCTGAGCACGGGAGCCTCTGGTAGTGTTTCACATGAACAGGTTCACTGCTCACAACAGCCACCACCACTGCCTCGCTCCCACAGGCACTGCAGAGAGCTGCCTGCTGGCTGGGCTAGAGGCCCTGGGACGTGCCTTCTGCCTACAGGTATTTCAAGGCTTTATGGAGAGGCGTCAAAGGAGCAGGGAACCAGCAGGCACTTTCCAAGAATATATCAATAAAACACAACTCAGGAACAGTTGTTTGCCCCAGCACAGGCAGCATATCTAATGTGAACAAATCCCCCTGCAAACAGATTCTGTCTTTCTGTGATTCTTCTCATTACATGCCTGTGAGAGGCTCTGCACAAATACCCTTCTCGATTAAGGTTCAATTTCACCCCTAAAAAAAATTATAAAAATGCAGTAAAGGAAGAGGTCTCCAGCACTTCCAGTTGAAAAACTGAGTTATCAAGACTCAACAGCAACCTTTGGAAAACAATTTCACCTGTCAAATAAGGCCTAAAGCAGCTGAACTTCAGAGTTTGAACCTTTCCACGTAGTCAGCCTTGAATTATATCTTTATTAACTGAAGGCTTAAAAGAAAAAAAAAAAGAAGGAAGACTTCTATCATTTCCTGTTTTTCCAGCACCAGTGCACATGTGCAAAACCGCAAGCACTCTTCAATCAATGACACTTGGCCCTTGCCATACAGAGGGCAACAGATTTGCAGCACCAGCCTAGGTCCCCGTTTGTGATGCGTCTGTGTCCTCCATACAGGCCAGGGAAGGGGTGACACAAAGAAATGCCACCCAGCCCAGCCCAGCCACACGGAGACACCATCAGGGATACCCCAGCCCCGGGCTGCCCGCGGCACAGACACAGCAGCTCCCCGGAGCCCCCTCCCCGGCCCTTACCGAGCGAGACGCAGATGCCCCGCTTGGTGAGCTCGCGGATCACCTCGCTGCTCCTCTTGATCTCCGGGGCCAGGGTGACGATCCGGACACAGTCCAGGGACCCGTAGGTGGCCAGCAGGTCCTGGAAGGCACCTGCCTCGAAGGTGCGGATGCAGTGCTCTGGGTGTGCCCCCTTCTTCTCCTTGCTGATGAACGGTCCTTCCAGGTGGGCCCCTGCTCAGACAGAAACAGAGTCACCACCAAGGGCTAAGAAACCTGCTGTGTCCACCCTGCCTGGGCCAAGCTCCTGCCTTTCTCCAACAGCAAAACACAGCTCGTGTAACTACGAGATCAGTACGACAAAAGACGCAGCACTGGAAGCGGCCAAGCCCCACAGCCCCACAGCCATCCCTCTGCTGAAACCAAAAGGGGGGGTGGCAGAGGGCACAGCAACGGCCGGGGACAGGCTGAGGGAGAGAGCAGGCCTGTGCCCACCTGTGTATCCCCCCAACCAAGACAGCTCCAGCCCCATTTGTGCCTTCCTGCAGCGGCTTCTTTCCTCTTATCAGGGGAAGTGACACTCTCCTGGAGTAGCTCCAGGGAGGACAGCGAGCGGCAAGACCACTTACCCAGGATACCTGCTCCATGGGCTCCACCGTTTCTTACATTGATCTGAGGGAGAACCTGGAGAAAGGGGTTTGTCAGACACCTCAGCCACGGTGCCCCTGCCAGGCAAAGCAACCCAAACCCCGGGTCCCCACAGAGCTGGGCTAAGGGGACAAAAGGCCAAACAGCCCACAAAGAAGAAGCAAGCTGCAAGCCCCACCATGAAAGGCAGTGGGGCAGCTACCTGCTGGCCTGGAAAACATCATCGCCTCACTGGTCTAAAGGTTAAGGGCAAGAAATCTGGGGTTGGAGTCCAACTCCTTATGCCCACAGCTTTTCCACCATGGCAGCTGTCTCGGTCACTGAAGCTCTGCAATGTCACCATCCCCAGCCCTCTCCACTCTTGGTACCAGCCTCAGCCCTTGGCTCTTTATCACCCCAAGGATGAGAGGGGCAGAAAGTCACTCACCTGGTGGTAGACAGATGGAGGAGAAGTCACCAAAGTGGGACAGAAGGAGGTCACTCCATGGGAGAGTATTTTCTGACTGACCAGGTCAATCCCTGATTTGAAGTCATCTGTAGCCAGGGAGAAGTCCACTCCAAAGCCTCCTGCACCACGAACAAAACAAAGATGAAGCTGCAGCCTCCTCGGCAGAAAGGCAGCAGCTGCCCGGATCCTCCCCTCTAGCGGGGGAGCAGACTCATGAACACCCACTTTCCCAACCCAAAACCGTGTTTTTTTTGTTTTGTTTTGTTTTTGTGTGTGTGTGACCAAAACAAACTGTGTGTGACCTGAGCAAGCCACTCAGTTCACATGGCATGAACTGGAGGCAAAGAGCTCCACCAGCACTCGTCCTGCCCTACATTCCCAGGGCTCTGCTAGCACAAATCCAGCCAACGCCATCCTACTGGAGCGCTTTTCCCTACAGAATCACAGCGTGTTGCAAGAAGCACCAACTTTTTATTTTGATGAAGAGAAAAATCTGAGTATTTCCCATTAAAGAGAGGATCTAGCTTCTGACACGTTCTAGCAGAGAACAAAGCTCTCAGCACCCAGGAGAGAGCCACTGCAGGTATGGTTTGATCCCTTGGGAAGTCCTGCTCCATCCTCCACACATCCTTGGCAGCGTAAGGTAGGCAAACTACCAGCACAGGGACTACTGATGAAAGGGAGGAAAGCCAGGCTGAAAATACGCGTATCCAAAGCGGATCAGTGATACAGCAGCAGCAGCCGCGGGCAAAACTGTTCTTTATCATTAGCTCAGTGGCTGCCAGCTCTCTCAGGTCGCTGGTGCCCTGCAGGAACACGCTGTGTGGTGGGCAGCAGGGTTTGAAGAGCAGGGGCAGACCAGCCCGGGGCCCGCCGTCCCTTCGCCTTACCGTTGATCTGCACGTCGATGAAGCCGGGGGCGATGATGCTGCCCTTGCAGTCCAGCTGGACGTCGGCCGAGCCCTTCTCGTCGAAGAAGAGCTTCTCCGGGTTGAGGATCTTCCCCTCCCGCACCCACAGGTCCTCCCTGCGGGGAGGCTGACGCTGGCACCGCGCCCCTCCCGGGGCTCCTCCCGGGGCAGCCCCGCACCGCCGGGACCCCGGGGAGCCCGGGGGGGGCCGCCAGGTGCCGCTGAGCCCCCCCCCGCCGGTCCCCCCGCCGCTCCCCACTCACCGCTGCAGCCGGCGGTCCCGCAGGATGCGGCAG
The DNA here is from genome assembly GCF_964035555.1 of Netta rufina. Classification (NCBI taxonomy): domain Eukaryota; kingdom Metazoa; phylum Chordata; class Aves; order Anseriformes; family Anatidae; genus Netta; species Netta rufina. The sequence goes on from NC_140138.1 coordinate 5,116,726, forward strand.
TTGGTGAACTGCGCGATGGGCGCGTCCGACACGGATTTGTTGGACGGCATCGTGGGGACGGGGCGGCCGGCCTGGCACCGGGGCAGCCCTGAGGCGGGGGCGGCGGGAGGGGGGGAGCGGGCAGCCGGGACGGGGCGGGACGGGGCTGCCCCGGCCTCCTCACGGCCCGCCCCGGGGCTCGGCCCCGTGCCCGGTGCCGCCGCTCCCTCCCGTGTGGCCGCGCTCAGCCCGGCCCGGCCCCGCAGGCCCGCATGGCGCCGGGAGGGCGCGGGGCCGCCACGGAGCGCCCCGGGCAGCGGGAGGGGTGGGAGGGGGGGTGGGGGGGGCGCCGCCGGCCGCCCGTCACGTGACCGCGCTCCGGTGCCGAACGGGAGCTCCCCGCCCCGCCCCGCCCCGTGACCGGCACCCGGGGGCCGCCATCACGGGAAGGGCGCGGCGGCGCCGCCATCTTGGGGAGGTCGCTGCCTCCCGCCGGGCCGGGGGGGGCTGCCCGAGGTGCTCCGGGCACACGGCGCTGCCCCCGGGGCCGGGGAGCTCGGGGACGGCACTGCCCGCAGAGGGGGCACCGGGGGGCAGCGGAGCCCCCTCCCCGCTGACGGAGCCCCCGCTGCCGTCCCGCCGCCCCCCTACCCCCGGGTGTTCGTCACAGCTCGCACTCACTGCAGCCGTCTCCTCGTCACCTTGTTCTCGGCATTCTGCACACAAATAATATTCAGATTAGAAACATCTGGGGTAGCATCTTCTCCATTGGGTTTATCCCGATACGCTTAGATCTCCATGCAGAAGGTGGTCTAGAGGAACATCCCCAAGGAACCAGTGCTCAGCTCTAGCACAGATCAAAGCCCCCGCTGCCTTTACCTCCACGAGCTCATGGAGCTACCAGCCGAGGATCCTGCAGCCCGCAGGGAGCCGTGATGTGGCTCCTGCACTGCCTGCTGTCCTCACTGCCACATGCTGACAGCTCTCGGTGCTGTCCGTGCTCCTCAGCATCGCTGAGCTAGCGGCTGGCATACACTGATGCCTTTGAGGAGATGCCGTACTGAAGCACTTTTTTGTCTTTTTGTCTGGCAAAGTTCGCTGGCCTGGGAGGTCAGATGAGAGGAATTAGCGGTGCCTAATGGCTTTTAAGTCTGTGAATTGTGACTAACTAACTTTGGATATAATGGCTAAAGTTGACTCATTTCTCCCCGGGGAATGAGTCCGCCTGGAGGAAGCGCTCTGCGTTGTCGCAGCGCATCGCACACACGGCACTGCCTGGAGCAGGCTCGCTGTGCTGCGTGGGGCCGGTGGGCTGCACTCACTGCGATGAAGCAATGCTGCAGGCCGTGCTGCATCCCACTCCTGGTTATTTACTTCTGGAGTGGCAACCCCAGGCAGACGCAGGCCTGCTAGATGCACCAGGCACTGAAAGATCAGCCGATCCTTGCCCCTGACAGCTGGCAGACAATCTGCTGCAAAGTGCTTACCTGCTTGGAAATCCGGCTAGGCACAAGAGTACGCCAAAATAATTACACCAACAAAATGAAATTCAGACTCTTTATTGGCTCTGGCAAAGTAAGGCTTCTGGAGCCCCTCACTTCACTGTTCCAGTCTCAGCTTCAGGAAAAAATAACAATCACATGTAAGTCATTATTTCTTTTAAAAGTTACTTCTAAGCTGACAGCATTGCTGTAGACAAGATCCTCAGTTCATTCAACAAGTCAGCAGCAGCCGGGGGAGAAGACAATGTTCATTCTGTGCTCTAACCGCCAGCCCCCGACTTCTCTCCAGCAGACCATGCCACCAGCGATCCTTTTGATGTCTGCAGTCTCCGTGGGTAGAAAGGGAATCATGTTTATCTTCAGAACGTTAAAGGCAAGTACTATGCTTTGTTCTAATTAAAGTAGCTTCCCCAACCAAGTACTTCTAGATGTCTGCTTGCAGACACTTCTTCTTCCATCCTCTTTGCTCCACGTGGGCAACTGTCTGCTGCAGCAGCATCCAACTAGCGCTCACTCTAGTGTTTGCCTAGTTCGGTGTCCCACAGTATTGCAGAGACAAGTGTCTTATCTAGACTGTGTCTAGGCAAGGTGCTGATGTGAGCTCCTCTTATGAACCACACTGAGAAGATACGTGACAGGGAACGCAATTGTGCCTGAACATAACATTCCCGTCTAGCCAGGATTTAATTTGGATGAGGTTTCATGCTGTAGTTATTCCATATCAGTCCACATGATGAAGCTACCTTTTACTGGCAGTAGGATACCAGTAAGGGCCATGGAAATGGAGAACCAGGAATGATGTTAGTTTAGCCCAAGACAACTACACACAACATAGTTTGGAGAATTTGGGACTAGGAATGGCTTCAGGCAGGTTTTACTTGTCACGGTTAAAATTATCCATTGCCAGGGACAACCAGCAGTACGTCAGTGGGAGGGATTTGTGGCTTTAGTAGAGGTGAAGAGACTCCAGACTCAGAAGATTAGAACATAAAACTGAACCTCAGGCCTGCTTATTTAAGAAAATAACTCTTTAGGGAGAGAAGTCCCCTTCCAAGCAGCTAAAATGCATGTCAAAAGGCACATCCAGCGCACAAACTGCCTGTAGCCAGAGCATTTTCATATGAATGAACATGCTAAGAGACTTGTGACAGTAACTTTTCTCAGCAGTGGAAGAGGTAAATGAAAATACTGCTAGACACAGCAATGTCCGCAACAAAAGATCCTGCCACACGGCCCACCCTGCTGACACACTTTCACCAAGCCTTTGGTGACAAATGAATGCAAAATTTCTAGGACGCAAGCCAGAAGCGAACCACTGAATCAGAATAGTAGAAAATGGCTTGGACCTCTCGTGCTGCTGAAGAACAGAACAGCCTGTACTGAGATGACAGGTGTGGAAATTTACCTCATCGGTGCTGTAGGTGCGTCACCCGGCCCAACTTTATGTCAACCACCTGTCCTGCTTAAGGATTATCCTTTTGGATGCTCTCCCTTTATTCCTCAGTATTAAATTCTCCATGTCTTGCATCACCCGCATTGCACACTCCACCTCTCATAATCGCATGCTCTTTCTCTCCACTGGCCCAGTAATAGGCTGAGAGAATCAAACTGTAGCTTCGCTGCTTTTTCCTCAGCAAAACATTTTTTTCCAGGTTGAGTTATTTTTAGCCTGGCTCAGTTCCCAAATCAGATTCACTGCCTGGTCACATGAAAAGCTGTACCAGCACATTCAGGAGAAGCAGGGGAGCACGCACTACAGCTATGAAAGAAGGTACAGGTGCCAGAGGAGGATGGGCTTACGCTAGCTCTGCTGCTGAAAGAAGCAATTGTGGAGATGCAGCCTTGGCTTCCCATTTTTTTTTGTGTATTCACAAAGAGCTCTGAGAAATTTGTCTTAATGCACACAGACCAGGGATGCTGTTTGCATCCGTCAGCTGGAAACACTGCCAATCCCGGGAACTTCAGGGATTTCCTAAGATTGATCCTCAGCCTGCCTGAGGAAGACAGAACCATTAGGCGTAGGTGGTTATCACCCTCTCCTCTGTGGCTTGAGGCTATCCCATTACCCTCCCTCCTCAGAGCAAAGCTGGATGCTGCACGAACTCAGGTAACTGACACAAAATTTCTGCCTCCACTTCACTGTAAAATCCAGCAGGCAGACTGCTCAACCTCACACAAATCATAAATGGGACACAGATCTTGAACTGCAAGCCCAGCTTTCTGCTCATTCATATCCTTCTGCCTGGCTTGGTTTACACCATTATGGGCAGTGTTCTCGTTCCCAATTTCCTGTAATGCACCGACCCCAGGGTTCCCTTGGTACCTATGGGAGAAGAACAGGGCTTTCTCCAAACAGGAGTTACTTTATTGCAATTAATTTTCAGATGCATTTGAAAGGTTACTGAAGTAGCCTTAAAAGCAGTCACTGACCAATCTCGTAGGTTCTGCTTCTAAAATAGAGCATTAAATAATAATAGTAATTAAAAAAAAAAAGTATGAAAGCTAAGGAAAAAAGTTGGCAAGCTCTATGAAGGCATTAACTATGCTGGCAGCATCTGACAGCAGGCATTCCTCACCTCACCTAGCCTGAACTGACTGCGAAGGGACGCTTACCCTCTGCTGCTGCAGAGCCATCCCACTCCCTTCTCTCACTGCAGGGCTGACTCACTCTGCAGTGCATGCAATCTGCCACACTACAGGGAACTATTTATGTGCTGGTAGACACCACCTCTTCTGAATCAGGCACTCTACAAACTGTCATTTCATTGTCTGAGGCTGCCTGTTCTGTTCTTCCAAACCAACCCGATCCCTCGCACATGGAAATGCACGGATCTGGATGTGAGTTAACGCAGGAAAGGAACTCAAAGGTCCGCAATTTTCTGGAGTAAAGGAAATTTTGAGAAAGTTTTTATTGAATCACTTGAGAAATTTGCTGACACAGTAGCACCAGCAAAGGACTTGAAATGCAAGCTTTCACTTCGGAGTCACCAACGAGGACCTAGAACATGGCTGCAGAAGAAATGCTCAGCCAAGGCATCAGACTCAGATTGGTAATCGTGCTCAGTGTATTTGTAGGTACTCAGCGCACAGCAGTCCTTCACCTATGTATGAATTTTGTTTTATGCCTTTCTCCGGACTCGCATGGGTTTACAATAATAATGAGGAAGGCTTGATGTCCCAAGGCACAAATCAAAATGCTGAGGGTGTTTTACCTACATTTGGTTACCTCAGTATCCATCACCACTCTGGGCCTATTGACTGCCACTGTGGCACCACGGGACATTGGGATCTTAAGGAGTTCCTATAGAATGGTATAAAAAAATTTAAATTACCTTTTCTTTTTTTTCCCCTCACAGAGGTGAGAACTACCTGTTTAGATGTTCTCAAATACATTTGCTCATATTCTCCTAATCTGGCTAAAAACAAAGCTGGCAGCTAGTCCTGCCTAAAGAAGATAGAAGTTCTCGAACAGCTGCACCCCAGCCAGGCACATCTCCCCTCCTGCTGCACAATCACAATGCAACTCCTCAGAGCAGAGCTGCAAGACAGAAGCGTATGCGGCATGCTTTCCAGAGCATGAATCCAGCCTTCAGGCCTCCCAGCTGCAAGCTCAGCCAGAACTTTTTGCAGAAGTAGCAGGAAGACACTCACTGCAGAGCATTATGCTACAGTTTCCACAAATGTTTAGAATGCCTAGGTAAAGCTTTATAGTCTGTTTTTGCTCAGGAAAAAAGTGAGCAACACGATTCAGATCAGGAAACTGAGGAAATTCTCCCCTTCCCATCCAATGCTTCAGAACTCCAGGATTTTCCACAAACCAACTATCTCTGCACCCTGCCCCAACCCCAAAGCACTACGGTACCACTGCTGGGACTGTCACCAAGTAAAGCCACTCTGAACATAAAAGCAGGAGCACCCCCAAGCCCAGCAGCTGACAGCACGTTACATGCATTCACACCATCCTTTTAAGAAACAAACCAGTTAATTGATTAATAATTAGTGATAACCAACAATATTACCAAGTGGTCCCTAGGCTAGAGACAAGCTGCTCTGAAGGTGCATGACTTACCACCAGGTTAGAAGCTGTATTTGTGTTACCCAAGTCACTCCCAGAGCTGACAGCTGGACACAGCTCTTCATTACTTCAGACCTCTTTCCTACACAGGTATACACGAGGTGCAGCACTGCCCAGGCAGATCATTGATTATCAAGGTATTTCTAAGTATCTACATTTAACAACACTTTGGCTTGAACCAATAAAAGCTTCCTCTGTTCCCCAGACTATGCAAGTAAGATTAAGGTGACATACATCCCAAACACAACCTGGATCAATTGCCATGGCTCCAACACATCTCCCATGTTTGCTCCAGTGTTGCTGTGACATTCAGATATCCCCAAGGCAAGAGGAGATTGCTTCAGTATTTGCTAGCTGCAAGAGCAGAACTTCTCAGCTTGAATGCTCCTGATTTGGAAGTTAAAAATACGAGTTCTTGAATGAACCCATTTTGCTGATGAGACTATTGCTCAGGTACTCCAGCAGCAATTGCTACTCACAGTGCAGCTTTCCATCCAGCCAAGTTTCTGCAGTGCAATCAGAAGGACAAGCTGCCTACAAGCTCCTTGGCAGCTCCCGTTCCTTGTCACATGCTGCAGCCAGCACCCTTGCGCCATGACTGGGCCTGGTCAGGTCATGCTGCAGTCAGCTACACAGCACCGCTGTACAACACAGAGCAAAATGCACCAGGCAGGCAGGGGGCAAGCACTGCAGCAGCCTCACATTCCTGCTCTCAAGTGCTCCCCTGTGCAGCAGTTGGAAGCAGCAGTCATTGCTCTTTGACCACGAAGAGGGAATGCTTTAGCAGCTGATGACATGACTCTTGTACAGTGCTCAGTCACTTGGAAGAACCTGCCTCCCCTCCAGGGAATCCCTCCTCCTCCTAAAGGAGCAGCTAAAGCATTAAATCAGAGGCAGAGGAGTCATTACAGCAATGTAGTGAGGAATTTTTATTTGGAAACATGGTATAAGTTTGTAACCCAACACTGGGTGCACAACTCTGATGCCAGAGCATACGCAGTTACTACTGAAACACGGGAGTGTTTCGGACAATTGCTGTAATAAAACACGAAATTCTCATACTCCAATACCAGGACACTACAGCAATCTTTAGAATCAAAGTTACATCCAAGGAATTCTCTGCACTTACAATTGACCCCACAGTGTAATCTACCTATATATAAGATTAATATATATAGCATGGGAAATTGAAAATCCTTGCTCCATAGATGTATGAACATGTCAAGTCTTTTATAAATAAACATCCAGTGAAGAGAAAAATTACATTTCTAGTTCATATTTATACATAAAGTACTAACAGCAATGGGTGGAAAATTGCACGCAGGCCACCCCAAGCCATGCAACAGGCTTGGAGCAGCCCATCCAATTTAATATTGAAATACACACAGGACAGACGAGTCACTAACGTACATTGCGCATTTACAAGAGATCAACTACCAAATTGGGACAACTGTACACATTGGAGAAACCATTTTCATTCTGGAGCTTTAAATGTTGATTTGTTACATCTCTTTACATCATACTGCGACATTTACTTTGTGGAGAGGATAAGGGCAACAATGAGGCCATAGAGACCCAAGACTTCAGCGAAGATCAAAATCAGGATCATGCCCACAAATAACCTGGGCTGCTGCGCTGTTCCCCGTACACCTGCATCGCCCACGATGCCAATGGCGAAGCCAGCAGCCAGCCCACTGAGGCCCACGCTCAAGCCAGCGCCCAGCTGAAGAAAGCTCCTGTAGGACAGAAAAGGAAAGATTCAGTGGCAAGCAACAGGACACCCAACCCTCTGACTTCAGGCTAAACTCCCCGCCCCATTATTCTGCCGCAGCACAGCCAGGTCATTCTAAGGCCTCTTGCGCTGCAGGAGTTATACATGTTAACCCCTCCTGTATGTCAGACAAGAACAGCCTGATTTTCCAGGCAGGGGTACCTGCAAAGGACCTTTTCTACCTGTTCTACCTTGGATCGAGGCTCACTGCTCAGCCAAACACAGTGCTCACCTGCTGTAGCTCATTCAGCGGCATCGGTACCGATTGTTAGGCCTCACAGAAGCATTGTTCTGCTCTGACAGCCACGCCAGTTCCAGCTCTTCTCAGAAGTTGAGATTAAGTTTCAGACTATAGCTGGTACGAAGGTACGATGTACAGCCTGAGGATTGCTTTACCAAGATGTAAAGCAGCAAGCATTGTTAATTATTCATTGGCACTTCCCAGGCAACAGGAGAGCTATTCAGACCTTCATTAATTCCTGGAAAAAGGTGTGCACTCCAGCTCTAGAATCTGATACCACAAAACAAACTCACCCTCCTATCCCCAGACTGTCTGTACAGTTTCATTCAAGCCATAAACCATGACATTACTTGCAGTGATATTGCCTGCTGTTATGATGTTAGCTAATACACCAGCACCCGTGAGGCTAAGGCCCTGCGTAGGACAGCTGAAATCCAGTCTGTACTGCAGAGCTCGGGTTAGGAGCATTTTGGATTTACAGCCAGCTGTGCTAACAGTCCTCCCAGGGTCTTCAGCAAAATCTACCCATTCAGCAGCAGCAAAATATTGATAGAACAGACTTCAGTGACACCAACAGGGATATAACTTACTTGAATAGTGTGATGGAAGGTGAAAGGGCATTGGCAATGAGGACCGCCACTACGAGGCCGTAGATAGCTATAATACCCGCCATGACGACAGGAATAATTGACTTCATGATGAGCTCAGGCCTCATGACAGACATGGCTGCAATACCCGTGCCGCTCTTTGCGGTTCCATAAGCGGCTCCCAAGGCTGGAAGGTAAAAAAGAAAACATTAGGCAGGTCCCCAAATAACACGGCCTTTGTTACACTGCAGCATTAGGACAGCCGAGGTCAGCAAGAGGAAGGATTGTGCAAGTCAAAGAGTCACTTGACTGCTTGGTTTGTCAGACGGGAATACTCCCTTAGGGGATGGGGAAGTGACTTACCAGTCCCAGACTGGAACTAGATAAACAAAATGGTGCCAGTCAAGTACCACTGGCCACAGAACATCCTCTAAGAAGCCACCCTGCCGTGAGGCTAGCCACACACCCCTGCAGACACATTCCCCATTTAGTAGCCAAATCCCAAGGTCTGAATATGAACACATTTCTTCAGCATTTGTGCCCTCCCAGCACCCAGACTGCAGAGGCTCAGTTGAACTAGAGGGAAAAAAAAAAAAAGTGTCTTGTTACTGCAGGGGGATGTTGCCTGACAGAAGTAGGTTTTCCCATTGCTGAACTTTGAGATACTTTGGGTGCATTTAAGAAATCAGCCCATGTTTAACAAGTTGCCTTGTGCTATCCTTCACGGGGCCTTTTCTACCACAAAAGGCATCTGGTCGGTGCTCCGACCTGGCGTTAAGCATGCAGTTTCAGCTCCATCAGAAACATTTTGAAGCTGCAATGAACACTCACATTATTGCTGCGCTTCAGCCCTTGAAGGGACTCCTTCCATGCACACCCTGCCTGTGAAGGATTCAGGATTGCAGCTGCTGGAGCCACAGAACAGAACGGCACAGCTCACAGCTTAGGGATGGTCACAACAACCTTAGCCTTGAGGCCCGCTGATCACCTTGACAGATATTTGAACATGCAGCCACTAACACACAGCCCCAAAGCTTGTTTTTCAAGGCAGAACACAGGCTTGTCACCTTAGGTGAGAGCTGTTAGAAACAAGAGTCCCAGAGTACTACCCCAAAAAAATAGCTTCTGTACTGAAAGTTTTATACCAGTCTCACAAGAGCTTCAATGCCTACCTCGTTCTGTGATTCTGAACTACTCAGGAAGACCCCTTTTCTTTCAGCCACATGCTGCAGCATTTCAGAAACCTCTACCTGCACTCACTGCCACCCAGGAGACAGCACGCAGCCATCCACAACCACGCTTGAAGCAGCACGACCAGCTCTTTACAAGGGAAGTTTTTTCAGACACCACCAGGTTGACATTCAAAGGTAACAGTCCTGTTTAACTACAGTGAAACTTCTTTTGCCTGCTCACCAGGGTCACTGGAGAGCATTAAATCTACAGGGATTTCAAGTGCCTGGACTGTTCAGGACTTCTTATGTGCAACTCTGGTCCATCACTTTTAAGAACTGAGTTTTCTCTAGCAGAGGCTGTTCCACGAAGACCTGCTGCTGCCTCTTACACCAGTTTTCAAGTGCAGAATGTCGCACGTGGCCCAAAGGAGTTGCTGAGGTATTCAGAGGGCTTAGGCTAAGCACTTCCCCAATTCTCAGTATTGGGAGGCAACTTCATGCAGCCAAGAGCTGAGCAGTAATCCTCCTTGCTTTGCACTGCAAAACTTCAGAAGATTAATGAGGGTTCTACTGCTGCAGTAACACAGGACTCACTACCAGAAGTTATTTTAGTTACAAAGACTTGAACAGAAAGCCTCATCAACTACAAATTAGTTCTGCATTAGCAAAGCTCTTTAGCCTCCTGTAGCCTGGATCCTCTTCCTTTTAAAGTCTTAGCTATAAAGGAGGCAGATGTAAAAAGCTGCTCAGGACTAGACCACTCCAATTCTGCAGCTTTCTTGGAAGCACGGGCCAAAACCACGAGCCAAGTTTCACCTGGAAATGCAAGCTAAGCCCCAAAAAAGTGTATAAAGTCAAACAGCAATATCAATGATTCTACTGCTTAGGACAGCTATGGAGTTACTCTAGCTGGAATTAGGAAGCCTTTCTTCTGGAGAAGTATTTCCTAGGGGCTGGATACCAAGGGAATCAAGGTTCAGACTGTCTACATCCAGACCAAAGCATTTGGCAGAGGCCATTTCTCTACCTAACCTTTTCTAGTTCTCTCCAGAAAGAAAAAAGGCTTGCAAGAGAAGCAAAGTTCACTACTCGAAACCAGATCAGTCACTACTTCCTCCCAGCCTGAAGTTACTGAGAGGCGTTGCCATTCATGTGGCAATGGATTACAGCAGCTGGTTTTGTAACACCACTTCCAGAAAGCCAGCCCGCTTCGGCTTTCGGGGCAGGATGATGATCAAAGCAAGCTTGTTAATTCCCAGTTATCAGTTCCCAATTCTAGAAGACAGGCAACTTACACCTTTCACTGCATTTAAATGCATTAACATATAAAGGGCAGCGAGCTGTCACACAGCTTGAATTCTGGGGTGGTGCTGAAGAGCTACTACAGTCCCAGCAAGACGGCCAAACGCCACACACCCAGCCCCAGAGCTTGGCACAGCTGCAACTTCTTGTTCAGCAGCATCTCCACCAGCAGGCTTACACCAGAGCTCGCTGCATCTCCACTGCCTTACAGCTCACTCTTCACTAGCCCGAGAAGCGCTCCTCGCACAGCTCTGTTACAGCAGCACTGCATTCCCGGAGCACAGCCCCACCTCCTTCCACCCAGCGGCACCTCGGCCAGCTCCACACCCCCTGCCACCTGCTAATGCTGGAAGCAGATGCGCTTCGCACACCGCTAGAACGTGGTGGATGAATTTGAAGGCTGCTCTCTGAAGTCCCAGAAAGCCAGGTGTGAAGAGAGCTGCAGAAGTAATGGGACCAACTTCTGTAGCTGCAGTTAGGACGTTCGGTAAGGTCACGCACTGAGCACGGTAATCTTGAGCTAAGATAGCTGCCCGTCACCTCAGGTGACATCCCCTCAGTAAGGAAGGGGCTACTGCCAAGAGAATTACATTGCTTCTGGGAAGCTCTGCAGGCACACACAGACAACTTCTGCAGTCAGATGTGCACCTCCAGTGACTGTAAGAAGCCTTCAAGTCAAAGAACCCCTTGCAGACATATTGCTTCTTGCAGTCTCAGCAGCTGCAACGAACCCACCTGTGCTCAGCCCAAGCATACAGAAGGGCAGCAGCAGCCTCACACAGCGCAGCACCATCAGGTCCCTTCAGAGCCAGCGCCTTCCACCATGGGAAGGTGTCTGCACACAGCAGGGGCAGAGGAAAGGCTTCCAGCACCTGAATGAGCTGCATTTCCTTGCATTTGGAAGTGAGCGAGTGACACCAGTCAAACTTGCAGTGATACCAGACAGCGGCACTGCAATCGGAAATCTGAGAGATCATCCCGGATAAAGACTTGCCTCTGGAGCCTGTCATAATTATCCGACATCAGAGGGGCTCCCACACGCAGCGGGTAGCCCTGCCTTGAAGCAGACAGGAGGCATGGCTTCACCTGAAGACCTGCTCATTCTCGAGCAGTTGTCAGCCAGCTGGAGAACTCCGCAGGAGGCTGCACCCAGGTCAAGTACAGCCCTTGCTGTGCCATTCCAGGAACTCAGTCATTTTCAAATGAACTGTTTCCATTTTTCCCCCACTGGTGTGCTTGGTGTGTCTCCACACCAAGTTCACCACAGCTCTGCACCAGGTGACAGTAACACTCCATGGATGCCTTGAGGAAAAGCTGTTCAGGTGCACATCTGCATCTCCCCAGGAAGGGCAGCTACAGGAGCAGCACCTGAGCCCGCACACACCCAGACCTCGCTGGCTGAGGGCCGCAGCCCGTCCCCAGGGATCACGGGGGGAGAGATGAGCATCCTACAGCTCCAGAGCTGCTCCAGCACCAGGGAGGCTGTGCTTCCCTGTCCTCCCCTAAGCACGCAAGGGCACGTGGATTTATGGAGTCAGAATGGTTTAGGTCGGAGGAGACCTCAAAGGTCACCTGCATCCAACCCCCACCAGGTGCGGGGACCCCTCCCAGCACACCAGGTCGCTCACAACCCACCCAGCCTGGCCTTGGGCACTGCCAGGATGGGGCACCCACAGCTCCTCTGGGCAGCCTGGGCCAGGGCCTCACCGCCCTCTGAGTAAAGAATTTCTTCTGGATATCTAATCTAGATCCACCATCTTTTAGTTTAAAACCATTCCCCCTTGCCCTGTCACTACACCCCTGCCAAAGAGGGCGCACTGTAACCTTTCCTATAACCCCCTACAGGGGCTGGGAGGCCTCTGTGGGGTCTCCCCGGAGCCTTCTCCTCTCCAGGCTGAGCACCCCCAGCTACCCCAGCCAGGCTTCACAGCAGAGGAGCTCCAGCCCCTGAGCATCCTCACGGCCCTCCTCCAAACCTGCTGGAACAGCTCTGTGTCCTTCTTGTGCTGGGGCCCAGAGCAGAGGGGCACAATCCCCTCCCTGCCCTGCTGCCCACGCTGCTGTTGGTGCAGCGCAGGATGCTGCAAGCACACCCTGCCAGCTCACACTGAGCTCCTGCCAGCCAGCACCAAGCGCTCAGAGCTCCTTGCAGACTCCAGTAAGCTCAGAGCTAGCAGCTTGCAGCACTGTCAAAATCGTCAGAATCAGCCTGCAAGGCTAACAGGCAATCGCTCCTGTTCAGCACGTTTGGGAACTGAAGTGTTTTCAAGTCACAGCTCCTCATGGTTTTGCTGCAGAAGCAGCAGCCCAAAAAAAGAAGGGGTTACTGGTCAGCTGCCCGAGGAGCTGGGACTTCTGCAGTTGGTCCTGCGTGCAGTCTGTGACACCACACAGAAGCCAGGAGCATTTTTAATCAGTATGGCAAGACCTAACCCTCCCCAGGAGCACAGACTTACTCTCCAGCAAGCAGCAGGGCACACTGGTGCCACCAGCAGCAGGCCTGGTGGCTCGTTACTTACATTCCTTTATCACATCAGCCCTCCTGCAACCCCCAGATGACCCATTTCGGGGTGCACCACTCCACTGCAGGTGCTGGCTGCGGAGATGCCCCACGTACCAGCCTGGAGGAACTCTCACAGCTCACACCAGCCGCTCACAGGAGGCATCCACAGCTCCCAAGCCTCATTTCCGAAGCGCGTTCAGCAACATTCAGACACGCACGTGGCCCGACCAGCTCGGCCTTGTGCTCCCCACTGCAAGGGAATAAGCCCAGCAGGTTGTGCTTTGCTGTTTTGTGAAGGCAGCAAGCAGACAGAAGCACACTGCTGTGAAGCTACATTTTTATTTTTTATTTTTTAAATCACCTAGAGCTTGATCAGGCTGTAGTTTCTCAGCCTGCAACCAGTCGGACTCTGGACAGACCGCAAAGGCTCCTTCTAGGAAGGAAAAGGAAGTTGACCAGCAGATCCTGAGGCACCTGGCAGTCATCTCAACTGCTACTGCTCTGCGTGCTCCCACCAGGGGGCAAACACCTCCAGGCTTCAAAGTCTGCAGTGCCTTTGGGATGAGACAGGAATCCCACCATGTATGAAGCACAAGCAGCACAACACCTGCTTCAGCCAGGTCTTGCAGAGCCGATAGTTAAGGACTGGTTCTGTTTGTACCGATGCCAGATCTGGTTTCCAAGTTCCAGACCCTAGAATTTACTGAGTGGAAATGACATCCTAACTTGTAGCTGCCCTGACCCACTGAGTGCTCCTGCCCCAACCACTCGGCCTTCAGAGCTCTTTTGATTTGGAATGGAGACCGCCTCTGTTCTGCCATCTCGTTTTGTTACCTGCAAGTTGCACCCAAGGAGCCTGCAAGCTCCTCTTCCATGAGGTCCACGCATCCTTACTGCAGCTCCCCTCCCCTCCCCACCCACCAGGAGCCAGCATTTCAGGATGCACAAGTGCCATTTGCCCTCAAGGGTACCAACTGGAGCCACGCAGCCTTCCAGAGCCAGTCTGCGCAGGGCTGTGAGCTGCAGGAGTGCTGCTCTGAGCCAGCCATTCCAGGGGGTGGGGTATGCACGGGTGGGACGGCCACTTAATTAGCTTAATTAGCTTGCCAACAGCTACAGCACTGGGGTCCCTAGTTTAAAATAGAGTATTTTGTTAAATATGCAGCAGCAATGTGAAGCGGGACACAGGATGGACCTTAACACCGCTGGCTAGAGCCCTTTCATTAGCAGCCTTGCAGATGCCTGACCCAGCACCCACGGCAGCTGATGCCCCCCCCCCAGCAGGACCCCAGTTCCCATTCCGGGGGCCCCAAGCAGTGAGCCCGGGCCACCACATCCTCCTGGGAGACTCAGCACGCACAGCATCAGGCAGCTTTTCCCAACATCGTGCTTCTTCATTTCTGGCAAGCAGAAGTCACATGGAAAAGCCTCTACAATTTGATCACTCAACAGCGCCTGACACTGAGCCAGCTCCGTGTCCTGCACATGGGGAATAAAGGAACCCCGGCCACCAGAACGGGTTGGAACCAGCCGGTGAGTGAGCAGGCTCCACGACAGCCAAGGTCACAGCAGCCTCCTTCAGCCTCCCGAGCTGCTATCAGCACTGGCTGACCAGAACGAGTTCTGCTATCTCTGTAGCATCAGCTGTTAATGTGCAAACATCAAACAGCACTGCCTGAAGTTGCCTGTTTTCACATCAAACTAGCCCGGACAGTATGAAACTCACCATGTTTACTACAAACAGGCCTCTGAAATCCAAACCCCACAAGAATCTGATCTTTAGATCCGTGAGTCAGACGTGATCACCGAGCCAGTTAACACCCATCTTTAGCTGCTTCTGCGCTGTTTGTCCAACCAGCCTTGGGTCCTTGCTCTGAAGTTTGCTTTTAGAACAGTTCAATTAGCATCAGCACATGCCACGGAACCACATCCCAACCCAGAAAGCTGCATGACACGGCAAGTTTCAGCTCACCCCGTGCTGGCACCCATGCCAAACTTCCTTAAACAAGTTACTTCACTAAACAAGCAATTCAGTTATGTTCACAACTGAGGAATAGTTCTGCATCAGCAGTATCTGCATTCCATTTAGATTTCCTCCAGTAACGAGCTCACCAGATGTGCTTAGGCCCCAACAAGAGACCAAACGGCTCCAACTTGCTGCTCTGAGGATCATCTGACTCTGCAACAGCAGAGCAGTCACGTACCAGCAGCACTGTAGGTACCAAACCCTCAGCAGCAAAGCTTCAGCACCCAGAGATACCCAGCACCACCCTTCTTGAACTTGCAGCCTCCCAATACAACGTTCACCAAACCTGCAGCATCTGGGTGGTTTCACTTCTAGCTCAGATGTGCCAAGCGAGGCTTTGGATTTTTATTAGAACGTTGACTCATCTCTGCGGCCCTCACCGTGCCTTCTGCTGAAGCAAACAGCACAAAGCCCCTGGAAGGCCCCACACTGCTCTTCTGCTCCCAGTAGGATTTTGGGAGAGGAATTAGATACTGAGCTGCCTTGAGGAAGCAGTCATTGAAGATCTTAATCACCGCCACTACCGAAGGCACTCACCTGCCAACTCTCATTTCATTTTTCTCCTACAACCAACTCGGTCTATTCCTCTGCTGCTGTCACCAGCTGACAAGCAGGTCAAGCAGTCTCAGGTTGGCTTCTGTAGCACTCCAGGCAGTTTTCAGGAAAGCCCTAATGTGTCAGGCACGAGTACAGTGTTTGAACTCCATGGCAGCAGGCCACTAGCTGCCATCAGCCCCAGATATCTGCATCCTGCTGCTGGGCACTACCCAAGACTCGACACACCCAGCCAGGCCTTTCCATGGCAAGCGACAAGCCATGAACACCGCTGGGGTGAAACCAGCCACCGGTCCACACCACCAGCACCAGCACAGCTGAACAGCTGCCCCTGGACATTTTACAGCCTCCTGTACACTTCACTCTTCACACAGCCTGACCTACCGCATGACTCAACCAGGAACGGCTTCTGCAGGCTCACCTTCCGGATCTAGCTACCCTCTGAGGGGCTGCTTTAGTGCGAGAGAAGCCAAGGGCACGGGCAGCAGCAACACACACACAGCTCGAGGCAGAGCCGGCTCCGAGGCCGAGCGCTTCCACTGCTCAGCTGGGAGCCTGGCTGGGGGGGCAGCCAGTGCAAGCTGTGGCACCATTACCGCATCCCTCAGCACCGGGGCAGCCCCGTGAGGCCCCCCCAGGCGGCACCGCACCGGGGGCTCCCCCGCACGGCCCCGGGAGGGTCCCCGCAGCCGGGCCCGGGATGCGGGGTGGGGGGGTGGGGGTTGGGGGGTGCCGAGGCCGCAGCCCGGGGCCGCCCCCGCCGGCGCCGCAGTCACGTGGGGGGGGCTCCGCGGTGACGTCACGCGCGCAGACCCCTCCGCCGCTGCCGGGTGCCCGGATGGAGGTGGGGGGGGGGGCGGCGCGAGCCCCTCCCCGGCGCGCTCCCGGGGCGGGGGAGGGAGAGGGAGGGGGGGAGGGGGCCGCGGCCGCCCCCGCAGCGCCCGGCGCGGCCCCGCGCGCACCCCGCGGAGAGGGGGGGGAAGGTGCGGGGAGGGCCCCGCTCTGCCCCCACAGCCCCCCGCAGCCCCCCCGGCCCCGCGCTCACCGCTGAAGACCATGGCGGCCGAGGCGCCCATCACGGCGAAGAAGGAGGCGTACTCGGGGGTGCTGTCGGACGACATGGCGGCGGCGGCGGCGGGGGGGGAAGGAGGCCGGGGCGAGGCGAGGCTGCGAGCGGGGAGGGAGGGCGGGTAGCAGGGAGGGAGGCCGAGCTGCGCTGCTGCTGCTGCGGCGCCGTCCTCCGCGGGCAGCGGCCGGCCACAAAATGGCGGAGGCGCGGCGGGGCGGGGAGAGGCGGGGCGGGGCCGGGCGCTGTGGGCACTGCGCGGCGGGGCCGGGCGCCGCGCCCTAAATACGGCCCCGCAGCACAAGATGGCGCCGCGCCGCCCCCCTCACGCCGCCCCCGCCCGGCCGCTACCACGCGGGCACCGCGCGGGGCCGCCCCGCCGCCTCCTCCACCCCCCTCCGCTCTTCCCCAGCGATCCCCGGGAACGGGAGCGGCCCCGGGGCGCTGCCGCCGCCGCGTCCCTCACAGGGCCCCGGGGCTCTGCGGCCGCCGCTGGGCGCCCCCTTCCCTCTCCGCCCCCCCCCCCCCTCCAGGCGGTGGTTCGGTCCCAGCGTGAGTCAGCGCTCGTTAGCATAGGGGGCGGGGCTTGAAGGAGGCCCCGCCCCCGGCAGCGGGAGCGCGCGGCGGGCGCGTCCTCGAGGCCGCGTGGGCGCGCGGCGCGGCCCCGGGCGCTGGGCTGGGGCCAGGGGGGCAGAAAAGGGGCCCCGGGGCCGCCCTGCGCCTCCTGCACCGCCACCGCGCCCCGCGGTGCCTCAGCCAGGGCAGCGCTGTCAGCGCCAGCGAGGATCTCCAGCGGGCAGCGGGGTGCCCCGAGCCGCCGCCCTGCGGGCAGGGCCCCAAGAAGCAGAGATTTCACCTAAACCCTACAGGTTCCTGTAGGGTTCCTGTAGGGCTTAGGGTTAAACCCTAAACCTGTAGGGTTTAGGTGAAATCTCTGCAGGAGGAAGGTGTGCGAGCTGCCCCTGCAGAGCAGAGGGCCGGGACGCTGCCCTCATGTCCCTCCCTAACCCCCCTTCCATGCTCCTCACTTGTGGCTCAGGTGACATCTCCGGGTTTCAGTTCTCCAGCACTACACGTCTAATAAATCTGGACATTTTTTCTTTTCTTTTTTTTTTTTTTTTTGCCTAGCAATGCCTAGCCCAGGTCAGCCCTGGCTGCATGCACCCTGGTGACATGGTGTGGCCGTGGGCTACATGGAGGGGAGGCACTGCCTGGGGCAGCGCCTGACCTGGTGCTAATGTCCTAAAAATGCCCCAGGCTCACCAGGAGCCCCCAGCTCAGCTCACAGCAGCCCGGCCAGGGCTGGGGACGGGTCCCAAGGGGTCATGGAGCTGAGCCAGTGCCAGCAGCGAGGGAAGGGCAGTGCTGGTGGCGGGGCCGTCACCCTCAGCCACTGGGAAGGGGGCAAACCCAGCCACGGCGTTCCCTGATTCAGCGTCTGCCGTGGTGTCTCACCCAAATCTCACCAAAATCACATGGTGGAGTCACAGGGCTGGGGGCTGGTGCTCCTGTGGGCTCGTCCTCGGCTGCTCCCTGCGCCCCATGTCCCGGGGGCACAGCTCCCCTCTCTGCCAGGGGTCTGCCAGGGCTGGGGCAGTTTGCACATCGGGATTCCCTCCCTCTACTTGGGGCCTAACGAACTGATCCCCATCCTGCTTTCTTGCCCTGCTAAAAACTGTTTTCTCTCTTTTCTGTATCACGATTATTTTTTGCTGCCCTGTGGGTGAATGCAGGTGGGAAATCACCGTTGTTCCTCCCATCCCTTCGGCCCCTGGGGGTGGTGTGGCGAGGAAGCACAGCTCGGCCCCACGTCACCGCAGCTGCTGGTGGAAGCTGCGCGGCACTGCTCGTGTCAGGCAGTCTCCAGTTCTGTCCAATGCAGCGCAGGTGGCTCGTTTGGCCACCCCAAACCCCTCTCAGGAGACACAGGTATCACAGGTATTCCTGCTGCCCAGCTCTGCCCTGCAGTCCCACCTGACCGCTGAGCAAAGGATGTGTGCCTGCTTCCCCGGCCGCCTTCCCAGCTGTGTCCTCGCTGCTTGGAGCACCCAAACAAAATGCTGCAAGGGAGCCAAGTCAAACAGCGCTCGGTTATCTCTTGTTTAGCAAAGAGAAACTGAAACAGAGAAGTGTTTTCCTTTGGTTTTGTTATTTCTCTTTTGGCCCAGTATTTCCTTTTTTTTTTTTTTTTTTTTTTTGCTCTGCTGAAGGAGCCACCGCCAGCACCCAAGGCTGAGGCTGCGAGGGCTCGCTCCCAGCAGCTCCGCACCCGACGGCTCTGCCAGCAGCCGCTGGGTCTGCCGAGGGGCCACGGGACTGTGCCAAAGCTTGGAGGAGGGGGATGTGGGAATTGGAGGGGGCAAGCCTCTTTTTTTTTTTTTTTTTTTTTTTTGAGTTCTGCTTCCTGGGTTTCACATCTTGCTCCCAGGCAGTTCCTCTCCTCCAGCACCCCGCGCAGACGCCGTCAGGGTGCAGGAGGAGGGTTAGCTGACCGCTGGGAGAGCTGCAGCTGAGTCCTGCTGCGGCCAGCACTGGTGGTGAGAACCCTCAAGGGACAAACACCCAAGAAATGACATTTGGTAGAAGTGACCCTGTGTCTCCAAGGGGAGCTGCAGGATGTGCTCACCTCACCAACGTCACCAAAGCCATAGCTCTGGCTCTGGCTGGTGCCAGAGTTTCCAAAACCCAGCCCTCTGCTGCAGCCCAGGATGCTTCAGTGTGGGTCCAGCGGGCACAGCTTGCCTTAGAGCTGTAGGGAGATATCAAATTTGGGCTCTTTGCTCAGGGAGGGAAAGCACGGCTGCTTCCACCACTGCGATTTCAAGGAGACACAGCTGACAGCAAAGTTCAGGAAACGTGAATGAGAGGGGTAAAGCCAGGCGGATGACAAAAGATCACATGGGGACATCTGTCCAGAGAAGGGGAAGAGCTAGAGGAGACTCAGTGGAAATACGGGACATGCATGGAAACCCTCAGTTCCTCCTTGTACCCCCCTTTTTATCCCGAGTGCAGTGCAGAAACTGAAGGACAGCATATGCAGGGCAATAAAAGCAGCTGATTTTGTGCAGCAATATTAATGTTTGAAATAGATGTGTGGGGCTTCGGGTGCACTGGGGTTTATGAAATGGGATCAAACCCAGCGGGAACAACCCCAGCTTTGTGACCCCTTTGTCTTTTCTGGGGGAGGGAGGGAAATGCCCCCGATGGGAGGCAGGCAAGGAGCGGGGCCTGCAGTGCCATGGGGGGCCTGGAGCCCCTCAGACACCCACCAGGGGAGCAGCTCAGCCCTGTGGTCAGGGTGCTGGTGCTGGTATTGGCCCTCAAGGCCTTCACCAGGAGCCTGGCACCGCGCTGGGCCTGTCCTCTCAGCCCTGTGTGGGAGAGGGGCCTGGTGGTCCCTGCTGGCACTGCCCAGCAACACGAGGGGCTGCCTTCGCTCCGAGCCCCTTTGCTGAGGAGATCTCAGCCACATTCTGCCTGCTGGGAGGCAGAACTGCCTGTGCTTCCTCCCACAGCCTTCCCGGGGGTCTCGCCCATCCCGCTGCACCCCTTGCACCCAGCTGAGCACGGGGAGGTTTCCTCCTCCGCAGGGAGATTTTCTGTTTTTTCCACAGCGAGGTTTTTCCCCTCAGCTGACCCAGGGGCAGGTCAGGAATAGCTCCCCAGCTCAGGCTGCCTCCTGTGAATCAGTAACACTCGCTGATGCACACACCAGGCGCACACACGATTCCTCAGCCCCAGATTTCACATCCCGGTGCTTCCCAAGATCTCTGGCCAGCTCTGCACGGCTGCTGGGAAGGACAAGGGCCTCGTGCAGCAAGCTTCCAGCTCCCTTTCACCTCTGAAAGTCCTCTTGGCTAGAGCAGGCTGCAGATTAAACATTAAGCCCCTAAACACATCCTTTGCCTCAAAAAAAAAAACACCAGTGTAAGGACAGGAACAAGAACGGGCTAGTGCCGATGCTGCCAAGAACGTCCCCTTGCCTTGTGTACCAGGAAACACAGATCCAGCCCCTGCAAGCAGGTTCTGGCTGCACCAGAGAGGAATCGCAGCAGAAGTCATGAGGCGCAATTCAGGCCAAAGGACCTTGTTTACGCTGATTTACACGCCAAGCCCCTGCCCTTCCTTTTATCCTTTGGCTTGTCCCAGATGCTCTTTCTTCACGTACAGCCCCTTGGGGCAGCCCAGGAGTGGGAGCAGGCACTGGCTGGAGGCCCCCACAGACAGGACGTAGGCCTGGGCTGCTGCCTGCTGCCAAAGGAGAGCTCAGCACAGCTCCCTTCCCAAACACGGCCTGGCAGCCTGGAGAGAATTTCTCGTTTGAGCAGCTCCAAAACTGTCGGAGTACTAAATGTGATCAGGGCAACTACCACAGGAGGAGAGGGCCTTTGACTCTTCTTTGGAAACCTCCAATACTGGCCCATACCTCCCCCCCGGCGTGTCAAACTCGTGTTCATCGAATTGCCTCTGGTAGCCAGTTATTCCCCCTGTGGTTTCTACTTCTGCAATTTCTGCACACAATCACATTGCTCATTAGCAAAGGAAGCTGTCCCAAAAAGATCCGCACGCTCAAAAACACTGAGAATTATAACCTGGCAGAGTCCTGCAGTGCTCGAGGCAAACTGCTGCTTCTGGAGGCAAGGTCCTGAATGGGGAACTGGCCCAGGTGCACACCCCGATCCCGCAGTGCAAGTGAAGCTCCTTGAAGAACAATTTTCCTTTATGTACCCCAGAGGAGTAACAGACCACACTGCACCCTGCACCTTAGCAGCCATGACTGATTACTCGGCGACATAAGAGACAGCAAAACTTAGCGGGTTGGCTACGGCAGCTGGTAAAAAAAAAAATAAAAAAAAAAAATAAAAAGGCAGATCCTCTGAAGCAGAGTGTAAGTCAAGGAGTATTTCTGTCCCCCGGGAATGGCTAAGGCAGCTAACTGGTGAGCTCGGTGCTGTCCGGCTGTGCTGCCCCACGCTGTGGCTGTTTGCCTGGGCCATGGGAAGGGTCCAGCGGTGCTCTGGCTGTGGGGACAGCAGGGACGCCCGCACTGCCCTGCTCCAGGGTCCCCCGAGGGTCATCTCCACGTACCCCCAGTGAGGGCAGGCAGCAGCTGCTGGTGCCGCACCCCTTACATGGAGCATGTGGAAGAGCTCCTGGGGGTGCTGGGGGCAGGAGGGGCTGTGCAGAAATCCCCCCGGCCTCCGTGGCCATGGGCTGGCTGCCACAGCTCTGGGCACTGGGACACTGTGTCTCTGCGAGCTCCCCAGCTCCCAGCCTTGTGCTGCCGGCGCAGGCAGGAGCTGCCCCCGCGCTGCCAAGGGCCGTCCCCACAGAGCACACACAGCTCAGCAGCAGGAGATCAAGGGACAAAACGCCGGGCTGGACGTGTGCTCCTGCACAGCCCAGCAAACAGCTGCCAGACGACAAACCCTGGAAGTTTTAGCCCTAAGCCTCCCTTGAAGAAGGCTGGAGGAGCTGTTGTAGCGAGCAACCAAACTCAGCTGGTGGTCTTTGTTGGGTTTGAATCAGAGCCCCAGCAAGAGGAGTCCCCTAAAACACGGCATGCTCAGCCCGCTGCAGGAGACAGGCTTGGTACGGCAGCCCCCACACCAGTTCTTGAAAGGAACTGACTGCCTGGGGTAATCCCTACAGCACAGCAGAGAGCTTCCCGCTGTGAGGAGGCAGAAGTGGGTCCCCACATTAACCCAGAGGCCTTTAGGGCAGCAGTTTCACTGCGTGAAGAGAAGCACTGTGCCTCAGCCTCCACCAGCAAGGCAGTGCCAGTCATGGCCAGCTTGCTCTGCCGAGCGGTGGAGCCCACGCTGGTGCTGCTTGGTCTGGGACAAGCATAGGTCAAAAATTCTGCCTTCTGTTTGTGGCACAGAGAGGGATTTCTGCAGCCGGGGGAATGAGGCATGGCTGCTGGCACACTGGATTCGCACCCTGCCACAGAGTTTTTCCAAGCTGGCTGCTCACACCATGCAGCTGTGAGAGCACAGAAGGGCTGGAAGACCAGGCGGAAAGTCAGTCAATGGCAGATGGAGGGCACAGCCACTGACTTTGGGAGGAAAACTCAACCAGAAAAAAAGGAGGTGAATCACCAAGCAAACAGAACTGGAGCGCAGTCAGCAGGAGGGAGGCATGCATCAGGTCGTGACAGCGTGGACAGTCCCGAAGCCTTATCTACGCTTGCACAACAGAAACAAAACAGAGGCCGAATTCTCTCCAACATCGCCCAGCTGAAGTCCACGTTCAGTTTCACTGATCAGCCCATTGCACGGTCTGAAAACAGAGTCGGAAGCAGCCTGAGACAGCAGACCACGGCCAAGTGGCTGGATCACAACAACCCTCCCCGCTGCTCACGCAGAGGAAGAGCAACCAAAAGCAGCGCTTGGGGAGGGTGGCAGCAAGGCAGGGATGGAAATACCCAGCAGGGTGCTTTAAAAAGCATCAAAGCTTTTATTTGTGTTCACTCTTTGCTCTTGTGCCATCAGCTGGCTGCAAAATATCTCCCGAGGAAGCAGATACCTGTGCCATGATTACAGTTGTGCGTCCGAAACCCAAAGAAGGGCAGCGGTAGCAGGCATCGCGCTCTTCCCACAGGGCAGCACCACTGCAAGACAGAGGACAGCCTTCGCCTGCCAGGAGGCACGGCTCCTCCAACTTCGGGATGCAAACTTCCCTTCCCATGAGTTACCACCCACAACTTCCACCTCATCAAGCCCTCGAGGTACGACAAGGAGCTCCCACTGCCTGATGCATCCAGCATTTAGTTCCCCTTCCAGGTGCAAGGCCGCACAGGTTAAAGCAGCTGCAAAGCTTAAACCACGAGCCCACATTGCTCAGCTTCACGTTCCCTCAGTTACACTTTCCTTCTACTGAGCACTTTTGGTGTTAAGCTTAAGGTCTATCATGGAGTTGTAAAAATTGTGAATGGTGGTATTTAATGCTAAGCTCACTTTTGGAAATCATGGTTATCCAGAGAAAGCCTGCTTCACACCCATTTCCTGCATATTTAAAAAAAAAAAAAAAAAAAAAAAGAAGACTGGTAATCTCCATTTACTAAATTCTGGGACTTTGGGCCTGTAAATTTAGTCGTGCGTAAGGCAGGGAGAAGGAAGCAGTGTTTCCTACATGGTGAGTCGCAGGGGAACCTCTAGTGGCCACAGGCTTTCTTTGCAACAAAGCGCCGACTGCAGCGCGGAGAGCTGGAGTGAGCAACCCAAATTGTTTCTGCAAGCTCAGCAAACCCTCCTTGCCACATTGCATCCCCCCAGAGCACAGCTTTGCTCTTGGAAACACCCACAGACAGTAGCAGAGGAGGCCCCCATGTTCTCTCTTTTTTTTTTTTTTTTTTTTTTTTTTTTTTAAATAAAAAACCCAACTCCTACCTGACAAGTGATTTCACTTAAAACCCATCTTTTAGGGGAATTTCACTTGAAGCTCAAACAGCTTTTTTCCCCTGTAGGGAGTTTGCAAAGACACTTTGCTCATAAAATACCTTGATATCCTCCAATTCTACCAATAAGTTGCTGGAGTTCCCACAAGCCTTAATGATTAAGGCACTGCTGAAGACCTGGCGTAGAGCAACAGGAAAATTTGTTCCAATCAGCACTGCTAACTAGCAGCACCTCTTCAACCATGTCAAAAAGCAACTGCTCTGTTATCAGGGACACTGGGAGGGAAGAGATCCAGGTTAAAACCAAGCCATCAAGAGAAAAATACTGGTTTTAAACAAGCAATTCCCTGATCCAGCTGCCTGCCGGCTGCTAAGTCAGCTCTGTGCTGTCACCAGGAAGGTGCAGCCTCTGGAGAGAGCACGGCTGACCTGGATGCTGCGGGACGGTAGTTGAGGCAATGACACTGTTCACATGCAATGATGGAGCAGTGCTGCTGGTGGAGTGAGAAATAGATGCTGAGGGGTTAACTGTAGAACTACAGCAGATCCAGAGAAGTCACCCAATGCTGATTTTGCAAATTTAGCCAACACAAATGTATATTGTTAAACCATAAGGACAGGACTGAGGTAGGGAATATCAACAGGACGACCCTAAAAGATAAGGGAAGACTTCCTGCACACAGGTGATAGAACCAGCAAAAACTGGCTTGGACTGCTGCAGTCTGTAAATGAGAGGAAAAGTCAGAAATGAGAGGAAAGAAGTCAGAAGTTTAGCAGCGAGGCCGTCTGGCCTTCATCAAAAGACCACCAGAGTACCCGGGATGACAACCCAAGGACTCTACCTATGTTACTGGTTCTTCTGACACCTAACGAATATGCAAGAGACTCAGGGGGAAGCAAAATGAATATGTATATATGAAATGAATAAATATATATCCCATCAGTATAAGCACCCTGGTAGTAACCCTTGGTGTGCAAGCCAGGAGGAGCGATCCCCGTTGCGCCCAGCGCTGCAATAAACGTACCTGCTTTATAACTCTCCTTGAGTTTCTGTGCGTTACTGGTTGGCCTGAGTCCACTGCTGGGGAACAGAAGACATCTCTAAACTTCATTTTAAACACGAGCTGGGCTGGGACACAACACTCTTCAGTCTCAGCCAAGGGAAGGCTGCTCATTTCAGAATTTGCCAACCTGTTTTTCCCCAGTCAGTGTGGCACCTGATCCTGCTGGAAGCATTGTGAAAGCTCCAAAGCCAGTCACAAACTGCATGTTCACTGCGCCAGGCTTCATCATTGTGAAGAGTTCACACGAGAGAACACACGCTCAGAGGTTTATTTCTCTACCATATCGCTTGCTCTGAGGTCTACAACAAGGAGAAATCCACAGACAGCTTTGCTGAAGAACAGAGCCAGTGGCTTCCACAGTCAAACACCTTTTAATACAATGCAAGGTTCTTCACAGTAACAAAACCAGCATCAACGCAGGGCAGCAATTCCAGCACTTGGGTCAGAAAGCAGTTCAGCAGCACACCCACTCACCTGAAGCAAAAACATCACACAAGTAACACGCATTCATCTCAGCTATGAGGAGCTCCGTACAGCACTCGGGACAACGACAGGGAAGGTTTCCCCTTCCCTCTCCCCTTAACGTACTTCATCAGAAAAGTTAGTGCATCAAAGTGTAGGACCCGCAGCTTCAAGGTCTCATGAGGAAGGCTGCCCAGTCTGCCTAGCAGCTGGAAACAGTTCCTGTGGCCTGGCAACAGCTTCAATGCCACTTACAAACAAATGCAAGTTTCTAATGTCAGGAGTTTCTGCTCTTCTCTGCCTTCAGCAGAATACTACAAAGCAAAAACAGCTTCTAGGGAAAGCAAACTGCTCTTGCAGAACTGTGGAAGCTGATGCTCAGCCTGCAGCTCTCCAGCTTCACCCTGAACAGTTTATCCAGTGCCACGAGTGCTTGGCTGCCAAGAGGACTGCAAACACGAGGGAGGGCACTCCAACAGTCAGTTGGAACGTGACCAAAACACTCTGCAGCTGGGGACCTTCAGATAGCTTTAACCTTGTGATAAGGTGCCCACGGGTCCCATTTTCTTCAAGAGCAGTTTGTTTGCAGTCCACCTCTGGAGTTTTGCATGTAACATACAAACTGTTGGCTTAATTACCTGGCTTTGATACACACTTGGTCAGCAACAACTATTAACTACACAGAAAAAAGAAAGCCTCTTCGCTACTGGTAAGTCGAGTCCCGGGGCTATTCCTCTGAGATGTCTCACAAACAATGAAAACCACACACAAGGATTTGCACTTGAAAAGAAACATTCATTTTTACTGGACCAAAGGAATGCATGAAGATGTCACAGCTTTGTATAATTCCTCTTGCTAGATTATTGCAGCCTCTTGTTTATTTAGGTTATTCAAATTCAGAACAATGCAGTAGTGTTCCGGGATGTCTGCAAGAGGAGATGGCTACAAGGACTGAAGAAGCACACGTTGCAGCAATGGTTTAAGATTGATAAGAATATCACCAGGCAGCAGGAGGATCACTTGGTACCGAATTAGCTGTTCTCATTTGATATAAGGGAGTCCTAGAACTGACTGACTTTTGACAAGGACTCGAGACTCAGATGTCTGAATCTCACCGACTTTTAGCACCAGTCCCTGAATTCTCACACTAATATGCTATGACAAATTTCTGACCCACTACGAGTAATTTCTGATTTCAAACACCCAAACATCAGTGCACTAAGAACAGAGCAGGGAAAGGAACAGTGTTTCGCTTGAGACATGGTACAGCACTCGGGTTTTACTGACATGGTTGCATCCAGCAAGAACAGAGGGAGAAAAGTCACATCACCACCACCAGCTGCAGGAGAGATTTTGCACATAAAAGCTACTCATTTGGGGTGTAATACTGAAGTCACACAAATCCTGCCAAAACACAGCTCCAGGGAATTTCCAAAAACTTGACAAGTTGAAAATTAATGCTATTATTCTCAAGCAAGGGCACTTCACAGGCGAGCTGAAAAGGGAGTTGATATGGACAAAGCTAAGAAGTCCCACCTACACTCAAGAAATCCTACCAAACATGGTACATTTTCCAAGTGTTTTATTTTGTCAGAGGAAGTCTGTGGGATATTACTGAGTGCAACATGATACTGCCAGCTTTGAAAAAGAAGTAATACGGCAGCATCAATCAATGTTTATGTTTGTAAGAAGCCAGAAGTTCAAGCCCCTTCCCATCAATACCTCTAAGTATTACTGATTACATCAACCCTTCCAGTTCAACCAAGCTTACAGGAAACCCAGAAAAGAGCAAGCAGCACGTGAATCAATGGCTGAGCACAACTCACTGAGTGCTAAGTGGGAAAGAGGGCCCATGCTTACTCTCAAGCAGTATGAAATAGTCTAATAGCAGATATACTCAGTGCAAGAGATGTTGTAAATTTGTATATGCAATCTAGTATTTCAAGGGGTTATTTTGAAAAAATTCAAAATGGCACCATAAGAAGAAACTCACATTTTTGCTAATTTTGTTCATTGACTTCACAAGTGGCAACAATCTACCGAGACACATATTTCATTGCTGACATGATAAGCAAGCCAACATCATCACCCTGACTGACCTGTGGCCTCTGAGTATTAACATGATTCTGATGAGCCCAGCTGAGATTTTACCACTACAACTTTTACGTTTTTCCCTTTAATGAACTTCAAGATTAAGTAGTAAGAACATTTTCCCCACTCCAATAGATTGAACAGCTGAGAAAGAAACTCACTTCTCTTTTCCCTTCATTTCACCCATAGTAGTGAATCACCTTACTAGTGAATCTCTCATGGAAGTTCTGAGAACGCCCTGTGGCACGCTCTGGACTATTCACTGATATTTAAGTACTTGTGCTTCATGTGGGAGAGGCTCTGCGGTACATACAGGCAGTGTTAGATAAAGACAGTCAGCAGTTGCCTCCAGATATCACAGAGTGTGAGGCGTGCTTGCAGAACAGAACTGCACACTTGAATTCTCAGGAATAAGCAAGAACTTCTTTGCATCAACCACCCTTGACCGAAGCACAGATGGCAAAAGAACATTACCTTGTTCAGAATCTCATCACAGGGAAGACTCATGATATGGCAAAACAGTGTCACCTAGAGTTCTCCTGGGAAACTCGTTCACTCCCAGAACAGTGTTACATAGAAGATTCCCCTCCCACATTCCTCCATTTAACGTCAGGAGAGTGCATTAACCTTCTGCACGCCAATGTTTAATTCCCCAAACATTTAGTGGTATCAGCACAATTATTCTCAGATTTAAAGCTTCATTTCAGCTTTCACAAAAGACAAAGAAATGGAAGTGTCTAAGCACTGCACATAATCTCAGGCTTTCAGCTGCCTTAAACACAAGTCAGACTGAAATTATTATACTGATATGGAATAGAAATGTAAACAAGAATCCAGCCTCTGAGATATGATTGTCCTGTCTGGGTGCCTTCTTCAGAGGCAGCCTCCTCAAACAGATGCAGCTGGAATGTATCAAGGGCTCAGGTACAAGGAGGAAGGTAACTAGCAATCACAGTTCCTTTGAGAATTAAGGACTTTCATAACTTTCTCATGAAATGGTACTGATAATAGCTCATGATTTGTCTGCACAATGTCTGTTTACAGCAGGGCAATGATTTTATGAACTTTTGTCACGCCTTTATGAACTTTTTTATACCTTTTCTCAAATCTGAGGTCTCCAATATTCCTGTGAAAGGACGTTTGATATTACTGACTCAAGCCAGATAGTTTTTCCAGTGGCACACAGGTCTACAGTACACCTCAGGCAGCTCAGTGTCTCCGAGGAATTGCATTGAACAGCAAAACTGTCCTGCGATATTGACTTGTATACATTTAGGATGGTTTGAAATCATTCCATTTTCACTTTTACCTAATATCAACGCCTGAATCCAGACAGATCTGGTATCTAGAGGTAATGAGCTAAGGAGTTAATCAGGAACATCACTTCACTTTAACCTGCCTTAAATAAAAGTAAACAACTAAGCCCTGCATTCAAGTGCACTGCTTAGTAATTATTAAGGAACACTGTGCCCACAGGTAATTATGGTCTAACTAGGTTCCTGCATTAGAATTTGCCCTGGAAATCCTAAGACAACCAAAAAACTGTCTGAATAATGATAGTCATGTCAGCCATTCATGGTATCCCTGAAGCCCCACACCTCCAAGACAGAGATCTGGAAGCTTTCAGAACACAATGGTTGATTATTGAAAGTATTGCAGTGGCTGGTTCTTCCATGGTTCAGGTCTGCATCCAGATAAAGAGCCTGGCCATCACCACCTCCTGTGAAGAGACAAGGACGAATTTAAAGCTGTCTTTGCATTTCTTAGGATGTGAAACTGCTATACAAGAAAACTACTTAAGTATTGGAAGCTTTAAATGGGATTTACTTGCAATTTTCAGGTATAACAGCTATGATCAAATGCATAGCTTTTAAACGACAATATCAGAATAGTGTTTTTTTTTTTTATTTTTTATTTTTTTTTAATTCATGCAATTCAGTAAGAACAAGAATACTGACTCAACTGCCTGCCTTTAAGGCTTGTTTTTCATTGCTGGAGAATCGTGAAAGCTATCAACTGCATATTTTCTCTCAGTGAAGGAAAATTGCAGAAACTTAGCAATCAAAAACAAAGCTGGGAGGAGAACAAGATCCATAGGCAACAACATTGGCTTGGAATTCTTAATCATTAGAAAACACATCAAAGTGAACAGGATTTTGATTATCCGTGGATCTATGTCAATATTCACAGAGCTTATAGTCAGAGATGCAGTAAAGTGAAACAGATTTAAACAGAAATGTGTTAGGAAAACAAAAAGAAGGATTTCCCTACTGCTTATAGGGCAACCATATAAGAATCATTACAGAAACCATCTGAAGAATCAAAAGGGTTGAAAGCCTTGTCTACACCTGGAGTTGTTCATTTTTATGTATCTACTGCCCAAGCTTGTATTTCTCTTATTACTACCTATAGTGAACAGTAAAGATCTCTCAATTATCTGTGATACATCAATATAAGTGATTTCCAATTCAGTTACAAATTACTCAAGTTCTCACTAGCCTAGCTGATACTTAAGCAGCCCAACTTGTGGTCGATTACAGCACGTGTTGCTAAGTGGGAAATTGGCAGACATTTGATGGTACAGATGAAATCAGTGGACTAGTTGCTCTCTCAACAAGTGCCAAGTGAAGCTCTTTATGAAAAGAAAAACTACAGCTGTAACTGTTGCTTGTACACTCCCTTAGGTGACAACCTTACTAAGCAGGCTTTTGCCAAAGTCAGCAGCATCACAGATCCAATAAAGTTCCAGAAGAATGAACATGTTTTATACTTCACCTTGTGATTCAAAAGCCTCAGCATAAACTAAGATCCTCTTCAAGAACTATTTCTCATCACTAGGCAGGATGAAGGTATGGCTGTGTTTAAAACTATGACTTACTGTCAAAGATCTTATTCTAAAATGCACAGCGTTTAAGTTTTCCCATGGAAAGTTTGGTTGGGTAACAACATCAGGCTTTGGCCACTTCTCTCTAACTGTAGCAATACTGAAATGTGTATGTGGTAAACATAGGTGACACTCTTATCTAAACCTGACAGGAAGAACTGGTCGGATATATGCTCGAGTTTTCATACTGACTTACCTATAATGATGCATTCACTGCTGCCAGCCATGAACATGGAGGCTGTTTTGGAAGGCAAGTTGAAGTGCCGAGCTGATAAGAAAGGAGAAAGGCGATCTGATGGGTCTGATGGAAGGCTACGGGATGAAAGGGTGCTGGAAGCTGGTGAGACATGATTTTCTGGTTCAGAACCACTTGTGGCCAGTTCTGGGTGTTTTATGATTACCCACTCATAGCGCTCTACTTCTGGTTGCAGCTGTTTAGGTGAGGAGAAAAGCAAAACTTTAAATTAATGAACATTCATAATGCTGAAAGCTCTGCAGAGAAAACAACATTCAAGCCCCTTAGAGTCTACCTGATTGGACCAAACTGTATTTTAGGTCAGATGTCATTTTTCTTTATACCTTTGCTTTTTAAGTGATTGAAGAAATGATGCAGTGGTTCCCATGTTACCTTAATATATCTTGTTAGAAAATACTCTGTGCGTGGGGAAATAAATGTCTTACCACAAAGCCAAGAAGTAAAACTTTCTCCACTCAACATTAAGAGCTCAGTCGACTTAGAAACTAGCAGGGCATATAATCCAGCCTCTTCAGCTGGAAGGAAAGCACGAGTTACTTATACCAGTACAGTGTTTTGCCGTGCTGCTGTGTAGCAACAACATTTTACTCACCCTAAATACAAAGCACTCCCCAGTTCCAAAGAAACTCAGCTTGTTCCCACCTCGTCTCCGCTCGCTCCAGTCAGTTGACAGGTAAGCACCGCAGACCTAGTGCAAAGAGCAAGGGCAGGAGGTTTTCCATTGAAGAAGCTTGTTAAACCAATCGACACCAACATTTCAGAGTCCAGAACTGAAGGTTCTATTTAGTTTAATTTTAAAACTTTCTAGAACAGTGGATTAAGACAGCACAAGTACTTATATAGAGATTTAAAACGCTTTAATCTACAGAGTACCCTTCAAATACCAAGTGTTTCATGAATTATTTTACATCTCATAGGCCTTAAAGTAAAAGTGTTCTAACATAATCCCAGCTACCAAAACACAAATCACTCCAGACTTGTAAATCCTGATTTCTGCTTCATTTTGGCACCCAAAGCAACAGTATCACCACAAGTTACAGTATGAGTAATTCTGGCTGATTTTTTTTTTTTTTTTTTTTTTGCTAGCAAATAGTAGTCTTGGGCTCTCTCTCCATTTCAAACTGCAGGTTAAAATCAGTCTAGTTAGGTCAATTCTAAACTAGCTCAGATATTTAAAGCAGCCTATTCGAACAGCATGGAGCTTGCTAGCTTCTGATAAAGAAAAACAGCTCTACGTGGCTGAGTTCTTCTGTGGGCTCCCCTGTTCACACTGGAAGAATTTCTCACTACGAGCAACAAGCATCACTGCCACGTGGAGGCACACCAAGCAATGAATCTCTAAGAATGAGATGAAAGCAATACTGCATGTTTTCAGAACTACGGTTAAACTGAATCGTTTCAAGGTACACTTACTGTTTACCTTCCACCAGCATTACAAACACAACTCCTACGACAAAAGTATTGAAAAATAATTCTGTTATATAGATAAAAGCACATGCATGAAGTAAACAAAAAGCCTAGAATGCCATTTGATCTGCTATCATGGAATGCATGAGAGCTAGCAAAAACAGAAGACTAGTTTTCCTCTTTCCAAAACGCAAAGATTGTAATAAAAAGAATGTGTCCCTTGGCAAAAGCAAACATGAAAAAAAAAAGTCGCCACCAACCAAAAGACCTGCCACTTATCTCCTTTTTTTTTTTTGTTTGAACCGTGTGCGCTTTTTTTTTTTTTAGGAGTAAGAAACTAACTGTACTATGAGAACAGCATCACTTAAAGCTAGGCTTTGTAACATACTCCAAGACAAGAAGCAAAATAACACCTTATGTACTTTCCTTCTTCCCTTTAGATATAATGGGGATCATATAAGCCATCGGCACGTCAGTAAGTCTGGCACTGCCAGGAACAGTATACAGAACTACAAAACAACCTGTAGCATTAGGTAGATGTGAAAAAGAGTAGAACAGGAGATTTTTAATGAGTAGTTATCCTGCAGGAACACAAGCAGAAATATAATCCTCCATACTGTATGAATAGCTTGACATTATACACAGAACATTCAGAAGTCTAGCATGGTAGATGAGAGAACAGACATTCATTACACAGGGTACTTGAGTGTGATCACTGAGGTTCTGTGAAGCTTTCTTGTTTTATGCATATTTTTTTTTTTACTTATTTTTTTTTAAAGCTTGAGATAAAGCTAATGCTTTTGTTTTCACATCATGTTTTCAGCAAGTTTGCAGCTACACAAAGCTCAGAGGAGTGGCTGAGAAAACTGGGCCTGTTTAGCCCAGAAGAGAAGACTGAGGGGAAACCTCATCAATGTGTATAAATATCTGAGGGGAGGGTGTCAAGAGGATGGAGCTGGTCTCTTTTCAGTTGTGCCCAGCAAGAGGACGAGAGGCAATGGGTACGAATTGGGCACAAATGGGCAATGGGCACAGGAGGTTCCAGCTGAATATGAGGGGGCACTTCTGTACTGGGAAGGTGACAGAGTGCTGGGACAGGTTGCCCAGAGAGGCTGTGCAGGCTCCTTCTCCAGAGATATTCAAAACCCGCCTGGATGTGATCCCGCTCAGCAGGGGTGTTGGACTGGAGGTCCCTTCCCACCTTGGCCATTTTGTGATTATGTAGAATGGCTGGGACCTTAAAGATCACCTAACTCCAACCCCCTGCCATGGCAGGGATGCCACCCACTAGATCAGGTTGGCCAAGGCCCCATCCAGCCTGGCCTCGAACACCTCCAGGGATGGGGCATCCGCAGCTGCTCTGGGCAACCTGTTCAGTGCCTCACTGCCCTAGCAGTGAAGAACTTCCTCCTAACATTTAGTCTAAATCTGTCCTCTTTTAGTTTAAGAGCATTCCCCCTTGTCCTATCATTATCTACCCAAGTAAAGAGTCCTTCTCCATCCTCTTTATAAGAGCCCTGTAAGTATTGAAAGGCCACAACGAGGTCCCCCTGAAACCTTCTCTTCTCCAGGCTGAGCATCCCTGGCTCTCTCAGCCTTTCTTCACAGAAGAGGTGCTCCAGCCCTCTGATCATCTTAGTCTGGTATTATTCATAGCATTTAAATTCTGCTACTTTCTCTCCTCATATCCTGAAGAAAATGAATATATCCCATATGAACCATGAGTTGAACACACCTCTGCAGCCACTCCTTCAGATTCTGTAACTGAGTCTGTCTGAGATCTCAGTGAGTTATCGTAGTACCCCATCCCACATTACTTAGAATAACTGACTGAGACCTAGGGTGCAAGACTTAACCAAGAATTTATAGTCCCATAACCAGGAAGTGGTAAAAACTAAAGCACGCACCATTTAAAAACAAACAAACAAAAAGCAATTCCACGTCCTTTGCCTCTCCATTTCATTATGGACTGTTCTGTGTTGCAATAACCTTGCACAATTGACTAAAACCTAATTTCATCAGTTGTGTTTTACCTCACTCACCTCCTTTGCTGTGGTCTTGATGAGAAGAAGAGTTGGTTCATGTCCCTCACTGTGAGAATAGAACCTGAAGTGCAGAGCACAAAAAAAAATAGGCGCTCAACTACCATTATCAACTGCAGTTCATTCCCACTTTAACAATACACACCACCTCCTCCTTCAACTGATAGCCTGGCAAAGAGAGATAGCTGAAGCCTATGCATATTCCTTCAAATGCTTTCCACAGTCCATTGCAAATAACAGTTGAATGCAAACATTATCAAGCAGTTCTTTCTCCTCTACCTAGCTCTCTGTAGAGCTGTTCATGCCTCTGCAGAATGACTACCTGACTACCTATCGCAACAGCAGCATTTTATACTATTTTACATTAGGCAACAGAAAGAAAAAAAGAAAGGAAGTTGTGTTCTGAGGACTGATGGTTGTAATACAGGAGCCTTCTGTTTTCATAGCAAATAATTATGATGCATTCTCTTTGCTTGCTTTTACTTTTCCTCATGGACACACAGCGCTATGTCAGTGCCCCACCTTGGTATCTCAATTTGAGATGTCATGATTAAGAGCTCTATGATCATAGTCTTGAGTGTCAATTGTGAACAGAATTTATGTCTATTTTATCTCTCTTTAATTAGAACAAACAGATTAAATGGAAACTGTAGAGGAACCTCCAGTTTCCAATTCCTTTATTTCCCTCTGGACAAGCATATTCAAACAGATCCGTCAAAAAAGTTAAACAATTTATAACCAGTAGGGAATGAACCAGTCTCAGAGCAGTATATTCTCAACTGATGTGTTTGATTTTTCCAGTTGGTTGCTGACAGCTTAAAATGACTCTCCACATTCTGGCAAACGAAATATCCTGGTCAAATGCTGAAGCCAACAGGAATTTGTTACATTTACATTCCATCACATACTACTTTTTAGATCAAGTTCTGACAAGACGTGGCTTGTACGTCAATCCAGTGAACAGTTCATTGGTTTCTCTTTTTTGCTCTACAGTAGAGAGGAGTGGGGAAAGTTAAAATTACCTGCTCAGACTACAGCCATGTTCCAAGGTGGTGAAGAGCAAGAGGGGCTGGCAAAGTGCAAAGCGCTCTGGGATCCATGACCAGATATCTCGCATCTCCTTCACGCTGACGATTTCAGACTTGAAGTTCTCAGCATGGACTGCCAAGTGCACATTCTGTCTGAGAAACACAATATAAAACATTGAGAAACAATAATTTAATAAAACCAACAGTTTGATTACTTGATGGCAAGAAGCAAAGAGCTGAACACCTAACGACCCTAGCAGGTATGCCACTGTCCAGAGCTCCAGCCCATGGGACCAGAAGGCCACGACATAGTGAAGAACATAAACTACAGCAGCTTAACATAATCCTTGAGACCTAGTGATCTGGTTTTATTGGAATATTTTGAGCAATACTTCTGTGTGGCTGTTGTTGCCTGCATCTGTATATATAAAGGACATGATGGTGAGCCTGCTAGCTTGACCATGACCTTAAATTATGAATTAAATAGCAAAAGTAATTTGTTCATCTCTACACTTAAATACTAGCACCAAAATCCCTATAGTCAGGGTCTGAAATAAACAGGTAGCACTTTTTTTTTCCCCCTCTAAGGTGCTGCCTGTATTGTGGAATCAGGGAATTCCTAAGACCCTCAGAAATCTTAGAGAAATCACTATTACCATGGTAAACAACTTTGTAAAAGCTTCAAGTATTTGGCTTTGATTGAAGTTCCACCAATTGGAAACATTTCATTACGAATGACTTCTACTTCATTAAGAAGTGAAGAAGCTCCTAGCCTCATGGTTGCAGATGGAATCTGAACACACAAAGTAAGGGAATGCCAGCAGCTCACACCAGAAATCAACCTCCCCGCTTCCACTCCAAGAGGCCTGATACAATTATGAAAACTGATTCTTAGCCTTTAAACACTTTAAGGTAATAAAAAGAGTAACATCTCAACCAGCCTTCATTTCTTAGATTAAATAAGCACACAAACTCAGAGCCTGGGGATTAAACAAGTGTTACTGCATCCGCGACTGATGTTAAAGTCTTTTAAAATGCAAGTGTGATGGTCAAGTACATGTTAGAAGTGACATATAAACTCATGCAAGATATTAAGTTATTGAAGAGCAATTAGTTGAAATAAGTTTTAGTTTGCAAGGGTTCAGTCTGTGGAAGAGTTGCAAGTATTTTCCTTTTTTTTTTTTTTTTTTGACAGTTCTGCATTTCTTTTCTCTCTTTGTGGAACATAAAGAGGACCTCAATTCTGCATATCTGCACATATCTGGATATCTTAGCTGCTCCCAAAATTACACACGCATATATATTTTAATTATTTTTTTTTTCCTTTGTAGTACCAAGAAATCAGCATTTTCACCATACTTTAAAGTAGTGCTTGCCATGAGAAATTGGGAAATGCTTATGGAAATTTAGCATAGTTGCCTTAGCACCAACATTTCTCATGAGATGACTTCTTAGGTCATTTAAAAACCTAGCATTTCCGTTAACAACATGAACTAAGTCACTACTTGCATTCTTGCCTTGCACTGTTTAGTTAGTCAGACACTTGTATGGATGCCTACTTAAACAGCCTACGAGTACTAGTGGGTTTTAAAACTTAGAGTATATCACTGTGACTAGGATATTATTTATGCTTTTAAACACAGCAAACTGAGGCACAGGAGAGATCAACTGGTCTGCTGCAAGGTCTGAGCAGAGACCTGAACCCACACCTTCAGAGTAATACTTTAGGTCTCAGCTCAAGACTTGAACCCACATCTTCAGAACCTTACTTTTGGTCTCAGCCCTCCTGGTCCTGTCTGGTCTGCAGCTAAAGACTGGTGGCACTATGAACAGATCTGAGAAACAAAGCCTTGGTTTTAGTTCATCAGAAATTAAGATTTTTCCCACATTCAAGGAATTAAAAAACATGCAGGGCTGTTAATTAGTTTATTACAATGCATTTCTGGAGGAAAAAATAATGATTATAAACAGGCTAAGACTTAGTAGCAAATATACAAAGTTTTAAACAAACTTACTAAACATTAAATAAC
This sequence comes from Netta rufina, assembly GCF_964035555.1. Classification (NCBI taxonomy): domain Eukaryota; kingdom Metazoa; phylum Chordata; class Aves; order Anseriformes; family Anatidae; genus Netta; species Netta rufina. Next base: position 5,154,168 of record NC_140138.1, read on the forward strand.
AACCCTTGTAATTATTCCTGTGCTTAGCCAGTACATTTTTCACACTTACATAGACCTATTTGGGCAACAAACCTAAGTGCTGGTTCCTAAAAGGCTCTCAACTGCAGCGTGCCTGCCTTTCACCTCTGCTCCTTCTCCTGGCTGCCATGAGCCGGTGAGGTGAGGACTTTCCTGCCCACACCCCCTCCAGCCCTGTGTTTCAGCAGTATGCATAGCAGCACGTCACTGTCAGTACCCCGTGTCTTCCTACAGCTTTTCCACGTAGGTGGAATACCCCCGTTACAAACAGATCCTTCTGGTTTGCTAAAAAGCACTGAACAGTCACCTGGCCATTTGAAAGTACTCCAGGCTGGCTCCTGACTGTCACCATAAATCGTTTTCTATTTCATGTCACCGTTCTATGAGCAGAACCTAGAGTATTGCTTTACCTAAGTACTTGAAATACAATGACTTATTGCCCAGTCAAATCACAGTTGTAGGTGCCTAGACTGGACACCCTGTCCCATGTTGACACCAGTGCCAGTACACAGCCCTCAGCTCCATCGGTCCCCTCAAAACCAAACCCTGTGCTGCTTCATTTTTTTGGATGCTTTTCAGCAAATTGCAACTGGAGATACAATAACTAGCCTGCGTTTGTTCTTTCATTCTTTCATTCTTTGTATTTCTGTTAAGCTTTTTAAAATATTTGTTAACAATGCTGAGAACCATCACTTCAGAGGGTAGCTGATTTTCAAGTTGGCTAAGTAAAAAGAGGCTCTGGTCCGTACCAGCTGCCGAAAATCAGGTTTAGCCTCTACCACCACCACAGGCCTTTCAGGATTATCCAGCAAAAACAAGACAAAACAAAAACGCCACTGCCTGAGAGAACACTGAATTTGGCCTGGCACTGCACTGAGATGTGCATCACCCATTGAGGTATTACCCTTCATCAGTATTTTCCTCAATCCTTCACATTAACTTATTGGGATCTGCATGGCAACTTTCTATTAATTGCTGGCATTAAGAAAGACAGTTCAGTTTTTATTATCATGAAGGAAAGTAAAGGATTAGAAATTAACAAAATTTAAGTGTTTAATAAACCAGCTGATTTGCAGCTTTAGAAGGAACGTTATTTTTGCAGCTATATCATTAACACAAAGCGCCTCCGAGACTTCAGAGCTCCTGAAGATAAAGCCAGTGTTGCCTTTGTGTGGTAGCAGCTGTCACAGCAGCCACGTCTTGTGTGTTTTCCAAGATAACTTACAAATATCACACGCCAAACTGTGAGTCACCAAATTACTTCTCCCTGCTCTACTTTGTTTTGGGTCAAATCTTACTGGGTCTGCATAACCTTTAAAAGCCATCGTAATTTCGGTTAGGACATGAACGTGTTGTAAGCGATATGCTTCTCAGGCAAAAATGGCTGCTGCAGGTGTGTAAGACTGAAACATAATCCTGTGTTGAGACTGGCGTTAACAGACACCCTGCACCTACATCAGTCCCCTCAGATCCAAACTCCGTGCTTCCTGGCAGAAATCGAGGCTTTCTGCTGTTTCCAGAATCCTGTAACTAAGGTAAAATAATATATGAACTTTGAAGATTTCCTTGGCTAGAATTAAAAAACAGATGATTTTTCAGAGACAAAATCCTCAACCCACTGTATATGATATGAAACACACTTGGACAAGTTTCCTCTTAAGGTGTTCTTTCAGACATGAAAACATGAGGAAATTAATTCAAATTGGCTTTTAGAAATTAGTACAAATGTTAGTGTGCATCTCTCACTAAAGTTAACCCATGGCACCTGCAACAAGGCCAAAAAAATTGTCTCAAAAGCATTAATTGAGACCCACACATCTGTGGTACTAATCACAGGGCAGCCTCTATTCGTTCTCTGCTTATCGGATATTTACAATCCACTGGTTTTTGTTCTTTAAGAAATGCTTTCCAGGCCAAGACTTGATGAATGACTGAATTAACCACTAATGCTGTATGGCTGAGTAACTCTGACCTTCTTGACCCACAAGCAAAAAGTCATCTTGCCTCTTTCAAAAAGCTACCCACAGAAAAATAAATACAATGTAGTATAAATTGAGGCAAGTCACTTGTAGGAGCGTGCCAAATTGGGTTCCGTCCAACATCTTTCCAATTAGTTGCGGAAAGCTTGCAAAGTAGGAAATAATTGAGCATGCCTTACGTGAACTGCAACAGCACATACCAGGCTTGGACATGGAACAGTACCTTATAACTCTGAGGATGTTGCCTTTTTTTTTTTTTTTTTTAAACAAAGCTAACAAAATACCCAATTTTTCTTCCAGTGTAGAGATAACTTAAATCCCATCATTAACATCAAGCTTCTCTGTCCTGAAAAATACAGACTTGTACTGCTGTACAAAAATGCTGTGTTGACCAGCTGTATCCATTCCTCCCCCACACTCCGATTTTAGGACTCTGCAGGTGCTTTGAACTAACTTCGCAAGAGTGTATTCAGTAGGTGTTATGCAGCAATCTGATGCTGTAATTGCTGCCTTGCTTCTCTTGCCCCAGCATTAGCAATAGTGACAAGATTAGAAAAAAAATTAGCAGCCAATCAAAGACAGAAGAAGCGAGCAAAGTGCAAAGATTTGAGTGTTTGAGCCTACCTTTTTGGAGATGCCACACTGCAAACAGGAGGGGTGCAGTGGGTATGCAATTGACAGAAGAAGAACGTAAAAGGAAAGACAAAAAAAGATAGAACAGATCAGTGATTTTCTACATCCATGGCAAAGTGAATGTAAGGAGCCTGGAAAGAAACAAAGCACAGTTTGATTTGAATCACCAAGCAAAAGGAAAAAAAAAATGACAGGTTAGGTTAAAATATTTTCTATCTTCCACCTTTTATTTTTTCCCCTTTTGCTGCCTGCTCAGTTATTTGATTGTAAAATAATTCATTAACTACTTGCACAGGCCAAACACATCTATCCAGACAAGAAAACTTTCATCTTATTGAGCAGTGGAGAAAAGCTCTTCTCCAGCAACTGCATCTGTGTACACCAGGATCCAAATAAAGCCTAGTTCACAGCAGTACCCAGATAATGGAGAATAAGAAGTATGTTTGAAAAAGTAAAGATGATAAAAGTTTTTAATTAGCAACTCTGCCTGCTGAGGTAATTCCTACTGGACTTACTTGGGTATAAATTTACTACATTTTGCTTTGAAGGCACCACCGTTCTGAGTGAGAATGCCTCTACAACATTCAGTGTAGCTGGATCTTCTGTTTAACTCTCACTCTTGCTGAAGAATATACTGATATATTCAGAAAGGATATTACAGCTCTTCTGAACCTCAGTACACGAATGAAAGGTAATATACACAAACTGCAAGAGTTCGTACTGCTTGTTGCAAGTCCTGAATGCAATGATTGGAATTCTACCCAACGTGACCTTCCAGTGGCTCAGCGCCTTGGCACATTTGAGACTGGCAGAACAGTCTCTTCCAAGAGAAAAGCAAGGTAAAGCACAAGCCAGGTGTAAACCAAATTGTAAATCTAAAAACAAACCCTTGGAAAAGTCTGCAAGGTTCATGGAGATAACTTTCTGCATACAATGTACATGTAAGAAGTTCAGCTAACGTGTAAGTTATCTTGCAGGCTAGAATTGGGTAAGGCTATTTCAGTACCATGGAACATACCCATTTGCAACTATTGTGACTTACTCAGCAACATAACTGGCTGTAAGATATACACATGCAGAGGTCTCTTCGCTAAGCTTTTATTAAGGCTACCTATTGTAACGGACCAAGATTTCATTGGTCCATTGCTCCCAGCAGGCTTTTCCTCCTCTTGTTTCTGAAAAAGAGATAATGCAATCATCATCTGGATTGGTATCCTCACTTTCCTTTTTCATTGTTCTTTGAGAATAATTAATTTCAAATAGCATGTGTACCTGTCACAAAATTAGTTATCTCCTACCTATGGTTACTATGCCCTTGATTTTCAGGAGGTTTGCAGTCAAACTACTTTTAAAAGTAAACTGCAAATAAGACTTAGTTATTTCTCCCCTATTATAAAATAAACTCCCTAGGTGAGGAAAACATTCCCACCTCAGACAGTGTTTGCCTACTTGCAGTAAAGAAGCACCTGAGTTCACAGTACTGGACGGCACAAAATTCATGTTCTATACTAATAATCTCATCTTAAGAACCTTCATATTTGTTTGGGTACTTTTCTTCCCAGTAAGTTACCAGTGTTTTTCCAGCTTTAATAAAATGTCTTTTGTTTTAAAATCAGCCTCTGAGTATCGCAAATTTCAGAAGTGAAATTTGCAATATTTGCAATAAACATATACCCATAAAAGGTAATTATGAATCCATCACACTTCTCAGTTCAGTCCCAGCAATGCTTAATTTTTGGGCTGATAACTTTTTCTAAGTTCCCACAGGAAAAAGTCAGCAGAGGTATCAGCATGCACCAGCAGAGCTCTTCTCCTCCTCCACCAGGCACGCACGACTAGCGGACTGTTTGGGCTGTCAGGTTTGTGGAGATCACTCGGACTACCTGTGGGGAGACCCCTACCTTTTCTGTTTGACTGTGATGCCCTTCTGCTGCAAAGCCTTCTCGTTGGCCATCTGCAGCAGCTGGATCTCCTTCCGTGAGAAAAGGCGGATAGCAAAGGCTTTTTCCAGAAGCCTCTCTGGAGACACTGACTTCGCGATGTCTCTCACAAAAGCCCGAATATCCTGCTGTACGCTGTCAGACTCCATGGGCTGCCCAGCTCTGACTTTGTGAAAAAATTTCAAAATAGCCAGCGCAACACGATACAGAACTTTGTAGCCCTCCACCAGAAACACATCGAAGACCCGAGCAATGTATACCATGGGCAGCTCTCCGAAGAGCCACCGCTGCCAGTCAGAATATACCTCTAACACGTCCTCAGACACTGCCACCATCAGCTTGTGTGCTGCCTGACAGTACTTGTTAACCAGGTCCCCGAAAGTCATGCACGAGGATTCAAAGGCGAGGAACGTCTGATCGATGAGCCGCTTAGAAGGGTCGTTGCAAGCAAGGATGCGGCAAACCTGTTCAAAACACTCTGCCTCATCCTTGCTGTAGTGAAGGAGCAAAGCTATCACAGACGGCAGCGCTGGGCAAAACGATATGTCTGGGAACTGGTTTGCAATGCACAAAATAATCTTCCTGACTGCCCCAATGCCTTCAGCGTTCAAGCAGTACGTAGGGACGAGGCTGTCGTCAACAAACTCTGGTAGTGGCAGGGAGTTACTGTTACGTTTTCCGACAATCTTCACAACAATGTCGCGGTAAACATTTGCGTCCGGGGTCACTGTGCGGCACGGGATGTTGCTAATTAGCTTGTGGTACACTTTGGCTCTCAGAGAATGGTTCTTGGCCCAGTAGCCTTGTCGGGCCAGCTGCTTGAGTTCCTGGAACTCCGTGCAGGTTAGGTCCTTTGCGTCCTGGCTCTGGACAGTAACATCCATTTTGTCCCAATCCACAAAGCAGCTGTATTCATCCATGGCTTGAGGAGAAGCATATGAGAAAAATCATGAGAACTGAGACTATTTCATCATTAAATGTCTTGCAGATTTTCCTGAAAGAAGTAAAAAAAAAAAAGTTTGAGTAATAGACGATCTCCCATTTTCTTTAGGAACACACATATATACATGCAACTTGTTCTCGCACTGCCAAAGCTGTTCTCTAAAGCAAAAAGTATATAAACATTTTTTATTTTTAAGCCAAACGTCACTTCCATTCTCATTACGTACTTGTCAGTAACTCATATCAAAGTTGTTATCAATGGCCAGCCCACAGACTGATTCTGAGCACATCTGCACATGAAGTAGACTTCCTAACTTAACTTCCTAACTAAACTTCCTAACTAAGCTTTAAATTAACTTCTTACTTACAGAGAGAAACATCCCACTCAGAAATATCCACAGCTTGTCCAGTTTGCAGTCTCTATTCCTAACTCTCTGGGGAAGCAACTGTTATTTATACTAAAATTGTGCAGTTTCGCAAGCAGCGTAAACTGTTCCAAGACTGTGCGGCCAGTAAAAAGAGACGCTGACCTCCTGCTAGACACAACCATGTGCTCCTAGTTGCTCCTTTATGCTGGTACTGGCTCTCATGTGGTCACACAGTCACAGAGACTGGTTTGTTGATGTACAATTCTTCCTTTGCATTTGGTAAGCAAGACGTGCAGCTGTCGGGTCACCTATGTCAACGTTAGTGCCAGTGCAAAGGTGACAAGGCAGAACCACCCTTTCTGATGGCAGTACAGGCTCACAGCAGCTTAAAACAGCTTCATGAAAGTGATTCTTAATCCTCTTTAGCACTGCACTGGACTTCTGGTTCTGATTTTGTATGCATTTCTATGATCAAATCACCCTCTAGAGGGCCTGCTATCACCAACATTAGACCATTTTAAAAACACACTAGACTATAATAAGAGCAGTGAGAACTGAAAGATCAGGTTCTAGCCTCTGGTTCCTCAAATCACATGTTAACATGATCTACCAGCTGACTCCAGCTTCAAAGCACACCTGTGTCCCAGCAGACAGCATCCACTAATGCCCATCCGTGAATTAGCTTTAATTCACCGCATCTCCCCTTCTAGTTTTCCACTGAAACACACCAGTGACAGCAGGCAACAAGTTAGTCCACTGCAGGAACATCTCTGTCAATGCGCCCTCAGTGCCGGGTTAAAGCTAGGGAGCACACCCCCACTGATGCTGCAGGCTCTGCAAAGGCAGCTGAGCCCTATAAAATGCAACAGGGCCGTGAAACTGATTTGTACAATTATGGCCTTATGTGCAAAGGTCAAAGCAACAAAAACAGTTACTGAAATGCTTCCAGAAAACCTTTAGTCATTCCTGTATCAACAGACTGGACGATGCATAGAACTTGACATTTACTAGCACAGACCACGGGCTTTTTTATAGCAAGTGCATTAAAAGGATTTGAAACTCACGGCAGACGCACCATCAAGACAGATGACTCATCCTTCCTACTTCACTACAGGAGGATAAAACAAACATTTTGGTTCAAGTTCAGAACATACAATGAGCATTAGCTTGGACAGCCATACATTTAATCTAGATAGTTTTAAATCGTGGCTAAAAATGAATTAAGATTTTTTTCTTTTTGGAACCACATGCTGAAACTCCAAAATTTAATTTCTCTTTAATAAGGTTGTCAGCAATGCAGGGAAGCCTTTTGGATGGCTCCTCCCCTCCAAATATTTTTTCAGATTTTATATAAACAGTTTTTTTGGGGAGTCATCTATTACACTGTAGAACGTAAGAACAATAAAGAAATGCTCACCTGTTCTTTTTGTTGTGTTCTTCCACATATGAAGTTAATGCTCAGACTGTAATTAAAGGAGGGAGCATGTTGTCTCCACTTCAGACCTGAAAGCAGGCTGCATTATGGTGTGTAGGAACAGTGCTTCCTTGTGAGCACGTCTTTGGGATTAGCAAAGGAGTAACAGTGGGATAGCAGCCCACTGCAGGGTCGACGTAGCTCTGTTAAGTTAACATTCTTCTGTCATTCTCCACCTGGGAAACACAGGAGACTTACCTTTAATTGAAATTCTACAATACCCTTGTGGAGAAAAATTATATTTCTATTCAGGAGGGAGCAAAGTACAGGAAGTTGAACCATACAATTCATGGTCACTTCAGCACAGAAACTATTATGATCCTGTACTTGCTGGAGTCTCCACTATGAAACAGCTTCCCCCTTCTGCCATCACTTTTTGGGAACCACTTACGTCTACATTAGGGAGGGTTAATTGAAATGTCCACCTCATGAGAGAACTTACAAGATATTCAGAGTTACAACTTTTCTGTCCTTTTCCCTATAAATTTTCTTCTCTCTCCTTACTCTTTTTTTTTTTTCTATCATTCACACACTTCATATCACATATTCATATGAATTCATAGCTATTTTCTACCATTCAGAGTCACAGGCATGCTTAAAGCTTGCATGTCATCTTTTCCTCTGGAAGTTTCTCCAGAAACTGATTTAGTGAGTGCATGCTCCTCAGCAAGCTCACTGAAGGCAGTGGCTAGGGGATGGAAACCTGACAGAACTTTGGAGCACACTGGCTGAGAGAAATCTTCCAGCTGTGCAAGTAGGTCGGGCTGCTTGTGCTTCTCAGAGCTCAAAATGCTGCAAGAAAAAAAAATGACAGCTGCAAGAAAAAAAAAAAAAAAAAAGACAGGAAAGCAAACAGGCATTGTCAAGGCCGCTAAAGCATGACCAGATCTTAACTGCTTGCAAAACCAACAGAATTAGTGTGCTTCAGCGTAATGGTGCATAGCTCCCGACACTGTGCCAAAAGCTACTGCAAGCCAGCAGGCCTCGAACTGGGAGTATTTACTTGCCAAAGGAGAAGAGCCCAAGAAATTTCAGAAAACTTCTAGCCTGCCTTTGTCATTTCCTCCTCCCACTCCTTCCGAACCTTCCTCCATCCGTCCCTCTGTACAAGTTTTCTCTTCTGGCAACCACATAAAGAGCAAAGTTTAACTCTGAGTTAACGGTAAAAGCAGACAAAAACTGTCTCATTTCCAGTAGCAAAGAGCAAGCTGGTCAGCGGCTGTGTCCCACCCACTTCTCGCAGGTACTGAGACTCGTTTATATCTCCTTATTACAACACAACTCCTTCCCTCTTGGTAAAGTAACTTTAGGAAAGTTAGCACCACATTGCAGCAGCATCCTCTGCCTGGATCTCTAGATAACAGCGCCTCAACTGCTGAGAACTGGAATGCTTTCAACTCACCTCTTAAGACAAAATTGTAATAGGGTTTTAAAAATTAGTAAAGCCAATTCCATTACTCATGACAATGGCAAAGCTTGAAAGTTCCATACACCTCCTTTAAGGAGATGTCCCCATTCTCCTTTCTAATTTGACTGACTTCTACAAAACAGTAAGAATTAGAACAGAACAGAACACCACCCTTTTTTAGCAGCAACCACCACACAAGTTTGAGATTGTTGGATCTATTGGTGTATTATGGAGCTTCTTGCTCTTCAGTTAAGTGCAAATTAAAAACAAGTGAGAAGTAGAAAAAAGCATATTGAAAATACACCAAAAATGGCTGCAGTACAGACAGAAGATTTTCCGAGGTTAAGTTTAAAACTATGAAGAAAATAATCATTATAATTCAAAACCAGGCAATGACCATTGAACTGGAACTGGCGTGATTTCAAGTCACTGACTACATTTTTAAGAAATAAGCTTGCCAGTCCAGCCACATTTTTCCATTCCATCCCTTAATTCTTCCCACTGTTGTGTAGGCTACTTTCAGAAGATATCTGAAAATTGCACTGAATTTTATAGAGCAATGAAGCAAATTGTGTATAGTCAAAAGTCTGATACTGCCTTTGAAAAAAATAATCTATGAAAGCATCTAAAAATGCATAAGTCAGAAAATGAACGATTTGAATTATGACTTCCCTTCATCAAAGGGAATATAAGGTCACAACACTGCTAAAGCTAACATGGCTAGGGACAACTTTAGCAAGTTTCATTACAAAAGCAACCTAGTAAGTTCTGCAAGATGCATTTCAATATTTCAATCACAAAACTAACCAACTCTACTTCCAGCTCATTAAAATAATAAATTTTTGATTTGTATAATAAAACAATAATCAATTATAATCAAATACATAATTTGCATAAACAATTTTTTGATTCTTTCCCAAATGCAAGAATCAGCAAACTGAAATACCTGAACTAGAACTAATGTGGAGTACCAATATTTCTTCCAAACCCAGAGTGCATATATCCACATTAGTGAAATATTTATATTCTAAACTTTTTTAAAATGCTTGATTTTAAAAATTCCAGCTTTGATTAAAACCCGAGATTAAACTACTTGGTACTGATTTTAATAAACACAGGAAAGTTCCTTAAAAATTATAATCAGGAAAACCTTGATCCCTATCCTATTTAAATAGCCTTACAATTTTGCCTTCTGAAAGTTGTACAACAGATTAACAGCTTGTTAGGATACTTTACATGCACCCAGTGTAGTTACTGTATAACACAAAACCTAAACTTTGATAACATTTTTCAACTTACCCATGCACAGTTGTTGATTCTAATGAGGATCACTTTTCAAACACCTCTGATACAGCTCTTTGCTACGCACTGTACAGAACAGCTAGATACTGAAAACTGATATTTTGTCATGTGTTTTTATAATGTGCTAACAGAAAGCAAGTATTTTCTTTTGCTGTACAACAAAAGATTACTGCTAACCTCCTGGAGCTGCAGTGCATTGTCTCCTGTTTATGCTGTAGTGATGCTGCTAGAGAAAAGGCTCAAGTCCACTTTCTTTCATTAAAGTGACCCATGCAGAAGGCACATGAACAGATGAATCTTCTTCCTTGAAATTTCTAGCCATTAGTTCTCACTCCAATTTAAGGAAATTAAACCCCAAATCCTAAGTAGATGATTTCCCATCCTTGAGCAATACTGAATCACATCTGAGATTTTTGCTTTATATACCAACGAATCTGATAGAAGAACAAAGCAATGCAGCAAGAAAGTAATGCTGACCAACAGGCACTCTTTCTTCCCCAGTACTTTGGTGCATCTTGCAGTTTTCTGCGAGCCCAAGCTTACAGCAGCATACCTTGACATCTCTGCTACATGGATCTGGAAACAAGACCGGATATCACAGTGCCATCCCCTGTGACATTTACAGCTTCAATTCCTTCCCATTCCACAAACCATTTGGGAAGATATCAGAGCTAAAAATTAAGCACTCCATTTAGCACCAGAACAAGCCAAACACAACCAGCTCATCATGTGTAGGAAAGCAATTTGGATCGTGCTGATGCATTCTGAATTGACAATCCTCTTTAGTGGAGTACACAAGAGCTCGATGAATTGCTTTGATGAGGTTAAATGCAGTTCGATCTCTTTATGGATTGCCCTAGGCACTGTCCACAGAATAAGCTGGGCTCCTGCTTCTGGATAATGCTCTAGCACTAGTTTATCAGTCACAATAGGGGCTGAGATATTTGCTCCCCATTGTTTTTCATGCTCTTTAGGGACAAAGGCTAGAAACCTGTTGACACAAAATGAGCACTCACTTCTGACTTCCCTGAGAAACTGCTGAAGACCTGATAGTGTCTGACAGCCCTGGTAAGAGCTGCAGAGCAAATCATTTTAAGCATTTCAATGATTTCTCTGTGGACATCACCATTGCAGATGAAGCACAGTCACTGAAGGTTTGCCTGAGAATCTCGTGCTTTCATTTATTAATGAAAACACAGGCAACATTGTCTTCTTAAACAGGGACTTTTAATTATCTCTGATTAATCAATCATGCATTTTATTACAATAAAAAGTTCAGAAACATGACAATCTATTCTGGTCTGATAAATAAATGACAGTAGTTTATATTTAAGAGAATGTCTAGGCCATATATCTACAAACATTTCAACAGAAAAGAGCAACCCCTCATTCCCATCTCCTGTCCTGGGACAACACGAGCACTTCTAATACTCAGTCACTGTTGACTCCATGAGCTGTACTTATTAGAAGATACCACAGAGGTAGAAAACCCAAACAGTCCTAAAACAAACAACACAAAGGTCTGAAAAAAAAAAAATCTGGTGGAAAAAAAAAGGAACAGAAGAAAAGATTAATGGTTCCACAAAGGGGGCAAAATGGTAAAGAACAGAGCATTGTAAGAGGGTGCTGGATAGGAAATGTTATCAAACGTATAGACAAGGAGCTTCTGTCCTGCCTATGTCATTACAGACATGAGAACCATCTAGGGGAGAATTTTCCATTTAAAAAAAAAACACACACACAAAACAAAACACTGAATTTAAGCAGCAAATCTATTTTATACAACAAATTAAGTGTTACTCATTTAAAATGTTTACTTTGAAACCAGAAGTTTCAAAATACAAAGTATGCATTTAAAGTCTATCAAGGTAATAGATCAATGACCCAACTCCTAATGTTATCTTTAAAACAAAACAAAACTAATTTAATGGAAGCAGTACAAATATCAGTGTGGAAACTTACAAGAATGTAACTTTTCTATCAATTTAAATGACAGAATGTGTTTAAGTTGATTTAAGATCTCCCAGTGCAATATATGAACATGCAAAGCTTTAGTCCAGCAGTCACAGAGTGCTTAAAGGAAACCAAAGTTAGATGCTGGGCAGCTGAACGAGCAACCCTGGGCTAATCGAACACACAAGTCCCTACAAGTTACCTCTTCTGCTGTGTAATCTTCCATGTCGGTAACTACCCCGTTAATATCTCCCCAGTGAAAATAAGAAGTCTCATATAGCAAGACGTGATTTAAAATGATTATGATTTATTAGCTCTGTGAATATTCAAGGCAATTGATCCTTTATACCTGCCTAGGGACTGGATTATACACTAAAACTAAAAGAGCTTCTAGCAACCTGGTCTAGTGGTAGGTGTCCCTGCCCACGGCAGGGAGACTGGAATGAGATGATCTTGATTCTGTGATTGTCCCTTCCACCACAAACCATTCCGTGATGCTACAACTCTTACTCTGCGTTTATAGAAATTGCTGCATGTCTTCTTTGCCTTTGTAGTAAGCAAGCAGGGAGGTGCACGCCATGCACACCAGCAGCTATCAACAGAACTTGTTAATTCCAGGGTAAGTTCTGCAGCCCCACAATTTCAGCTGGCAGCTGAAAATGGAGTAGGAAATCCTTATCGTATCAGACTACTTTATTATCTTTTGCAGCAAGTGCTAAAGGCATAGAGGTTTCCTCTGGGAAAACGATCTGATTTACAGTAACATAAGCATTGTGAAAATTACAAAGTTAAAGCTGTCAATTTATAAAGAATCTATTCTCTCCCAGCTCTGTAAACCTCTGTATCTTCTCCCTCTTCCCAAAACTGCCCAAAATAAAAGCTTCAATAATCTACTACCCTGGTGATGGATTGCCCCTCTTCGGAAACAAAAGGTAGATTATCCTGCACACAAGAGAAAACTTAGACACCAACACCAAACCAGCTCCAAATACACTTTAGAATTAAAGGAGGATCTAATCTCGGGCAGAATGCCGACAACTACATTCCAGGGAACTTAAAATAAAGCAATATATTGCTCTCATTTCTGTAGTCTTTCAAAAGTTACGCCCTATGAAAATCCTAAGAGTAGCATCAACACTTGTCCTGAAGCAGCAAAGGTACAGAAACAGCATTTTATACTGTAAAAGCAATCACTGCACAATCCCAAGCTACTGCGACCATATTTTATCAAAAATCAGTGGCATTCATAATCACAGACTGGTTGCTGAGTTTTTAATCTATTATTGTAGATTGCTAATCTCTGGTTTTACAAGAGGGGCAAAGTTTTGGGAAGCCTAGCCTTGTCAGAGGACCATTAAGACAGCTAAGGGCTCAGAGCACAGGACAGATGAGTCGCCTTGCAGTAGATGGTGTTCCTTATCCACACGCTTATCCTGAGTAAACTTAAAGGGACTTGAAGTATCTGACGTCTGCTCTGCCAAATGTCACTGCACGAATCCACAAATGCTCGTCTCTCAGCTGGAGGAGAGGGCTTACAGGCATACTGAGATGTAAAGCAGGAATCTTGTCCCCTTGGGGAATTACATTAGAAAGCAAACATTCCCTCTATACAGTGAGATATTATAACAAAAACAAACAAAAAAGACAAACAGCACCCGTAAACCCCTCCTTCCCCCAGACTGAAGGAATTTTATTAATCCTTACCGCAAAACTTATCTTCATGTAGATCTTCTGCCAGCTCTGTTGATGAGGAGAAAAAAATAATAAAATTAGACCGTTTAAAAAGAATGCGACGGGCAGCACTCACATGCATCAGGTACACCGATGACCTCTGTAACTACAAAAGCAATCTGCCTGCACTTCTGCACGGCTTCCAATGTTTGCCTTTGTAGTATGGAGAACAAGGGGGCAAATACCCTCACAATAGAGAGCAGCAGCTAATTAACCATACTATTAAAGTGCTTACAGCATAAACAATTAATTTCAGTCTCTCAAACCACAAGCAGGATTACTGCTTGTGGCACCTTTGTAATAAATACTTTTAGCCAATGTTCCCTTTGTGGTTTATTGCTGGTTCTCCTCTGCCCCAGCTCTCCCGCAGTGCTCCCCAGTGTTTTGATCTATGAAATTGCCTGTTTAACACAGAATTTGATGTCCTTCCTGTAATCTCTGAAGAGCATCTCTCCTCATAGGACATCAGTAGTTTCTGCATAAGTAGGTGTAGAACATCAGCTCTACAGCTTACACTATTTATCTTCTTAGGTTTAAGATCCCCAGTTCTGAAACAAAATAACTATATTCTGGAGATACGTAGTGCAGCACAGGTTCAAATCAGCTTAGTAAGCTGATAGCAGTCACTAGACCAGGCTCTTGTCCTATTAGGTAAGAAAGTTGGAATTAATTTGATAAACATTAGTTTTCTTTTCAAATGCGTTATATTCAGCCTAGCAGATTTCGAAATAAGGCAGTTTTAATGACTGCAAAATCTGGTCGTGAGAGCATCTTTTTACGTGAGTTATTTCTTCCTTCAGTCATTTTCTCCTGGAAAACTCTAACAAAATAACCCAGCGCTGGTGTAGCCACACAGATGTTACACCTGTTTGGTAACAGAACAGAGCCGTGTCCACACCAAGCACGATAAAACAGCCAGGCTGCCAAACTCCTTCCCTGAGACAGTGGGAATCAACAACGCCTGGCCTTTTGCAACATTTGGAAGCTCAGGTAGCTGTCCTTTGACCCAAGAAGTTTAAACAAGAGAACAAATGAGATATGGTGAAGCCTAAGTGAATGAACAACGCAGATAAGAGCGCTTATATCTGTTAGTTCAGAGAAACAGCTGATTCCACAACTGGACGCCTCCAGCACGCCCTCCCACCCATACACACAGAATCCAAGCAAGTCAATCATTAATATAGCGCAATTAGCTCTGCCTATTTTTGTATCAGACAGGTCGCGTGACTGCCTGGTCAGGTACAAGGGAACTAAATGGCTGACGACCAGCGTTACTTAAATGAACTCCACTGCAAGCCCTCGTCCCCAGGGTATGTGCTATGCAAACATATCCAAATATTCCACTTATACCTGCAAATAAAGGCACCCCCAGATGAACACATCAGACTTCCAAAACAAATTTTAGCTCTTTAATTCTCAGTCACAAATCAAAGCCATAAGTGGAGACCAGCAATGCTTCTTTCAGGCCACTATCACAGCTCACCTATTCCAAGCGTTACCATATACCCACCTACCTCAGAGCACGTACCCACACAGCCTAACACAAGCAGCTCTAACAGCCCCTCCAACCTCAGGGGCAGAGCAGAATGCTATATAAAGAGCTACAACACCAAGGACCAAAATCTATGGTCTGTTGCCAATAATTTGCCTGTTATTAACTCCATCCAGCTTCAGCACTGAAGCAGAGGCCCTTACAACCTAAACAAATGCCAGGGCAGTATTATCAGATCGCAATAACCTTGATGTTGGAGGCAGCAAGAGACACAAGCAGCGTGGACTGGTTTGCTTTAACGCTTGCCTGCCTTGAATTTCTGGATACAAAAATTTCAGTGCAGGTGTAACTTCTTTCAGGTTACTTTAACAACCCAAATGACACAGCTGATCAGAGGCTGTTTCAAGGTTTCAAATTAACAGAACGAAGAAACAAAACCAAGGGGAGAAACAAAGGGCTACAATAGAAGGAGAGTTGGGATGAGCAGAAGCACCTGAATGTGGAAAGTCCACAGATAGCTTGCTACAAACTTTACTTGGCAACATTTAATTATTAACAGCAAGAAAGAGAAGCAGAAGGCTCTTCCCCTAGTGTTCAAACTCTAGCCACACAAACACCTGCAATTTTTCAAATATTAATGAAAGAAAAGCCATTCAGTACAAAGGCTGTCAGTAGCTAGCTATTGTGCAATATTATCCACAGCTATTTTACAAATTACAAAGGACAGAAGTATAATGCATTGCTTGGAAGCAACAAAGAGCTGATATAAAACATGGCTGGAGCCCTTCGAACCAAGTTCTCAGTGCTGCTTCTGCAAAGCAACCATCGTAAGATAGATGCCTATGGCAACACCACCTAGCTATGAGTGGCTGTGTAACGAAGGAGATTCTAACAAGGAATTCTTTTTTCTGGTGACACTTAGATGCGGTCTGTGTTGTTTTCATCCCCTGAGTGTTCCCGGACACTCTGACAATCCTACCTGGCTTGTTGTTACGCCACACAAGCTTTCGGATGCCCCAGCTTCCTTACAGAACAGACACAAGCCCAGCTTGGAGGCAGCGTTTCCGTGCAGAGCCCCCCCTGTCCCCACATCACACCCGCAGGCCCCCGGCCCTCCCGGTGCCTCTGACACCGCCAGGGCCTGGAGCAGCGGCCGCAGGCTGTGCCCCCGCTGTGTGCCCGTGTGCTGGCACAGGGGGGCTGAGCAGCACCCAGTCAGGTTATGGAGGGGGCCTCGAGCTCGGGGTCAAGTGGGAAAGGCTCTGCCAGCCCCGGCATCCCCGCAGCCATCTCCCAGCACACACGCAGCCCCTCGCTGAAGAGCAGCATGAAAATAAAGCGGTGAGAAGGTCACAGCTGGGGCAGCCCCCGGGGACACCCAGACCCAGCAGCGGGACCCCAGGGCTCCGCACCCCTCAGGGCTCCGCACCCCTCAGGGCTCCGCACCCCTCAGGGCTCCGCACCCCTCAGGGCTCCGCACCCCTCAGGCGCACACCCACCGCCCCCCCACCCGGGGGGCTCCGCCGCACAGCGGGGCGCTGGCGCTGCCACCCGCCCGGCCCGCCCGGCCCTCAGCACGCCCAGAGCAGCGCCGGCCCCCGCCCGGACCCTCCCGGGACCCGCCGGTGCTCGGGGCTGGCACCGGGCAGGACGCGGCCCCCCCCCCCCTACCCTCCGCCCCGGCCGCCCTCACCGCCCTCAGCGCCGCGGCTCCCGCCAGGCCCCGCGCACGCGCCCCCAGCCTGCACGGCCGCGAGCACCGCGGGGGGCGCCGCGCGCACGCGCGCAGGCCGGCCGCCGCCGCGGGGGCCGCGCGCGCGCGCATGCGCGCCGCCGGGCGGGCGGTGAGGCGGGCACGTGCCGGGCGCGGGGCGCGAGGCGGCGGCACCGCCCTGAGGCGGCCCTGAGGGGGGCGCGGCCCCGGGGCTCCTCGCGGGGCGCTTCGGGCTCGGCCCCGGGCCGGGTGGTTTCCTACCGAGCCTGGACGGCCGGGGCAGGACCGGCTCGTTGCTAAGCCGCAGGGTGGCTGCGGTGCTTGTTGGGCTCGGCTCGGCGGCAGCGTGCTGTGTGCGGCTGGATAAATAGCCACCATGTTAAAGATTATTAACTGGGCACGCCTCAGTGGCCAATAAAGTTCTAATCTTTTATACGGCGTTGTAAACGTACCCGGCGTGCAACGCAGGCTCTTGCCAAGCAGATAACAAATCCCTTCCCCGAGAGGGCTCCAGCTGGTGGGAGGCACGAGGGGCTGCGAGGAAGGCCCAGAGGGGACAACAAAATGCTGGGCACCAAGGGGAGCCCCCAGAGCTGTGGGAACAGCTCAAAAAGCAGAAGTTATCGAAGATTCTCATCAGATTTCTCTACTGATGTTCCATGGTGATTTCAGAGAGATTTTAGGAGTGCAATGAGGACACTTTTGTCACCGAAGTCTGTGCGTTGCCTGATAGTTTTACCGTTCCAGTCACCCAGGTGCCACAGGGGGCTGGATTCCAGCAGACAGAGCCCGGCACAGAGCTGAGGTCAGCGCGGGGAGATCTGTCAGAAGGGGAGCGCTGTGTGCGTGAAGGGGAGAGCAGCCTGTGGAGCGGTAGACGGTGGAGAAATGGCAGATGGTGTGGACAGGGTGGGTGCCGTGAGCTGCCTTAAAGCTGTGGAGACTGCACGGCCAGGTGAATAACCTTCAGTGCCCTGTTCCCAAGCTGTTGTGCTGTCTGTGGCTACGTGCGAGTGGGTGAAAACCACGCTCGACTGGCTGAATGCTGATGGGGAACATGTTTGAGCGCATCTACTTTTGTTCCTGGAGAAAGATGTTCATTGCTGGCAGCTTTTACAGAAAACAAGGGATGCTCAGGCTCCAAGCACTGCAGCAACTCAAATAAAGAGCAAGATCCAGTGACTGCACCAAGGGCAATGAGCCTGCAAAGGCTTTCTGGGGATTGATGAAAGATATTGGGTTATAGGGCTGCCAGTCAACAACTCCCCTGAGTTTTGGAGAACTTTAACGTGGTGCAAAATGAATAGTCCCAAGAGTACAGTGTTCAGTGAAACCTGGTTTCCTATGGCTTTGTGTCTTGATTGTGTTTTTCTTTTGTGTTTCTGAAGCCTAAAAATGGGTGAGCGGATGCTGAACCATTTATTTGCATGGTGATGCTCTTCCACATCACCTCTCATTTTCCTGGAACATATTTGAACAGGAGTGCATGCAGTTGGACATACCTCATTTTGTTATGAAGCCATGCTAGGGATATGGTCTGGGCATGCGTGGATGTGATGGAGTCTTTCTGTCAGTGGCAACAGAGGGACGGGGTGGCTGGATGGGGAAAAGCAAAATGAGAATAAAAAAGCAAGGAAACACTGAGGAGGTGGAATGGGCCATCAGGTGGGAAAGCTGTCCCTGCGGGTGTGCAACAGCTTTGGAGAGGGGCCGGCACCCTTACAGGGGGTAGGAGAGTGGCCGGAGCACTGTCAGAGGAGTCCAGGACGTGCAGAAGGGATTGGCCAAACCCTGAGCTGGGCTACTGAAGCTCTGGCTTTGCTGGTCCCGCGGGGATGCTGTTTGCACAGGGCTGGTTGCATCCAAAGCTGATAAACCTGGCAAAGTGTGACCTCCTGCGGGTAACACCGGGAATTACCGTGGGATAATTAAGTGAATCACTTGCGTGTCACATAGAAAAGATGCTGGGATGCTTGCCCAGCGGCGTGGATCACATAACCCCAATTAGGACCCTAAAAACCACGGCGCGAGTTTCTCCCGTCAAAATGCTCCCAGCGGAAGCCTGTGGGTAGACCTGAGCTCCCTCTGGGCGCCTTTACGCGGCAGTGGTGACCTCTGGTGGCTGTCGCCGAGCCTGGCTTATGGTAGATGAAGTTTTTATCTCACCCTCCTGTTAGGTTCCTGCTCCCTGCTGTCCAATTCCAAACCTGCTTCACAGGACCTATCCCCCTGAAAGAAGGGGGAAGCCTGGAGGCAGAATTTCAGTTGCTAACATAAAAACAAGGTGAACCCCAGACCGACAGCCACTTGCAGCACATAAATAATTTATTACGGAAGAGAGGGCTGCCGGAAACTGGCAGCTCCTACACATAGGTGGCCTGACCCACCTCACGAGCAGCCGCAGATCTGGAAGGAGGAGGGCTGCGGGGCCCTGTTCCTGTCCCTGCCTGGTGCAGGATGCACGCTTCTGGCCACGGGGAGAGGTGTGCTGGTCACTGTGGGGTGATGTGATCCCTGTCCTCACCTGCATCTGCAAGGTTCCTCACCAAAGGGTTTTAAAGAACTGAGCTGCCGTGGGATCAGTGCAGGGGCTGCTGACCAAGGCTGACCCAGCTTGGTGACCCTCCTCACCTCACGTGTCCCCTGCCTGCAGGGCGCAAGTGGCCTCTGGAGGAGGAAGAGGCTCCGAGGACTCAGCCAGGCTCCTGTGAGCGTCAGGAGGCGACATTAGGACCTGCTGTAAGAGAGCCTCAGAGCCACCCACGTGAATGTGTTCCTCTGTCCTGTGCTCCTGGGTCCCATCTTTTCTCGCTGTTCCTTTTGATTTTCACAGCACCACCTGTTTCTGAGCCCCCCGAGCCTCCTGTCAGAGCGTAAGGGCAGGGACAGTGTTGGTGTGTTGTGCTGTGGAACAGCCGTGGTGAAACCTGAAGGATTGAGGCTCCCGGGGCTTTGCTGCGTGCGGGCTGAGATGTTCTGAGCTCAACTCTGCTCAGCTGCCTGACTACAGCACACAGCACTTTTGGCAGAGCTCCTCCTGCCTTCAGGGCCTTCTCCAAGTAGTAATTTACTGCTTAGAGATTGTTTGTTCCCATAAATCATCCATTTTTATTTTTTTAATAATAAACTCAGGAGAATCCCATGATCTCTTCCACTAGCTGTTTGCCAGGGGATCTGGAGAATGGAGGGGGCAGCTCGAGGCCGGTGCCAGCAGGGATTATTCCCTGTGCCACACAGCTCCACTTTCACTGGCAGAAACGTGCTGCTAGGGGCAATTCTCCCGTGCCCTGGAGATGTGCAGGTGGAGCAGCTAATGGGGAAGGCGCCCCGGTTTGCCAAGCCGCTGCAACCACTTGGGCAGGTGACCGTAAGGTGACCGTAAGGAAACCTGCACGAGGGAGTTCGGCTGCTGGAGCTAACCTAGGTGAGGGGCTGACCACCTCTGCGAGCAGGGGGAGCAGCCGCTGCGGCGTGAGGGTGACCCTGCGATGGTGGCCGCGGCTGAGCAGCCCCAGCTCCGGGCACAGCGCCGGGCACCTCTCCCGGTGCCGGAGGAAGCAGCGGACGGCGCAGGGCCGCAGGCGCGGCGACACGGAGCCGACTGCGAGGGGCTCCGCCACCCCCGCCGCCATCTTGCTCTCTGCCCCCCCCGCGGGGGCTGCCGGGAGGGAGGCAGGCGGGCAGGGCGGCGATAGGCCCGCCCCCGTCACGTGCCGCTCCCCCCCGAGGCGTGACCGCGGGCGCGGCGCTGATTGGTTGCGGCGCGCGGCGCGCGGCTTTGTGACGCCGGCCGGCTTCTGCGCGAGGCAGCGCCCCCCGCGCCTGTGACGTAGGAGCGGGGCCGGCGGCGGTAGCGACGGTGAGCGGGGAGCGGGGGGCTCCGGGGCGGCTCCGTGAGGCGCAGCCCTGAGGCGTTGCCCGGGCCCGGGCTCGGCCCTGTTCGGCCCTGGGGTCCTGGTGCTGCGGCTGCGGTCGGGTAACGGGGCTGGGAACGGGGCCGGGCCCGGGACGCGGCGCGGAGCTGGGCCGCGGGGAGCGGGGCGGGCGGCGCTGAGGTGGAGCTGGGGGTGGGGGGGCTGCGAGGGGCTGCGGGGGGGCTGCGCTGCCCTTCCCTTCCCTTCCCTTCCCCTTCCCCTTCCCCTGGCCCTGACCCCGCTTTTCCCCCTCAGAGCCCTGCGGTGTTGTGGCGGTCCCAGCCTTTGGCTCTCCCAGTTTCTCCCGGTTCGTGCTGTCCCTTCCTGCCCCGCTGGTGGACTCCCGATGTGTGTGTGCAGCTGGGGCACGGCCGGGCCGCTGCCATGGGAACGACGCCCTGAGAGGTGCTGAGGGGCGGCCGGAGCCATGACGGAGCCCCACAGGGTGCCCTTCACCACGCTGCACGGCCCGCTGAGCGGCAGCTTCCTGAAGAAGCCCAGGAAGGACGACTCGGAGCAGCCCCAGGATGCGGAGCAGCAGCCGACGTCCGTGCGGATCACGCTGACTCTCTTCGAGCCGGACCACAAGCGCTGTCCGGAGTTCTTCTACCCGGATCTCGTCAAGAATTTCCGAGCGAAAGGCAAGGGTGGCTCTGCAGGAGAAAAGGTGAGTGTCTACACGGCCTGTGGCAAAGCTGAGGTTGTATCTGAAGGCTTTGGGGACTTTCGCGGTGTTCTTCTCTTAATGCTGCTGTCAGAGGTGGTGGTGTGTTACCTGTGGGGTGCTGAGAGCTGAAATGACAGCTCAGCGGTCAGACACCATGCAGGACATGGAGCTGGGATCCAGCTATGGGATCCTGTTGTCAGACAGCTGTCATGTTCCTTTCTCTGCACTGGCTCTGCACATCAGAAAGCTGATGTGCTGGTAGCAGAGCGTGGCATGTTGTGCTGGTAGGGTTTGAGGTTGCTTGGTTGATCTAAAGTGGCTTTAGTACCTGGTTATGGGAAGCTAAGGGTATCTTACAAAAAGCATCAAAAAGCGGGATATTTCTGCAGCACGGGGCTGTCTCCTTTCTGGGGACTTGGCTTTACTGCACATGAATGCTTTCCCTGCGGCGCTCAGCATCTGTTCCCATTTGATGGCCATGGTGCTCTCAGGTGCTGCCTGACAGCTCTGCTTGCCCCCTGGGGGTCATTTCTCAGGTGCAGTGGAATGCAAACATCCAACAGCACCCAACAGTTCTGTGTTATGGACATTTTTCTGCGTTGTGTAGTTATGAAGAAAACATTGCTTTTTCCACTGATGTGGGGGAGTTGTGGTTTCCTCGGTCTTCCAGCACTGTCACTGCCACTTCTGGCAGCAGCGTGGTGATGCTCGGGAGAGTTGATTGGGCTCTGCTCGTTTTCGCTGCTGCTATTCAGTTCTGGCTGGCAGTCAGTTGAGGGTTTGTGCTGTTTTCCTGAGAGACAGGAGAAGCAGAGACAGGTACAGGACTAATTGAGAGGGCACCCAAAATACGGAGACTGCAGTGAGGTCCTGAATGCTTGTGGGTGTCATAGGCACAGCCAGGAACTGCAGAAATCTCATCCCGTAAAGAACGGGGTAAGGACAAGCTCCTCTCGTTTCTGCCTGCTAAAGCTCATTTGTGTGAGCTTGAGAGCGGGTGGGAGAGGGAAGGGAGATGCCCCCAGGTCTGTTTGTTGGTTGGTGAACGGCAGTAATTAAATAAAGAAAAACAAACAGAGGGATTTACACAGAATCTGGAGATGAGTGGCAGGGTACTGTCTTGTCATCCTCTCCTTTCTTTCTGTGAAAGCCCAAGTTGAGAGAAGAAACCCTTAGTTACACTTTCATGGGTTATTGTTTTCTCCAAGAAACTTGCTTTTTCTTTTATTGTCCGGTAGAGTTCGGTGTGCTTGTTTCTAGGTGCCTTATTCTGAACCTTATTGAGAAGCCTCTGAGGATACTGTACTGAAGGCTGATTGCTCTGAGCTTTTGCCTGCGTGTTCTAGTCGTGATGCTTTTAATGCACGTCTAATGGGTTTGGGTGGCAGGGTGACAGGCTGGATTCTGATGGTTTTGTCTCTCTTTCTGCAGAGGAAGGACCCTGCTGATCCCTTCAATGATGATGAAAAGGAGAGGCATAAAGCAGAGGCTCTTGCTAGGAAGTTTGAAGAAAAATATGTACGTTCCTCTTCTTTATATTATGCTATCCCTTAGGGTGGGTAACGCTGTTCAGTTCTTGGCCAAAATTGCTTTAACAGAAATCAGCAGTCGCTAGCTCTTACACTGCTGTCTTTGTGCAGTCTGTTAGTGTGGCTGGAGCATGCTGTGTGCGTGCTCGCTGCTCGTAGCGCAGAGTTTGCCTGGCTCTGCAGCAGGTATGAAGAACTGTCAGCCTCTGTGCTGGCAGAGAGCTTCCAGGGGAGCAGACCCAAAGTAACAAAGTCTGCTGGCACAAAGCTGGCTGGTGTGTTGGGCCAGCATTTTGTTTCGTTTGGATGCACTGTTTCTGATATTTGTGATACGGCCTAAAACTTAATTGTATCCTTAGATTAGAGCGTGAAGTGGGTCAGTGCTGGTTTAGTAACAGAGCTCGTTCTCTTTTCTAAACTGGAGAGAATGTCAGTCTGCTGTAGCAGGGCTGTCCCCGCGGTGATTAGAACAGCAGATGAGCATACCATCCATCTCTTATTGTTTAGGGTGGCAAGAGACGTAGAAAGGACCGTATTCAGGACTTGATTGATATGGGGTATGGATACGACGAATCCGACTCCTTCATTGATAATTCGGAAGCAGTGAGTACTCGGGCAGGTGTGGGGGTGGTGAAACAGCGGCCTGGGGGGCTGGGCGGGCACCTGGGAGAACATGAGCTCAGTGCGAGCAGGGAGTGTGCCAGGGCTGGGTAACGAGGACTCCTGGGGCAACTGCATGACAGGAGAACGCTAGTTAGCTTGGGTGTCTGCAGCCCGACCTGCTCCTCGGGGGGCACAAGTCCCACTCCATCCTCCAAGCAGCTCAAGTACAGAACAAACGAGATCCTGTGAACACAAGTTTACAGTGCCAATAGATTGTTCTCTCTTACTTCCAGTACGATGAGCTTGTTCCGGCTTCTCTGACTACAAAATACGGCGGGTTCTACATCAACTCAGGAACGCTGCAGTTTCGGCAAGCATCTGACTCTGAAGACGACTATGTTAAAGAGAAAAAGAAGAAATCTCCCAAGGTCAGCAGGCCAGCTTTCTAGGAGTATTCCCTCTGGTAGAGCTCAGTGGGTTTGCTGCATGAAGAGCGTTCTCTTTCAAAGCAGAGAGAGACCTGTGAATTGCTGTGGACAGAATAGGCAGGGAGCTGCAGCCTCATAGATGAGCATTTCATAATCACCTTCTGTCCACATATTTGATGGTAAAATGAAGCTTGTCTGGCGTGCATGAGGCTACTGGTGGAGTTTCCTGGTTCCCAGAACAGAAATGATGGCGGCCTCTCGGCACCCCAGAGGGGCTTGTCGCTGGGGGAATGATGAGACGCTTTGGATTTCTCATCTGAGGGGTGCTGGGGGCTTCCCTGGGAAACCAGTGCTTCTGTGCTGTGGCGGTGTCGTTTAGAAACAGCAAGGCTTTCACAGGGCTGGAAGGGGAGACGGGGAGCACTTGAGATCCCTTCACCTTTCTTGACAGGATCTCTAGCATAAGAGCTGGGTGCACTGTGAAATGTTGAAGATGGAATGTGCCAGAACTGTGTTGATTTGTGTATTTGGTTTGGGTTACTGTGTGTGGTGAGGAAGGAGCTGTTCTCACCCTACTGGCAAAGGGCCCAAAGATTGGGGCTGCTGCTCCAATCCCGTGAGCAGGAGACGCTCCGATTCTGACTCGGTTTTAATCCTTTCCAGAAACGGAAATTGAAAGATGGAGGTGAAAAAATGAAGAAGAAGAAGAAAGACGATTCTTATGACAAGGAAAAGAAATCAAAAAAGTCCAAGTTCCCAAAAGCCGGGTAAGGAGGAACAGGGAACACTTGCTGCCTGACACTTTGCTTTGGGGTTACAGGTGGTGTTTGTTGCACTGCAGCAGCACGTGTTGTTTGGGGGCGGCTTGGCTGTGAGCTGTTCAGCCGATGGGTGAGCTGCTGGTGCTTCACGCGTCAGGAAAAGGCAGCTCCTGGCTGGAAGGAGCACGGTTCCACAACAGGACTGTCAGAGCAAAGGGGCACGGAGCTGAAGGGCTCTGCTTTCTTGGAGCTCAGGTTGGGCACTGCTGGTGGGAACAGATGTGGGAGAACGCTGGGGGTAATGAATATGGGGACCAAGTTGAGAAAGGAAAGGCAGGAAGGAAGTGTGTGAGCTCAGAGCTGTGTGAGTGTCAGGCCGGCATGGAGAGAGGTCAGAAGGCCGTGGATGGCAAGAGCAGGAAGGAAAGATGTCTGCTGCAGCTATTGCTGGCCAATAGTTTGTACTCCTGCCCAGAGTATTTCTTGGATGAGGGATTAGATTTTCTGTAGTTTCTCTCCTTGAGGGCTATAAACCTGAGTGGTGTTTCTCGTCTCGAGGAGTGTGACTGTTCTGCTGGTCTGTACTTGCTCAGGTCTGCCTGGCCTCTTTGTTTCAATTTATGTCTGCTGCCTTTGTGTCTTCTGCTACATTTTCCTCCTATTTTTTTTCCTTCTTCCCGTAACTGTTCTTTTGGATTCCCTTCTTCCTGCACGGATTTGCTTTCTGGCAGCACCAAACCATGTCTGACACAGCAGTCAGTGTACGATTCCCTAATTAGGAGCAAGGGAAGGGAATTTGCTGCCCTATTTCAAGCACAGACAAGCTTCAAGCTGCTGTTACACTCCTGCTTTGGTTCCTCTGCACTAGTTGTTTGTGCGTTTCCAATTCATCCTTTCTAGAACAGTGCACATGGCTAAATAAGAACATGACCAGCTGGGGAAGTTCTGAGCTCCATCAGCTCTGCAGTGAGAGGGGGCTCGTTCATCAGTGAGTCTTGTGCTGAGGCGTTCCTGTCCCTGGCGTCAGCGCTGCTGCATGTCGTGAGCCCGTTGCATGAATCTTTGTTTCCCTTCATATTCAGGTTGCACAGTTGAGAAGAGTTTTACTTTGGGATCTGTAGAGTGGGGGTAATGGATGGAGAGAGTGGTTTGCAGCCCTGAAGCAGCTGTGTGCCTTAAACATGGAACATAGAGCTCGAAACTACTGTCAAATTGAGAGGCAGGGAAGTGTGCAGAACAGCAGCGGTACACACATCCCGAGTCCCCAGCTAGTTTCCGACCCCCGAGTAGTTTCTGACTACTGTTTCCTCCCCTACAGCATAATGTGCTTGAGGGCAGTTACATTAAACAGCATAAATCTTTGTTCCCTAATTATTGTTTCATAGATGATAGTGACTAAGCCTGATACAGGAGTTGAGACTAGTGCATTCGGAAAGCCTAACAGGTTACAGATGAGGAACTGAAAATTAAGTCTGATGAAACTGGCTAAGTGAACACCTGGTGGATAAGTTACTGGAGAAGAGAGATGTGATGGAGTGAATGAAAATACTTTGTCCTGTTGGGCACGTGATACCCAGTGAGGCTTCAGGCCTCCAGTCTTATCCTTAACTCTTAGGTATGGCCTGAAGAGGAAATAGTTTATTTTTCCTGGTGTAATCGGTGAAGGGCTAAGACTTCCCAAAGCATTGGTGCATGTGGCTGAACTGGGATGAAAGTATCCTTGTCTGTTCCTCTTGATCTTATTTATTTCTCTCTTAATTTCTTCTCCTCTTCCCTTCTTTGTTTGCAGCTTTACAGCATTAAATGCAAGTAAGGAGAAGAAGAAGAAGAAATACTCCGGAGCTCTCAGCGTCAAGGAGATGCTGAAGAAGTTTCAGAAAGAGAAGGAAGCTCAGAAGAAAAAAGACGAGGAACAGAAGGCGGTGACTCCACCAGCAGAGCCTCCAACCCCAAGAGAGGCAGAGGCAATGCCTGACCCCTTGCTGTCGCTCTTCGGCCACGCCAGTGACAGCGACCTCCTGCAGGCAGCCACGGCCATGGACTCCTTGACTGACCTCGACCTGGAGCGGCTCTTCAGCGAGTCCCCCGAGGGAAGTCCCTTTCACGACGTGGAGGACGGGAGCGATCCTGCTGGGACAGGCTTAGAGCAGGATTTCAAGCAGCCGCCCTCCCTCCCGGAAGGACTGCCAGCCCCTTTGGAGAAACGCATCAAGGAGCTGGCTCAGGTACAGCACGTGGCCGCCTGGCTGCTGGCGGGGGGCAGCTCTGCTGGGTTCTGCACCCAGGCTCAGAGCACGCCCCGGTGGGGCCAGGCAGGAGCCCAGCTTTCTGTCACTCGGTTTGCTTTTATGGCCAAGGCGCTTTCCTGAACGCCGGCGTGTCAGACAGAGGCAAAGCGCTGGTCCTCAGCCTTGGTGTAGTCTGAGTTCACCGCGCTCAGGATTCCAGCTGTCACCGTGGTTTCTTTACCTCCTTTGGTTAAGTATGGGTTGATGCAATAGTTCCAGAGGTTAACGTGAATGGACTTAAAACGTGAACCAATGGGGCTGAGGGATAAATCCCACCGTTATGTGCTGTGATGAGCAGGGCAGCATTTCTGAAGGGGCGTGCAGAGTTCTCTGTGTAAAATGGGTGCAGCTGGAAAGCGTTACCTGCTGTGCAGTGTGAGGACAGCCCTGCAGAGGGGGCTGGAGGATTTGCTAAAACTCTTTTTCCCTATAATGCAAATGGATGCCTTCGGTGAGGCACCGGTACTGCTGGCAGCTCGTGGGCTGGTCTCCTTGCTGACAGTCTGGGTTCTTTCCCCTTCTTTAACTTCCCAGCGTTGCAGCACTGCTGAGGGCGTGGAACACATTAAGAAGCGTGAGCATCTTTGCCTGTAGCTCCTCTTGCAGCTGGACTTCTGTGGGACCACCCATCTTCTCCAAAAATGCAGCAACCTGCCTCGGAAAGCAGTTCTGGAGGAGTGGGGAGTGTTAGGAGCTGGTCAGGGATCCCTCTGCTGGCATGCCAGAGAAGTACACTTCCTGACTGGGGGGTTCTCTGGCTGTCATCACCAGCCTGTCAACAAATGCCAACCTGTTTGGTTCCTGCTGTTAGGCTTCCTTATAAATATTGATTTTAAGCCCTAAACAGTACTCGTAGAGCTCTGCAGTGTTCTGCCATCTGGTGCAGATCGATTTAGAGTGCCTGTTATTGAAGCATCTCTTGCTTAATAACTCCTGTTACTGAAGATTAGCTTCTGGTAAAGATAACTGGTCTGCTGAGAAATTTTAAGTGTGTAGAGTGGTGACGAGCAGGCAGAAGAGAAGTAGGAATTGAAGTAAGTATTGGCACTGCTGATGCAAAGAATGGGCTCTTTGTGGATGTTGCTACTTGCTAGTTGTGCTGTTAACAGGAAACACTGAAACAGCTGCTTCTGAACTCCATTTGACTCAAAGGAGATTATTGCAGAGGCTTCTGTGATACCAAGTTAATGATTATGTTGCTGCAGGATGGGGTGATAGCAGGCTGTCCCCAGAGCTTCCTGCTGCTGTGTCTCGTTGCTGGACCCTGTTAAGAGGGCGAGCACAAAAGGCAAGAAGTGACAAACTGAAGCCTGTGGGTCAGTCAGGACTTTGGGACGTGAACTCTGTTGGGGGTGGGAGTGGAGAGGTGCCACAGCTCTGCCTGAGAGCCTGCTGCTTCCATCCCGTCAGGTGGGAGCACCTCAGGGGTTAACCAGAGCCTCCAGGCATTTCCTCTTCTGCTTCAACTGGTTTGATTTTAACCCTCCCCTTCCTAAAGGAACTTTCAGGTTGAGGGTTGCCTTTTTAGCATTGCGCCTTCTCCTTTGATATCGCCAGCTTCCTGTGACCTGACAGAGATTGCTGCAGGAATGTACGTGCCTTCTGGGCATAATTTCATTGCTTACCAGCCTGACTATGGAAGCGTTAAATCAGGGGATTTCAAAATCACGCCTGTCTCTCCTGGTTCCCTTTCCCATGCAAGGGATCAGTAACTTGATGCGTTTTGTTGTGGCGAACCCCAGTTTTGTTTACATCAGTTCTCCTGCAGTCAACAGGCTGAAAGCTCCGTGACAACTTTCTGCCATCTCATTCATCTCCTGGAATTATTTTCCCGCTGGACATATTTTTCATGGGTGTGATTTTTTGGGCAATGCTGTGTGTGCTGCAGTCATAGCTCAGGAAGCTTCCCGAACAGGATTTTTTTTTTAGTTTCCATGGTGTTGATAGGAACTAACATTTCCCCTTTGGCTACTAGTCTTTCCATTGGTTTTTTTGGCTTGGTGTCCACACTGATCTAGAAAGCCTGGTGATGAGTGTCCCCGCCCCTCGTTAAACGTGACCAGGATGATCTTTCTTGTTCCAGGGACAAGCCCTGTGCTCGTATTACTTAATCTAACAGCTCCAGGGAGAAGTTAAAACCCTGTCCTAAATCCATCCCTTCTTCCCATGGGAATTATGCCAAGAAAGCCGGCTGCCACCAAGCAGTCTCCTTCGCCCTGTTCAGTGGAGGAATGCTCACTGCGTTGTGCCAGCCCCCCTGTATCCAACGCCAGCACATCCAGACAGGAGAATCCAGAAGGGGAGGGTGCGTGGGCAGGCCTGGCTGCACCAGCTCAGGTGGTGGAGCTGGGCTTGAAGTGAGGAGGCCTAAGTGGAAAGGACACAACCTCCCAACAGTCTGTCCCCTGGGGCAGCTGTTAGTCCACCTCCAGCAGGGAGCTGGTGCAGAGTTCAGTGAAATAAAGCTGTCCTGTTCTGTAGTGGTTTTGAAGTAGTTTAAAAAACCATTTGGTTGTTTGTGCCTGCCTGTATCTGTATGCGAAACGATGATGACTTGGTGGTGGTTGCTATTTTCCAGGCTGCCAGAGCTGCAGAAGGAGAAGGCAAACAGCGATTCTTCACTCAGGATATCAACAACATCATACTGGAGTAAGTGCTGCCAGGGCAGAGGAGTGGGGCTGGTGTGGGGAAAGGAGAGTGTCTGGAGAGCATCACTTTCCGGTAAAGTCAGGAGCAGGTTTAACAGGAGGTGCGGGGGTGTCCTCCTACAGGCCTTCCACACAGAGCATGCCTAAGATAAAATGAATGTCTCCGAGGAATGGCTTTGTCGAAATGTGTGTACTTAAGGTAGAAGAAGATGGCAGGATATATCTCTGTAGCTCTCATTCTCAAGATAATGCTTGATATTTGTGTACTTTTTTTCACTTGACTTATGATTGCAGCATGATACAAGAACAGTAAACCTCCTCCTGTCAGAGATATCAGGCATATTCTTTGCTGTTTGTGCTGTATGGAATATTTTTAAACTGGAATAAGGCTGCTGTGTTCCACTGGCATTCTGTGCAAACTGG